>NC_056508.1:34556105-34604931 GCF_014905685.2 Nematolebias whitei | reverse complement strand
ATATATATATATATATATATATATAGAGAGAGAGAGAGAGAGATTATTATTATTATTATTATTTTATTTTATTTATTTTTTATTTATTTTTTTATTTATTTCTTCCATAGGGCGCCCGGGGTAGCAGATGGTTAAGGTTAAGGGCCTTGCTCAAGGGCCCAGAGGGGGGCATATGTGGGTGGAGACAGGTGTGGGTGTTTCATCATTCCCACACACATTTTTGATGTTGGTCCGGGAGTTGAACCGCCGAACTTCTGATCACAAGCCCACCTTCTCTAACCTCTGTGCCACCACGCTCCCATCTCAGAATAATATGCAAAAGTAAACTACAACTCCAATACAAATCCAGTTAAATGCAACCTGATTCAGTCAATTCTAGTTCAATTCATTTTAAACCAATTATAATTTAATCTGGTACTGTAGTAAAATATTGCAGCTGATCAGATCGACTGCAGCGCTGAGATCTAACAAGTGCAGACAAAGGACTATTGTCTGAGGCCATGACAGTATGTTTGTTAACTTTTATCACTGCTTGTGCTATGAGCTCTAAATACAGGCATAAACTCTGACAGAATGTTTCAGTGTAACTATTCACAAAGCTGCGTTTGTTTTTGTCTTCCCAAATTACAGCAACCTAAAATCCAGTGCTACACAGCTAATCACTGAAAATAGATTGATCCATTCCAAAATGAATGTAGTCCGTCTACTTTTAATTTGAATGTTTTCAAATATGAAATATACAGCTGATAATGACCTTCAGCATCACTGGCAAAAGCTCATCTTAAAACCAGTGAGTAGGTGTTAATAGAACTGGATGCTAACTTGCAACGATAACATCATGAATGCAAAGGGATAATACGAAGCAGGCAATACACCTTCAGAGAGAAGCTCTCTCTACTCTGCTACTCATTCTGGCAGGTCTCCAGCCAAAGATATCTTTGCCAGTCTGCACGCCAAAGATTTTCCTCACTCCCACTGAAAATCAGGCTGACAGGCAAGAGTGTACCACAGTAAAATGACTCATTTCACTGACTTCAACAATACAGACAAACAAGCCAAGAGGTTTGGGCACAAACATGACTTCTATTTTGTTCAGTTAAAAAAGTCAAATGAGAAATGTGAGAAATGATGGCTGATGGCTAATTGTCATTTATGTTCCAAAAAAGAAAAAAGAAAAAGGTAAAGTAGTGGTTGTTTTTCTTCATGGTTACTAAAATGCAAATTAATCCACAATATACACACACCTCTAAAGATTCGATCACATAAAACAAAACGTCTGAGCAGAATCTTACCTCCAGAGTGAGGAGGTGGACCACACAGTAGGACCACTCCTTGACCTTCACGAACCCTCACTGGACTTCTTCTTTGTGTCTTGAAATTATCCAGGTCTGTTGGGCATAGAACAGAGGCTATAAAGCAATATAACAAATCCATTCCTCACAGGAAACAGAAGCGCACTGGACGCACACAACAAAAACACAATATGAAAAATTAGAAAGTCAAATTAAAAATGAGTTGTGGCGTTACATCAGTAGTTGCTTAGTCCTTTTAAACCAAGTTATAGAAAAGCTAAGCCTGCAATAAAATGCAGCATATTTGTGAATTCATCCTAAAACCCTTATGGTGTGTTTGCATAAATGAAGACATTGTGTTTTAAAGTCCATAACGCTTCTGAATTTAGCAGAAAGCAATTTTTCAAGCATAAGTCACACATGAGTGAATTTAATTGAAACAGTGTATTGTTATCGCTTTCTGTGTTTGATCCACTGCACAAAGAGCAGCAACAATTAAATGACAAAGACTGAAACATCATTTGTATGGAAACCGATTACTTGTTGACAACCTGCTGAGAGAAAGCAAATAGAGACGGCAATCGTTCAACACTTTGCCTGCTGCGGCTCCCGGAGATACTGCGGACAGAGCAGCCAAATATGTGGTTGACATAAAAATGACATAATCAAGACTCACTTGAAAACGGGGAGAAATAATGCAAATCTGACACCGTCTTTGTTCAAGCACAGTGGGATGAGCCTCTGCATAATAAATACAGCATATGATCTTTGCGGACCTGGCGAGCAATCAGAAATTGCCTCCAGCAAAAAAGTATTACATTAACACAAATGAAAGGAGCTTTTTCTACATTTTCTTCTTCCATAAAACGATTTAATAAAAAAAAAAATAAAAAAAAACTTTTGTATGACTTCAGAAATTAATTTGTAGATCATTACTTTCTTTTCATTCTAGCTGCAGACAGACAGATTGTGCGGATAATTCAGTGGCTAATACTAAATTAATGGCTGAGTCTGTTTGCATAAAGCCTCACTGAAAAGATTTAACACAAGGATCCCGTTTAGACCAACAGCACATCCACAGATCCCCTCAGAAGTGTTCAAGCTGCTTACTCTGAAATCTTTTCTTCTTCTGAGGCAACACAAAACAACAATATATTGATATCAGTCCTTCAAACAACTGGTAATGTAGTTATCTTCACATGACATTATCTTTTAATGTGGTGTTGCTGGTCCTTTATGCAAACATGACCAATGCTAACTAAAGCCCTACTACTATTAATCTGATTGGTGTAACTGTAAAAACTAAATATAAATTAATATGTCCACGTTTTATCTGTTCTCAAATAATAATTTATTGGCATCAAAAATCCAGAAAGTTGAAGCTTAATCTATACCTTCATAACACCCATAGTGATTTCCATATGTTATTAATTTCTTCAAATTTGATTGCATTGAGTATATTTCTGGGACTTCAACCTTTGGCCAGAGGAAAATCTCAACTGATGATGAGTCAGCAAATGAGTCTGATGATGTGAGGATTACTATATCCAGTAATAAGTTCAAACTGCAGTCTGTCCTCCCCACTGTCTGGGTGCCTAAACCTCAATTATCTAGACTGGAACTTTCATATAAAATTCCAGGTTGCAGCACACTTTTACTCTGATGTCTGGATATATTTGTAATATTTCGCATGTTAAGATTAAAACTTTTGAAACAGTAAATACATAAATAACACTTTAAAACCATTTGTTGTATTTTGCTGATAAACCAAAGCGCCAGTAAAATAAAATGCGGAAGATGTTACTATGATTTGGCATAAAAAATACTTAAATTGACAGCAACACCTAAAACTAGTGTGCTAAAATAAGAAGATTATAAAGAAGTCAAGTCTGTTGACTGTAGTTAATACTTACTAATGCAATGAATGAGTAATAAAAGATCTGAACAATGCACAAAACTTTAAATGTGGATTTACAATTTCTGTCAAAATGAATGCTTCACAGTCGTCTAAACTATTGCAATTTCTGCTTCTGTTCCTGACCTGTGATGTTGAACAACAATAAAATAATGTTTATAAAATAGGAAAAAGCCAACTTGTGACGTGAGCTAATGATGTACAATGTACAAATGTTACCTTGTCATTGAAGTGTAATAGACTGCTTTCTAATCCTAAAGTTTATTTTAAAGTTACGTAAAGCCGAGCATAATGTACACTAGTCAACCAGAATATATTGCTATCAGACAAGGGCTCATATTGTGATAAATGGTAAATGGACTGTACTTGTATGTACTTTCTATCTTAACATGATACTCAATGGACTTTACATTACAAGCTGTGGCCTCATTTACTTCCACACAGCACTCTACTATATCTATACAAAGCTAATCTGAATCTGTAGAGAATCAGTGATTTATATCACATTCGAGACACAAACAGAGGCAATGAGGGGTTCAGTGTCTTGCCCAGGGACACTTTGGCATGTGACTGCTGGTGGAATCAAACCCCCAACTCTCCCATTGGAGGACGACTGCTCTAACCACTCAGCCACAGCTTCCCCCCATGATGTCCAGTATGAACGTTCTGAATTCTTGCATGCACAAAAATGCAAACTTGATACTTGCCTGGTCATAATGTTATGGCTGATTTGTGCAATGCATGAAGAAGAGTGATTTGAAGAGGCTCTATTTTGCCCCACTGAAAATTAGTTTTCAAAGTTTCCCTTTATTACCCTCTATATTCCTCACACAAAATATGTCTCCCACATATTGCATTATTTCTGTAGCATTATGTCAGAATCATATTTTTTTTCTAAATCCAATTTTGATACGGAGACATAATCCTTTTAGAACACCAGATGTTCATAAACTTCTGCAAACGCATATAAATCTCATCTGCCATTGTTATGCAGAAAAAGCAATGTGAAAGAAAATGTTTCTACAACCAAACATAAGATTCAATAAAAAAAAAAAAAAGACAATTAAGTTAACAGTCATATTGACAAACTTGTAGCTTTTGTGTCTTTTAAGTACAACAGACAAGTGAATACATATTTTGCACAAATGTAAGCATTGTTAGAAAAAAGGGCAAAAAGACGGCTGGTAAAAGCATTAAAGGACCCCTTCCATGCATCAGCTTGGTGTCAATGCTTTAACGAGAGTAAACATGTTTTTAAGTTGATGAAGGGCTGTCACCACTCATCATCTATCTGCTACAATGCTGTTTCCTCTACATTGAAGAATCTGCATTAGCTGCCAGCTATGGTCCGAGTCAGATTTAAATGTGATAAATTTGCAAACACCACTATTGGTCAATCACTGGCCAGTTACTTGTGGATTTCTGTTTTTGCCCAGCACATTCTCTTGGTATTGAACAAAACAGTCAAACCAAGTACAGGCACTAGCTGCCTTTAACTCAATCACTTGAAGTTTAATAGTTGGCAGAGTAAGCTTTGGCTTTTAAAAAAACTGTATGGGAAGTGTTTTACCACAATTCTAAGGTTATTTTATAATATTATCATCAAGGAGTGTCATATTATACAGCATCTAATATTACCTTTGTTTAGGATCACACTGTAAAAATGATCAGAGCTGCTTAACTCAGAGTGAGTACAAAACTCTCTGTATCAATATTCCTTTGGTGTATTGCAGGACGTTAATGAGCTAGACACACCAAAAGCCAACAATGCCTGACAATCCAAGCTGTTCAACACTGCATGGATGCTCTTATCAAACCTATCACAGCTCTACACCTCCATGTGCTTAGCCATGGCAGGGTTCAGGCTATTTTGAGTGCTTTCAGGGCCATGAAATTGGTTGTAAATTTGCATTTTGGGCTAGCTGCTCTGATGTGACTCGCTGTAATGAATAGGAGGCAATTCAAGAAAAGCAAAATGAGACTATTCTGCAGGAATGTGAGTTTGAGGACGATGTTACATTTATTCCCCTTGCTACTGAACAAAAGGCATACAGAAGTTGCAAAGCTTTTCTGAAATGCTATTGGCAAAGTATAGCCTTGATATAATTTTGCCCTATAAGCTTCTGCTAAATGTACTGATAGAGGCTGACAAAAGGCTGTGGGCTTCAGAGGTTATATATCTAAAATACAATGAACTTATAATATTTAAAAACCCACACAAAGTTTGACAAGAAGTCAAATGTTTAATACACTTTCAAAGAAAACTTGTTTTTCTCTTAAGGCTCTGTCACACAATGACATCAGCGTATGCCAAAGGATGAAAAAAAAAAAAAAAACAGACAAGCATGCTGGTGTAAGTCACATAAACGAGATATGAGTTCTCTACAGCACACTCATAAATTAGGTATTAATTGCAGATATGTGACAGGTAAATTAAGTTCACACATTACATGTAAGTCACTCATACGGTGGAAAACAGTTGAGCAATTACACATAACTTATTTATAGCCTATGAGTACCCTGACTTATTCAGAGCTTATGCACAACGTTGGTATAACTTATATTGAACTTGTCCGTAGCATGTTGGAGCAGATGGCAACAATAAATGTGACATCACATATAAAAGGGCAGCTCTCTGCACTCTGCAACCCAGTCATTAATTTAGCATTGATCAACATGCCTCAGAAGAAATTTTAAAAAATCTATGATCAAGGAAGCTGCAGCAGGAACCTTCATCTCTATGATACTTGTGACCTCTGCACCTCATGGATCCAGCAGGAGTGATAATGAAAATCATTTGTACCCTTTATATGGCTGTACCCCAAAATGCTGGCAAATATGTTTGCTGTAAGTTATGAACACGTTCAGTAAGTTCTAGGGTCATCAGGTACTGTATATGTTGAATTTGTCAATATACTGTAATGCTCCATAGCGTGCAAAGAACAGGAGTCAGAGCCAAATGTGCACTCAGAGCTTTTATTAATGTAACAATAAAAAAATAGATAAAACGTAGAGAATACGAGCTGCTGTCACGACCACAACTCACGCTGGACCCAGCTATTTACACCTGGTGCTAACTCACTCTCCTCCACATTTCAATGCTCCTCCTCTGTCTCCCACTCACGACTCTCACTGATCTAGCACCAGTCGTGTCTTGAGCTGTTTGCTTTAAATTAAAAAAACTCATTGTATGTACTATTTTATACCTAATAATATAAATTTGGTTTGCAGTTGGACTGAACTGAAATGTACTAAATTGGATAAAATGGATTTTGATTTTCAAGTATTTATATATATATTTTTTTATTGAATCTTACTGTACTAGACTGAAATATATTTGAATTAAACTGGAGTGTAGTGATATTCAAAAAAAAAATAATAATAATTCTATTGACATGAACATTAAACTTGTCTACTTTCTTTGTGCCCTAAAATGAATTCTGCTTGAATGGGAGCTATATAACAACCACTCTGACTTTCCCAAAGATAAACTGAGACACAGATTGACCACCTGAAAAAGCAGTGCTCAACAGGAAATGCTGTTGCCCTTTACTTAGATGCAATCCAGTTCAAAACAAGCCTAATTTTTTTTTACCTGAGTGAGAAGCCGTGAAAAAAGGAGCAAATTGTTGATGGAAATAAAAGAGACTAGCACAAACAGTATGTATAATTTCCAAGTAAGTACAGGCTAAAGCCAGAAAAAGGTGAAAATACAAGACTGAATTTGATCAGAAATTATGGGTATCAAAATACAGGGCAGACCAACCCAGCACTGCGATCATAAATACAGCTATTTCACCCACCATTAAACACACACCCCTGCGTCTCTGCATGTAGCACAGAGGCTGAGCTGTAGTATGTTCATTCTTAGAGCAGGCATCTGGTCGCTATTGAAGGTCTGTTGTATAATGTTGCATCTTACATCAGCGAAAATCCTTTAACTTGTTGAGGAAAAAAATCCCAACAAGATTAAGAAACTCAATCTGGCTTGATGCTCGATAAACAACTAGATTATTCTTTCCAGCACTTCCAGCAAACGAAAGGAACCTTTTAAACAGTGTGTGTTGTCAACGGGATAAAGAACCTTTATTTTTTTTAAAGGTTTGAGCCCATAACAGATGCTAACAGAACCCATTATGTCATCCGTCTTTCAGAGGATTAAAAATGTATCCTTAATTCTTGTGCATGCACAACATGCAGTGCAATTTTGATCAAATGGGACAATGGTAGAAGGTGTAAATCAAAGACTCTCATCAGCAGTAAGAATTTCCATGAATAACTTGCCAAATGTAAATTACACCATTAAAATAGGTTAAATTGTATTTTTAATAACAGGATTGGTGTGTTCAGTGTTCTACATTTGCTACAGCAGCTGTGCTTAAAAGCATTTGCAGTTAAGACTATAGAACTTGATCTTACCAGTAAAATTTTATTTCAAAGCCTAATATTTCCTTCATTAATGACTTTTGCTTTAGTTTCACCTGCTCACTTGTTATGGTACTAAAAGAGGTGCAAGCCCCTTGCTGTGTGAAAAACTCTACTGAGCTCCTGAGAGTCAGTTTGTTACAAATGACATGATGCTGACTCTCATAACAGACTGCTCCTCCTTGAATTATTCCCTTGACCTGAGACCCGCTCAATCACACAGCACACTTAATTAAGTTAAACCAAGAGCAATAAATAAGATGAATGACACATCAGCACCAATGCTTGTTCTCATCCGTTGACAAAAGCAGCGGGTCTCCAGTCAGGCCCAGGCGATGGGTGAAACCGATCACAGTGACATATAGTTGAGGAGAGGCCCCCAAAATTTATAGGAAATGTGAAAATCATAAACAGCCCTCCAGCAGCTCAGGATACATATTTGCTCTATATGTAGATGATTTAATGCTGCTTTGTGACAAAGGTGCACCAAATGGTGGTAAGATGGATATCTCTGGTGCTCTGTCACCAAGTAACACCCATGTGTCTGCTGTGGCAGAGAAACAGACATGAGAATTCAATCTAGCTGCACCATCTGTTCACAGATATCTGGGCTGTCATTTGATATGGGCTGCCCATCAAGAGAGGAGACCTAAAGTTCACCTTGCTAGAAAGAGATGCCTTAGATTCTGGTCTTATAAAATGTGATGAATGCAGCTTCATATGTGGTGTTTGTCAAGGTCCACCATTCAAACAGTCTTCATCACAGAGGTGTGGGAAGTTTAGTGAACAAAAAAGATAAACATCTGTCCAGGGTGTACCCCGCCTCTCGCACAGTGACTGCTGGATATGGACATCAGTGACCCCCTGGACCCAAAAAGGAAGTAGCAGGTACAGATAATGGATGGATGGATAGATATCTGGAAGGATATTATTTTGTTTTTTTTTCAATTTTGTATCACTCATTGAATCTCCCTGATTTCTCCGGAGCTTACTTCAGGCTTTTTTATTAGTTAACACCTTTGACTAAATCACACATTACTGTGGTTTACTAAAAAATAATTAAATGTATTAATTAGATATACATTTGGACAATCAATGTTATTGTTGTTTTGGTTTACTGTTAGTCCTCAGAGTACATGGAGAAAAGCCATTCATGCACAGAGGGAGCATGCAGGCTCCACCCAGGGGGGTCCCCAGTCGGGATTTGATCCGGCAACGTTCTCGCTGAGAAGCAACAACTCTACCAACTGAGCCACCGTGCCACCCTCCTTCCAGACAATGAAGCAAATTTAAAAGACATATATCTGCTTGTTAAAATGTATTTGTGACCAATAAAAACACAATATTAAATAAATAACATCTTGCTTACACCATCTTTTATTAGAGGAACACACTTATATAAGAGAGTCGTACTTATAAATGCTGAAATATTCATGATGCAGTGAAAACTATAAATTTACTTTTTATTCTTATAATTGTGTTTAATTTTGCTCATTGTCTGAGTGCAGCTGCTCACATTTCTGTCAAGGACTCAGCAGGGGTAGAGGCAATCACAATTTCCCACTGCTAAAACCCAAGAAGAACTAAAACTATATATATATATATATATATTTATATATAGATATATATATATAAACAGTAATAAGTATCACAAAAATATCTAAAGTGAACTCACATGCAACGTGGAGACTGGCCTCTCTGCTGACAATCGTGCCAAAAGAGTTTGATGCCAGACACTGATAGATGCCAACATCTTCATCTTTGTTCAAACGGCTGATGTGTAAGTTTCCACCCATGAGAGAGTGCCGTGACCCCGGACTGGGCAGGATGAAGGAGTCATTAAGTTTCCACCTGTGATAGAAAGCACACGACACACAACTAATCAACTTTAAAGTCTTCTAGACTACATTCTGTCTCCTTTTTTTTGCCGCTAATAATACATTTCATATGCACATATTTTCTCTTTAATCATATTTGTTTACTTTGTAAATGCAACGAGACAAATATAAAATTGGGTTATTTATTAAAATTGGATTAAATTACATATTTTTGGCAGCAAAACAACCATATTGAATAATTATTGATCAAATCAACATATTTCCTATGAATTAAGAATAAGACATTTTTATCAAATCCCCTAATAGAACCTATAGAGCATATTCCTAAACAAAAACTCCACAGCAAGTTGTGGGTTTACAATTTTGTCTTTTATATAAAATATGCAGCAGTTTATTACTGAAACGCATTGTTTGAGTTATTTCTTTACGACCCAATTTTCTTTATTTTTTTAAAGGTGTATGTTTTTTCTTTTAAGTTGTATGGATTAGCCTTATTTTATAACAGTGGGGAGTGGCAATTACAGACATACATATAGACATACAGCATCCCATCATCTCTTAATTTACAGACACATGAGTGGAACTATTGTGTTCTGTACTCCTTGGCTGCAATATTAACAGCCTTTTCATAACTAATATGAGATCTTTTTTCCTAAAAATAAATAAATAAATAGGCAGACAAAAAGAATGCAGCAATTTTAAAACAGCACTTGTTATATCACAAGGCAGAAAAACAAAAGGAACTCACACTATTTAATCACTTAATATTAAATGCATGTGTTCACTTAAAAAAAAAGGTGTTGTTTCCATTAAAAATCATCATGTACTTGAGGCAAACAAGAGTGAGACAGGAAACATCAAACCATTCTGTTGCTACTGTAATGATGCGTGATGTGGATAGAAATATATCTGTACATGCATTTACAGTAAATGTCATTGTAAAGCACACCAGAACAATTGTACTAACTTTAATTCAGAGTTGCAACTCAGAATAAACAAATTCTATATCTTGACCAAAACCAAGCTTGTTTGAAACAAAAATATAAATATATTTTATTCCGTATCATCTAGCCCTAGTTGGTTTGTCTTAAAATCAGGCAAAAGACAAGATAAATTGCACTTTTATGGAGCAAGTAATGAGTTAAAAAATGAATTTAAACTATACATATGGTGACTGCTCATATATGAAATAAGACCAAGTTTGATGTAAGTTCCTGGTTTAATTAGAGTATCACTGCTCCTTTATAGCAGGAACTATTTAGACAAACAGGGAGAAAGGGTGAAGGAAGGAGGGTAGCTAAGACAAATGCTGTGGAACGATGCTCAACAGCAAATCGTCTGATTGAATTGATTTAGTGATCACAGCTGGAAGCAGGCCAAGAGCTTCAGAAGAGCCACACCATGGGAAGCATGCAGATAGCATGGAGGAGGCTCTTTGTAGCCCTGTGATTGCTGGGTTGTCTTAAACAAATGGATTTGCCCTTGTAGCCCCTGAAATATACCTGCAGCAATCAAGTACCACTCAGCATCTGGTGGCCTGCCACTGAACCTCTCAAGGACCCCCAAAGCCTTTTAAAAAATCCATAGCTGCTTCTGACTGAAATGAAACAGCAATTAGTCCAGTTAAATATCAGTCTGATCATTAGGAGATGAGCATGTGATATTGTGGCAGCTTGTCATCAATCTGAAATTCACTTCTTAATGAAGGATGCAGACCGCTACATTTGGCGCCACTTCCTGTAATTAAAGAGCTAATTAAAACTAAATTTGACAAATTTCGAACCTTAACTCAGCAGGGCAGAACAATTTACAGATTTGAACTCATAATGCCTTTTCATTTAAAAAGTTGTACTTTCATGACAGTGAAAAAGAGACTGGTTAAGTATTCAAGACGATTAAAGAGATGGGATCTTGTACATTCATTTCAATTTGTATCCATTAGCCATAACACCAAGGATCTTCAAGCCACATTAACGGCTGCATACACTGATATTAGGAAGGTTCGTTTCAACCTATTAAACATTAAATGCTTGGTTTGAAATTTGCATTTAATTACACTGACAGGAGTGTAGCTCCATGAGACAAATTATAAATTAATAGCTTATGCACCTGATGCACTTTAAAGTAATTCCTTGTTTGTTATCATTTTTTAATTTGTCATCATTGTAGTGGTGAAGGAACTCATCAATCTATGTCTAGCACAATTGCTGGGGGACTGCTCAGCTACACAGGACTAGAATCATGACAAACACAAACAGTGACAACTTTTTCCTGTACCCTAGTCTGTCAACTGATTTGCATCATGTGTATTTATTTAGAGATAACTTTGGAATCTGAAGCCCTGTGGCAATAGATGAGCTGCCTTCAGCAACTGGATAGAAAGCGAAAAGATGAGAGATGGAAAGAAGTCTTGCAAAATCACTCCTGCATTGGAATATTCACTGCTTTTCCATTTAGCTTAATCCATAAATCTATCATTTTGGTGGGAAGGCCCTCAATCTTTTTACTGGTCAATAACATGGATGACAGGAAGCTCTCAAAGCAAACTCGGGATCAATGCCTCACTGCCACGGCAAGTACACCAATCATTGAGACCAATGAATTAATCATTCTTAAATTAACTATGACTGACAGTGCCTCTAAGTGCTGCAGGCAGCAATCAGCAGCAAGCCATATGGTACACAAATTCATAGTTTTCCCCAAGCAATAAATCTAGCCCCAGTTGGGTTTTAGTGCAAATGTTGCACTTGGTAGTTCTGTTTTACCTGAAGGTTCTGTGTAAGAATATAACGACATATGTGAACAAATCCAAGTCTGCAGGTGTTACCTGTAGAAGGGAGATGGATGTCCTTGGGCCTCACAGCTAAAGACCACCTCCCTCTGTATCTCTCCTGCTTGAATAGGAAAAACCACACTGCCTGGTTGTTTGGTGAAGACAGGCTTTAGCAGGACTCCACTTCCTGGGTGGGAAACCAAAAAACATACATCAGCTTTGATGCCCTGGTGAGTCCCAAACAAAACACTTTAAACATTTCTCTGTTGGGAAGCAAAAGTGAAAAGTGTGAATTACTACACTACATTTTTCTACTTGAAATAGACCCATCAGCCATCAGAAATCATTAAAAGCAGATACCTGAAGTACTTCTAAATCAGATCAGACCTATAAACATTAGTATATCAATCTTATTGAGAACTGCCTACTTTAAAAAAATTAACCAATGAAAAATGCAAAAACGACTAAGAATAAAATGTCCTTTTTCAAACTGAACCCCATTTTAGACTGATGCTTTTCTGACAAAAATACTTAAAGACCAGTTTATTTATTTATTTATTTTTACAAAATGGGAGACAAAATATGAGAAAAAAGAAAGTGAAAATCAAAATGTTAAACCGAATATGAGATATAATCAAATCATGTTGTGACAGAACAAATCAAAAGTGCTACTTGAAGATCCCTGAATCCAACTTTCACAGTATTATTGCTGCTGCCTTCTTAACACTTAAGCTATTATTATCCTATCCATCAAGGGCTGTTTTACATCAAAGAAATGTCTGATGAAAAAGTTAAATTACCAGGGGTGAGAATCAGCACCTTCAAATCTGAGGCCATGGTCCTCAATCGGAAAAAGGTGGATTGGTCTCTTTGGGTTGAGGGTGAGGTTCTGCCTCAAGGAAATGAGTTCAACTATCTCAGGGTTTTGCTCATGAGCGAGGAATGAATGGAGCGTGAGATTGACAGACGGATTGTTGCAGCGTCTGTAGTATTGCGGACTCTGCACTAGTCCATTGTGGTGAAGAGGGAACTGAGCTGTAAGGCAAAGCTCTCTGTTTAGAGGTCGGTCTAAGTTCCTACCCTCACCTATGGTCATGACCTCTGGTAAGAATGTTCCCTGGGTGTCTCCCTAGGGAGGTACTTTGGGCATGTCCAACTGGGAGGAGAGCCCGGCAAAGACCCAGGACACATTCGAGAGACTACGACTCTCAGTTGGCCTGGGAACACCTTGGAGTCCTCCCAGAAGAGCTGGAAGAGGTGGCTGTGGAAAGAGATGTCTGGGCCTCCCTGCTTAAGTTGCTGCCCCCAAAACCCGATTCCAGAATAAGCAGAAGATAATGGATGGATGGAAATTAAAATAATAATTTGAACTTTCTGAGACATTTGATAACATTTTTATTACTTTTATTTAAACAGGGGGACAAAAATAAGCATGAACAACAGATGCCCGATGTTTTTTTAATATGACATTTTATATCTGGTCATCATGAATGCATGTGAAGGCATAATGTCTGCCAACACCATAACAGCAGCCATCAGCTCATTACAATAAACACTCTATTCTGAGATAAATAGGAAATTTATTATTATTATTATTATTATTATTATTATTATTATTATTTGTTAGAGTATTTGAATCTGTGTGATGGTCCAAATGTAGGAAAATTCTCCAGGCAGAGAGAATTTTTTATGAGCGATATCTATCATGTTCTGGAGTACGGGATTCAGGGAGTACAGCTTTCACCCAGAGACTGAAAAATAAATCTGAAAGGTTCAAAATGTTCAAGAAGAAATTTTGTTTGTTGATTATTCCTGTCCACAAGGATAAACCTCAAACAATGTTATAATTAAATGACAACCAACCTAATTACAAGCTTTGTCATATAAAGTGTCCCTTCAAGCTGACTGATCACCAGAAGACACATCAGTCCATGTCACCTTTGTTTGTCTAGGAAATATTGATACACCTGCAATGCACAAACTAAGAGGGATGATAAAGCCCAGGGCATACATGAGATGAATCATCATAACCCATTTTAAAATGATAGATGATTTCATTGAAGGCTACATTTTTCAGTGGTTGAAAAAAGTATGGTTTGGTCGTTATGCTTTATATTTTATAATAAATTACATGATTTGAATGTTAATGCTGAAATATCAAGCAGCATATTACTGTTGTGGATGCTGGAGATGAGGTCAGAACTCATTTATATACAGTCAATAGGACAAGGACACAAAATCTGAAGAGTCGTGAGATAAATGATGAGACAGGAAAAGAAGAAAAGTGAAAGAAAGAAAAAAAAGTCCTGCAGAATAACCGTGTTTTTAGCATTTTGGCTTTTTCTGACCTTTTTATTTTTTGTGGAAATATTGGATCATTTGAACATTTTCTGAAAAGACCTGTGTGGAGGTTAAAAAAAATAAATCCTTATTTGACATCCAAAATGTGACTCTGACTACACTCTGCTTTTTATGAGAATCAGGGGCAATGAAACTGGTATTTCATGTTTTGCTGTAAGACTGAGTTATATAGAGCTGTCTCTATGCAGCTTATCATGAAGACAAGGATTCAAGCAGCAACACCTGATTTCTGAGCTGCAACCAAAAAACATGTAGTGTTCTCTGTCACCTGACAAAAAATGGGGGTAATTAAAAACAAGGTTGATGTAACACTTTAGTAAACTTGCTTCTCTCCTAATTTTTTGTTGAGTGGGATGGTAAAATCTAGATTGGTTCATATTTATTAAATATAATGATTTAGGTTTGTGCTGCATTAAAAAAAGCACATTTTTTGTAAATGGGGTTTCTAGATCAGACAGCTGTTGATCAGCAGGACTCCGTTTGGTAACGTTGCCTAGCAACAGGAACGACTCAAACCCAAATCCAACCATAGACAAGGGAAGAGAATACTCTCCAAACATCACCAACTATCATCAGAACCACTGTGAACCTGACGCTGCATTTGCTTGTGTCCCAGACAATTCAAACACATTTTGAAGTTGACAGAATAAGTGGTCGTTATGACATTTATGCCTGTGCCTTTTTTGTGATGGTCTAGCAACAGGAGTGTTTATGGTTTTCCTCATCCTAACCCAAAGAACATAAGAACAACCTATAAATGAGATAAAATTGTATTAAACATGGTTTTTTCATCCGGTCGTGATCTACAGCTTTCACTGGAGTGGTTTGCAGCCCAGTGTGAAGCGACCGGGATGAGGATCAGTGCCTCCAAATCCGAGGCCATGGTCTTGAGCCAGAAAATGGTAGAGTGCTTTCTTCAGGTCGGGGAGGAGGTCCTGCCTCAAGTGGAGGAGTTTAAGTATCTCGGGGTCTTGTTCACAAATGAGGGAAAAATGGAGCAAGAGATCGATAGGCGGATAGGTGCAGCGTCTGCAGTGAAGTGGGCACTGTACTGGTCTGTTGTGGTGAAGAGAGAGCTGAGTCAAAAGGTGAAGCTCTCGATTTACCAGTCGATCTACGTTCCCACCATCATCTATGGTCATGAGCTTTGGGTTGTGACCGAAAGAATGAAATCACAGATTCAAGCGACCGAAATGAGTTTTCTCCACAGGGTGTCTGGGCTCGATCATCCGAGAGGGACTTAGAGTAGAGCCGCTGCTTCTCCACGTTGAGAGGAGCCAGTTGAGGTGGCTCGGGCATCTGGTTAGGATGCCTCCTGGACACCTCCCTAGTGAGGTGTTCTGGACACGTCCCACTGGGAGGAGACCCAGAGGAAGACCCAGGACACGCTGGAGGGACTATGTTTCTCAGCTGGCCTGGGAATGCCTTGGGATTCCCCGGAGGGAATCCTTCTCCTCAAGTGGCGGGGGAGAAGGAAGTCAGGGCTTTCCTACTTAGGCTGCTACACCTGTGACCTGACACCGGATAAGTGGGAGAAGATGGATGGATGGATGGATGGATGGATGATGTTTTTTCAATATAGAAGAAAATAAAACAGCCACAAAATAAGACACACAGGGAGTCTCCAATGAGGGCAAGATTATAGAATTCAGAATAATGTCAAAATCTGGTAAAACATAAGAGAACCCAAGAAAGAAAGCAAAAGTATTGCATTAAATCTGAAACCTATCAATGCCGTAGTCCAAAGATGAATGCCACCTCTGCTCATATCGGTCCCCGGCTGCGAGATGGTGATATGTGCATCTTTTCTAAGGATCCTGTGACAACACACAACTCAGCATTGAAGCAAGTATAAGGCAGAGGGAGCTGCTGTAGAGGCCAAAATAAAAACTAATCTCAAATCCGATACTAGCTGACAGCAAATGAATTCCTCCAGCTTACCTCAGCATGAATAAACAGGCACATGAGTAGTCGGCTGTGGGGGAGGTATCAACCGATTGCAAGGCCCCAAATCAATCCGTTTCAGCTTTGGGTTTTATGCATTGAATAAAAAAAATATTGCTTTTTAAAGCACCTTCCCACTCTGTCCTGGCCGATAAGGTACAACTTTAAGGTCTCTCACTCAGGGGCAGCAAACGTTAACAGCAAAGCAGATGTAGGGTTTTGGGTAGTTTGAAGAATAGTAAAGGTTTGACCATATTTATTCAAAAAGCTATTTGTATGATTTGTTTTACAAAATCTCTAAAAATTGTTATGCAGCCATTAAAAAAGGCCTTGCATTTCTTGAAAAAAAAACAAAAAAACGCATATCGCTCATAGACTTTTCTGCTAAAGTTTAAGGTATTGATTTTAAGAGGGGGCAGAGGTAAAACTGTTTTGGGTAAACCTTGAAAATGTTATTGTATATTATGTGTTATTCCCCTTTCACCTTTGGCAGTGGGCTAAATTAAAAACCTTCACTGCTGTGACTTTCAGCCTGTGCCATATTTAATTTAATTACATTATCAGTCATATAGTCCTTAAGATGTTAGTGACAAACTTACAGCCAATTCAACAGTGTCCCACCAGTCTCTATCTAATCAAAGCAATCATTAAACTGCAATAAGACTATTTGCAACAAGAGTATCCAACACTGTAATCACTGGGGGAGAAGCATTGATCACAGCCAGCTTCGGTTTTGGAAATAGCAAATCAAAAGAACGTTTTTCTATTGTAGCAACTGTTTTAAGAAAGAAATGCTCATAATAGCTTGGAAACATTTGTTTTTTTATGGATGTTTAAACGTTGTTTTCTATTCACTGAATAGCTTAAAAAATACAAATGAAATAATGACAAAATAAGTTATTTTACTTCTGAACTGAATATTAATTTGGAAATTGATGTTAGAAATCTATGGTGTGACATTTTCAACATGTTCCATCAGTTCTTGTAATAGTAAATTGGTGGAAAAGGAAGATAGGTTGGTAAAAGTGCAGAAGTCCAGGTTGTAATGTGACCGAAGTGTGCCATAAATATTTTATAACGACCTCTAAATATAATACGAAGTTGTAAAAAAAAAAAAGGGGGGTACAACCTGTCAATTCTAAAGCAATATACCACTAGTTAAAACAATTTCAGTTGGCTGTGGTTATTTTCTGCTTATTTTGCCTCTTATGTGTTCTTATTTTTGGCTTTAGTTTAATTTCAAAAGCTATAATTACTTGGAAAAAGCTTTGTTCTTCTTGCAGATTAAATCTGATGTTTGCAACACCAACATGTACAAAAAAAAAAGAATGATGGCAAGTTACACATACACTACTATTCTAGACATGGATTTACATCTAAATGAACTTTTAAAAAACAAATCTGCTCTTTGTCTCACAGGTCTTCAGCTGTATGGGTGTTACTAGGACTCTTTGTCAGGGTGGCTGGATTGAGTACCTATAAACCACTTCAGCTATGTGAAATAAACAAACATTTTCTACTCTGATTGCCCAAAAATCTCTGATGATCTTAACACTAGACATCTAGAATTATATCATTCCACTTCTCAACTTTCAACATCCCAAGGTTTTCTTTTTATGAAATCAAACATAAAGTTTTTGTAATGACATGCATTACTTCTCACATCTGCTTAAATAACAGTGTGCAATTTTACCGTTATTTATCCAACAAGATGAAAACACCTGATTGCAAGTAAAAGCCTCAGCAGCAATCTCAGTGGATGTGTTTATGTTTTTGTTCTCACTTCAGGAAGCTAAATTGTAGCTCTTTTGTGACTCCTGCCAATTATATGCTTTTTTTTAGGAGAAAAAAAAAACTGTGCAAAACACAGGGCTTATAGTAAAATGAGTGTCAATATTTTGCATTACATTATTTTTCCAAGAATAACACGAATATAAGAACATTTTTTATTGCAACTGCCAGTTTTTCCTAATAATCATATCATCTTTGATGTTTGTAAATGTGTTAGAATATGTAGTGTATTAAATAGAAATTGGGTCGTGCAGCTTTGCATTTATTAAGAAACATTGGTGATCATGTTCTTCTATCTGTGAAGGTTATGACAAAGCCATACTGTTTTGCTGATTTTGCGGTGGAAGGAAACAGCAGTATGAAGGTTAGCGGTAAAGAATCTGTGAAGCACATAGCATCCATCCTTTTCTCTTTGCCTCCTTGCAGTACTCGCTCATTCACACATATAGTACACGCCCCTGCCTCAGGCAGCCTAGATCCTCAGAGAGGAATCGTAGAAGAGGTGGTTAACTTCACATGAACTTGCTTTGGGAAAGACTTCCCCTTGGCACCAGAGCTCTCCTACACAACCACCGTCTACTGCTTGAAAAAATAAATAAATAAAACACCTCAATGTCTGGATAAATAACCTGCCAAGAAACAACCCCCCAACACACTCTGTTAGGGGTTCACACTGTGCCTTCTCTACTCAGCATTGCAGACTTGCATACTAAAATGCTTGTCATGTCTTTGGTAGAAGAAAGAAGCTTGGAAGGTCTACAGTTATCTTGCCCCATACTTGTCTTGTTAGCATAGCACAGGCAATGTAACCACACACTGAATATTAATGCTCAGTTACTGTGTTCATATTGAGTGTAGCGAGGCAATGGCTGTGCAACACAAAGCTTTTCCAAAACGATTTGCTCTCTGCTTCATTGTCAAGCACTAAATTGCTTTGAATTGATAACTGTGAAGTTGGTTTCTGCCACTAATGATCGCAGGAGTAAATGTTGAGGCTTAACAGACAGTAATAGCACATTGAAACATTTTTCTAAAATAAAAACTCTCCGATTGTGGCATGATTTTGAATAAAGTCAGTCACTCAAGTATCTGGATAGATTGCAGAATGCCTAAGCAGAATAAATTGTGTGATTCAGAATTGCAGTGTAGAAGCTAATCCCATAGTGAGTCACGGTTCCCAAAGGAAAGCCTCATTAGACATCCAATGAAGTGTGTGGATTTAGTGATAAGCGGTGCTAATTGCTATCTACGCAAATTTAGGTGTCAATGTGCTGTTGTGTCTTCAAAAAAAAAAGTATAAACAAATGTGGGCCGTGGCTGTCACAAGCACACACACTAATTATTTTTGGTCCCAGCTGTGAGGCGGGGCTGCTGGTTTTGAACGAGGCATGAGACATGAAAGATTACTCTTTCACCGACACTATATTCTCATGCCACACAGTTCTTATTCATCTTGTTCTCAGTTTCAGTCTCTGACATTTTGAAGAGAACTTGTATTTGACTCTGAACACTTTTTAAGTGAGGAAAAATTAGCTCTCTCATTAGAAGCTAGATCAATAGCAAGATTCCTGTACTACCAGAAATGCAGTCTCAATTAAGGAAACAACTGAGGCACTTTTTAAAATTAATGACTGTAAATTAAACGGCTACGTAGTGGCAGTCTTTCATAAAAAATAAATAATTTGATTCTTGGTTTCCAAAAGGAAACACTTCTCAGCAAAGAGACTGTTGCTCTGCACAACTGAAATAATTATAATTTTCTAAAATTTTAATTATTTTTAATATTTGTAAACTAAGTAAAAAAATAATTTTGTTTTTCCATTTCATTTCTAATTATTTTTTATTTTAAACTTTCCAGATATTATCACAAGAAATAGAAATGATATGTCTTAGGTTCCATGAAACAAAATTTTTGAAATGCAGGCTTAGATGACTTACCTGACAGACACTCCACCAACGACAGCAGCATTATAAGTTTCCACAGCAATTCCATTTTAATGGTCTCAGGTCAGAACGTGCTCAAATCCAATCACAGGTATGTATGTCTGGCTTTGTCCTTTCCAGAAGTTACACTGTTCTTCTGTCAAATAAAAAGAAAAGAAAGGGGGAAGTATTAAGCATTCAGAAGCACTGGGGACAAGTCTCATCAGAAGTGCAGCTTTCACAAGGACACTAACTGTCCATGTTTGCAAGCTGATGACATAAAAGTAATCCCACTGATGTCATAAAACCTAAAAAGATTCCTGGCAAGTAGCATTTAGGCCTTATGAACAGGTCTATGTATCATTTAATAGCAGCTCTTTTTCGTATTGCACATCCTCTGAGCACTTCCCAACGCTATGCAGTTTACTTAAGTGTGCTTAATATTGCATAACATGCATTGTGCCTGCAAGAGAATCATAAAGCGATTGCTTTCTTCAGCTCAAACCTGCTGAGACAAAACAAAAAGAGGGCAGGATGGTTGTCAGACATAGCCCTAGTATGTAATAAAGCACTCTGCAAGCTCCTTGAATTCGTCAGAGCTGAATTATGTTTTTTCTTAAATAAAGAGCTGACTCTACGCAGTTCAAAACCATTTTCTGTCCCTCTGGAGACATATAATTGATTTTCTCAAGGACTTAGCTGTAATTCATCTCTGCTTTGACTCAAATAAAATCTCCAAAAATGTTGTGAAATCAAATGAGGCACACACTTCCTGTAATTGATCAAGAGAAATGTACGTATTTGTCTAAACACTCTAACAACCCCAACACGCTGGTAGCCGAGATTCTTTCTGATAATGCGGCAGATAAATGTTTGCTCTTGGGATGTTGTTTATAAAGAAAGGATAAAGGAAATTAGGTATAGCCTTTGTTCAAACTGGCTCTCCTTGGTACATTTAACTGACAAATGGCACAGCTTCCTCTGACTACACACCATCAGCATGCTGAAAGAAAATGAGAGGAAGAAATTAATAGGAGCACAAAGTATAGTCTATCAAGAGGCAAGTGCCAAAAAAGCAGAGGCAACTGAAAGATTACACCTTCATACTTTCTCAGTTATCTGCGCGCCTCCTATCTTTGTGCCACTGAAAGGCATGACAGAGCATACTGATGCTTATGTGAATATATCAACAGCCTTCTTGACACATTTGCCTACACTACTCTCCCTTCTGTGTGTACCAAAGCATTAAAGGCAACACTTTTTGCCTATAAATCCCATTATGGAGATTAGGTTTGGAGTGCCAACTTAGTTCCAATTTATCTTGCAGTTATTAGGATGCAAATGTCATGAATAACTGTTGGCTTTTAATAATAAAACAGAAAAACTTCAAATCCCCATTTTTTTGCTCCTGGATATTTTTGGATCTCTCCGCCTTTGAGGGAATCATTGTGAGAAATGCGATGAATAAATTACTTCGCAGCATGCATTTAATAAAAACTAAAATTCACAGCTTGAAAAATCTGCAAAGCAATATTATTAAAACCTCAGACATGCACAATGTATGTTTTGCATGAGGTCTAATAGTTATATGAAAAGTAATTAAGTCAATATATCACTTTTTTATTTTGTCTGATACTCGTCGCCTCAGGTTGCTGATTGAGCTGTCTTCACAATTTGTTCCACACCCACAGCAAAAAAAAAAAAAGGGGGGGGGGGGTGCTTCAAAATCTGCGTTAAGTAATTATTTTGTCAACCATGTAAATGTTTTAAAGCCTGGTCACCCAAAATTAATTTATCTAGCCTTGACAGCAAAATAAGTTAACTCTACCAAAAGATGTGCACTACGGTGACACGCCTTTCATATTTGTTGGCCTTTAACAGCGACCCCTTGATCTCTATTATTCTGCCAGCGCTGAGACACAAGACAGCACACTACAGGGGGGTGGGGGGGCAGGGGATAAAGGAAATCCTTTTGATCCAAAGAAGCTCAGCAGTAAGATGATGGCTAGGGGAGTCTGGGAGTGTCCACGTCTGTATTTGACTTCCTATTCAATACAAATTAATTACCCTCGCAGCCTTAAGTGGTAGAGGCAAGGCCAATGACTCACTTTCATCGCAACATTGATTCCCCCATTTGTTTTCTGTATGAGATGAAATATTCTGATAGGGAAGACTTTTCAAACTTTACCTTTTATGTTTCAACCTCTTTGATGTTCCTGAAATAGTCATAAGTTGAGAAATGAAGCATGAGTCAGCCTGAAATGACAGCCCTGGCTGCAACATTTTCTCCCAATTGGCACAAACTCAACAGCATTTAAATGTAAGAGCAAACAAAATCAGCCTCCTTTTACAAAAAAGTGCCTGATACAAATATCAAAAACAGGCATAAATACATGCACTAATGTGCAAAAGTCTTAAGCCATCCTTTATTGCTTAAATGTTATTTCAAAGACTTTTATGTGGTCTTCTAGGTCGTTTTCACACATGATAGTCCAGTAGACTCGGTTCGATTGGGAACCAAAATCCGGAACATTTGTTTACATTTTCAGCTGGTGCGATTCACATTCACGCTGCACTGAGTCAACCGAGCCAACCTGTCTCCCCCCACCCCCCCACCCCGCCTGTGGTGGCGCTGCACCAAGAACTACTGAAGGAAGTGACATGAAAACCTCTGAAGAAGACACTGAGCACAACTTACTTCTGGAAATAAAATCAAAAATGGAGTGGCGTCAAATTGTAGTGGTTTTAGGATTTCTGTTTTGTCTGTGGCTCATGTGCTAAACAAACATTTTTCAACAATGGACGCAGCATGAGTGGAAGATGAGGCAGAAGACTATGGAGAATGTTGTTTTTCACACAAGGTGGCTGCGACGGCTCCGTATGAGGTAAGAGAAATCCACATTTGTTTTGGTTGGATTTACACAGAATGCCCTGCGCTGTAGTCCACTTCCTGCTTTTGGAGTGGTCTCTGGTCTGCTTGCATTCACACTGCATTCAAGCCGTGCTAGAGTGGGCGGCTGTGGCTGAGTGGTTAGAGCAGTCGTCCTCCAATGCAAGAGTTGGGGGTTCGAATCCACCTGCAGTCACATGCCGAAGTGTCCCTGGGCAAGACACTGAACCCCTCATTGCCTCCGATGTGTGTCCCATCGGTGTATGAACGTGATAAAGCTCTGATTAGTCTCTTTAGAATGATTTGTTCAATTAGCTTTGTAGAGATCTAGTAGAGTGCTGTATGAATGGGTAAATGAGGACACATATTATAGTGTAAAGCACTTCGAGTATCTGGATAAGATAGAAAGGCGCTATATAAGTACAGTCCATTTACCATTCCATTTAGAGTTCACTTCAACTGAACTGAGACCTAGGTATTTAGGTGAACCAGAGTTCACGTTTTTGGTCTACATCAGAGTTCAATTGTGCATTCACACCTCTTCAAACAAACCAGACTTTCTAGGCAAATGAACTAGAGTTTGATTAAAGTGGACTAAACAGGGCTGGTGTGAATGCACCCTTACTGACTCATCGTTGTACTAGCTTCTCTTTCAGATATTTTTTTCAGATATTGTTCATTTTCATAAATTCTTAGCCTAGTTCCTTTACTTAAACAATTTTAGATAATTTTTTTATTATTTTTTTCTTGACATGTAATAACACACTTCAACTCTATGTCTATGAATCATTCAAAGTTAAAAAAAATAACCCTGTTAATTCAAGAGAGAAAGCTATGTTGTTTGAACTCATAACTGACAACTAAGCAATAAAACTGAAATTATTTGATTGTTTGGGGTTTTGTTATTTGAATTAAAAAAAAAGTAAATTGGTAGGTCTCATTTTCAATGAAATACAGACACTGAATAACCTAAGAAGCATTTGTGAATCTACTCTGACAGATCTGCCCATACTCTGTTTTGTATACAAGAGATAAACTGGGACATATCTCAAAATAATAGGTAAACTTGTTCAACAAACTCATGGTCACAGATTATACTATAGCCAATTAAAGTGAGTTTTTCTTTAACAAATGGCTGAACAGACTGAAAATAGCAAAAATCATGTTCAGTGGATGTCAAATATTTAGAAAAACATTGGCTTTGCTTCTGAAGAATTGGAGTTGCTGAAATTTTCAAAACTGTTTTTTTTAAAAACCCATCAAATAAATTGTCAGATGTCTAATAAAATAAGAGCAAACAGAACATTTTAACATTTTATTTATTTTACACCTATTTAAAATATTAATGCTGCATCTAAATGAAAGCAGTAACAATCTATAACAGTATTTGGGATTTATTTTGGCAACACATTTAGGCTCTAAATATATCCATACAAATACTTCTGAATGTGCTAGATTCATCCTGAACACTTTCCTGATGCATGCTCAATAATCCAAGTAGATAAATCTAACAAGGTTGAGTCAGGTCCTCTGGACAGGTTCTTCATTGATGAAATGTTTTGTCTTTTGCCAAAAGACCTTCAGTCTGAGGAGCTGCAAGCAAACAAGCAGCAACGTTGCATAGTGGATCAACCAGTTTACTGGTGACAGCCAAAACTAGTTGCAAAAAGACTCTGCAGTCTACACTCATCTGCAGGCCAGCGGTCACACTTTCAGGGATGAAGATGTGCACATCCTCGATAGAGAGGAATGTTGGTCCGAGGGAGGAGTGAAAGAAGCCATCTTTGTGAAGAGAACCTGCCCATCGTTAAACAGGGGCAGAGGTCTTCATGTCCAATTGCCCCCCATCTTATAATGCTGCGTCTATCTATAATTGCAAGTATCACTCAATGGCCCACATACTCAATCCATCATAGTCCATGAGACACAGGTGCAGAGTTCTTGGGAAAACCCTCTGGCTGCAGTATACGTCACCATACAAGTTTTCTCCTGCCAGAGTCTCCGCTCTGTCCCTGCATCTGCCATTTGACCACAAATCTTTCATGAAGAAAGCACCACACTTTTAAGTAGACAGAGTCCTTCATTCACATCTGCACAATCTCCATCCAGGAGTTTTTGGCCATTTGACTAATTTTGTGTTTGAAGAGTTGTACAGCTGAATGTCCGAGTGCATTTTCGCACTGACGAACGCACCCACAAACTTCTGACCAGTCACAGAATACTTGGCGTGTACGCCTGTGAGAAAACATTTGATCCAGGCCTTGTGATGAGAAGGTGAGGGCAAAGCTACTCTATGAACAAAATTACATGCTTTTCATCACGCAACTACATCAAAGAGAGCAGATTTCTCCACTTCAGATGGAGTATGCAGGGCCCTTCAACCCTCTGGGAATGGAAAGCGGCCATCAGGGCATCAACGATCAGTCGTTAGGCTGTTGGTTCTTTTTTGCATGTGAACAACTAGTTTTGGCTGTCACCAGCAAACTGGTTGATCATTTATGAGCAGGTGCTTCTTATAAGACTGAATTTATTGCAGCTCCTCAGACTGAAGAAGTCTTTTGGATAAAAAATAAATAAATAAAAACATTTAAAAACAAAGAAGAACCCATCCAGAGGACCTGACTAAACCTTGTTAAACATCCTGAAGACTATTTCCAATATTTTTATATAATAATATATTTTATATTACTAATAATTGTATATTTTTATTTGCAAAGAAAAAAGCAACAGTCAAATTAGGGCAGAATTTCAGTCTTTTATCTCTGTAACTTCAATTTATTTTGGTTTGTGGAATCGCAGCGACCAACAAAAGATGAAAATAATAAATCATGTTTAAGATGCAAATTGAACAGGGATCCTTGCTTTTAACGGAGACTGTCTTTTGTGTCGATGCTGCCTGAGTTATTTAATTGGGCCAAAAAGAACAAAAATAAAGCCTCATTCTCAATTTGTTAGTTGAACAGGGGATTATGTCTGAAAGCAGATTTCAAGAACTACATGACATGTTGATTCTGTTCTGCTGCAGCAGAAAGTCAAGAGCTCCAGCAGCAATCAGGAGACAGAACAAGCCTTCATCACAGTCCAGCCCATCAGCTTTGTATCAGCTTGTTTTCAGCTAATCATCAAATACTACTGTTTTGTCAAACCACAAACATAAATGTTGCTGTATTTATTCTCCAAACCTTTCTTCTGTTTTATATTATAACCTCCTAAACGTTATTATTCTGATTTCCTTGTTGCCAAATGATAAAAGGTGAGTGTTTTCAGTGTCTATGCAACTGTTCATGCGTCTGTTAGCAAAATATCTTATGGCCAACAGGACGGATTTTAGAAATAAATACATAAATTAAAAATAAAAATGATCTCTCAATGCAAATCTACAATTGTAACGTTTGACGTCAACCTTATTCATGAATAGCTCTCACAGCCAACTGAACTTAAAAATAACAAAGTTGGTTATAACTCGGTCAATTTTACAGATACTGTTTTAAACTTTGGTGTGATAGTAGCTGAGACCAATGCACAAAACAGAATCTGTGGACTAAGAGATTGTGCTTGATGTATATGAAAAACATTGCTTCTATTTGGAGTCAACTCTGCCTCCCCATTAACGAATTAATACAAAAAACGATTTTGTTTTATTTTCATCAAATAATAAATAGATATAATTTTGTAACTCCATCAAAATCTCTGCTTAGGACTAGTGTTTGTTGGAGTCACCTCTGTTTGTCTGTTAGTCAAATGTCTCATGAACCACTGAACAGACTTTAATAAAACTTTCAGAAAATAATTACTGGATCATTTACACATGATGATCTTTTGGAGTCAATCCAAATTTAAGTAGACAACGGATGCTAATTAAAACTAACCAACACCAAAATGGCTACAACTCAGTCAGTTTTATAGATATTGTGCTAAAAAGTAATGCAATATTGCATGAGATTGCACATAACATAGACCAAGACTGTTGCAACTGTCATTTTTCGACATAAGACGATCTTTGTCTAAAACTTCAACATCAAAGGTTTTGATATTTTATTAATTTGATGTTCTCAATCTACACAGTGAAGTTACCACCTGAGTTATGACCAAAATCCACTGCAGCCTCTCCTCTAAGGGTTGTAACGAACTAAGCCTATCACTTGAGTATTACCCAGAGTAATTTTAGGTTAGTTCAACTTAGGCTGTGTTGAAGGTGACTCACCCAGATTTGTTAACGACCTCCATCTGTGAGCCACATCCTTATCTCACCCCGTGGCTCACCCAACCTAGCAGCCAGAGTTGGAACGTCATCCACAGGGAAACTCACATTAACGGCCATTCACCTTCATTGTAGAACAGCAATTCTTGTTGATCTGATTTTTTTTTAGAATCCAGGAATAGGATTTCAGGATCTTGTCTTAATATTCACAGCTGAGTAAACCGTTTAAAACCTCCCTATTTTGTTAGAATTGAACCAAACTTCTTAAATCCATGAACACGGGGTGGTGAAATGATAGTCCTGATTTTTACATTTTATGCTTTGCTTTAATTAATGATTTGCAGGGGAACAGCATTATAGAATAAATCTATAGTGATTATTCAGTTACATAACACAGTCAGTAGTCAAAAGTCCACTTGTTACTTGAAAGGTGTTACTATTGATTGTTGGTTGATGTCCAAGGTGCAAAACAGTCCAATCGTGTTGTAATTCCTTTGCTCCAATGAGCTGAACCAAAGAATTACAAATCCGTAAAGTTCCGATGAGCAAAAACAGAAAATTACAAATCCACAAGCTCCATTGAGGAAAAATAGAAATATATTATTCCTCACTCTGTTAATCCAAAGTAAGGTAAGGTGATTAGGTTCAAGGGAAGACTTTTGCTGCTCCGAGACCCCAGCGAACACTCAGAAACCTAAGATCGTTACTGGACTCGATGAGCCGTCAGCTGGCATCTAGAGTTTACCTCGTGTTCCCAGAATCCTCCGAGTGAAATATCAAAAATTAAGTTTAGTTGGAAAAATAAAAAAGTCAAAATCTAAAGTGTGTTCAAAAACTCCATTGAACAAAAGGGAGAAAAATCAGAAAATACAAAGGCAACTTCAGAATTCCATAATGCAGCAAAAATGGGGAAACTCTACTAAAATGTATTAATTAAGACTTTAAAAATACCAAATTTAATATAACATGTAAATCCCCATAACTCAAAATGGTGTCAAGAGTCCTAACATTTTACTGGTGTATATAGCTATAAGTGATTTTGATTATTTAATTTTATTTTAGGACAGCTATTAGTATGTGTCATACAATCACTTCTCGAAGACCCTTGTCTAAGGGGATCCTTGACTGATGAAGCTGGTGACAATCATCCCTCAGTTGCTTTTGAAGAATATTTCATAATGCATTCAATAAAATCCAATCTTGGAAACTTGAGTTGGCTTTCAGGTCCAGGCTGAGCTGAGAAAAATTATTCTTCTCTTCGAATCTTCAAGTTCCCTTTAATTACTGAATGCGTCAATGAACTGTCCTTTAAAACTCCAAGTGCTTCAGCCCCGATCGTTAATGCTGAGCCTTTTTATACTTTGTACATTTGTCTGCTCATTGCATAATTTCTGCATAGCAACAGTCCTAGATACAGACTATTCTATAGGGGAGTGGTGGCGCAGAGGTGGGCCTGTGATCGGAAGATCGCCGGTTCACACCCCGGTACCGACAACATAAAAAATGTGGGTGGGGTAGGTGAAGCACCCACACTTGCTCCCACCCTTATTCGCCCCACCCTGGGCCCATGAACAAGGCCCTTAACCCCCCATCTGCTCCCTAAACAGGTCCCTCTTGAAAATGAGTTCTCGTGGCTCAATGAGATTACCTGTATAAATAAAGGGTAAATGAAAAAAAAAAAATCTACAATGTCAGATCACATGTGCAACGTCACTGTCATTGCTAAAATTATCTTTGACTGCCACTAGGTCTGTTTTCCTGTTTTTCCTGCAGAGAACTTCCTCTTTTTCTGAGAGAGCCTCTTCACTTAAGGTCACTTATTCCTGTTTTCTGCAGATAACGTCCTCTTTTTCTACAGAAAACTGCCTCTTTTTCCTCTTACCAGCCTGGCTATCTGTTCAGACTTCCATATCCTGTGGTGACTTGACACACGAACATTAAGCTGTGAACTTGACCTTTTGACCATTGATTCTCAATTTTTAGTCAGTAACATTAATTATCAATCAACCTTTATTTATACAGGTAAATCCCATTGAGCCTCGAGGACTCATTTACAAGAGAGACCTGATTTCAACAAAGAAAGATGACAACAATGGACAACAGCAACAACAATAAGCAGTTATAAAAACTCATACTACAGTTTTTTTTTTTTGTTTTTTTTTTGTTTTTTTAACAAATAGGATGGCTAAAAGGAAAAAGGTAACAAAACCAAAAAAAAAACTGCTAGATTCCGAGACAAATGTATAAAACTAAAAACAGGAACATGTCTGCATTGGTCCCTGCCAGGAGTCCAACAGATTCTTAAAGCCACTTAGAGAGGTCAAGGTCGAGAGCTTCAAATCTTTTTGTAAGATATTCCAGGAAACAGGAGCGGAGTAGGAGAAGGCCCTTTTGCCTAGTTCAGTCCTCACTGAGGGAACACTGCAGGTAATAATGTCCTGAGAGCGCACTCCGTAGCTGCACTCACGCAGAGACATGTAGGAGGAGATGTATGAAGGCAGCAGACCAAGAAGTGATTTAAAGATGAAAATGTACCAGTGAATTAATTTACTCTTAATCATTTAAAGT
Organism: Nematolebias whitei; assembly: GCF_014905685.2. Taxonomy (NCBI): domain Eukaryota; kingdom Metazoa; phylum Chordata; class Actinopteri; order Cyprinodontiformes; family Rivulidae; genus Nematolebias; species Nematolebias whitei. The sequence goes on along the minus strand of NC_056508.1, from coordinate 34,575,010 downwards.
AAACTCACTTTCAATATAAGCTTTCCCTATAATCTCCTAATTTAAGCTCTATAATGTCTTCAACATTGATTGATTAAGTCTTAATTCATAGGATTTCACACCCTTAAAACGTAGTACATTAGAAAGACTTCACACACTGTTACATACTATTATATAGATTTGTTTCAGTAAATAAACCTTTCTTGCTTTTTCAGAAGTTTTGGTAAATAAAGCTTTCTTTCTTTTCCAGAACACATACTCAGGTCAGGGATCTGTGGTTTGTACTGCTCTTAACCTTATTTTAAGTCATGAGAACTGACTTCCTACCTCACCTGAAACGCACATCAATTGGCAATGTATTACAGTTAGGGGTGCACGATAAATCAGCCCTGATTTCCTTAATTTTGGGAGATCGGAGTTTGGCCGATACTTACATGAGAAACCGATTTTATCAATTTTTTTGTAGTTTTAACAACAATTGTCTAAACTTCATTTATATTTCAGAGCACTACCTCATGGCCAGTTAAAACAAGTTTGTATTGTTTCTAGGATATTGTTCAAGGGTATGTTTTTCAATAAAATAAGATTGGAAAATTGAAGGTGCATTGTGGCCTTATAACACCTGGCAGTTTTGCTTATAAAACAAAATCGGTATCGACCAAACTCAGAATCGGCAGGTCAGGTTTTTTTTTAGATCTGTGATGGACCAGAAAACTGCAATTGGTGCACCCCTAATTACAATTAGAAAAAACTCTTAAATAAAGCACATTGTTACACATTAAATTATTATCTGTTTATCAGATAATTTGACACACCTCAAAGAAAGAATAGACCTGAGCTTTGTACACGGCCAAATCTGACCAATCAGGGCTAACTTTTGTTAGTTTTACACAAAAGTTGAGAAAAGATTCAGCTGTTTTGTTAAAAATAATTAAAACTATCAAAAAGCCACCTACAAGAAGACAAAAAGCATCAGTGTTTAAATAAGCCTAATATGGACTACATTCTTATGATTCCATATTTTCCTCTGATGATTAATAATTTTATATTGATTATTTTTACTATGCAACTAAAATGCTGGGCTTTGGGACTACTTTTTGGTACATAAAGAAATATCACAATGCTTTTGCTTTTTTGTGATTAGTTCTTGACATCTTATTTGGTGAATACAGGTTTGATTATGTATCTATTTGTCTTTTTTTTATCTTCAAAACGCTTTGAATATTTTCATAAACATTTGAGTCTAGAAAGCAATGATTTAGTTCCTGTGTCCTTGTCAGAAAATCGACTAATCAGTTGGAATAATGTATTCACACAAAACAACTGTCATGTAATAGAGCATTAAACATGAGGGCACGCATATGTCAAATCGTGCATTTAATTTAGCCTTTTGAGGAACCGCAGCTGCATTCAAGGAAGCTTTCAGACGGGTGGAGACTTTTAAATTTGTGCGCTGTCTCTGTGATACTTCTTGTCCTGCATTGCGCTGACAGCCCCAGCTGGAGTTGATAAACCACAGATTGTAGTTCATTCAGAAATGTAAGACGACAGCATTGCCAGCTGATTTGACCCTCTTCACTACACCCCATCTTTCTGCTGCCATGAATTTTTCAGAACTCAGAAATGTATTAATAGAACACTACTCCTCCTGGACCCTTTGGTTGACAAGTCCAGATAAAGATAAAATTCACACTAAAACACATGAGCGTCCCCCACACACTCACACCCACCCCGCAAGCTTTGAATCATGAATGAGGCCAGCCTCCCACACTCTGCAGGAGCGACTCAAGAACAGAAAAACAAACTGAATACAATGCTGCATCTTTAATCACCTGCGCTGTGACTTCACTTGATTCACAGACACGAGCCAGATCAGTGTTTTCCTGCACATGCGGCTCGTCTCACAGCTTCAAGTGTTCCTGCTTATTCAAAATTTATTTTCTGGAGACACTCGAGACTAGAAATAGGAAACGAGAACTCGTCCATATCCTGCATGCTTTGATTTACCACACACATAAAATCCTAACTGCAGCAATCTTTTAGCCACATATACAAAACAAAAGTTGCAAGAAAGCAACGATGCATCAGGCTGTGTTTATCTGTTGATTTTAGTGTTGCTTCTTAAGCTACAACTTTTCCAAAACAGTCTTTTGCCACAGTTTTCAGAATATATATGTGGATATAATTCACAAACCGTAAACTTTCTTCAGCTAGTTTATTTTGCAGACACTTTCTTTTTCTCTCGTCTTCCCCACAAATGGAACACTGGGGGAGTCGAGGCAGTGCCAACATATTCTTCAGCCAATAGTCTAACTCAAGTGGTGGCACAAGACAAAGAGACTAATAGTGTTTTGATCTAAGCACACAAGCCCCAGGCATGACATAACACATGCCAGCTTCCTCATTTCTCCAGCCCACACCAGGGGCGCTCCACCAAAGCGCTCATCCAAATCTCCCCTGCGAAAAGACCAACTGAACTGTGCTGAGAGGTTCTTCCAGCTTGCATGCAGACTCCAAGCTCAGCACGTTAAAACTCAGTCAGAAATGCTCTGAATATCTGCAGAAATAGTTTCAATTATATTTGTAACTGTCAAGCAAGTCACTCATTGTTTGTAAAAATAATTGATGCGTAGGTGATCTGGAAAATGGCACTGCATTATGTTACTAGATTTAAGCTAGATGGAGACTTTAAAGTGTTACAGCTACTTGTCACTCCGACGTTGCACCTGAAATAAACTTGCCACCTGTCTTTCAAAATGAAGGTTTCTATTAACTTGATTTTTAAACACTTTTTTTTTTTTTGCCTTTCATTTTGTCTCGTGTCAATTCTCATAGGTAAGCGGTTGTTAACTCTCATACATTTGTCTTTCCTGAAGTACCAAATAATTATTTAAATAGGATTTGCCTGATAACATTCTTTAAATATGCATATTTAGAAAAAAAAAAAACTTACATTCAGCTGTTCATCTTCAGCTCACAATGGCAAAGCTAAGCTGATACTACTAAAAGGATTGAGAGACTATACACTAAAGCTACATCAAGAGGAAGTAGAGCTGCTGAGGCCTCCTGCTGTGTCTCTTAATTTACCTACTCCTGGAAATTAACTGCACTTAAGCACATAAGACAACCTCCAACTGTGGACTTCAATGCATAAAAATACACCTGTTCAAGAGAACAAAGCTGTGCAGTTTAGAATGATGAAACAACCTATGCATTATTAAATACAGGGAAAGGTAACCAAAGCAATGTTTGTCTGATACTAAATCAGTTTACATGACAGTTCTGTTCACAGCAGCCCACGTCTTCTTCTTCGTTCAACTGTTCCCTTTTCAGTGGTCGTCAGAACGAGTCATCCTCCTCCATCTCACTCTGACATCTGCATTACCTCCATGTCCTCTCTAATTGCATCCATATATCTCCTCTGTCTTTGTCCTGGCAGATGCATTTCTAACATCCTCCTACCATTATATCCACTGTCCCTCCTCTGGACATGTCCAAACCATCTCAGTCTGGCTTCGCTTAACTTTATCTCCCAGTTGTTCAACCTGTGCTGTAAGTGGTAAATGGTCTGTACTGGGAATGCGCAATATATACGGCACACGGTAGAAACGATAGAAATTTAGCCTATGATAGAGATCTGTCTGCTACCGGCTAACCACAGTAATGCTGTGTCTGATGTAAAATCAGAGTTGTCAGTTTATTCGTTACTTTTTTTTGGTTGAAAACTGTGCATAAGTGGTGTTAAAGTATTTTCTTCGAGAGCTAAGTAGCTAAGCTAGCAAGCTAACTACAGCCAGCTTGCTGTAGTGTTGTCGTATTCTGACGCATGCGCAAAACGCTGTGTTCCGTCAAAAGTTTTTTTGGGGTTTTTTTTCCGTTGAAAGTTAAAGTGTTGGTCATCTTTAGAGAAACCTGCTCTCTGATCTGTGAAAGAGCGCTGTGTTGTGTGATTTTACTGCGAGACCCTCTGGTCAAAGCCACAGTCATTTTGTGTCAGCTCTCCTTAAAGCGGAAGGAGACGCCCACTAGAGGGTTGGAGGGTGAAGTGTTTCAGTGTAAAATGCTGCTCTGTTGCTGTTCATTTCTTAAGTGAGAAGACTGGAAACTGTTAAGAGTTAACAACATATTCTTTTATTTAAAACATATGGCTAAAACTACATTTGATATATTTGACACTGTTTTACACTACAAGAAATAAGCTTAATACTTTATTTTTTTATTATTTAAAAACTCTGGACCTAGTAGTGGAATTTTCTTAATTCAAAATAAATGATGGCAAAAGGACGCCCTATGCTTTTTTTTCATTCCTATCGCAAGTTTTATACCAAAAACATATTGTGATATGTATCGTTATCGCCACCCTTCACAATACATATCGTGATATGAATTTTATGCCATATCGCACATTCCTAGTCTGTACTTATATAGCACATTTCTATCTGATCATACTTAAAGCACTTTACTCTACAATCTGTGCCCTCATTTACCCATTCACACAGTGCTCTACTAGATCTCTACAAAGAATAATCAGTGCTTTATCACATTCATACACCAATAGGACACACATCGGAGGCAATGAGGGGTTCAGTGTCTTGCCCAGGGACACTTCAGCATGTGACTGCTGGTTGGAATTGAACCCCCATCTATTGCATTGGAGGACAACTGCTCTAACCACTCACCCACAGTCGCCCTGTTGTATCTCTGATGATCTTATTTTTAATTCAGCTGGACATGAGTAATTTATTTAGTGTATTATATTCAATTTTACTACCATATTCTATATGTTGTTGCTGCAGACTAATTAAATAAAATGTGAAGACAAAAAAAAGGACAAACAATTTTAAGAAAAAGCAGTGATGTGTACTGTATCAAAATAAAACTTGATAATTGCACTTTCAACTTTTAATTTTTTTTATTGTTGCTTTTTTTTAATGATGTTAAGCTGATCTTTTTGGAAACATCAAACTATCTCAAGCCCAAACTGTGAAGTACCGGTTTTTGTTGTTGCACAATTTTTGTGTCTTTTGTATGTTTGTTTCATCTGGCTGCAAGATTCCTCAAAAACTACCAGGATCAGAGAGGAAGCACTCAGAGGAGAGATGCGGAATGATAATAAGATAAGCTAAACTAAGCTAAGCTAAGCTAAGCTAAGCTAAGGTAAGATAAGATAAGATAAGATAAGATAAGATAAGATAAGATAAGATAAGATAAGATAAGATAAGATGAGATAGGATAACACTTAATTTATCTGACAACTAAAAAACTCATACGCTAGAGTGGCAATAAGAGAGTACAGAAAAAAAAAAAGAGTATAAAAATGTGCAAGCTATTTTCAGAAAATAAAAGTATTGCACTGTTTGTTCATATATATTGATTATTGTTCATGAAGAAGAAGAAAAAATAGAAAAGTGCAAAGTGATGTGATCACTTATTATGGTTAAAAGTAGTCTTGAAGAACTTAATGCAATATTAAAACGGTTGTCAGACAACAGTTATTAAGAAACAAAATCTATACTCGCCTAAAAAAGACCCAACAAAGTTCAGTCAGGTCCTCTGGACAGTTTCTTTATGTTGAAACGTTTCATTTTTCATCCAAAGGACTTCATCAGTCCGAGGAGCTACAACAAACTCAGTCCCATATGTAGCACACTCATAGTGGACCAACCAGTTCGCTGGTGATAAGATGGTTTCTGGAGTCCGTCCTCTCCCTCGTCGATTCCTCGGAGGCAGCCATAGCCAAAGTGGTTCAAAACATCAAAGTTCATGCTCAATAATCCAGGTAAAAAAATGCATGTTTTGAACCACAATGGCTATGGCTGCCTCCGAAGAGTCGACGAGGGAGAGACTCCAGAAACCATCTTATCACCATCACACTGGTTGGCCCACTATGTGAGCGTACTACTTATGAGACTGAGTTTGTTGGGGCTCCTCGGACTGATGAAGTCCTTTGGATGAAGGATGAAACGTTTCAACAAAACAGAAACTGTCCAGAGGACCTGACAAACTTTGTTGGATTTTTTTACCTGGATTATTGAACCCTAACCCTAACCCTAACCCTAACTTTGAAGTCTATAAAAGAGCTATTTGAGATTGAAGTGACCATTTTTATGTGCTGGTAGTATTTACTCCAAAGTATTTATGCTCTGATTTGTTGAGTACAGTTTGCAGATAAAAATATTAAATTGAAACTGTAAACTTATCAAATGTGTAGTAGTTAGTAGAAGTTTAGTAAAATTTAGCAGAAGCTGTGTGTTGTTTGAACAGCCAGCTCCGTCTTCATGATGCTCCAACACTTTGCTTGATCCCCAACATGTATTCTTAACAGTTATCTCACGTGTTCTCTTTGCTTCTGTTTAGCAGCAGATTCACTCTTACATTTCACTTCTTCTCCGAGATTCTGCATTTGTCTCATTCCACCATATCTGTTTACCTTCACAGACTACCGTCAGTCTAACGTAGATCAACATTACTCAAGCTTCCACCTGGTTTTCAGTGGATCAGCTTTGTTTACACTGAACGCGTACCTGCATTTCAGAATTGCATGTCAATAAATCTGAAAAAAAACTACTGAAGGAAACTCTTTCAAAATTCATCTTTTTGTATCTGATTTCATAATTTGCAGTGAGTACCTTTTAATGTTCACAGTGGTATAAATGTATTTATTTTCATTCCATGCATTAGTTGGCAATAAGAAACTCAAACACAACAGCATAGATACAAAACTGAAGCAGACACTCTACCACCAACGCAAGATTAAATTATCACGCTTGTACCTATCAGAATGCATTTATTTATTTCTGCATCATCCATCCTCACTCGGCACACAGCTTTTCCTCTCCTCATGTAGACCAGGTTGCGCTCAGCGGGTTACTATGAACTCCCAGTTCATCCTCCACCTCTCTATGAGCAAGTGACATCATCTAAAACGTGTCTGTCCATAATAAGATTTCCCCTATGAGATGTGTGCTGTAGCTCCACTATTCCACCCACTTTCACAGAAACATTAAGTCGCATAAACGCTCTATTGGACTGAGTTTAGCTGAGGCAATTCCACAGGAGCTCTCTTGGCTGTAATTTGCTCCAGAAGGTTGCAGATGGTTCTGTAGTGAGCATTAAATACTTGTAGGTCGACCAGTTAAAAACAAAATGTAAGGGTATTACCTCACAGTTTTAAAAAGATGTGTTTAAATGTTGCAATTGAAACTGTGGATTTCATGAGTAAGTACTTCCAGCAGAATCAAAACGATCCAATCTGAACCAATCAGGCTGGATACAATCAAAAAGAAAGGAAAAAAAAAAGAAGAGCTGATGAGACTGGAGTGAATCCAATCCCCTCTTGGATCACACACTACAATGAGGTTTAAAATGAAAAACCCGAGTGTGTGCCTCATCTCAAGGCGAAAACTACAGTCTCCATATGATGATGGTCGCAGCAATTAGACGGCGCCGAGAATGGGATTAAGTCTGATGCGAAATTGTTGCACAACTCAGCTGGGAGGTGAAGTTTGCACGGCCAAAAGGGACCAGACTATTTATTACCTGGCACGATTGTCCTACATGATTACATTTTAAGCCCGAGTTTCACGGTGGTTTCATTGATAACGATGGAAGGCTGACGGCTTACCTGAGCGCATCTCCAGCGGTGTTTCATCATGTTTCTCCCTTTGAGTACATCCATGGTAGCTCCAGTGCGGTTTACATCTTCAGACCTTCAGCCCAGCTGCTCGTGTAAAGTCGGTCTCCTTAAAGTGCGGCTGAAGCCCCCCCAACAACTCGCTTCTCCCCTCGTTGTAACTCTAAACACCGCCGCGCGCTCTGCCCATCCTCAGCAACAAAAGCTTCGAGTCCAAACGACCTGTTCCCTCGCGCCCCTCTGCCCAGCCTCACGCGCTCATGTAGTTTTCCTACACCGCGGTCAGTCCAGTTCGCGTCGCCAGTAGCAGGCAAGTGAAGCCAAACCCCGGAGTCCTACTGGAGGGGGCTTCGAACAAGGAGGACCCCCCCCCCCCCCCTATAAAGTACGCACGGTTTTATTTACCGCCGCAAATATACTCGGTCACTTTCATTGTGAGAAAGAGCTTACCGTCCGACGGAAATCGGTCTCAGATCCGACAGCGCAGTTCGTAAAGTGCCAGCGCGTGCAGCAGCAGCGCGCGGGACATCAAAGGCGGATCATAGCACGAGCTCCTCAGAGCTCATGGACTTACATCAGCAACAAGGCTCATTTATACTGGCTTTATTTTTATTTTTTTTTATTTTTTTTTTATCGAGATGATGCTAACAGCCCGTGTTTGGATATTTTATTGTTCAATTAAAACTACAAGTATAAATGATTTATTTTGTGTAATTAAAATGATAAAAACACCTTGAATCAAAATGAATGAACACTTCTGTTAATGACTAATAAAAGGTTAAACAGATCAGCAAATCAGGAAATGTTCAAGTCATTTCAATTTCTAACATCTTGTAATGATAAATTATAAAAGATTGCATCACCATTAGTCAATTTGTTAGCTAAATTTTTAATGTTCTTTAGGAAGTTGAGGGGAACTTGGTGGTCCCTAATTCTTTATCATTGTCATATATTAAAGTGCATAATACTGGAATGAAAGTGTCAAACTGTTGATGTAATTTTACACTAATCTGCCTGTTCTTAGCAAACTGACAAAATAAAGTATTAAAATGGTTTGATTTGTATCAAAAAAATAAGGTAAAAATGTACCTATTTCTTTCAGGTGCAGCCTTTTCTTCACGTTTAATCATTTAATTTGTAAGTGATCACTTTCATAACTGATCATGGCTAGAGAATAAATAAATCTTGTACAAGAAAAATATTAAGTATTAAGTAAGAAAATAAGGGCAGCACAGTGACACAACTGATAGCGCTGCTGCCTCTCAGTGAACAGGTCCCCGGTTCAAATCCAGGTCCAGGGGCCTTTCTAGATTAAGTCTGCATGTTCTCTCTGTGCATGTGTGGGTTTTCTCCAGTTTGTGAATGTTTTTTTGTCTCTATGTGTCCCTGTGACGGACTTGCGAGGTGAACCCCACCCCTCGCACATTGATTGCTGGGCATGGGCACCGGCGACCTCCGTGACCCAAAATGGAAGAAGCGGGTAAAAGATAATGGATGGATGGATGGATGGATGGATGGATGGATGGATGGATGGATGGATGGATGGATGGAAGTAAGAAAATGTTCATGTTTGTATGTTTATGCAAGCAAAACCAAAATGATAATGATTCAATATACATGGATGATGAAGATAAATCACTTACCTGAAGGTAAACAGGACATATAAGGTGTAAGTAATCACTGAATGTTAATTGAACTTTAATTAAATGAATCATTACTTACTATTTTCTCACTTGCTTTCTATCAATCATCACTTAATTGTTAGCAGAAAAACACTTCTCTAATTATACTTGTTTGCAAAGATATGCAGAATCTTATTCTATGTTTTGACATCTCATCACAAAATGCCAAGTAACAAACCATCATTCGTTGACTTTAATCCAGCTATAAAAACTTTGTTATAAAGTTGTTTGTCTTGCAGACTCAAAACACAAACCACACATGATTTGGTGAAACTAACTTTAATAATCAAAAAGTTGACAAGTAGCAACATAAAAACAGAACTAAGTGGGTGCACAGAGAGCCAGATGCACAACAGTCCAAATGGCTGCAAAACTAGAGCACACAGTATCTAAATGTTAAGTGGAGAAAACAAGGCGTATAAGTATATATGCTGGGAGGAATGAGTACTCAGTGACTGTAGAATGATTGACAAAATGAGGGACAGAGCTGGAGCCAGGGAATACTGAAGAGAAACAATGGTGGATAACTAGAAAACAAACAAAAAAATAATCCTAGAATACAATGAAACAGTAGCAAAACCTAAGATATATTCATTCATCCACTGTTTATACAGGTTGGTCTCATTGAGCCACGAGGACTCATTTGCAAGAGAGCCCTGTATATGTATGTACATGTATGAGGAAATATATCAGGAAAAACTACAAAAATACATCATAAAACCTGCAACCCTGACTCTTTTAAATAAATATCCACAAATAATCACTGAAAAACTAATTGCGTTAAATTGTGTATGTTGTAAAATGTCAGAAAAAGCACGTGGAATGTTTTTGTGGGGTGGAGATCTTCATACTCCTAATGACCTGGAAGACTTTGAGGTCTGTCACCCTGTTTCATGCAGTGAATTCATTCAGGGATTTTATTTTATTTTTTTTATGTAATAAAGTTGCGTACAATTATCCTTTACCGTTATGTGGCAAACATCTGTTTCTGCAACACCCAATAAAAAACATAAAAAAAAATACTTGCAATTTTCAACTTTAAAAAGTAATTTGTTATACCATACCAGCTTTATTTATAGAGCACTTTAAACACCCACATGACCAAAGTGCTGTACACACAACAAAACAATCATACAGTCAGATAATAAAAATAATAAAAATGATTAAAAGTCACATAATAAAAGTTGTACACATACAGTGCACATCATAAAACAATCATACAGTCAGATAATAAAAGTGATTAAAATGAATAAAGTCAACATTTCAGATGGTGTCAAAGGCCAGGGAGAAGAGATGGGTTTTAAGTAGGGATTTAAAAACAGACAGGGAAGAGTTCTGTCTGATGTTCAAGGGAAGGTCGTTTCACAGTTTAGGAACTGCCACAGCAAAAGCACGGTCTCCTCTGAGCTTACGTTTTGTTTTCGGCACACTCAGGAGCAGCTGATCACATGACCTGAGGGATCAAGAGGGTGTGTATGGATGTAGCAACTCGGACAGATAGGGCGGGGCAAGTCCATTCAGAGCTTTAAAAGCAAAGAAAATAAGTTTAAAATGAATCCTGGAATGTACAGGCAGCCAGTGCAGGGAGGCTAAAACAGGAGAAATGTGGTCAAACTTTCTTGTGCCAGTTAAAAGCCGTGCAGCAGCATTCTGTACCATCTGAAGCTGACTGATACACGAATCACTGATTCCTGTGTACAGTGTGTTACAGTAATCCAGCCGAGTGATCACAAAGGCATGAACTACTGTTTCAAAATGCCGCTGAAAAAGAATCAGCTGCCTTAGATGGAAAAAATTAGTTTTAACAACTGCTCTGATGTGGGTTTCTAATTTTAGTTCAGCATCGACTTTGACACCCAAGTTTGTAACAACTGGCCTGATGTACTGGGCCAGGGAACCAACATTTACATTGGGAGTCTCAGTGGAACTTCCAAAGACCATCACCTAAGTCTTTCCCTCATTGAACTTTAAGAAGTTCACAGCCATCCAGGCTTGGATGTCCTCCAGACATGAAAACAGAGGGGCCAGAGAGTTAGAGTCCTTTTTATTTAGCGGGACATATATCTGTGTATCATCTGTGTAACAATGAAAGGAGAGCCCATATTTTCTAAAAAATATAGCCAAGAGAGAGCAGGTACAGCGTGAAGAGGAGGGGGCCTAAGATTGAGCCCTGTGGAACCCCACACAAGAGAGGAGCAGAGGGGGACACATGGTCACCAAGGCAGACACAGAAAGTACGCTGTACTAAGTAGGACCTAAACCAGTCCAGTACTGCACTGCTGACACCCCCCCCCCCATTACTTCAAACGACAAAGTACGATGTTATGGTCCACGGTGTCAAAAGCAGCCGATAAGTCTAAAAGCAGGAGGACAACACAGTCACCAGAGTCCATTGCTAAAATAAGTTATAAAACCTGTAAAAAAAAACAAAAAGGGTAAACTGCACTTTTATTCATATCAATGGGGAATGTTGAAATTAATATTAAATTTAAAAATTGCATGTTTGTTCATTTGCTGCCAACTACACCTTTAATGGTTTACCTATAAAAACAGTTGAAGTGACAGAAAATAGATCAACCTTAGTGAAGTCCATGGAAGAGCTTTTTTGGGTCAGTAGGATTGTGACAATTTTGATGTTTTGGTATGTATTCATGCTCAGAATATTTGCGTAAAATATGAAGGCAATGGTGTTTTGTTTACATTGAGTGCACACCCCCATTTCATACATGCATATCAATATATCTGGAAAACTACTGGAGTTAACTCTTTCAAACTGCTCCATTTGAAATGGTTAAGGATAATCTCAAAGTTCATGCTCAATTATCCAGGTTAAAAAATCCAACAAAGCTCCTCTGCATGGAGGAGCTGACTTAACTTTGTTGGTGTTAAGGATAATGTTTTTATTATTATTATTATTTCTTGCAATGAGTTCTTTTAAAACTACAACAGAAAGACGATTTTCTTGAATTTATTTTGACTTTAATTTGAACAAATAGTAAAGTAAAATAAAATAACATAATTAACATTAATTACAAAGTACTGTATTTTGTACTGTAGTACGTTCAAAGTAGTAGTAGAATGCAGCCCAACATGATTTATTCATGCAAAACAAACACAAAGCTGGCCTTTTTTCTAAGATAACATCTTTGTCAGTTGATCATGCAAATTTTTCTCATCACAGCATGTTGTAAAACAGCACAAGACAGACCGCATGCTCATTAAACAGTCAGAACTTTTTATAGGCCGCTGGCTTATAATCCACTCATAACGTGGAGTGGGATTTAAGGGAATCTACTTGTGTTTGAGTCAGTTGGTGGAGCGATAATTACTGAAGAAATTAATGAATGCACTGCTGCTGCTGCTAGGCTTTGGAAAGAAAAAAAAACATTTGGATTAATTCACAGAATGAACATGTATTATTACTTAGTTTTACACACACACACACACACACACACACACACACACACACACACACACACACAAACAGCTAATAATGGCATTTCAAAGCTAAGAGGAATGCTTAGCAATATAGTCACCTTAAATAAAATAATTTGGGCTTGAACTAATCCTGAATATTTTATGATTTCTTTAATGTCTGAGACTGGTGGGAATTTTTACTGCTAATGTTCTCAGTCAAAGACAAACCAACCAGTTTTATCTCATTCAGATATACATGTTTTAGGGGTTTTTTGTGCTCTCCAAAAGGAAAACATGAATATTTGAAACAGAAATATTACTTTTTATCATTAGCAATGTGTCATCCAACTACTTAAAATACAGTTGTCCTGAGGCACCGAGCAGAATGTTGAAATGAGCAACCTGTCAACGCTGACACGTGTCAGAAAGACGAGATGTTTCAGGGTCGTCTCTCTCAGTGGAAGAACTGGCAGATGTTTCTGTGTCTCACTGCCATAAAGACTGTCAGTGCAGATGCAGTTTGACAGCCTTAAACAAAACAATGTTTTTGCTCAATTACTTTCTTGTGCCATTCCTGCAGGATAACCTTCAGATATCATCTTTAATGCAAACGTTGCATTTAACAGTTTCTGCCTTTTTGATCCTTTATTTTACCAGCTTTTTGCATAAAATGTAACACTAGAACAAAAACTGGAGAAAACTTAAAGGACAATTTTAACAGTTTCAAAAATGTATTTGATTGCATAGCATATGGGGGGCATTTTATGTTACATTTCCACTTTTCACATGATTTTTAACACCTTAAACTTACATCTAACATGATGAATGTTCAGGGCATGTCAGAAATATTTCTGAAAAAAATAATTTAAGTATAAAACTGATGTAAAAACATGTAGGGCGGTGTTAGCTGAGCTCTTTTTTTGCGCTAGTTGTATTTCTTTATGTTTGCCAATTGTCCAACTATATAATTTAATAGTCATGTTTTTTAACCCATATTTCACCATTTTATCATTTGCTTCATCTGAACATCTACAAAACAAACACAATATGAAATGCATCATTTATCATCCTTTTGTTCGACAGTACAGAAATCCTCTTCATGGAAGCAAAATTATAGTTCTAAACTAGACTTGAGCTAAATGGTTAAGCAGCTATAATCTGTCTGTTTCATCACTCGCTGTTGATCACCTGCTGCTGAAAGACGAAGGAGGATGATTATGTTTTTGCCTGAGCCTGAGTGTGTGCTTGTCACCAAAATATCTCATAAACCACACTCAAACTTTAATGAATCTTGCAGTAGATAATCACTGGATGTGCACCTACAAACCCTTCAGAGTAAAACAAATTAAGATGAGAGCCACAGCCTACTTTCTTAAAAACACACCGTTGTCTACAATTTTATAGATATTGACATAAAATTTGGAGCGGTAGTAGGTGAGATTGATTCCTAACAAATAATTTGAGATCTAACAACTTTAGCTAAATGTATTTATTTATGTATTTATTTATTTTATTCAACCAGTTATTTGGAGTCAACTTTGTTTGCCTGTTGGCAAACGATCTCATGAACTTCTGAATAAATCAGGTCGCTCTTGTAAACGAGTCCCTGAGGCTCAGCGGGATTAACTCCGCCAAGGACGGTCCCAAGCCCAGCTGAAAAAGGAGGAGGGTTGGGCGTGGGGCTAGCAACTCCACCCTGGAAAACAAACTAGTGCTACAGAAACTGCAGCGACAACTTCAACTCAACAACTGCCTGGACGGGAAGACTCCTCTTCAGGGGGGGCCATGACGCGCGCCGGTGAAAGCCTTCGGGAAGCCAGCTCGCCGACAAGTCTTCTTACGACAAAGGCCAAGACCAGGATAGGGACCTGGAACATCAGAACCCTATACGAAAGTGGAAAGTCAGCGCAGGTGGCCAGCGAAATGAGAAAATACAACATCAAAGTTCTCGGACTATGTGAGACCCGATGGAATGGAAGCGGCCAGACCAGACTGTCTTCTGGAGGAACTATCATCTACTCAGGACATGAAGACGCGGACCACGACCACACCCAAGGAGTCGCGCTACTGTTGGCGCCGGAGGCTACAAGGGCTTTGATGGCGTGGGAACCTGTCTCACCAAGACTGATGTCAGCAAGATTCAACTCCAAGGGCAGAAAAACAACCATCATCCAGTGCTACGCACCTACAAACGCAGCGGAAGAAGAAGATAAAGCAGACTTTTACAGTGCTTTGCAGTCTCTTCTAGACAAGACACCAAGAAGAGACATGAAAATCGTAATGGGCGACTTGAACGCCAAAGTGGGAAGTGACAACACAAACAGAGAACTCATCATGGGCAGGCATGGCGTAGGAACCTGCAACGAGAACGGAGAGCTGTTTACAGATTTCTGTTCATTCAACGACCTCGTCATAGGGGGCACCATCTACCCACACAAGAAGATCCACAAGACAACGTGGACTTCACCAGATGGAAAGACTGATAACCAGATAGACCACTTCACCATAGACCGCAAGTGGAGACGGAGTGTGATGGATGTCAGAGCAAGGCGCGGCGCCGACGCAGCCTCAGACCATCAGTTGCTTGTGGCAACAGTGAAGACCAAGCTGCGATCCTTCTGTGACTCATCCGGCAGACCACATCACAAGTTCAATATACAGTTTTTGAAAGACACTAAGAAGAAAGAAGAGTTCAACTGTGATGTCAAGAACAAGTTCGAAGCGCTAGCAGATCTGGTTGAAGAGACAGTAGAGAACCACTGGGCTGAACTACAGAAGACCTGGAAGACCGCTTGCACCAATGTTCTGGGGAAGAAGGAGAGGGAGCAGAAAGAATGGCTGTCACAAGAAACTTGGAAGAAGATTGAAAAGAGGAGAGAACTAAAGCAGCAGATAAACAGATGTCAGGACCAACAAGAGAAGTCAGAACTTAGAGCAGCGTACTGGGAATCAAACCGAGAAGTGAAGAGGAGTGCCAGACAAGACAAGAGAGAGTTTGTACACAGCTTGACAGAGGAGGCAGAGACAGCAGCAAGTCAAAACAACATGAAGAGACTATACGAAATAACACGTGCCTTGTCAGGAAAGAACTTCAACCCAAGCAAGCCAGTCAAGGACAAGAACGGAAGAACCGCCACAAGCGATGCAGACCAGAGGACACGATGGGTGGAGCACTTCGAAGAAGTTTTGAATCGACCACCACCAGCAGTGACTCCTGACATACCTCCAGCGGAGGACCCCCTTCGTGTCAACACCAGCCCACCAACCAAGGCAGAGATCATCAAGGCTATCAAGTCCTTGAAGAACGGCAAGGCAGCAGGTCCTGACGGCATCCCTCCAGAAGCTCTCAAGGCAGACGCGGCAGCAGCAGCAGAGATGTTACATCCTCTCCTACTGAAGATCTGGGAGGAGGAGCAGGTACCTGCCGACTGGAAGTTAGGCTACCTCGTGAAGCTGCCCAAGAAAGGTGACCTTTCCCAGTGCGGCAACTGGCGAGGAATCATGCTGCTGTCCATCCCCAGCAAGGTGCTGACCAGAATCATCCTGGAGAGACTGAAAGAGGCGCTAGACATTAGACTTAGAACAGAGCAGGCAGGATTTAGGCAAGACAGTTCATGTACGGACCACATCGCCACCCTGCGCATTATCATCGAGCAGTCCATCGAATGGCAGTCTCCGCTGTACACGACCTTCGTCGACTTCGAGAAAGCCTTCGACAGCGTGGACAGGGAGACCATTTGGAGGTTGATGCAGCACTACGGAATCCCACAGAAGCTCATCAGCATCATCCAACAGTTATATGAAGATTCATCCTGCCAGATCATCCATAACGGGAAGCTGACAAACCCCTTCACAGTGAAGACCGGAGTGAGGCAAGGCTGTATGCTGTCACCGACAATCTTCCTGATCGTCATGGACTGGATCATGAGGAGAGCAACAGAGGGCACCAACACCGGCATCCAGTGGACCTTCACCAAAAAATTGGAGGACCTGGACTTTGCGGACGACATCACCCTTCTGTCCCACACGCTACAGCATGCACAGTCCAAGCTCATTCGTCTCGCCGAGGAAGCAAACAAGACCGGCCTGAAGATTAACACCAGGAAAACAGAGGTGATGCGACTGAACAACAAGAAGAAAGAACCATTGCAGCTGCAGGGAGAAGACATCAAGGAAGCTGACCGCTTCGTTTACCTTGGAAGTGTGGTCAGCACAGACGGCGGCGCAGATGAAGATGTTAGGAGCCGGATCAACAAAGCAAGGCTCGCCTTCAACACTCTGCGACCCATCTGGAACTCCAAAGCCTTATCCCAGCGCAGCAAGATCCGCATCTTCAACACCAACGTGAAAGCAGTCCTACTGTATGGGTCCGAGACATGGCGAGTAACCAACACCATCACCAACAAGATCCAGACTTTCATAAACAAGTGTCTGAGACACATTCTCAACATCAGGTGGCCTGAGAAGATCTCCAACACAGAACTATGGGAAAAAACCAGCCAAAGCCCGGTCAGTGAAGCCATCAAAAAGAGAAAGTGGGGCTGGATAGGCCATACCTTGAGAAAGCCAGCAGAAAACATCACAAGGCAAGCCTTGGAATGGAACCCACAGGGAAAAAGGAAAGTGGGGAGACCAAAGCAGACGTGGAGAAGATCTGTTGAGAGTGAAGCGAAGGCCGCCGGAGTGACGTGGACCCAGCTGAAGAGAGCCGCCCAAAACAGAGTTCGTTGGCGGGGTGTTGTTGCAGCCCTATGCTCCACCAGGAGTCTACAGGAATAGTAGTAGTAGTACAAAGGAAGGGAACTTAAGTTGGCCAAACAAGATACACATTAAAATGATTGAAATGTGTGAATTACATCACATAGTTTAATATTTAGTCTTAAATGTTTTATATAAAAGATCAGTTGAAGACAAGCCATGATACGTTCACCAGATAATCAAAGATATTCATAAAAAGTCTGAAAGTTCCAATAACAAGCTACAAACGTTTAGCCGCGTTAGCGTCGATTAGCCTGCTGTGTTGGCTCAGACTGCAATGCATTATGGTCTATTTCCACAGATGTAGAGTACGACTTCTGCGCACCACTGTAACTGAACCATGGGACCAGTTTCAAGGGTAGTGCTTTACAACAACCTGTGCCCTCATTTATTTCATACAGCACGCTACTACATCTCTACAAAGATAATCTGATTCTGTAGAGATTAATAAGTGCTTTATCACATTCAAAAACTGAGGGGACACATCAGAGGCAATGAGGGGTTCAGTGTCTTGCCCATGGACACTTCAACATGTGACTGCTGGTGGAATCGAACCCCCAACTCTCCCATTGGAGGACGAGTGCTCTAACCACTCAGCCACTGCTGCCCAACAACAAACCACAACAAACAACTCCAGCCTTTTTAGTTTCACAGTGTTTCCTCGGCCATCACTTTATAAATATTATAATTTCTCTGCAGGAAGGTCCTCATGCTGCACAGGAAGTGCTACAACTCAGACTAGCTGTAGCTCATAAATCCAGACAGAATTAAACTATTTTCCTTCAAAAACAGCTCATTCAAAATGCTATCTACAACAGGTAAGATATTAATAGTTTATACTTTTTCAACCCCACTTCATATAATCTCTATTTTTGTATTTTAGAGGTTTAAAAAGAGAAGCAGACCTTTACAAACCCCATCAACCAGCCGGTGCATCGGTAAAATCTCATCCTGTTCTAACACAGATCACAGTTTGAATATTACACTTCTGATATTTTTGTTTTTATTTGAGCAAAAAAGAAAGATTTTTGCCTTCATGTGCCTGAAATGGTCCTGCACTAAGAGGGGGGCAGTGTACGTTGTTTGAGCAGGATCATTAAAGGCACACCGCCCTTCTTTTTGTCCCGTCAGTCTCAGGTTGCAGCTCCACCCTCCTTTTCAATCTTTTATTACCAGTTCTATTATCTAAAACCAACACAACAAGTTTAATCCACAAACTATGTTTGTTTTGCCATGTAAAATAAGTGTGTGTGGGGGGGGCGATTCATAAGTCTTATTAGCTGTTTCCATGGCGACCCTCCTTAGGCTGCCGCTGCCAGCAGAGTAACACTGACCCAGTCTTGGCTGAGAAAGACGCATTGCAGCAATTCTGTAAGGGTGGTGGTGGTGGGGGGGGGGGGGGCGTGCGCTGCATGAAGCATGCACGCATCATCACA
>NC_056508.1:34523868-34555705 GCF_014905685.2 Nematolebias whitei | reverse complement strand
AGGACCTGACTCAACCTTGTTAGATTTGGATTATTGAGCACACATCAGGACATTAATGGTCCTTCTAAAACTGAATAATATTTGGAGTGATCCCAGTTTAACATAACCACCACAGCTAATTAACTTTAGCCTACACATGGTGTTATCTATAGAGCAGGGAGTGGTGGCGCAGAGGTTAGAGAAGGTGAGCCTGTGATCGGAAGATCGCCCGGTTCCAAAAACATCAAAATGTGGGTGGGATAGGTGAAGCACCCACACTTGCCTCCACCCTCATTTGGCCCACTCTGGGCCCTTGAGCAAGGCCCTTAACTCCCACCATCTGCTCCTCCGGATGTCCTAGATAGCAGCTCTCTGCTCCACACAAAGGGCTGTGGTAGCTCGGTGGTCTGTGGTTGCGTCAAGAAGGGCATCCGGCGTATAAATAATTGCCAAGTCTTTGTGCGACTTCATTCGCTGTGGCGACCCCTGAAGAAGGGAGCAGCCAGAAAAAAAAAAAGAAAAAGTAAAAAGTGTTATCTACTGATATGGATCTAAAATTCAGCATGTAATTAAATTACATTCTGTTTTTACTTTTACTGTTGATGGAAAAAGCACAAATAAAAAGAAGACAAAGGTTTTTGCGTGTTTTCATCTCTTTATCAACTGTGTGAAAGACAATATTTAATAATTTATGAGTGAGAAATGGGGGTAAAGCAGATGTTCCTCAAGACGTCTCTGTTATAACATTATGTCTGGGGACAGATGGCAGCCTGGGTGCGCACTGACAGACGTAGGGCAGTCCTCACTGCCCTTGTCTCCCCACGATGTAATTCAGTCTGCGTCACATCAAGGGCGGTCACTATCTCAATCAGCTGCGCTGTAATGCAGAAAACACTAGAGTTTATTATTGGAACAGAAGGACGAGGCTAAACTGTGACCTGATCTGCTGGTCGTGAAGAGTCTCTTCACAGCAGCTAAAACTTTCTTTGTGATTCTGAAAACGGCATCGTATTTAGTTTCTAAGGTTTGATTTAAGCTGTTTCATAACCTGTGACAGAGATTCTCTGGTGCCAACAAGGAAATCAAGCTTTCGTGAACACTGGCCACCCAAAAGGCTAATAAACACAAGGAAGAAATAACTCCCAAACAAGTTTCCAGACACATTTTATGACTGATATAAACCATGTCCCACTGGAGGAGTGACGCAATGTGTTCACTCACAATTCTGCAGTTTACCATTTCATGATTCTTTGTATGATTTCGAGAAAATTAAAGAAATCTGGTGAGGAAAACATTTTGTTTGAAACATTCAATCATTCATTCAGTTTGTTCATTTATTAACAAAAACCTAAACAGTCTTTTTGAGAATGAGGCCAAGCAACATGTTTCTAAGAGCTTCACATTTTTTATTTAAAATATTTTTAATTTTACTTTAGATTTCCCAACAAGCGTGTAAAAACTGTCCAAAAAATATAAAATGAAGGCCTAGCATTCCTTGAAGGAATGCATTTAACACATCTCCTTTCATAGTTTTAAACTAGTTTCATCTTAAAGTGGGAAGAGACAAAATTACAGACATCTTTTTGATTAAGAATTTTTTTTAAATTAAGATCTGTTGTTTTGTTAACAAACAAACAGTGTTGTTGCCAAGGTTTTAAAGCACAAATACTTTTTTTGGGACAAGATGGGGTAGAGGTAGGGCAGCCGACTTGGGACCAGAAAGTTGCGGTTTGACTCCCAGCCATTTCCACATGTCATGGTGTCTCTGAGCAAGACACCTAATCCTTAACTGCTCCTTGGGCGATTACATACATGTAGCCACCCACTGCTCCACCTGGGTGTATCTCAGGTGTGGTGGGTTAAATGCAGAGAACTAATTTCGCCATTGTATGGGAACATACAATGATGACAATCTCAGACTTCCCTTCCTTTTACATTGTGTAGTGCTTTGAATGTGAGTTGGGCATGATGCTCAGTTACTACCACACCTAACTTGAGCTCAACATTCAAAAAACTGGCTGAGTTGTAGACATTTTCGCGCTTGCTAACATTACTTACCTGTGGTAGCCACATATTCTATATATGTTTTTCTATTCTTTCTGCTACTCCCTTCTTCAGGGGTTGCCACAGCTAACTAATTCACACGACGATTTGGCAATTGCTTTTACGCCGAATGCGCTTCCTGACACAACCAGAACACCGAGTTACCACAGCCCTCTGTGAGGAGCGAGAGCTGCCAGCTAGGGTACCCGGGGGTGCAGATGTTGGGGGTTTAGAGCCTTGCTCAAGGGCCCAGAGTGAGACAAATGAGGATGGAGGCAGGTGTGGGAGTTTCACCTTTCCCACCCACATTTTTTTAATGTGGGTGGGAAAGGTGAAAGTTGAGGGGAGTTGAACTTGGTGACCTTCTGATCACAGGCTCGCCTTCTCTAACCGCTGCACTACCACTCCCCTGGTATCCACCTTGAATATAATTGACCAAATGTTAACTGTTTGTAGATGTACAGTAAATATTTTTTTTGGGGAGAGTTTCATTCAAATCCATCCACTAAGATATATTTTGCTAACAGTATAAACAAACAAACACACGTGCACATTTTACATACACGGGGATGACTTCTACATCGTCACGTGTCCCCTCATACAGATGAGTTCAGCGCCGTGTTATTAAGACACAATTTCTAACCTTCGATAGTAAAACTGTAAGAAGCTTGTGCCATGGAGTGGGGCTGCCAGGACTCGTTCTCTCGTGGGATTGGGTTGCTGAAACTTAATAGTGCCTGCTAGTTTATGTGTCAGATAAACAGAGTGAGGCTCTTCAGCTGTCCTCATGAATTCACCTCAATTAAATGAGCTCAATTTAGCAAAGTAAGAAACTTGACAGACACACTTGCTGCCTAATAACCTATCGAAGACAACATGCAAGTGCTCAGAAATACCTCCATGAGATGACTCTAATTATTTTCTCATTAGCCCTGTTAGTTTGAAATGGTTTAAGGTCCGTGATACACTTGGCCCTGGTGACTCCAGGCTCCAAGGGCCAAATTGCCTCTGTGGCAGATATCACACTGAAAATCAAGAGGTTCATTTTTTTTTATTTTTTCTAACAAGCCTTTCTTGTTGCACACTAATAACCGCCTCGCTACAGAGCATTTAACCTTGAGCCATTCAGTCTTTTCACTCAGAAAAGACGAGTTCTTGAACCATGAAATAGAGGTAGTTGTCTGATCGGCGAGAGATTACAAACAAAAGTACTTCGAGATTAATCAATTAATCCCATTGTAAATGTCACGGTGTGCGTGTGAAGGAAATTATTATCAAGACTTAATTTGTTGTTTACATCTTCAGCAATAAGTTCCTCATTAAAAACGCAAAACTTATGACTGCAAAAATAAAACACATTAAAAATGGCAATATGGTTCTCATCACGCTTGTATTGTGTCTTTGAAAAATGTATTCATAAACATGTGAGTAAGAACTAATAATTACAGCCACAGAAAATAAAATACAACCCATGGAAATTGTTAACCTTGAATCACTGGCTTTGTTTTTTCTTAATTGTAACTACAGTCATTTACAAAAACATAAAGTGATTGGAGGCGGCCTTAATTTATTCCCCGAGATCCTGGTTGATTAGTTTTATCGTTAACACAAACACCTTCAGAACAGCAAACTTCTGCTTTTCACTGCCACTCTGCTGCTCACACTTGCTGATGATCAGATCAGTGCATTTCATTAGCAGCATCTGCTTGCTGCTAATTCTCTTAAAGTGATCGTCCAGATTTTTGAAGTTGTGTGTTATGGAGAAGTTGCGATCTGTTAACTGCCAGTCCAAGCTGGGTCAAGACCAATGAGAAAGGTGGCTTTTATAAAATTACGTAAATAATTCACATAAAAGAGCGGCATGGTGGAACAGTTGGCAGAACTACCGTCTCTCAGCAAGAAGGTCACCAGATCAAATCCCGACCGGGAATCTTTCTGGATGGAGTTAGTATGTTCTCTCCGTGCATGCGTGAGTTTTATCCGGGCTTTCGGTTTCCTCCCACAGACCAAAAACATGCATGTTAGGCTGATTGGTAACTCTAAATTGTCCCTAGGTGTGAGTGAGAGAGTGAATGGTTGTTTGTGTCTATGTGGCCCTGCGATGGACTTGCGACCCGTCCAGGGTGTACCCTGCCCCTCGCACAGTGATTGCTGGACATGGGCACCAGTGACCCCCGTGACCCAAAATGGAACAAACGGGTAAAGAAAATGGATGGATGGATGGATATTTATTTATTTATTGGTTTGGGGTTTTGGGTTCTGTTTATTGTCTTTATGATTCAGTGCACTAAAATAAACAAATTTAAAGGTAACAGATCATTGTAAACTTTGGTTTATGATTTTAGTCGCTGGATGTCCGGCCCCCGAGCTGTTGGCTTTCAGAAACTGCGGCCCCCTGAGCAGTTTTGTTGAATAGCCCTGCTCTAAATTGTCCCGTTTGTGTTCCTGTGATGGACTGGAGTTCTGTCCAGGGTGTCCCCCACCTCTCGCACAGTGACAGCTGGATATGGGCACCAGTGACCCTCGTGACCCGACAAGGAAGAAGCGGGTAAAAGATAATGGATGGGTGGATTAACATATAAAGAAAATAAAGTAATAAAGGAACAAAGTCATTGAATTGAACACAAAGAAAAACTTGTAAGCAGAAATGTCCTCTCTCATTTACTGCATGTGCCTGTTCATAAATGTTTTGTTCAAAATATCACACTTATTTAAAAATTTATTTTTTATAACACAGGTACTTTAGTCATAATGGTACTTTAGCAAAACGTCAAATTTTAGAGTGATGGTGGTGGTGGGGGGTCTTTTTTAAGAACCAAATGATGATGACAAATGTCACCTTCTGTGTTTGTAATCAAATCAAAGTTTTTGTGTGTGTGTGTTTAAGAATGAGGGAGCTTGGTTGTGTGTTAATACTGTATGTGTCCTTAAGGTGTTTTCAGTCATCTGCATGTATTATGTGCTTTCTGTCTATTTCTGTGGGTACACACCAGTCTCCCTGAGCAAAAGCAAGCCACTCAAAGGAACATTTTGAGTGGGAGCAACATGATTAATACGTTCACATATTTAGCCTGAACTTAATAAGCTTAGGTGATTTTAAAAATGAATTCAAAATGGATTTTTCCAGCATTGTGATGAATTAGCATTTTGACGCTACACTGCGCTTTGTTCCCTCATCTATGAGCTTTTGAAACAAGTGAAATCCTTTATTTTACAAAATAAAATAAAAATGGGACCATGTCTGCAAATACTAGCACTTATCAAAAATATATTTCACACAATAATATTTATACTTACCACACGCAATGTTTTGTTTGTTTGAATTATTTTTACTACATCACACCAGAAAATCCTGCAGGACTGGCATGAATAAGGCCTTGTCCTGGTTTCCATTTCAAATAGGTTAGCCTCAGAAGCTGTGCTGCTGTGCTGCTGTGCCCTGAAACTGAGCAAGCAATAGAAACCTAAAGACCAAGAATCGTAGCGTTCAGCTCAAGCTTTTACATTCTTTGTCTCCAGCTCAGCTCCTGCAGAAGCAACGGTTGTGACTATGTCTCTCTGCTCTAATGAATAATGCACACTAAGACACCCTGAGTTATCCAAAACCAAGTCCCTCTTATCCCTGTTTGAGTGCATTGATTTCCAAGCTCCTACCAGCATCTGCAGAGGCTCAAAGACTGGCCCGAGAGTGTGGAACAGAGAGATAAAAGCACAACAACAAGGCGAGCATCAAGCTTGTAGTGCACTCTTGGAGTTATGCTGAGGTTCATTACCTGGCGTTCTCCTGAAAGACAAAGCCACGTCAGCGCACTCTGACGAGGAGCTCGTTTGCACTGATCTCTAGTGACCATGTGCAAATGTTGCCCTGATCATCTTCAGTACATGTAGCTGACATTTGGCTTATAGGAGACTTACCATATTTCAAGGTGACGACTTCCTTTAAATCCTTTGTAATCATCTGCAGCCACAAAAGTGGGAGCTTTTAATAAGCTCTGGATGACAACACTGAAAAAGATTCAGCGGAGTCTAATTCTCATTTTTCCCTATCAGCGACATCACTCACGCAAGAATGATTCTTTGCAATGTATTGCAATCATATCACCATGCAAGTTAAAAAAACGAGGAAAACATCTATTATTCATTTGTTGAGAAATAAGTAATAAAATATGGAAACAAATTCATGAAGACATTTATCAATCCCACACTTTCACCATTTATGATTGCACATATCTAAACACATCGCTAGCAGCAAAGAAGGCAAATACCAGTAAGTTTTAGTCAGCACTATTTTAATTCAAGAATATTCTTTTGTTTTACCACTTTATCCACATTTGATTATTTCAAATTAAATCTATGTTAATCTTCTGCAGACCAAAAGGGACTTGATGCCCATTCACATAAACCTATCCAATTTGATAAGGAGCCAGTCTATTTGGATGAGTGTGGCATGCAAATACGCATTAGATACTCTCTAGGAGATTGTCTGTTTTTTCTAATATTGAGATTTTTAATTAGTTTTAAGGCTTTGGAGCTGTGTAGAAGTAAGCTTTGATTGGTTTGATCATTGGGAGCTGCACGAGGAAGACTCGACACTCAAATGTCTTAAAAACAGGACAAAAGTGAAAGGTATGAGCTCACCTCTTGAGTCAAATTGTAGGAATCAGAGAAATGATGAGTGGCCTCCAGTAACGCCCCATATAATCCAACTCAAGGGAGCATTTTTCACCGTGTTCCAGAATGTATAGAAATCAATATTTAATCTGAGCCAAATATTGGACAATACACAAAAGAGCCAGAGATACTAAATGCCAGACAGTTACTGTGGTTTGCTGTCAATGAATGACTAAGCTTTTAGAAACGATTAGAAATAAACGCTGTGCCTGGAAAAGCATCACTGATACAATAAGTGGATTTTCGATTAGTCTATTTTGTGTTTACGGTCACTCAAATCTCTGGAACACCACAAACTCTGCAGTGGGGAAAAACACCATGTGCACATTTAGTAAAGTCACTGCATTGTGATGAAGACGAATTTGCAGGTGAGGAGGAATCCATCTTACAGCTGGAGGAAAGCATCACATTTATAGACGGCCCAACGCCACGCCTAGACTTGTCTTGACGGAGGTGACCTTGGGTGCAAACAAAGCAATACGTTTGCATGACATCGCGTCTGGTGTGGGGATGATCAGGATGGTAATTCATGCCTGCGCTGCACTATGTCTTGTCTTGTCTGCCTTTCTGTGTGTGTGCATGTGTGTGTTCACAATCTGAGAGAAATGTCGTGTGCTTGTTCTAATAGGCTTTGCCTGAGCGAGTGCAGAGCTTACAGGTGTATCGCTTTCTATACGCACACACTTACAGGCACACACAAATACATGCACTCTCACTGTCACATTACATTTCAGGACTTGTGTCAAACTACTGTTTTGCATATAACGTGGTCAGTCCATGTGCCTCAAAGGAAAGTTAACGTATTTTCCAGAGTACAAGTCGCATCAATCAAAAAAAGCTTCATGGAGAGTAAAAAAACATATAAGTTGCTTCGGCGTACAAGTCACATTTATTACGTGTCACCGCTGACCCGTCGCAGTTATTATGCATTTATTTAATGGTCAAAACATCTTAATTTCACCTGGGCGGCATGGCACCATCCATCCATCATGGCCAGAGCCGCTAGCTCTCCAGCGTTCCTCTGCCTGCACCAGCTGAGTGACGAGAGCGTGCACAGGAGGACTCGATGTTGCAGTTCTTCGAAATTTCAAGCATCAGCAAAAATTGCATTATGAATATGAAAAAGAAACTTACATTATATAAGTCGCTTCAGCATATAATTCACAGGACTGACAAATCTATGCAAAAAAACTGCAACTTATACGCCGGAAAATATGACAATATTTTTAAAACAAACCTTTCGGGAAGCACAGATGCACTGTTTGCTGGTACCATTTAATAATTTATTATTTGTTAATAATGTTGTTATTATTTTTAACTGTAAACACTTTTTAAACTATAAATAACCAGTTAAATAAAAATAATATTACAGATCCTTTTTTTCATACCCAGTAGTGAGACATTTATATGAAGTCTCCATGTTCTTCGTTCGTGCTGAATATGCTTTTTGATCACAACTTTTAAAGTAATTATGTACTTTTCAGGCACAATATTTTGTTTTTATTCATTAGCAGTGTGAAGCCAAAGTTACTGGTTTAATTTAGCATCAACAATCTGTCAAAGTGTTCATTTGTGTGTCTCTAAAAGTTATTTATCAGAATAAAAGCATGTTAGGGACAAGGCTTTCCTGGCTTGTCCCATATAAAGACAGACCCAGACAGACGGACAGCCGGCCTCACAGTTGGTCGTTGCATCATGTTGCCAGGGTCAGGAAAGGTCAAAGTCACCACATGCTCCCTATTCAGAGTCACATCACTGAGCTGTCGCCAACACCTTACATTGTGCTCAGACAATAATAAGTTGCTTATTGTGGTTTTGTTGTTTGGGATATTTATTCAAAATTGTGTTAGGAAAAGTGGATGTGTAATTAAATCTTGTATTGGTGTTTTTTGGTAAAATAGTTCAATAATCTTGCAGAAAAACAATTTTTATAATTAATCAAAATGATTCAACTTGGTGAAAGTTTACAGTGGATGTTCCCTAAACTCAGATTTTTAAATTACCATTTCAACTCCTGACACTGTTGTGTCCATAAAAAAGCAGTTGACTGTTATTTCATGCACTTCAGCGCTCATTATTTGAACTATAGATGTTAAGATAAAACTAAAATCATATGAAACATGGAAGCTTTATAATGTACTTTGCGTCCCCAAATAGAATTATTGTAGAAAATAACCTTTTTCATTTGATGAGAATAAATGAAAAACAAAATCACTAAACAAGCAAACAAAATAACAAAACCAAAAAATATGATCGAATTAAAAAAATATACTGCACCTATTAAAATTAATTATGCCCTGCTCCTGCTTTATTTTGTTTTATTTCATTTATTACTAATGTCTTGTGAGATTTGTTTCCCACAAATCACACTGGCTTCAAGTGGTTCTAATTATAAATCATGCACAAAATTTTGTTTTTAACCTCATTAGAGATGCACCAAGATAGGTTTTCAGTCACATCAATACATAAATGTCAGGGGTTATCTTCTCAGTTTGTGTAACAGTAAAAGCCAACATTACAACTTAAGAAAGAAGACTTGCTCAAAGTTTTAGACTTTTGTCGTGATTGAAATTGTGCTAGTTGAGAAAAATATTTCTCATCATCTGCTGTCTTGTCTGATTTCTTTAACTTGTGAATTCTGGCTGCACGTTAATGACCACGAACTAACAAATAACTAATTACAATATATAACTAGAAAGAGTTTTTGTATAAATTAATCAAACAATTTTTAGTGTGAAATGTTACTTTTTATGTTTGTTTCACTTAAAAAAGCTTCTTAACATTGTTTTTATTCAATACATTTGGAGTATTTTACAAGAATCATTGACAAAACTGCTTCATTTAGATATATTTGTGAAAACATCCTAATTTAAGTGTTAATTTTCTAGTGACATTTCAAAGATTTTTAGGACTGGCTGCATCAAAGTCTGGTCAGTACAAAGCATTAAAAAATCTTCATACACTGAATTATTATTGTTAATATTTATTTAGTCATTTACTTTTATTTTTTGCTGAACATGAATGAAATGATTTGGATATGTGCAAAGGAGGGCACTCACATGTCAAGCCTGTAAATGTAGATGGAGACGTAATGGATACCGAGCCAATGAAGAGCCCCCTTTATTCCCTGCCCCAGGCTATAAAATTCAACCAGAGGTGGATCTCTCATTGAAGGAAGTATTACATTGTTTGTCACAGCCCTGGATTCTGGTCGAGATGAAAGAGGGGGGTGACTGGCTTTGTATTCAATAGAGCAGAATAATGGCTGATGGACATGATGGTGGTGATGGTGCTGGTGGATGTGGTGTGATCAGAGGAGTCAGAAATGTACAGTGAAAAAAAAATGTACAGTGAGCTGACCAACACCGAGGGATCTGTATATGTGGTGTAGGAAGATGCTGGGTATCCTCCCTGCTGATGATTTCACCATAAACATCTCCAAATAATTTTACTGAGTGAAATGAAGCAGATGATATCTGGAGTCCTACAACACATTGACCGGCATACACGTGAAGTTTCAGTCACCAGTTATTATTGACTTGTACTTGTATTAAGACCCAGCCAGTCGAAGCAGATGGACGCTTGTCCCGAGTCTGGTTCTGCTAAAGGTTTCTTCCTCATGAGGGAGTTTTTCCTATCCATTGTTGCCTTCATGCTTGTTCAAGATAGAGTTAAATTCAAAGCAGTCTGCTCCTCATATGAATAACTTATTTTTTTATATACAGGAATGTTTCTGTTCAGTGCCCTGAGATGTCTTCTGTTGTGACTTGGTGCTATATAAATAAATTGAAGTGAATTGAACTTGTGTTTTCCCCTTTTTGCCTAATTATCATTGTTTGATTTCAGCAACAAAGGGGGTCACGATAGAGCAAAAAAGCACAAATCTTGTGAAAACACCCCCACCAAAGTCTCTCTACTCGACCCCATTAAGTCCATTTAGCTAGCCCAGATTTGTTGCAGAGAGTGGTGGGAAGCCTCGAAGCGCTGTTGTTGAGATAAAAGACTTGACCTTCTAATAATGACACTTTTTTGACCACTTAAGTTATTTGACCTGGAATTATTACAATGATTTTTATCACTTTAAACTGTTGTATTTTATGGAAAAAATAGTAATCATAATTATATGCATGCTCATGTTTAGATTGAGGGTCCAACCTTTTCTATCAGTTGTGGTCTTCACCAGCTCTTCATACATAATGACCTTAAACGGGGAAAAAAGGTTTTGCGAACAAGTTTTAGAGGGAACACAGAGTACATGCACCTTCCATTTGACTTCTAAAGCCAGCCACACAAAACAAAGTTAAAAGAAACTTGGGTTAGGTGATTTGAAATTTGCAGCCCCTGAGTGCAACAAAGCAGAATGTGCTGCGATGGCTCTGGTGCTAACACAGTAACTGGAGGAGTGCTGTGTTAGCTGGTGTGAAGAGGCTGCACCTGGCCACTTCATGAAGCAGGCTTGAGGGCGGACACACACAAAGAAAGTGGGATCAGACACTGAATGATTGAAAAACATCAGAGAAGGAGTCAGAGCTCTTCCTCTGAGGGAAAGACGATTGCACATATCTGCATACACATGACAGAAGAGTGTCTGTGTCCTGTTGTTGAAGAAATTCACCTTCATCCCAGTTCTGCAGGTCTTTTGGTATCATTTAGGTTCATTCGCACAAACATAACCAAACAGCTATATTTCTGTCCAGGTGGGAAGCTTTTGGACACATGTTGCTTTGCTGTTCATCAGAACCTGAGCAGTGTTTCTCTTGAACATTACTTTACAGCATGAGCAGCGTGGCCACCAATTTTCATTTATTATTTTGTGCGTATAACAACCAGTGAATTCACAGCTAGTCTGTTGCCAGCAATACTTTGGGAGTGTTAACAGTTACTGGATGTGGCAAAGCTCTCTTGTTGAGATAGAATGAAACTTTCAGAATGATGCTAGAGATTTCTGTTCTTATTTAAGAACAATCCTCAGGGGGAAACTGATACATATGAACAGATCAGGTTTTAACTGGTATTAAGTAAGAGAAGGCTGTAACAACATATTAGAGTTTTCTTTATTGGACTCATCTTTGCTGGGAGTATTTAGTTAGAGTTGGTTCATTTTCTATGCTACTAATAAATAATAGAGGACAAATACATGACAAAAAAGTCATGAGCCTTTAAAATAAATGTCAATGCTATAATAAAGTTTAGAATATTGTAGTGAAAAAAGCTAGATTAAAAAATGATGAATCTTTTTTTTAATTTTATTTTTTTAATATAGTTTGTATTTCTTTTTGGCTCCCTGTAAATTTCAGGATATAATTTAACATTTATTTCACAAAGCTCTCAACAACCAAGCTTTAGCTCATAATACCAAACTGCAGGTTTACTTGTGATTCCTGGAGTCCCTAAAAGTAGAATGGGAGACAGTTTTTAGGTATTATACCCCTCTCTTGTCAAACCAACGTCCTGTTTATGTTCATGAGACTGACATCCTGTCTACTTTTAAGATCAAACTTAAGACTTTCCTTTTTGATAAATCCTATAGTTGGGGCTTGGGTTACCTGAGGCATCCTTTAGTTATGCTTCTTTAGGCTTAAACTGCTGGAGGACAAAATAACCACATTTATTGACTAAGATGCTCCTTATCTATTCTCCATGTTACTTCTTCGTCTTCATGTTCATGTCTTATTTATGTCTTCTTCGACATCTGCCTCTCATCTTGTCGAGACAGGTGGCTGCTCATCCTCAGCCAGGTTCTGCTGGAAGGGTCTGCCTGTTAAAAGGGAGTAATTTCTTTCCACCGTCACCAGTGTGCTGCTCAGTCGTAGACTGAGACCATCGAGGTGCTCCACAGACCGTCACAGGATGTCCTTCCTCCCTGCGGCTATCAAGCTTTTCAACTCCTCCTCTTTCTGCACACAGGACAATAAAATTAATCCTGTATTACAATAAACTCTTTAATGTTTCTGTCTACACCTGTTTAGAACTTAATTGTTGGCATTTTTATATTCTCTTTTATTTTTATATCTTGGGATTCTTGTGTATGTTCCTTTGTACTGAAACTCTGGCACAATAATTTCCTGCGGGATCAACAAAGTTATAGTTTATCTTATCTCAAAGTGACGGCAGTCTGTCATCATTGTTTGATAGGCAACTTTTACGAAATGTTATTTCATTACATATTGTTGGTAAATGTACTGTATTATTATTATTACTGGCATGACAACATTAATAGGATTTGAATCTGGATCTGAATTGGATTTAAGAGTTGGGCTTGAGGGTTATGAGGGGACTTTAGTGGTGAATTGATGCAACGTAAATAAACTGAATTTCATTGAATTGTATTAATTTGAATATATTCATAAATTGTGATGTACATACTCTTGAGCATTTCAGAACAGAACTCGTGATTTTTAAAGAAAATTCCATTAAACTAAATTACAGACCAACACAATGTATCCAATCAAATCAAATAATAATAAAAAAAGTGTATTACATACGAAACAATCACACACAAAAACAATCTGTTATATATTTTGATGTTTTCATGTGTCCTTGATGCCAAATCCAAAGCTGTATTTGGGTTTCTGTATATTTATCATTTTGGCCTCTTTTTAAAGTAAGGCTTCTCCAGACACAGCTTCAATCTCAAACTTACAGCTTCACAGTGAGTCACCAGAAGAAATGCTGCCTCATCAATATAAAAGTTAATTACTTGCTAATTAGGAATGAAAAGGATTTTACTCAACAATTCTTTGTTATCATAAAAGAGGGAGGCCATTTCTGAAAGTCATTACATTTCTCAGATACAGAGATTGCTTGAACTTGGCTTTTGTAAAAATAATTATTTTTCTTATTGTCCATCATGACTTTGTCATTTCAGAATCACACATTTTGGAAACAACTTGTTTATTACTAAGCACCCAAAGTTAATAACCAAGCAAGGAGAAATTAAGCATTTTAAAAAAAGAGACATTCGGGGTGATAACTGACTCAGGCTGATCTGTTCCCAGACTCATGGTGCCTTGTAGAGTTGAAAAATGTTGTTGAACATCCTGTAGTAAAAAGAAAAGCATGTAATGATAACGCTACAAAGTAGTAGTGATTTTATAGAAAATATGTTTCATGTTTGTTTGATTCATTCAGTTTCCTTTTGGGATCAAGCTGAGTGAAGCCTAAATATGAAAAGACAAAATCAGTTGCTAAAAAGTAGTTGCTGATTGTAACCAAAACGTCTTTCATGTGAAGAGGATGATATCAGTTTAAAAACTGGAAGCAGCACAGCCATTTGCTGGTTTAGATTCACATCATGTATGTAACAGTGAGAAACTTTTTTTTTTTTTTTAGCCCAGATCAAGTGTTTAAGGGAAGAAATGACAGGGAATAAATCCAAGTTTCCTGAAAATAAATAAATAAAATAAATTAAATTAATTAACTGAAAGATGGAGGGGGAAAAAAATAACAAATTATTAGTCAGTATTCATAGGCAGTAACAATGAAGGTTCCAGCAGAGCTTGAAATGACAAAATTGCCTAAAATGCAATGGAGGCAACACCTTGTTAAAAGTCATCTTGTTCAAGTTAAGAAGTTTCAAAGTCAAACTGAAAAGCAACACGGTCTGAGTGGCATCCTGTGATGGAGTGATGATTCAGCAGATAGGAGAAAATTGCTTCTGACTATATATATATATATATATATATATATATATATATATATATATATATATATATATATTTTTTATTTTTGTTGTTGTTGCCTTTGACTTATTTAAGCTTGCATTCGGCATTTTTGCTACTTTCGACGTTTAGCTCTTTTATTACTTTTCACACATATCTATGTGTTCTGCTTCTTTTAGCGCATCACTCAGCATTTTCCCAGAAAACGTCTTGTCTCCAGTTGATTTTGTGAATTAGTCTTTGCATATTAAAATTTCATCATTCCATACTTTGAATTTTTTAAAATAAATAAATACTCCTGTGAGAGGCGTAATAATTGCACACACTGAGTACTGTGACTCCCTCATTAAATTAAAAAAATTATGAGCATATATGCTCATAATTTGCCCACATATATGTGGAGGATTTTTCGACTGCAGCTCGATCCAACCTTCCGTCAACAACCGCTGCCATTAAACCTCAAACAAGCTGAAACGAGACCATTTGGATGGGACTGAGGCTGTAATGGCAGTTTTGGTTTCAAGGGAGGATGTCTCCTCTCTGTGCGAGGCGAATTGATGTCAGGATAGGCAGGAGGGGGTAGCGGGGTGAGGAAGGTTGAAGGCATCTCCTGATGCATTCCTGAGTGGCAGTGAGTGGACTAGCATCAATTATTTATCTCCCCCACCCACCATTACGTTTGTAATGAGCTGGTTTAATTCACTGGGCAAACAGGCTTACAGCAGTCATGTATCAATAAATGTTAATTGTCCTGGCTCCTGGTCGTGTCTCACGCTGCTGCAACACTGCAGTGCTGGCCTGATTGCTTCAGCATGGAATCCAATATGTTGAATGTCAATGCTGCGTCAACTCAGGGAAGTGCTGTGGGTTGTTCAGGCAATTAGGGCCCCCTATCCAGGTCTTGGGTTTCACAATATAAACTGCACCTTCTACTGCTAGGACAACGCTGGGTCATTCTCCGTGTCACCAAAAATATCATTCTAGCAATGTATCAATGTCAAATCATTGTCTTTTTGTACTTGTTTATTTAACATTCAAGACTTTTTTTAGCACTATTGTTTGGGGTCTAAAAGATTAGAAGGACAAAAGTTAGGAACTGTTCCAGTGTTGATTGATTTATAACTACAATAAAAAAAAATAGTTGCAATTTAAATAAAAAGAACACTGTCGGCATAAAAATAAAAAATCACTTGTTTTTTCAGCTTTCATCCAATAATTGTTTTTTTTTTAAAGTTTGTTCAAATCTGTTGGGTGGTACATGGGATATTTTGCTAACAGACATGCTAAAATTTAAACAAAGATCTTGCACAGTTATCACTCAGACTACATGTTGGCTAACTAGGTGCTGTTCTCTCAGCTGCTGTTGCACAAAATTTTAGGCCAACATTTTTTAATTTGACTGAGTTAAAGCCATTTATGTGTTTTGTAAGGTTTCTTTCTGTGGCAGCCTTTTTGAATGAGGCAAACCTCAAAAGATAAACAGCTGGAAAAACAAATCCAATGATTACTGTCTGCAATTTTCTTTTTTTTTTTCAAAGTAGTCCAGTTCATTTTGTTAACAGCTGCTGCTGTTCGGCATATTTTTCTATTTTTAATGCATTTCTTAGTTTACATCTTGGATCCTTACAGTTTATTTTACAATTTATATTTTTCTTGTTGTTGGATTTAACTGGGACCTTGTGTACAGAATTTCGTTCCACCTCATGTACCACATATGATGTGAATGACAAAGAACCTTGAACTTGAACTAACAGGCAGACACACGAACACACACAAACACCACACACTGGCACAAGCAAACCCATATTGCTTGCCTTGCCTTTTGGCAAACAACATTAACAGGTTTAGTTAACACTACTACCTTCACACTCATGCTATCCTCTTTTGAAACAATGGTCTTCTTCTGTAGGAGGCTTTTTAGTGATAAAAATAATTTCTGTAGTTGTCTGGCACTCACAGGAGTTTTACTGGCCAAAATGAAATGAATATTAGAGCCACATCAATCTGCATGATAGCAACATTTATATTGTTTTGAAGCACTGCTACATTTCTCAGAACTCTGTAAAAACAATGTTCTCATGTTAACTAGAAATTGATAAACATAAATCTGACAACTGTTTTTGGATTTGCACATGACACCGGATAGCAGGAATGATTTAAAATATTAATAAATCGTTGCTGGTGAAGATCAGAGTCCAAGGATGGGTCCAATCTGTAGAGACAGGGGGATTAGTTATCTGGGTTTCACTGTGAAGGTCCTGAGGATTACAGAGGGAGTCACCAACCTTCACAGTCAGGTGGGGGAGGGGCTCCTTCAGTGAGTTGGAGACGATGATGGAGTGTACTTATATAAATGGACTATACTTATATAAATGGACTGTACTTATATAGTGCCTTTCTCTCTTACCGAGATACTCAAAACGCTTTACACTACAATCTGTGCCTCATTTACCCATTCATACAGCACTCTACTAGATCTCTACAAAGCTAATAGAACAAATCATTCTAAAGAAACTAATCAATGCTTTTTCACATACATACACTGATGGGACACACATTAGAGGCAATGAGGGGTTCAGTGTCTTGCCCAGGGACACTTCAGCATGTGACTGCTGGTGGATTCAAACCCCCAACTCTTGCATTGGAGGACAACTGCTCTAATCACTTAGCCACAGCCAACCCAATGATGTTGCACACAGTGAGTGAACAGCAGCAGAGAAACATGATTGTGCAGAATGTTTTGAGGGGGCGTCCAAAAGCAAGGTCCAGTAGAACAAGCAGGGGTCAGGCACAATATGTCAGAGATCCAAATCCAAAGCCAATACGAGATGTGAGACGTAGTCGTGATAGTGGAAGGAAAAGTCTGTACCATGGTCAGAGAGGTAAATCCAAAGCATGCAGGGAACAGGCAAGGTGCGGTCAGAACAAGGCAGGTAAACAAGGCTGTGATATGATCGCTAGACATCTACTATCTGAAAGAGTTCAATAATCTGGCAGAGTCTAAGAGTGAGCATGGAGCTTAAGAAGGGCAGAGAACAGGTGCATGAAATGATATTGATTGCGGTGACAGAGCAGAGTGGGTGTGGTGAAGGTAGGAGCAGACTGAAGTCATTTTCACACCTGATAGTCCGGTAGACTCGGTTCGGTTCGGGACCAATATTCATGACCTTTTGTTTACATTTGAGCTGGTGCGTTTGCATTCACACTGCACTGTGCAGTCGAGTCAACCTGTTGAACCAACCTATTCCCCCGCTCGCCTGTGGGGGCGCTGCACCAAGAACTACTGAAAGAAACAACACAAAAACCTCTGAAGACACGTCTTCTTCTTTTGTAAATAAAAATAAAAACGAAGTGGCATCAAGTTTTAGCAGTTTTAGGAGTTATATTTTGTCATTTTTAAAAATGGACTTAGCATGAGCAGAAGATGAGACAGAAGACCATGGAGAATACTGTTTTTCCGCACAAGGCAGCTGACGGCTCCATATAAGGTCAGAGAAATGCGTGTTTGTTTGTCCTGCGGAGAGGGGCTCGGTCAGTTTACATTCACACTGTACTCAAACCGCGCTGGAGTTCGCTTCTACCGGACCGAGACCTAGGTTTTAGCCCGGGCCAGAGTTCGCCTTTTTGTTCCGTGACAGAGTTTGATGGCGCGTTCACACCTCCCTAAACGAACCAGACTTTCTAGGAAAACGAGCTAGAGTTCGATTAAAGCGGACTAAACAGGGCTGGTGTGAATGCACCCTGAAACTTGACATGAGCAGGGAAACTAAAACATGACAGAAAATGTGGCAGAAGGGGCAGAAACGTGACAAAATCCTTCCAAATATAAAATCACATTTGCAATGAAAACGCAGCGTGACTGAAAATTCCTGTATGAATTTCTTGAGATTTGTTGAAAAATAAATTAACTGACTGTAAAGTTAAAACAAGCAGTACACAAGTTAACATCAGCAAAACTGAAACCAAAAGCTAAATCTAGCAAAACTATTGCTCAAAGACAACATTAGCAAAACATAGCTAAAAGCTAAAAATCAACAAAACTATAGCTAAATACTAATTGTAGTAAAAGAGTAGCAAAATAAGTTTGGCTAAACTGGAGCTAAAAAAAACAATGTAGCAAAACAGTTGGTAGAAGCTAAATTTAGTAGAGCCATAGCTAAAAGTTAAAGGAAGAAAAACTATATCTAAATGATTAAAACTGTAAGGATCTGTCTGTTATCGGTCTTGTGTTGTGATCCTTTTTTGTTTCTGCTCTCCCTCTTGTAATCAGTTCCTCCTTGGCCAACTGTTGCCCTTCCCAGATGTTCTGTGTTTACCCATCATTAGTGTGCATTTACAGGTGCTGGTCATAAAATTAGAATATCATGAAAAAGTAGAAATGCAAAATTGACTTTCATCAGAGAACATAACTTTGGACCACTCAGCAGCAGTCCCAGGCGAGATGCTTCTGACGCTGTCTCTTGTTCAAGAGTGGCTTGACACAAGTAATACGACAGCTGAAACCCATGTCTTGCATATGTCTGTGCGTGGTGGTTCTTGAAGCACTGACTCCAGCTGTAGTCCACTCTTTGTGAAGCTCCCACACATTTTGGAACGGGTTTTGCTTCACAATACTCTCCAGGGTTCAGTTATCCCTATTGCTTGAACACTTTTTTCTACCACATTGTTTCCTTCCCTTCGCCTTTAATGAGCTTGGACACAGAGCTCTGTGAACAGTCAGCCTCTTTAGCAATGACCTTTTGTGTCTTGCCTTCCTTGTGCAAGGTGTCAATGGTCGTCTTTTGAACAACTGTCAAGTCAGCAGTCTTCCCCATGATAATGTAGCCTACAGAACTAGACTGAGAGATCATTTGGGGGGAGTGGTGGCGCAGAGGTTAGAGAGGTGGGCTTGTGATCCGAAGATCGCCGGTTCACGCCCCGGCCCCGACAACATCAAAATTGTGGGTAGGGTAGGTGAAACACCCACACTTGCCCCCACCCTCATTCGCCCCACTCTGGGCCCATGAGCAAGGCCCTTAACCCCCACCATGTGCTCCCTAAAACAGGTCTCTCTTGAAAATGAGTTCTCGTGGCTCAATGAGACTAACCTGGATAAATAAAGGCTAAATGAAAAAAATAAAAATTTAAAGGCCTTTGCAAGTGTTTAGAGTTAATTAGCTGATTAGAGTGTGGTACCAGGTGTCTTGAATATTTAACTGTTTCATAATGTTCTAATTTTCTGAGATACTGAATTTAGGGTTTTCATTAGATGTCAGTTATAATCATCAACATTAAAAGAAATAAACATTGGAAATATATCAGTCTGTGTGTATTGAATGAATATATGCACCTGTATATTCTGTGTTTTGTTAGTGTTCCCCTGTCCGAGGATTAACCTTCTGTTGGTGTCATGATCTGTATCTGCGCCTCTCATGATTCCCTCGTCTCTTATGTGTAAGTTTTGCTGCCACGTCATCTTTTGTTTTGTTCTCATTTAATATTATTCCTGTATTTATTTTATCCTCTGAGTTCCCTGTGTCTGCCTGCATTTTGGGTTCAACAAACCAACAGCTCATGTCAAAAACTAGCAAGACAGTAGCTAAAAGAGGCACTGGAAAACAAAAATCAGGCTAGAACAATGTTTTTTTTTTTTAAGAACAGAAACAATATCATTGAATTCCTTTGGGTCTTTTTGTAAATATAGCTAAATAAATTAAAAGTATAGAAGTTACAAATACAAAAACATATAGGATATACTATTTCTGATTTAGTTAATTGCTTTGATAAATAAAATTGCACATAAAATGCAAAAGTATGTTGATTGCAATAAAATGAACAAAAATACTAAAAAGTACAAGGATATTGTGAATACTCAGTTGGTTTTAAACACTAAGATGACTAATAGATATAATCATGAGGGTTTGGATCAGAGCTGCTCTAAGCAGGTAGTGGATGATAGGCAGGTGAACAGATCATCAGTCTGACCCAATATGAACAGAAAGAGAAAACCAGTCAATACAAGTGATAAAATGTCATAATAATCCTTTAGCTGTAAGTTGAAACAGCATTTTGAGAATAAAAAAAGTAACAGACAAAACCCTTGAAGTTGGAACCCAGTCCCTGCTGATTTCTTCACCCCTAAGTCACCAAATGTGAGACATTTCCCTATAGCTTACTGTGAGTTACCCTTCTTTTACAAACTCCCCCAGACAGTTTTCTCTCCTCTCCTTCATGTTTACACAGTCGTCAACACAGCTCCAAGAAGATTACAGAGTGACACTTCTGTTAGACACAAATCCACCAGTGTAGGAACTCTTCCTGCAATGTTGTCAAAGTGACAAAATAAAAATCTCAGACTGTCACTGTCAAAAACAATCGCTTTTATTTCAAGGCTGGCAGTTAAAAAGCCATTGGGGGGGAGGGGGTCTCTCTCTGTGTGTGTTTATGGGCATGTGTGTGTGTGTGTGTGTGTGTGTGTGTGTGTGTGTGTGCGTGTGTGTGTGTGTGTTGGGGGAGCGAGGGCCCAGTTTTTAATCCAGCTGTCACACTGCCAGTCTGTTACAGCACCCGACCAGATTCACACCAGCCAAACAACCATACAGTACACACTCACAGAACTTCTGAGGTCAATGTAGAGTCACCAACTAATCTAATGTGCATGCTTGTAAAGTAACCCCCCCTTTTTTTAACAAGAGTTTCAATTTGCCATTTTTGTATGATCAATAGTTCGTTTTTGTTACAGATTTTTGACTTCAAACACATAAAATTTAAAGTCATCAAGCATTTCTTTTGACTTTTTGCCACAGAGAGTCACGCAGTTCCTTCATTTCATCCAATAAACTGATCAGACAACCAAGAGGAGACTTTTTAATTTGCTTGAATTCATAAAAACAAGCACAGAAAAAAAATAATAAACTAAAACATCCAGCCTAGAAACCAATAAAGCAGTCCTGTGAGAGGACCTGTCTCTTGAGTGCTGTAGGATTTACGGCTCAGACTCTCACAGAAAATATGTCTCGGTTTCATTTTGCAACGCCGTTCATTAAAAAAGTAAGTTTTCTTGAATTCTCATTCCTGTTTGTGTGAAAGTCTACCAGACAGGGTAATGTGTCTGTGCTCACATAATTTCAGTTTATTTGATTCAGCAAGAATGACTACAGAGAAGAAGAAAATAAAATGTTTGGGATCAAGAAAACACTTAGGAAACTTTACCAGCGTATTATTTTGGACGATCGTGTCAGCGGAGCAGCACGATGCTTTAATCTTCTCTCAGAGTTGTTCTCAATAGAGCAGCACACATTACTTTCTTAAAATCATTATTTGGTTCATTTCCTGCAGTCATTGAGTTTTCATTGGGGAGGGAGTGGTGGCGCAGAGGTTAGAGAAGGTGAGCTTGTGATTGGAAGGTCGCTAAGTTCAACTCCCCGGACAAACAACATCAAAATGTGTGTGGGAAAGGTGAAACTCACACCTGGCTCCACCCTCATTTGCCCCACTCTGGGCCCTTGCACAAGGCCCTAAACCCCCACCATCTGCTCCCCCATGCACCTTAGATGACTGCTCTCTGCTCCACACAGAAGGCTGTAGTAGCTCAGTGGTCTTTGATTGTGTCAGGAAGGGAATACAGCATAAAAACAATTGCCAAGTCTTTGTGCGAGTTGGTTCGCTGTGGCGACCCCTGAAGAAGGGAGCATCCGAAAGAAGAAAAATAAATAAAATATTACGTTTTCCTTGCTCGTTACCACGAAAGGTGAAGAATTCTGAAATTGTATTTGTCTGATAGCAAAATATCTCAAAAACCACTGAACAGATCATAAAAGCAAACTCTCAAAAAGTAGATATTGGATGTACAGCTACAACAATAACTCTTGGAGTTAACCTGATTCAAGATGGCCACCACAGCTGACTGGTCTTATCAAATACAACGTTTGCCTATTTCACAGATACAGTATAGAACTAGAATGTGATATGGTAAAAGCTGAGAGTCCTTCTCATCATATAGTCTGAACACTGATTGCTTCAGATGTAAAAGTTTAGCGTGAACAGCTGCAGTTAGTCACTGCCGTTTGTCTTGTTAGTGAAACTGTACATCCAATAAGAGGTAGGAGGTGTGGCCAAAAACATCAGGACGTGTTTATCACCAGGGTGCAATGTAAACTATCTGTTAAGAAATCGATTGGAGGCTCCATCTGAATCATTAAAAGACCAAAGTGTGAATACTAATCTATGAAAACCTTCTATTCTGCTGCACAACTTTTAAATGTTTTGTTCATTTAGGCTTCCAAAGACGGTTTTCAAGCAGAGTGATGTTGAATCCATCTGCAACTCAAGCTGTAATTACAGCAAGGCAACAAAAACAGTTTGCTGAGTAAATAGATAGTGATTATGTGAGCATGAATTGATGCTCTGAAATGGGATGATGGCTGACTTCTGGCGCCCAACAGGGAAATGTTTTGTTGTGAAAGGGTCACAGATATGTTCATCCACACAGCAGAAATTGAGTTTTATTGTTTTCCAGGTAATGTCAGTCCACACAAACCCTGTATTTTTCCAGCACTCACCAATATCTGTACTGTCAAAGCCAGAAAAAAAGAAAGCAAGCTGGTGGAATCTTTCGTTAAGTTTTTGCATGTTGTGAGTCTTTTTAAATCTCAAACTGAAGTGCCCACCCATTAAACACACAAAGTACAGTGTTCAATCTGAAATGCAATGATTCTCAAGTTTAGGGGGCAAAGGTCATAGTGGATTTGAAATACTTTACAGTAAAGCAGCATTCTTTTTTCATATATATATATATATATATATATATATATATATATATATATATATACGTACATATAATGTGTGTAAGATTGAATCACAACAAAATGATTGACACAAAAACAAGTGATTAAGTGTTTAACTCTTTAAAAAGCAATATACATGGAATGGTAGAGGAGGCTGTGGTTTGTCAGTTCCATGGTCTTATAATCCTGAGGT
This sequence comes from Nematolebias whitei, assembly GCF_014905685.2. Lineage (NCBI taxonomy): Eukaryota > Metazoa > Chordata > Actinopteri > Cyprinodontiformes > Rivulidae > Nematolebias > Nematolebias whitei. The sequence goes on along the minus strand of NC_056508.1, from coordinate 34,532,393 downwards.
TGTGGATTTGAGCCCTCTTTGTGGCAGGAGGGGCATCTGGCATAAAACTGCCCCTGCAGATGGGAGCAGCCAAAGGAAAACACAGAATTATAGAAAGCTGAATGTTTGACTTTTATTTTTAAACACAATTTTGTGTTGGTCTCTTTGTTCAATTCAATTCAATTCAATTCAATAATACTGTATTAATCCCAAAGGGAAATTATTTTGTTGTTGTAACTCGTTATCCTCATTTCATTAAGAGATGTTATAGATACTGATGGCTGTAGGCAGGAAGGATCTCTTGTAAAGGTCCATCCCACAGTGGATCCTAAGAAACTGGCTGCAGATGCCGTCCGATCCGTCCACCCAGACTCGGCTGGCCTCTCGGTTCCCCTGGACTGTAGGACCGCTTGAATGCTGGGCAGAACTCCTCCCAGAGCGATGGCCACTCCTCCCAGCAGTCTGCCGAGCTCCTCACAGCCGCGGACAGCCAACTGCAGGTGCCGAGGGACGACCCCATCTATCCGCTGTTGTGAGCTGCGTCTCCTGCCAGCTCCAGGACCCCAGCAATCAAGCACCCTAGCACAGCCGGCCGGTAGATGAGAATGCGTCCACAGAACATCCTTTTCAACTCATTTGAGAGTTGGGGCCATAGTTGAGATATTATTTGAGCTTTTGAGATGTTATTCAGCTGCTGTTGTTGTAGAAAACTGCCTTGTTGCCATGGTTACGCATCATAACAAATGTCCAAAACCAAAAAAGTTTCAGTAAAAATCCTTCCAGCTGCACATCATCCGATACCAGAGGAAACAATCATCCAAAAAATGTGATTTACATCCAGAAAAACAGGAATTAAAGTTTCCAACAGCAAAATCTCAGAATGAAAGTAATAGAGCTGTGTGTGGGTTTGGAATATTGATTAATGGGTAAATGAAGATTCCAAAATAAACCTCCTGCAGGGAAGAAATGGTTGTCATACATAAAATAATTGTACAAAATTGGAAAATTATCAACTACTGTAGCTTGTAACAACAATTTTCCAGATACTAAATTACTTAGAAGCATTTTTGACCTCAGCCACTGGAAAACTCATAAATAATTCTTACCAGTTGCAGGCAAGACTTTAAACTACTTGAGTTTAGAAAAAATATAAAATAAAATAAACTTTGGACTGACAAGCTAGCCCAAAGGCAGTCAAGGCCAAAGTGTATTGCTGCCCTCTTAAACAAATCCAATCTCAGACATTTCATAACGGTTCATTTAACACCATTTCATAAACCTTTATATGGTGAGATTATTTACATTATTTAGAATGATGTGGTTATTTTCAACAGCAGCACTGTGGGTGCAGCCTGGAGTCAATTCCAGAAGGAGTTATAAAATATTTCTGCTGAAGTACTCAATTGTAGGGAGGAAAAACTCAACAATCAAGAAATAAAGAAAGGAATAAAAAAAAAAAAAAAATTCCAAAGTGAAGTAAAATGGGAACAGGAAATTGTTGGGTGGGACTAAAACAAACTGCTGTTCTGTTTTGAAAACTGGATGAGATGAAGCCCATTTGAAAGCATCAAGAGTTTGGGTGCACCTCCTATAGAATGATAAGACGTTTTCTCTGCTCTCAGGAAAAAAATGAGACTTTTTATGGACTGTGCTTTTTAGTTTTATTATACCTTTAAAAAAGTCTAATTTCATTACTTCCGTCATACAGCCATGAATGAGAAATAAATAAAAAGGTGGTGGTAAATACAGTATTTTCAAATGTAGGATATTTCATTGAAAATGCAATTCAGTTCAGTTTATTTATGTATAGCGACAACAGAAGTTATCTCAGGGCACTGAACAAAAACATTTGCATACATAACAATTCAATTCACAACATTTATCTAAGGTAGGGTATTCAGCAGATTGTGCCGAGTCTTCATTTCATTGCAGTCTCCCATCCTGAGTTAGCCCAAAGGTGACAGTAGAAAGGAAAACTCCCTCATAACAGGAAGAAACCTCCAGCAGAACCAGGCTCAGGACAAGCAGCCATCTGCTTCAACCGGTTGGGTTTGAGAGGCCAGGAAGGAACAACGGACACAGAATGGCAGGTCCAGAATGGAGACGAGCAGGTGAGCAGGTCCTCACTAGGAGGAAATAAAAAACGTATGTAAGAAAGAAACAATTACAAATACAAACTACTCATTTGTATTCATTGCAAAGTTAATTGTTGGTGGAAGACATTTTGTATTCATTGTCATATTTTAGACATTGCAGTAGTTGTTTACTGTTGAATGTCTCTTTCACAAAACATTTCCACAATAATGCCTTAAAGATGAGTTTCTCTGAAGTTTCCTCTGGCGAGGTCAATTTGTCCTCCAGCAGTCTAAGCCTATAGCAGCATAGGATAAGGGATAGGTCAGGAAACCAAACCAACCCTAACCCTAGGATTTATCAAAAAGGAAAGACTTAAGCCCAGTCTTAAAACTGGACAATGTGTCAGCCTCATAGACAGAAATTGGAAGTTGGTTCCACAAGAGAGGAGCCTGATAACTGAAAACTCTGCAACCCATTCTACATTTGGAAACACTAGGAACCACAAGTAAACCTACAGTCTGAGTGCAAAGTGCTCTGTTAGGAAAATATGGAACAGTAAGATCTGCAATATTAAATGGAGCCAGGTTGTTGAGAACTTTGTAAGTTAGAAAAAAATATTTGAATTCTATTCTGAATTTGACATGGAGCCAATGGAGAGGAAATATCAATAGACTTCATATTTCATCAGTGTTTTTAAAAACAAGCCAAGGTAAACAGCAACAAACAGACATGATGAGAGAAGTGGAATTGCAGGTAATTTTCGTGCCTCCTGTTTATGTTGCATTGTGTCCATCCTGATATGACACTGTTGTATTGTCGGTGTGTGTTGTGTTCCAGAGAGAAAAAGGCCGGGGAGACAAAATGTGCCCCTCCAGCCTTTGTAATTATCTGCCAATTTTCTGCCAGTCAGTTGCCTTTATCATCCCTTTCAGATCTCACCTGGGGGTCGGAGACTGTCTTACTGCGGCACCTCCATCTCACCGAGTGTGCCGGATGAAATGTAGAAGTCCTCCCATTGACCTCTGCCTGCCAGCCCCCACTTCCCTCTGCACCTTATTTGTTTCCCCGTAACAGGAGACATTTGGAGATAAGGATAATTATCAATCAGCTATCTCTGCAGTTATTTATGCAGGCAATGAGGAGGAAGTAGATATAGGTGTAACTTTCTGAAGCAGACTCACGATGGCCTGATAAAAAGCTCTTTGTCTGCAGATCTTCCTCTCTCACAAAACGTTCCCAGATCACAAACTGACATTAGAGAAGTGTTGAAAAATAAGACAATTTAAAAGGAATGTGTAAAATGAGATAATTGTTGCGTCATTCAGTAGCATTTTGAAAATTTACTGTGAAAATTTGAACGTTTTTGTGTAACGTTTTCTTTACAGTCTCTTTATTCTCCGTAGCATCAAGGAGCTTGACATTTGCAGGCGGACTCTTGGGGTAAAATTATGTCAGTGGCCTGAGTGTGCACTAACACAACATGCTCCTTCCATCAAAAGCCATTCTTAACAAGAACATTATTAATACTGGCAATCCCTCATATTAGGTGACATTTAAGCAAAGAAAAGCCAGCTATGAGACAAGACCAAAGAGCACATTATCGTTCTGCAGACAGCGTTTTGTCCACGTTGGGGTCGCACAAGAAGACGTCATTTCACTGTAAACTTTATTGTCTCATATCACTCATGTTAAAATGTCACAACTTTATTGCTCTCAACATTTCCATCGACCAAAGGGGACAGGATGTAATTATAAAATATGTTCAAGCCGAAGAAAACATGATGGGAGTAAAATTCCTCTTGAGCAGCATCACTTGTTTTCCTCGGGGAAAAAGAGGGAAATCTTGAGCTTGCAGCACATCCTGTTTATTCAGCTCTTCTGTTAGTCTCCTTTACTCTTTTTGGAACCTCAAGGCTTTGTCTCAGCTTAAAGTGAGACAAATAGTGGGTTTTGAATTAACAAGCATTGACATGCCAGTTAGGTCAGCCTCACCATCCGATCAACACAATGGACCCGGACTGTCACTGCTGCAGCAAATTGATTCTTGTTTGACTAACTACAAAGACCGTTGAGTTTAACACATTGTTTTCAGACTACAAACGCAGTGGGCCATGTTGGACATTAACCATCAGTCCCTAACTCTGCCTTTTAAATAAAGCTTGGGAAAATACAGTTTTTAGTCCAAATGGTTTTTTTTTATTTTATTATTATTATTATTATTATCTGGCATTTATTCTTCTTTTTTAAATCTGAGAGTTTCATTCAAAAAAATCCAATAATTTGTGATACACTTTGTAAACAAACGTGATTGACTCGAACAGTTAATGCTAATGCAGCAAAGTTGTAAATAAACATGTTGCACAATCTGTCAGAACACACGTGTTGGAAATCAATATCTTCAAAATTAGTTGATTTAACGTAAGTTTTGTATTTTGTAATGACGGTTAGGCTGTGGGGGCCATCTCAACGCAGACTGACTGTAAAAATACATCAGTTATGGCTGTAAATTCAATAACTTCCTGCAAGTTTCATTAAAATTTGATCGGTGGCTTAAGAGATATTTTGTTAACTGACACACAAACACACATATACGGGGTAAAGACATTATCCACCTTTGTCTTTCAATTGTGGGCAATTAATTAGTGCAGTTATTTTGTTAATTTGCTCAGTTTCATTCAGTATTGGACTGCAGGCACATTTGAATATTCACACTTTGTCACTATCCATGCATGGAAACGAAGCACTTACATGTAAATGCAGGTGAAGGGGGCAGAAAGTGGCAAACAGAAGATATTTATTTCAAAGCAAAGGAACTGCAGCAAGTGGAATAGGAGCAGGGGAATAATAAGGACCTGTCCACTGAATGAAAGAAACTCAAAAAATAATTTCTGTAAGGACTAAAGGAGGAGCAGGTGTGCTGATTAGAGACCAGGTTTGGATGAGAAAGCTAAACTGAGGCTGCATTTGAATTGTCCACATATTTAGTTAGCATCGTCTTTAGATTTTGCATGCATTTTTTTAACACTAAATGGTGCCCCAGAAAGTTTTCACATTGCACAATAACACTGCAGAAGTTGTATGTCACGTTAGTGAAAGTGGACCATAATGCAATGGGGTCTAAGCTCACATAGCGGGCTAGTTGAGGCTAATGTCTGCAGCTAAAGTCTCGAACAATTAAACTGAGCTTATAGTTGGGGTTGATTTTTAAACTTTAGAGTGGATAGTGCAGTGGTTGTTAAAACTTTTTAACCTATTTAAAATGACTGTATTCCTACATAAGTAAAAGTTAAAGAAGCAGGGACTTTTAGCTGGTTGCTGATGTGCAGAAATAATTTGCCTTTTTCCCCTATGTCGGCCATGAAATACTGTTGAGAAAAGACTTTTTTTAATTTGCAAATGTCGCTCCTCTCATCGCCACTGGTTGCTCAGACTTATGGTGACACTGGTCTTAAATGTCCTTATTTACTTCAAACATACTGTATGTCTGATTGTAGATTGGTATTATTTAGAGTAGTAGTTCTCAAATTTCTCCTTCTGTTCTGTGATGCATTAATATCATTATCATCATCATATGAAGGTTAGGGAACAGAGCACCCACTCACATTGGAATTTCATCTCAGTCTATTTGACTTAGTTAATCGAATTTCTTTATTTAATTTGGGTAAATTTCTAATTTTGCCATCAAATTAGCTGACACTCCCACAAGCATTTTGCTGCTTTATGTGGGTTAATTTCAATTAACAAAAGACCAAATGTAATATTTTGGCTTGAGTTTTATGAAACTCTTTTTTTAGGACATGGAACTACGACTAATTTGACTTGATAACTGTGTGATAAAAGTATTGCTGTGAGTTTTTTCACAAGATAAACGTAACATTTATACTTTGTGGAAAACACACAAGCAGTTGAAAATTCAGTTTAAACCGGTCAATAACTCTTCACACAACTAATTTGGAGCCAATCGTTTGGTGCTTAATGCTTCTAAAAGTCCTTCTTTTTGTCTGACTACATGCTTAACGGAGCATAAAAGTGAATCTTTAAAAGTTACAGCTGTGGTTTTAGTTTGCATAATGATAAAATGTGAGGAAAAGTAACTTATTTTGATGTGCACAAGGGTTTAAAAAAAAACTTTTCCTAATGTGAAGTTCTTTATCAGGAGGAAACTTCACTTTTATGTCAGTGTGTTCGTAGGCACTCAGAGAAAGTGGTACATTGCATTCAAAAAGTGAAAAGTCTCCTTTTGTTTGGAATATTTTCGCATTTTAACGTAATTTATTTAGCCTAAATATAGCGACTTCAAAAACAAATCAAAGTCCCACAGTGGGAGGTTTCATCATGTAAAAATACAACTGTGTCAAGGACATGTAATCTTTTATGCTTGTTTTTGTTTTTCCTTTTGTGCCGTTTTGTATTCCTCTTGGTGCGTTATTAATTTTTAACTGGGTCATGTGTGAAAAGCGGAGTTATGAGGTGACGTCTGCAGAGAGCGTCTCTTCCCGATGGACTCAGAGGCTTTACATCTAATTGGTGGTCAGTTTAAAAGTTTAAACCAGCCTGCGTGAAAAAAACCTGCTGGGAAGAAATCCAGAGAGAAAAGGTATTAAAAATAAACTCAGGCGAAAACGTGAATGTCTAATTTTAACCACTGGAGGATGAAAAGTTCCTCTCGGGTCACGTTGAATGGCTGCTTTAGCTTTCAAGTCATGCTCACAATGAATCTTTTGCACAGTTACAGTCGCTAAGAACATGCTGCAGCTGCCAAACGGGTGGATGAAAAATGGAGCTGTTGGATTTACAAAAGCATAAAACAACAATTCATATCACCAGCTGGTTTCACAATAGGATTTATGATTCTTTTAACCCGTCTCTCCAAAAAGCACTGCCTTCTGAAGGTCAGACGTTGTAAAATCACTTTACAGTCTGCAACTTTTCCTAAAGTTGGGGATGAGACAATATATGCTGCAAGAGTTCTCATTTATCATACTTTATATTGCTCAGTAAGAATCTAACTTAGAGGCTTTATTAAAAAGGAGGCAGATCAATATATAACCAGAGACATTTTCTGTTTAAATACAGGGTGAATGCTTCGCTCAAGAAAATGAAGCCGATGTGCTCAAGTTAAAATAAGCAGCTCTGAGGCTAAAAACACAAGCTAAAAACAGCAACAGTAGATAAAAGGAGCATTGATAACAGGAGGAACAATAAAAACAATAGTTGAAATATCTAAAAAAGTTAAATCTGGTCCTCTGGACATTCAAAAAAACAAAACAAAGCAAATCAACAAAAAATGTAGAAACGTTTCGTCTCTCATCCGAGAGACTTCCTCTGTCTGAGGAGCTGTATTCAGCTCAGTCTCTTAAATAGCACCGTCTCAGAGTGGATCAACCAGTTTGCTGCTGACAACCAAAACCAGCTGATCACATGCTCAAGAAGGACCATCAGCCTAACAATGGATCATTAGCACACTGATGGCTGTTTACTGTTCACAGAGGGTTGAGTGATACTAGCAATCACAGCATTGTAAGAGGGGGACAATTGAACCCGGAGGCCTCCACCTGTTTAATGATGGACGATTTCTTTTCACAAAGATGGCCTCCTTTACTCCTCTCTCAAACCATCGTTCCTCTCTATCCAGGATGTGAACATCTTCATCCCTGAAAGAGTGACCACTGGCCTGGAGATGAGTGTAGACCGCAGAGTCCTGGCCTGATGATGTTGATCTTCTGTGCTGGGCCATCCTTTTGGCCAGTGGCTGTTTTGTTTCCCCGATGTAAGACTGATCACAGCCCTCCTGACACTGAACAGCATACACAACATTACTCTGTTTGTGCCGGGGGACTGGATCTTTGGGATGAACCAGTCTTTGCCGTAATGTATTTTGGGGTTTAAAAGCCACTGGGACGTTATGTTTAGAAAATAAACGTCTCCGTTTCTCTGATACTCCCTCAACATATGGAATGACCCCTGGTCTGGGTCTGGGTTCCTCCTTTTCACCTGTTGGCTGACTGGAGTCCTGTTTGGGTTTCTTCTCTGCTTTCAGGAAGGCCCAGTTAGGATATCCATATTGCTCTAGAGCCTGTCTTGTGTGGGATTTCTCCTTCTGCCTGGCTCCTGAGCTAGTGGGGATGCTGTCTGCTCTGTGATACAGAGTCCTGATGACTCCTAACTTGTGCTCCAAAGGGTGATGGGAGTCAAACTGCAAATACTGGTCTGTGTGGGTGGGTTTGCGGTACACCTCAGTTTGCAAATGTCCTCTATCAGAGACTGAGACCTCACAGTCCAAGAAAGCCAACTTGCCATTTTTTACATCTTCTCGTGTGAACTTGTATTTATCCACAGAGTTGATGTGGTCAGTAAAATGTTGGACTTCCTGAGATTTGATTTTAACCCAGGTGTCGTCAACATACCTGAACCAATGACTTGGTGGTGTCCCTGAAAAGGACGTCAAGTCTCTCTTTTCTACCTCCTCC
>NC_056508.1:34498129-34523468 GCF_014905685.2 Nematolebias whitei | reverse complement strand
CAGGCACAGTTTCAAGAGTTGACACAGTTGTTCTGTGGAAAGCGTGGACCTGCTGCTCAGAGTGGTGTCTGATTTTAATTTTAAACTGACCACCTCTACTGTATCATCAACAGGAATGCATGTAAAGAGTGAAGTGACATCAAAAGAGACCATTGTTTCATCAGTTTTTCTACCTGGATTATTGAGCATGCATCAGAATAGTTGAAATAGTTTTTTTTTCTTGCTTGCCCTCTGCGAAGGCAGACGCTTCTTTCCTCCACTCTGTCCCTGCTCTGCTCTTTGTCCTGTGAACCTTTTTCAGAGCCTCTTTTTGTATATCTTCCGAATTGTAAACTATGGATTTGGCAGCTGGCCTCTCATTGCAATTGATCAAATGTTCAACAAGAAGTCAGGGTGAGGAGAACCCTCTTGCCTCGAAGGAACACTATTCCTGGGGGATGTACATAATTGGATTTATGATAACAGATTTCTGCTTTTTGGAGTTGGTGGTCACCTGGATTTTTTTACAAATTATGAAGAATGTGCCGTGCTTGGCAACATTCAGACTGTGCTATGTGAACTACCTGTGGACCTGTATCAGAGCTGAGTCGGCTGATAGACGTGCCATCTTTTGTCAGGACTATGGAATTTTCTGGCAGTGTTTACGGACGGTGGGAAGGAATAGATCTCAGAGAAACTGTAAGCTCGACTCGGCATATGTAACCACAATTTTGACTGTTTGGAGTCGCCACGAGATGAGATGTATTAGCGAGACTGTAAAGTCAGATGGAAATTAACCGAGCTAGGCCTGACCCAAAACAAATGTGGATATCTGTATCTGGCTCTGGCCTTGGATGGCTGATTATCTCAATTTCTTCTGGATGTTATGGAAACAAGATGCTCTGCTCTACACCAAGGACATGGACCTGGAGTGACATGGAGAGATTTCAGAGGATGCTGCCTCAGTCAACCCGTCTACCCAAGTCTGTGTCTGTTTCTTTGTTTTTGGTTCTTCAGATGGGCTGTACTGAAATGTAACTGTTGTGCTTTGTGCAATAATAAAGCTGATTCTGATTCTTAAATTCGCAAAACGAATGCTAATAATAGTAAACTTATAGCTAAGAATAGTTAAACAGAGACTATAATTAAAATCATCAAAGCTGTAGCTAAAACTAGCAAAACTTTGTCTACACTAAAAGAAGCAAAACAGTAAGTATAAGCCAAAAGTTGCAAAATGGAAGGTAAATCCTTAAAGACGCAACAAATTAGCGTAAAGGCAAAAGCAACTAAATATAAGCCAAGCATGGCATAAAATAGCAAAAGTGCTGACTCAGCATTTTCACAATAAATGTCCTAAAACACACACTTAATCAAATAAAAGTTTAGTTGTATATCCGTTAAGAATAAAATATAGAATGTTAATGATTGATATCTTTTGATTTGTGCAGAATGTGTTAAAAATGATGGATGATGTTGCACCACAGGACCAAAAGGGAAAGGAAAGACAAATCTAGATCTACAGAGGAACCTTTCTGTTTGATTTCTCAGATCTTTGAAGGAACAAAGAAAATCTCAAACATTATACGAATTAAAGGCCAAGAAGTCTTTGAAGGAGCACATGTCACTTGAGGCTTTTCATGCAAGAATTTTAAACAGCAGTTGTTTTATGTAAATAAATAAAAAATCACATTTGCCTTTTCTTTTCCAACCTTGAAATAATGCACTAAATAAATTAATAAATAAGAAATAAATTAAAGTTAATCAGAGTTAATCAATAACTACTGAACTGAATTTAGACTATGTCAGGGAAGCTATGTGAGAATATGGAGGTCTATTTATATATACTACACTATAAATGGGTGTGTGAGTTTATGGTTGTTCCAGTTTGTGGAAATCTGAAAGCATCAAGACCAAAACCCAATTGATGAGTGTGACCTTTGACCTCTCAAACAGCAGTCATGCCAGTGTTATCAGTTTAGTCAATTAGGCTGGCAGAACCTTGGAAAGCCATCGTCACCCAACACACGCTGCAACTGTACATGTAACCTGAGACAGTAAAATACAAGAAGGAAGCAAAACACATCACCGGGCTGAAATATGACTAAACTCTCTGGACAAACCGTTCTCACACGTGCAGATATCAGTAACACTTTCAATTCACTTTTTAGCTTATGAGCAAACTGTGTTTGTATGTGAGGTAAAGAAGAAAACTCTTCTCGCACTTCGTCACTAAAAGCAGCACACATCGCCACAAAGGAGGCACATTGTTAGACCTCGTTCTGTACAATTTATAACCGTGTGTGTGTTGGAGGGTGTGTGCGTGTGCCTGACATGCCTGCATGTGGTTCTGATCCTTCTCTGAAAATAAAGCATCATGAAGAGGGAGGTTATAGTGTAGCTTAATCCTTTTTGTTGAGTTTTGTGGCATCAACTTATGGACTCATTTATAACGACTAAAAATGATCAAGTCATCCAATATTATGCTCAAAATAATTGTTCGGATTTTGAGTATTAAATAAAAATGAAAAAAAAAGAACAGCTTTGGGCTTTTGCTTCATTTGGGAAAAACTCTAATAAAAAGTGCCATTTTAATTTGACCCATTTTTTTAAAAATACAAAGCAACAAGATCTTTTCACTTCACTGCGGCTCTATTCATTTTATTTGTCCTCACATTCTGTTTTATCAGATCTTTTTTATTGAGTTTTCACAAGTGGCTGTTCCTCTTTTCTTCCTTTTAGGCAAAGCCATTTAAATCATTTCTGTCTTTCGTTGAAAGATTCTCTGTATAAAAGCTTTGTTTGCTTTGGCTCACTGATAGTTTATCACTTAGATTAAAGAAAATGACGGCGTTGAAAGCAGTGGTGAGTGACAGACAGTTAAAGATACTAATGTTCCTCTGAGAAAAACGCTAAAATATATCTTGACCTGCTGTCGAACTGTCAAAGAAACGCTGACATTTTACCTTGCAGGTCCAATGCTTTAAAACAATAATATATATATTTAAACAAAAATTTAGTCTTTTATAAGAAAAATCTGTTTTTTTTGCAGCTTATGTTTCCTACTGTTTTCGAACCATCTAAACAGGATTTGTGTGTGGGCATGTAAGCTGTAGGGGTATTTTTGTGCACAACCTTTTCCCAAGGACACGCCTCATGCTGCTTTTAATACAATGTCATCCAAGATTCATATCCCATTCCTTTCCCACATCCCCTGAAGCTATCTAAATTGCTCTTTTGTATAAATACCAAATCTTAATCTTGGAATAAATAGATCAAAACAGGTAGAGTTTGAAGTTGCAGACGGGGGAAAAAAAAAGTGGCAAGGGAAAAGAGATTTAGTCATGAATTTGAATAGGTGTTGAGGGAAACGGCACAGGTTAATAACGGGTATAAATCATATCTTTCCCATAGCTCGAGGCTGTTTCTTGTCGATCTTACTTTATCGTTAGTCATCCGCCCTCACAGAGCTGACAGAAACACAAACCTGTGAATAGAGAATGAAATCTTAGAGCAATTCTAACCTTGATGCTCAGAACGTCTAATACGAAAGAATGACCTGGAATTAAAAGCAGACAGAACTGCTCGAAATTGCTAACAAGGTTAGGCTTTTGTCAAAGTTCAAGAACATTGTTTTGTCAAGTTGCGTTAGAAATCGTTGCGAAAAGTGAGACGCTGCTGTTGAACACAATGCACGCTGAAAGTTTTTGTCATAGTTGCGAGAAAGAGTCCTATTTTTAATAAAAAATAAGGGTAAAAAAGAGCAAAGAAGCACCTGTTTCTACACAAAGTTGCACTGCTTTAAGATAAAATGTCATGGAAAAAAAAAATCCAGCAATAAAGCTGCCATGTTGTATAAAAGTGTCATTACACAGAAAATTATTTCTCCATGTGCCAACATTTGCTGCTACCTTAGTCAGTCCTCAACTCGGCAATTAATTTTTCATGTTCAAGGATTCACAGGTAGCAAATTTCACAGCTCATCCTCACAAAGATTGAGTTTCCAGCAGGAGCTTGATGGAAACTCAATCACTCAGCGGAGACGTGAGCTCCTTGTGAGTAAACTATGAATAAAAAAGATAATTTGCAGTGGCTTTAATGGGATTTGGGGTCAGAGTTTGTGCTCTCATAATCTTAAGTTTCCTCTTTGCTGATTCGTAAAACAAATGAAAATTGCGTGAATTATGCATGTGTAAGAATCGATACATCTGTGTCTGAAGAATTTCTGCTGCGTCATGGGAAAAAACACACGTGATTGGGACGACGGCAACATGGCAACATCAATTCTCCCAATGATTTTTCTGTCTGCAGCTGGTTTGAATCATTGTCAAACAAACGATTAGTCTGAAGCAAAACTCGCTGGATGCACTGAACAATAAATTAAAACTTAGGAATACATTTAGAACTTTTCTTTTTCCGGACTCACCACTGTGGTTATATAAAAAAAATAAAAAAATAAAAAACCTAATCAGACATAGGAGGTGCAAACGTTTAACAAGGAGAAGGAGTGTGACGATGTAAAGATGAAAGTGCATGATGATGTTTAAGGTCATATACCTGCAAGGCTGGTTTTCAGTCACATCCTGGCAGTTTCCATAGCAACACATCTTTGATTTTTGTGCTGAAATCAGAATTTTCTTTTGTCAGATACATTAAAAAGTGAGGTTTTAGCAACTAGAACAAAACAGCTGTATTATAAATGATAGAATTGTAACTGTTAGCATGGAGTTATGGTTGGCAATGCTGCCTTACAGCAATTTTTTTCATTTTTTTTGTAATTTAAACATCGCCAGACATGGAGTGCTTCATATATGTATTAGACTGTATAACAAAGTCTGACAGGATTTGGCTTCTTGTTTAGGGGTCCCTGACGGCACTGTGCTGCATCAGTGACATCCTGCATCTGCTTGTCCTACCCCTCCTGAGACAGCACCCACAGAATTCTACTTCAATACAGACAAGACAGCACCAGGCCACACAGGCACATGTCTATGGACTGTCTGCATCATGGTGGGGCCCTCCTCATGTCAACCAACCTTTCCCTCCAGCTGAACATGTGTGGGTTTAGTTCTAACGTCGGCTCTGACCCAGTGCTGATCTGCCTGATCTTTGCTGCCTCTTACATTAGCTGTGAGCCAAATCACCGCAGGACTGAATAGAACGGCTGTATGACTCCATCCCACTCCAAATTGCTGCTTGCATTTAGGCCTGAGGGGGGTCAAAACCTGAAGGCACAGGCCTAGCTGTGTGTCCAAGCTGTCAGCTCTGATGGCCATTTGATATTACAGTATATTCATTCTGCATGTGTTGTTTCATCTCATTTCATCCCCTTCATCTGGGTACTAAACTTCTTTGCTGGTGGCTTTATATGAATTCATGAAAACGTCAAATTTGAGCTGTTTTATTTATGATTTCTACTGTAAAAAAAATTGGGAGCACCATCAACAGGTGCTGTTAAAATTGTTATGTACACTCATATGTCATGTACAAATAAAATGATGTGTGTTTTGACCATGTTGTTTGGTTTAACAAATGAAATGAAAAAAGATTGCAAACACAGCATCACTTCCTTTCAAAGCTGTGCTTTCTCCTCATAAATGTCAAACAGGAGGCTGTAGAAAGGTATTTATAGATAATGGTTGGTCCTCTGTTTGTCTCACGGTTTGTCTTCACACGAGGATGCAGAGATGTTCATGCAGCTACAAAACCCACCAGACAGAAGCTGCAAGGATAAGAAAGCAAAAGGATTTAGCATGGATAACCAATGTAGTGGACAAAGCAGGGGTGCACAAATACTCTAACATGAAAAAGTACACTGTGCAATAATTCAGAGTGCGTGGGCCATGCCCCTCCTGTGATGCCAGCTCAGTGGACACACAACATGCAGGAGTCATCATGTCTGCCATAGATAATTACCATAATGAATGTAAAAACCCAGCTGTACAGACACTACTGCAAAAAATAGCTGACATGCATATGCAGCGCCACAAAAATGACTGCTGACATCTTGAAATAAACACATGACACTGGATGACTGCTCCTCACTAATTCTGAATTCTTAAGGACATTTGACATTTGTATTTTTATTTTAATGATGAGAGAGGAGTTTTAATATCAAATTTATGACTCAAATTAGATTTTTTTTTTTTCCCTCTTGAAATGCTGGAATATCGCCCTTGCGCCCAATAGGACAAACTGCCAGCGGCCTGGCAAGGGTTTTTCAAAGTATAAATAATTGCATGATCTTTTGAATAATGCATGCTTGAGAGGATTGTTTCTGGTTTAACTGGTCGTGCTGATGTCAGTCCATCCTCCTCCTTCTGTATTGATCACAACCTATGACATGTGTCTTAAAAAAAGGATGTTTAAGTGAAAAGCCTTAGATTGAATGTTGTTTTTTGTCATTGGTTTTAAAAGTTCTCTGTGCCTGTGGTTGCACTACAAGGAAAAACTTCACTCTGTTAGTCCAACAGCTGCAGAAATAATGCTTTTGGAAAAGCCTGAAGCAAGCAGTTGGCCTACATAAACACTCTTGCAGCAAGTAATTTTCTTGTTTGTGTGTGTGTTGGTTTTTGTTGCTGATTTTTTTTCTTGTTTACTCTGCATAACTCCACTTTTATCCATCTAGTTCCTCTGCTTCCTTCTGGATGGTGTCTATAAACAGACTTGTGATTCATAAATCGGGTATAAATGAGCAAGAAGCCAAAAAGATTTTGGCTATTGATAGTGGTTACTGGTTTGGATGAGCTTCAGTTTGCGGCAAAAATAATTAATTATAAAAGTAAAGGTAAAACAGGAGCTGTAATATTGAGGGTGGAACAGTGGCTCAGCTGATAGGACTGTTGCCTCTCTGTGAGAAGGTTGCCAGGTCAAATCTTGGACGGGGGCCTTTCTGGGCAGAGTTTGCGTGTATGTGTGGATTTTCTCCGGGTACTCCAGTTTCCTCCCACAGAACAAAAACATGCATGTTAGACTCATTGGTAACTCTAAATTGTCCCTAGGTGTGAGTGAGAGAGAGAATGGTTGTTTGTCTCTATAAGTGTCCCTGTGATGGACTGGAGACCTGTCCAGGGTGTCCCTAAAGAACAAATGTCCAAAAAAAGGATTAATGTTTTTGGACATTTCTGAAATTCAGATGTGTAAAGTCACTACTGTTGTGAGTCTCCATTTAAATTTAGTTAGACAATTAAATGCAGATTTCAGTACATTCATTCTAAAAATGTTTATTATTACAGTGACATTATTTACATGACTGCTCCTATAAGCACCCAGCAGATGTTGGACTCTGTCTATCATGGTGCACCAAGATTCATAACAGGCTATAACTACCGTAACCATCACTGCACCTGCATTCACTGATTAACTGGACATCATTAATTTAACGGAGACCCTCTCACTGGTACATTTTCATCTTTAAATCACTTCTTGGTCTGTTGCCTTCATACATCTCCTCCTACATGTCTCTGCGTGAGTGCAGCTACAGCATGCGCACTCAGGACATTATTACCTGCAGTGTTCCCTCAGTGAGAACTGAACTTGGCAAAAGGGCCTTCTCCTACTCTGTTCCTGTTTCCTGGAATATCTTACAAAAAGATCTGAGCTCTCGACCTTGACCTTTCTAAGTGGTTTTAAACATCTGTTATGTTCCTGGGAAAACCAGTGCAGACATGTTCTGTTTGTAGTTTTCTAGACCGCCTTACAATCTAGCTGTTTTATTGCTACTTTTCCTTTTAATTATCCTTATAATTACCATTTTATTTTCACTTGTTATATATATATATATATATATATATATATGTGTGTGTATGCATCCTTTATGATTTTCTATTGTTGTCACTGTTGTTAAAATTCAGGTCTCTCTTGTAAATGAGTCCCCGAGGCGTAATAGGATGAACCTGCATAAATAAAGGTTGATTGAATGAAAAATTAATTTCAGGCAAGTACAATAGAATTTCCATCCTCTATAAAAATCATCACTAAAAGGAACACGTTATTGTAACCACTGTTTTCCTGTGACATTTAAAAGGCAAATTCATAAAGATTTTTAAGATATTATTGTTTGCAGAATTAGCATGTTCAATGAACTGAAATCATTTTGTGTAAAACAGTATTAAAAGTCTTATTGGTGTGTAAATGAGAGGCTTTTATGGTGCAACAATCATCAAAAAGTTAGAACTTTCCCACAATCATCAAAGTACTGGAATTGAAAATCACAACAAAAACATTTTAATATTTTAGAAAAAAGAATAATGTTCAGAAAGCAAAAAAAATAAGCAGGTCACAGAAGAACAGAGGGAGCATCTTCTTTCATTAAGCTCCAGTGCTGTGATGAAAAACGTGCACTAAAAGAGCCCCAGTTGTTGATTGATTTCTTTTCTTTATGAATTTGTTTGACTGTTTTGCAAACAGACAGCTTGTTCTTCCATATCTCAGAGAAAGAAGCTGCTCAAGGAGAGCCATGCCTCCAGGACGCTGGAATTTGTGCTATTAAATTGCTCCAGAGGCCTCAATAAAACTTTGATTGCAGCTGTTGTACTAGTACACGTGTTGTCAAATTAGTACAGTTGGGAAATGGAAAGGATTGAAAGTGTAACTTTTAACAACACTATCATTTCACCACTCTCAGTCTTGTTAGTTACAAAGAGAAGAAACTTCCTTACGTGCCTGTCTCCGAGGAGGAAGATTCACATTATTCAAACCATTTCCTGTGTGTATGTGAATGTGCTGACTTATTTCTGTGTGAAATGTTGTGTTTTACCCTCTGATCAATATGTAATAGTGTCAAACATTAAAACGATTCTCCCCCTCAGTCTGTGAAACAGATGGGATCATGACAGCAGAGACAACATGTGGTTTTATGATCGGCCTTATTTTCTGTGTAGGATGAACGCTTTCCAAAAAATAAAAAGTGCTGCTGAGATACATGATGTGTGGAGGAGAGGGAAACATGGTTGTTTAATAAGAGATAACTCTTGCCATCTTCAGACATCTTGATGATTGGCATGTTGGTATAGTAGAAAAATGGCAGATCTGGTTATCGAAGAAAGCTGATTATTTATTGCAATGGGAGGTTCCACAGCAGTCGTTCCTTTGCTATTAACATTCTCAAAAAGAGTTGTAAATGTACTCGTTGTAGCAAAAGAACATCACTGCACTGCAACATGTGCAAAGAACCTCCCTAAAACACTGCTCTTCTAATGGCCACTAGCACAATGAGACTAGCACGTTTCCCTTAACGTTTGGTGCAAACTGGATTTATTTTTCTACCTCTGCGTGGTGCCGTGTCACTACAGCCGACAGCAGAAGATTAGTCTCTGAGGACAAAAGTTATAATAATGTACTGAAGATAAAGGGTATGATGCACTCGCTTTTTGAAGCCATGACCCCACTGATGTGTTCGCTGCCTCATTAATGTCAAGTGTGAGCTCCACCTGAAGAGCTCGCTCAGTTTGAACATGGAAGGAAACATCAGAGAGGTGACAATACCACCTCAGTGTGAGAAAAGACCAAGACAAAACACTTTAAAGGTCTTCTGGCCTAACACGATGGATTTGTTCAATGTAGCCGACCTATAGACACCACAATACAATTATTACCTTATTTGTATGCAACAAAAAAGGAGACTGGCTGATGGACTCTCTGACAAATACTGCTGTCTTGACAAGTAAATATCCCTCTGAAACCAGGAAAAGGACATATGGATAAGACGACATTTCACATTCTACCTTCTATAGAGCTAAATTAGGCTCCATCACAGCTGAGTAAGTATGATGGGAAAGGACAGTGAGAGGCTTTCTTGTAATCGTGCGTGTCGGCAGAGATTTCTCTCAGGCAGAAAATATGGAATTAAGAAGAGTGAAGTGCGGATAAACGAGGTACGCTGGGTTTGATGGATTCCAGAGGAGGATGACTGACCGCTAATTGAGGCAGAGGCGCCCGTGTTGTGTCTCGCTGCATGTCACAGAGAAAATGGGGGGCAATTCAGATTTCTTGAAGTTAGACGGGAGATGTATGGCGTGATGAAGTATAATGAAGGCAAATGAGATGAGAAGATTTAGACTGGAAGATGCAGAGGGCACAGCTCCTTGGGGGAGCTTGCAACCACCAAAGTATGAAAAGTTAAAAGAACTTTGGTATTATGAACCCAGACAAGAAAAATTCCACGGACAACAGGAGACATCAAAGCTGACACTGCAGGTAAAGTCTGACAGGGTAACTGTGCGATGCACTGAATATCTGAGGAGCAGATGAAGTATAGTGAAAGAGAAACTTTTGAAAGATGTAACACTTACCTGTCCTCTGTGCTAACATATATGTATATGTCATGATTTATCTTTCTAAAACTCTCTTTAAAAGTTTTTTAAAAACTGGCCACAGATGTTGATCCGTTTACTTGCACTTGGTTGGCCTCCTGGGCTTCAGGATCACCTGAATGTTGGGCAGAAATCCTCCCAGGGCAATGGCCACTCCTCCCAGCAACTTGTTGAGCTCCTCATCGCTGCGGACAGCCAACTGTAGGTGCTGATGGACGATCCTGTCCTTCCGCTGTCATGAGCCGTGTTTCCTGCTAGTTCCAGGATCTCAGTGGTCAGGCACTCGAGCACAGCTGGCAGGTAGATGAAAATGCGTCCACAGAACATCCTTTTCAATTCATTTGAAATTTAGGGCTGTAGTTGAGATATTACTTGAGCTTTTGAGGTATTAATCAGCTGCTGTTGGTTGTAGAAACTGCCTTGTTGCCATGGTTACGCATCATAACAAATGTCCAAAACTAAAAAAGTTTCAGTAAAAATCCTTCCAGCTGCACAGCATCCGATACCAGAGGAAACAAGAGGTCTGAAGAGGTGGGGGGCTCTGAGGTGGATTCTGATCATCTGAGGAGGTCAATGAAGACGCAACTGCTCATTAGAAAGAAAAAAAAAGTCTGTTTTTGTTTCATTTTTTTTTACTTCACTTCTTTTATTTACATTTCATTTCATGTGCTTTTATATGATTGTCTATTGTTGTCTGTGCCTCATATGTGTCCTTTATTTAAAACAGGTCTCTCTTGTAAATGAGTCCTCGAGGCTCAATGAGACTAACCCCGTATAAATAAAGGTTGAATTGAATTGAAAGCCTGCGCCCACAGTGGGTCTAGTATAATTGCAATGGCAAACACTTTTTATTCTGAAATCACTGTCCCTCAGATTAATTGCATTTGCTTCTATTTTTCTCAGCTGTAAATCTGTTAGTAACTAATAAGCATTCAAATAATAAAAGATGTGAAATAATGTGTTGCATTTTTGTGTTGTATTTTCAAAAAGATTTTCTTCAGTTAGATTTGTCTCTTAATTTAATTTTTTTTAAAGTACAGTTCACCAATATTTGAAGTATTCTGACAAGCTGCAGCTTATTTTGTGTAATGAAATGTCTTTCTCACCTCTCTTTTATTTATTCCTGCCATCTGGAACAAAATGTTGCTTCATTCAAAAGAAGAGCTGAATAAATATTCAGGCTTCAAACGACTAAATCTTCACTAACGCTCATCTGAACAAGACCAACCTAGCTTTGTTTCAGTATACGTTTTTTGCATATGAAACGACCATGACACTACATGATTCAGCACATGTTTTAATTCAACATGTGTGGGTGTGTGTTTGAATACTCTGCAGTTCTGGTTGTGAAACAATCAACATTTTTTATAATGTGACTCAGGGCAAAGAAAGCAGTTGGTGTCAATCAAGCAGGTCTGACATTAAAGGAGTCCTGCAGGAAAACAAGAAAGACATAAGCATGGAGAAGAAACTTGCATATGAATATAAAACTCTTAATTCCTTTTAGACCACACACACAGTACAGCTAAGTAAAGAAATTACTGTATTATTCGGACTATAAGGTGCACCAGATTATAAGGCGCATCAAGCGAAACAAGTTCATTTTGACAGATTTTTGAGCAACGTGTACCACTTCAAATCGGTTCAAGGTCAGTAAGCACAACCAGAATTAATACATAAGGTGCACCGGATTAAAAGGCTGTCAATTTTTGAGAAAATTAAAGGATTTTAAGTGCACCTTATAGTTTGAAAAATACTCTATGCAAGTTTTGTTACCAATCGAGGTGTTGACTCATCAGCTGATAATCCAGGAAACATATTATCACAAAGTTATGACACAGTAAGTCTTGAAACAAATTACGTTATTATAACTTTAAACATGAAAAAGGTAAAATTATGTGTCTACAGATCAACAGACTTAATTATTTTACTCTAGGACATGCTTTTATTGTGAAACATGAGTGGAATATTATGGGTTTATGTGACCCAGGTTAGTGCATACTAAGCAGCTAAATGATGCCTATAGTTTTATTAGTAATGGGAAAAAAGCTGATAAGCACAAAGCAAAGCAACCTGGGTCTTATACTGTTCCTGTTTCACAAGATTTTGGAGTAAAGTTCTAAAGGTGACAAATAAAATACGGTAATAATGTGTACAGTACATGTACATTATGGGATATGAACATATCAGTGGCTTGTTGAAAATAACCATTCATGGTTTGTTAAGTGTGGCATGGTTGAAGAAGTTGGTAGAGCTGCTGCCTCAGTGAGAAGGTCGCCAGATCAAATTGTCTCTGGTTTCCTCCCACAGATCTAAAACATGCATGTTAGGCTGATTTCTAACTAAATTGTCCCTAGATGTGAATGGTTGTTTGTCTCATTTATCTCTGTGTCCCTGTGATGGACTGGAGACCTGTCCAGGTGAGGGTGCCCCCCCCCCCCCCGTCTCTTGCACAGTGACTGCTGGATATGGGCACCAGTGACTGCAACCTGAAAAGGAAGAAGCATATATAAATAATGGATGTATGGTTTGTTAGTCTGTGAGTCAGACATACAAAGACCCTAACAAAACCCATATAGTGAGGAGTGATATGGCAATCTGCATATGTATCTAACTTACCTCAGCTTTATAACTTGAACCCCACACCCTCTGTTCTTTGACTTGAGAAAGCTCCTCAGATGAGAAGCAAAACGTCTTCTGCTACAAAATAAAGTACACTTGTTTGTGTTTTGAACTTTTTTTGAATTTACCATGTCCTGGACGACTGAGAATCTTCATCAGTGGAACGTTTAAGTTCCTAACTTCCTCAAATGTTCCTATATGTTCATTGAAAAGATTTGCTGCTTAGATTGTTCTAAATAAATGGACTCAGTTCTGCTATGGTAGTCTCAAACACTTCTGGAACAATTGCACCGTTTCAAAATGTGACCAGATTTATCAGTCAAAATGCATTTCATTCATATGGTGGCTTTACCAGCAGTTTTTACCCACAAAGAAAGGAAACCCATGAAATGCACCAACACCATTTAAATTGGGCATTTCTCTGGGATGGACCACTCTAATCAATGAGGTTTAGCTGTAACTGCATGTTAGATGCAGAGGAGGCTACGTCTGCCTTTCCTACAGCGTTCATGGGTGCTCATTAGCCTGATTGCTGCAAGTAAATTTTTATTTAAAATATGAAGAATGTACAAACTGGGTGTGGATGGGTTGGTGTGGAACTTTAAAATTATCTGAGTATCTATAAAAGTAAGAATGTTTGCTCTCTCTTTGCACATCAAGGCAAAAGTATTTGAATGTCACTATTTCCATCAAATTCATTATGATAAATCAACACAGCAGCTTTCCAGAGTAGCACTAATGTCTTCACAAATCACAGCTCCTGTATGATATAATCTGCTTGTTGCACCAAAGGGGTCCACGCTGACCCACTTACATCCCTGCATGATAATCCCTCATTTTCAAACCTTAAATCCCAGGAAAGTTTCTCATCAGATTTTCAAGAAATGTCAAGCCTTCCATGTTCCTGGGCTCATCGGTGGTCCCGTTCTGTGTTTAATCACTTGACATGTAGACCAGGATCAAAACCCCTAATGTATCCTGCGCGGCCACCCCTGTGTTTTATGCAAATTGAGGTATTTTAATGAAGGTTTCATAAATAATTCAGGAGTGATGTTTCACAGCAGCCACACCGCAGGAACAGATTCATAGAAAAAGAATGACTTTAGAAATGTATGAACCAACGTTGGAGTGTCTCTTTTTTGCCTCTTTGATATCCAGAATTGCTCATCACTTGCTAATTACCAAAAACCTGCTAAATAAAAAAAAAAAAAAAAAAAAAAAAGCTGTTTTAATTAGCTTTTAGAGTACTGGAGGTGCACTCACTCTGCCAGCTCAACTTCTTGCTTTTGCCGACTGCTTTGAATTGAAATTTTAAGAAAACAAATACCAGGACATGATTTCAAGCTTAATTAGCCCTTTAAAGCTGTTGTTTGTGCAATACTTGTCTGTTTTCTGCATTCAAGGCAAAAAAAACTGAAATATGATTTCTTTCAGATCTGCAGACTAAACTAAAGCTGAATGAAGATTTAGATAAACTACAAATTAATAAATGAGTATACACAGTAGTGAACTGTAAAGTGGGGTTTGTGCAAATGTATGAACATATGATATATTAACTGTTGTTGATAACTGTTTGAGCAGCCTCAATTTTGAAAAAGAGTTTAATTCTGACTGGAAAGATGAACTAAAAGCTGCCATGAAGGACAATTCAATTCAGTTCAATTCAGTTCATTTATATAGCACCAAGTCACAGCAGAAGTCATCTGAGGGCACTGAACAGAAACATTCATATATAAAATCATCAACAGAAACATTCATATATATAAATAATAATTTAATCCATCTGAGGATCAGACTGCTTTAAGTTTAACTTCATCACAGACTCTCATCTTGAGCAAGCATGAAGGCGACAGTGGAAAGGAAAAACTCCCTCATGAGGAAGAATCCTTTAGCAGAACCAGGCTCAGGACAAGCGGCCATCTTTTTCGACCGGCTGGGTTTGAGAGGAACAGGAAGGAGGAACAGATACACAATGGCAGGTCGAGAATCACTTGTTAAGATAGAAATAATATCAAATGAAAACTATTCAATTTTAACAAATCATTTAAGGAAATGAGGTCAGTTTGTCCTCCAGTAGTCTAAGCCTATAGCAGCATAACAAGCCAACCCTAATTATAGGATTTATCAAAAAGGAAAGTCTTAAGCCCAGTCTTCAAACTGGACAAAACACATAGACAGTAAATTGTTCAAATTAAATTAAGACAGTAAATTCTACACCGCCTTACAATCTAGCTGCTTTTTTGCTACTTTTCCTTTTAATTATCCTTTTAATTCCATATTATTTTCTTTCTTTTTTAAAATAAAATGTACACATTATTGTCCACTGTTGTCATCACTCTGTTAAAATTCAGGTCTCTCTTGTAAACAAGTCCCCGAGGCTCAATGGGACTAACCTGTATAAATAAAGGCCGAATGAATGATGGGTGTCAATAATTATGCCTTAACTTTTTTCAACTATTACACTCAAAACAGCTGCAGCTGACCACCATCCTAAACTTTATCCATCCATCCATCCATCCATCATCTTTACCTGCTTTTTCCTTTCCAGGTCAAGGGGGTCACTGGTGCCCATATCCACTAGTCACTGTGCGAGAGGTGGGGGACACCCTGGACAGGTCTCCAGTCCATCACAGGGACACATGGAGACAAACCCCCCCCCCCAAAATTCTCTCTTTCGCTCACACTAATCAGCCTAACATGTTGTTTTTGGTCTACCCAGAGAAAACCTATGCATACACAGAGAGAGCATGCAAACTCCACTCAGAATGGCCCCCAGGTCAGGATTAGATCCGGTGACCTTCTTGCTGAGAGGCAGCAGCTCTATCAACTGTACCACCACGCTGCCCTGTGTCCATTAAATTTCTATTTTAAAGAAAAGGGCAAAAATTATATTTCCTGGTGATCCATCCAAGAAATTGTCCATTCTGGTTACTACCCCCCCCCCCCCCCACACACACACACACACACAATAATCTAATATTTTAACGTTGATTTGTGTTATTACAGTGCACTTCAGCTTGACACATCCATGTTTTAGAGTTTGAGCAAACGTTTGTGCACAAAATGTGTTTTCATGCCAAGCTGTTGCTCTAACAGCTCCGAGTTGAGCGAGGAAGGTGAGAATTATTCTCCACCCGCGCAGCACTTCTAAGTCTCTTATCTGATGCTTCAGCTGCAGTCAAGATGAAATCTTTTGTTGGATCAAACTCAAGATGCGTTGACCTTAAAAGGCCCCAGACGGCGTTCTCTAATGAAACACACACCCGAGTAGTTTCAATCGTCATTCATCGAGCTCAACGATGTAGCTCGAAGCGTCGTCATTACCTCAACAAAAAAAACAGCGTGAGCTTGGTTCTTCCATCATCCGCACCTGCCGCCGACAACTTACAGGTATAGAAATGTTGCGCAGAGCCGAACGTCCCGGTGTCCACTTTGTCATGAGCAGATGTCTCAACCAAAAGAGCGAAGCTGCATTTGATGACACAGCCATGCTGACTTGGTAATCATATTACCAATGCATGTCTCATTAGTTTCTGCCATGGCTGAGTGTCCCCGCTTCCTCCTGCTCAAACACACAAAAGCACCCAGACGCACACAAACATCCACTCAATTGCTGGCTGGCATTTGAGAGTGCCTGGGCTTGCATCTAAAGCAGTTTACCGGGGAAATAATAGCCCTCTAAAAGGATTCTCTGTATGCAGAATCATCCAATTCCATTTGAACTCTGGTGAGACAAATTAAATTTTAGCAGAAGGGGAGCCATGTTGTGATGAAGAAAAAAAAGGAATGAGTAGAAACAAAGAAGGAACATATGAAATGGATGGTAATATTTTTCAGGTGCTGCTGTCTCTGAGACAGCTTTTACTCAAGCCATTTACATTTTGCCGCATTATTTATTTTTTTTATAGATGAATTACAAGTTTGAACGTTTTAATAGAAAGTGTATTTGCGGCTGTTCAAACAAAGGTTTTGTGCGAGAGCGTTCGGATTTAATGTGTTGCCTCAGTGGGTTTTTTTTGTGTGTTTTACTTACAATTATAATACAAATGTTTTCCCAAATATTCACAGTCAAGAACGGAAGGTCATTGTAAGTTTACAGGAAACCAGTCATTCTGACTGGTTTTATTTTTCCACATGCTCCAACATGTCTGGGTAGAAAGGATGCTGTCAGTTAGTCTTTAATGCTCTGCCTTTCTTTTCTCACCTTCTTTTAACCCCTTTTCCTGGTAGGATGCTCACAGATGTGTCAAGAGAAAATTTCTGTTTCAGTTTAAAACATTTAAAAGATTTAAAAAGCTAAAACCACAAATCTACTTAAACCTTTGCTGTTTCTTGTGCCAAAATTTAGGTTTAACCATGTTATCTTAAAAGCCACAAAGGAGGAGACGGTTTTCCTTCAGCGTAAGCGCAGGCCCACCTGTCACTCTTGCCCTGTCTGTGAACTCAAACAGTCTCAATATTGATGAGATGTTCATGGCCATCATGATAGCGTCCACCCCTCCCTGTAGTCCCTGTAAATGCAGCATGGGGCACCCCGAGAAAACTTCAAACCTTTCTCGGCGTTCTTGCACAGCGCCCTGTCCTTGTAGCCTGAGTTGCTTTAAAAATTTATACGGCCTTAACTGGAGCTGGTGTCAGCATGTTATCGATTCCCCTCCCCCATCACCACCAGGCAATTTCCACAGCTCTTGGCCTAAATATCAGCTCCGATCCCATCGAATGGCAGGAATTGATCGGCTTTAAGCTCAGGTTTAACTGCGTTGGGACGCGCCGTCCGCCGTGATAACACAAAAATGCAACGAGCACCGTTCCTCCATTGAGTAGGATTCAGGTCAGGGTGAGGTCCTGGTGATTGTTCCAAAACAAACTTGTAGTAAAACGGTCACCTGATCATCCTCAGAAAGCATTTAGTAGGAAAAAAAACTGCTGATTGTGTGACACTGAAGGTGGCTTTGACTAAAGTAATCGTTTGTTGTTGTTTAGGGGATTTAGCGTCGCAGAGAGAAAGCAATTTTAAAACGGATGAGGGCGTAATCCCTGACAATACAGGGATTATCTCTTTAAATGACCTTTATCTCGCCATGAGGCATTGAGTGCTTTTCGGCTCCTTTATCCAAAGTCTGGGTTGATTACGACAAGAATATTTATTTAGAGTCATACAGTTGTATGGGATCTTTAATCCAAAACAAAAACCTTTAAGAGGCTGAACGGCTGTTCGTAAAGAAAACCATCCAGGGAACTCATTCCATTTGGTAACGTCTGATTTTAAGACAATTATGAAGCTGTACATTTAACTATTTAGCATTTGATGTGTTTTATATAAGGCATCATCACTTTTTATGGTTTGCTTTGGAAATGTGTAGAAAACAAATGTTGCAAATGAGGAAGAAAACCTCTGAACACGTAAAATAACTCTGGAATTAAAGGAAGTTACTATTATAAAGAAACAAAGTATAAATGCACAACTTTTTACTTCAAATATAAATATAAACATTATTTTAATATTGTTCTTTTTAATCTTCATCCAATTTCCCAAGCGTGTTGTCTTGCAGGAGTTTGTCCGTTCTCTCCGTGCATGCATGCGTTTTGTCCAGGTTCTCAAATATCCTCCCACAGACCAAAAACATGCATGTTAGGCTGATTGGTAACTCTGAATTGTCTCTAGGTGTGAGTGAGAGAGTGAATGGTTGTCTCATTTGTCTTAATGTGTCCCTGTGATGGACTTGCCACCTGTCCAGTACCCCGCCTCTTGCACAGTGATAGCTGGATATGAGCACCAGTGACCCCCGCGGCTCAAAAAGTAAGACGTGGGTAAAGATAATAAATGGATGGATGTCTTGCACTAAGTTAGGTGGCTACAAAGTTGTAGACAAACCCTGTAGCAGATCCATGAGCTTATCAGACTCAAGGTTTAGAGCTTGTGTTTGGACTTTGGAGCCAATTCCATCTTTTTCTTTTTATTTGCCTCATCCTTTCTAATTTTATTCTCTTTGTTCTGCTTCCTGTTCTTGTATTTTAGTTTTTGGAGCTTCTTTTTGTGTTGCAAGCCAAAACACAGTCATGTGAAAATGTTCCTGAATGTGAGGCAGGGACAGATGTTTCCTTTCAGACCAAAGGAAACTCGAGCTCTCAGATTTGTCTGGCTGCCATGTTAACTTCTGCCTCATCAAAGGTGAAAGAACTCCCCTCCCACATTTTGACAAGGAGAACAAATACAGCTCCGGTTATAATAAGTGGAGTTATGGGACCTCTGTGCAGTCCTAAGAAAAAGATTACCTACAAAATGCTTTAAAGCCAAACCTTCCTCCATATGGTCTCCACTGTTTTATTGTTTAAATGAACTTTTTTTCTTCTTCAATATTTTTTTTTGCAATTTGAATAAATATTTTGGGTAAAAGCAAATGTAATGACTTGGTTGAACTATGCCTGGTGTGGATTTCTTCACCTTTAAATTGATCCTTGATGTTTGAAGGAGCCATCTTTTATATCATGAACATTATAAAACAAGCTCTTTGTTGCAGATGTTTTCTTGTTTTATATTATATCTGTTCAAACAAGTCATAAATGGGTCTCATTCTGATTTATTCAAATTCTTGACATGGTTTAAGTGCATGAATTATGCATGCGAACGTTCACTCGTTTTTGGAGAGACAAAGAAAAATGTTCAAGATATTCTATACATTTGATTAGTGATAAGGATTCATTTGGGGAAAGTTTGTGACCAGAATTTGCTGTACTTTTGAAATAGCTGAGCATGAATATAAATGGTTTTCTTCACACCTTGAGGAAGCAGACCTGAACTTAAACGTTATAATTGGATCTTTTCTACATTAGTGAACAGAAAGCAGTCAGTCGAAAAAAAAATAAAAAAAAATAAAAATAAATAAAACGCCTGGGGGAAATGGCAACTTTTGAATTATCCTGTAATAACATTCAATGTAAAGGTATTGTATTTAAACAATCCTAAACACCAAAGGTAGGGGTATGATAGTATGATAGATTGCAGTACTTTCACTTCAGAGCTAATGAGACCATAAAGTAAAAGCTCTATTCATCAACTAACTTTGACAATTTCCAGGAATTTTCAATTTGAACAAACTCCAGGAGCTCACGTTCCAAAGATAATCTCAGCAAACTGTGATTTGTTGACCAGAGAAAGTGATCTACAATCAGACACGCAGGAGAAATTAAAATGTTATTTATTTAATAGATAAAATTGCTCTTACATTGTTTTTTTTCTTAGAAAAGCAATTTATTTTTTGAAATATGTTTAATATATTGATATAAAAAGTTGTCATAATAAAAAAAAATGCACATCATCAATATTTACACTTTTGCATTAATAACATCATGTTTCCAAAGTACAAGAGGGATATACACTCACCAACCACTTCACTATCTTATTAGTACCAGGATGTACCGCCGCAAACACAAACACACTTTGTCCTCAGAACTGCATTAACTATTTGTTGCATAGATTCAGAATTTTGGAAACACTTCTCAGGGATTGTGATCCATGTCAGCATCATTGCATCGCAATGTGATTTTCCTCTTCCACCATATCCTAAAGGTGCCTGATGGGACTGAGAGCTGGTGTCTGTGAAGCCCACTAGAGTTCAATGAATTGAGACTCATCAGAGCAGCAATGTTTTCCCCAATTTAATATGTTCCAATTCTGGTGAATCTGTGTGAACTGTGGCTTTGATATCCATTTAGTGTTGACCTTTGACATTACGACAGCTTTTTTTATATGCACACCTGCCACTAACTGGATTTTTTTGGGACCATTTTCTTTTAATCCTAGAGATGGTATGCACACAAAAAAAATAAAAAAATAAATAAAAGATCAGCAGTTTCTGAAAGACAAGTTCATCTGGCGCCAACAACCAAACCATGTTTAGTTGCCTAAACCCACTTTCTTCCCCCCTCTGAGGCCTGGTTGCCAGGTTGTCTTCACAACGTCTTCATGCCTAAAGGTATTGAATTTCTGCCATGTGATTGGATGATTAGATATTTGTGATCAACAAGTGTCCCTAATAAAGTGGGCAGTAATTGTTTATACAACCAGAGAACATTTGTGATGGGCTTCAGGAAAATATCTTATTGTAATTGTGTGAGTGTATTTGTTTGATTTGGCCTGTTTATTATTAATGTATGTACTGTAGAAAACATTTTTATTTACTGTAAAACATGATATGTGGTTATCAGTGCATTGTTTATTAAATATAGAAAATCTTTTGCTTTTGTTTTTTTTATAATGTCATTGACCATGGCGTTTGATTTAGGCAGATATTTTAACACAAATCATTAAACTTTACAGTATGTACAAAGACTTAGGATTTTTATCTTTCTTTTACAAAACCATGAGCAAAACTTCTGCCACCTGCAAGACCTTTCTAAAACCTGAGTTGTATTTATTCTATCGTATTTGGCTATTCATACTATATCCATGGTCATGGCAGCAGACTTTACATTGTACTGTAACAGGATTTAAAGAGTGTGGTCTGGATTTAGGCAGAGATGGGACTGGGTCCATTGGGCTCGCCGATAGAGCCCCTGTACTTGGGTCCAGAGTATTCGCCGATGAACGAGCCATCCTCATTGAACTCTTCCTCTCCATCTGCATAGCCGACCAAGCTGTCTCTGCTGACGCTGTCTCCTACAGGATCATCTCTGGAACACAAGCTAGTTCCCTTCAGTGGCTTCTCATCGTTGTCACTGCCATCAAGAAGAGCAGAAGGACGGTCAGTGGTGCAC
Source organism: Nematolebias whitei (assembly GCF_014905685.2). Taxonomy (NCBI): domain Eukaryota; kingdom Metazoa; phylum Chordata; class Actinopteri; order Cyprinodontiformes; family Rivulidae; genus Nematolebias; species Nematolebias whitei. The sequence continues at coordinate 34,501,800 of NC_056508.1, read as the reverse complement.
AACACAAGCAAAAACATCATTCGGCAGGCGGAAAACTGAAAAAAGTGCACGTGTTTGACATTAAATCTCAAACACATGTGTGTATGTTTTACATATAATCAAAAACTAATCACACAAACACCAACACGCTTAGCATATGTAGCGCTGATAGATTATTAGATGCCTAGATACATCATTCCACGAACGAACAACTGGTCATGGTTTAGTTATCACTACAGACAAAAGGCAGGCGTAGATACAGCAACTGCACAGCAGGAAGGAGAACACAGGCGGATGCAGGGAGTGGGGTGGTGGTGGTGGGGGGTCTTTCTACAATCACTTCACTAATTGCTAATTGCCGAGGCTCTGGGACCAAAGGCAATTTCAAATCTCTTTAGATTCAGCTATAAAAATTACCAGAGTACAGTAAGAAAGACTGAATGCAAGGCTTGTGTTTATGGGGAGGACGGGCTGGGGAAGAAGGCTAAGATTGGGAAAAGGATGATGGGAAGAAGACGTGATCCGTGTGCAATCCCAGACAAACAGCCTGTCATTCTGGATATTCCCAGGGCCTCACACACGAGCCAGCAATTTTAGATGCCAATTTAATGCTGGGCAAGTGGCCAAGCTGCAGGTGTCTCACTATAAGATGAGGGGTCACCTCAGAGAACTGATATTTGTCCTCCTTTACCCGTTTTTTTGTGTATTCTTTAAACCATCCATTTTAGTAATACTTCTTGTCCTCTATGGTTTTGTATTCATAACACAAACCATCAGCGCTCACAATACAAACTCAGGTGGCTCACATGTGATAGCGCCACTCGAGGCACACTGCAGTTGACATGTGTCAAAAGCAAGCGCGGTATTGCAAGCAGGATTTAAGCGCAGAGCCTTCGTGAAAAGAAAGATTACAAATTGGGTCTCCTTCACGGGGACTTTTAATAACCAATCTTATCTGTCCCACTTTGTGAAGCCATTTATGATGCAAGCCACATAAGGTCCACATTTCAGTCTTTTTTTTTCCCCCGGTCTTTTTCTTATCAAGCCTACTTTTCTCTGACGACTCTAGAGCGCTGAAGATAAGTGGCTGTTATCTAAAAGCAGTGAAATGCCACAGCCGCTGCAGCCCGCCCACAGCGACTTTGAATACAGTGACAAAATGGGGCTGAGAGCTGTTGAGCCCCAGCTCACTCAAGACCTTGGTTCGTATCAAACTCCAATCTCAGCTATTTCAATGCAAAACTGTTCCTTTGGTTTCACAAACAGGTAAAAGGGAGGAGATAGATGCACATCACCAGACAGAAAGGGATCACATTTGTCTTGCCCTTGTCTCAAGTTGACTTGGTTTGTGTGCAGCGAAGAAACTTCTGGTGGGAGCTGTCTTCTCTGTCCCGCTTAACGTTGAAGTTCTATTAATTATTGTTTTAAATGTTAAAAGAAAACCATCCATCCATTATCTTTACCCACATCTTCCTTTTCAGGTCGTGGGGCTCACTGGTGTCTATATCCAGCCATATGCTGGAGAAGATTCTTAGTCATCCAGGACATGATGAATTCAAAAAGCGTTCAATACAAAAACAACTGGACTTTATTTGTAAAGGAGCAAAACGTCTTCTGTTACAAATAAAGTCCAGTTGTTTTTGTATTGAACGCTTTTTGAATATATCCAGCCATCACTATGCAAGAGGCAGGGACACCCTGGACAGGTCTTGAGTCCATCACAGGGACAGAGACAAACAACCATTCACTCTCTCACTCACATAGGGACAATTTAGAGTTATCAATCAGCATAACATGCATATTTTTAGTCTGTGAGAGGAAACCGGAGTACCCAGAGAAAACCCACACATGCGCGGAGAGAATATGCAAACTCCACGCAGAAAAGTACTGGGCTGGGATTTGAACCAGAAACCTTCTTGCTGAAAGGCAACAGCTCTACGAACTGCACCACCGTGCCGCCCTAAAAGAAAACCTTTCTTCAAAAAGCAATAATTTCAGAAGATGACAGTGTCGAGAAGGGAAAACCACACCTAACAACAACAATTACACTAGTTGAGGAAAATAAAAAAGCTCCACGCTGTCAGCTAACAACCTGGTACAGCCATGACACCTGCTGTTCCTGCAGTGGACAGGAGGGCAATGCTGTAGATGGCTCGTTCCAAAGAGAAATCATCAGAAGCATAACTACAACTTGTCAGCTCCCCCGACACATGGCATACCAGTGGGTGGTCTATTGCCTTTGGAGATTCAAAGGGCACAAGAGAGCCCTGAATCTTGCTCTGAAGCCAGCAAAACAACATCACAGTAAGGCTAAGGGCACTCTGGGGGGACAGCACTGCAAACAGCCTCATGAAACCAACCATGAGAAGCATTCTAAGCAGTTAGCTGGAGTCAAAGAAAACTACAAACACCAAGCCTCCCCCTGCGTGCTGAGCTCTTAACTGCTCTTGCTATGAAAGCTAAACCCAAACATCAGCATCAGTATTTACTTCTTTCCAACAGTTCCTCTTACCATTTCTATAAAACAAAACCATGAAATATTACATACATGTTTTACATCAATATGGTTCATTCACACAATTCCCTGTTTAGTAGAATGCCAATCTTGTTCGAAGCCACAGGAATGAAACTGGCAGCAGCTACACAATTGTGAGTAATCATGTTCTGAATAATGTGATGAAAAGCTGAATCAAAGCAGACAGAAGATGTTATTTTGGGGGATATTTGGTCCAACAAACAAGCCATTGTCACACTGTTGCTGCTGTGCTGTCAAACAAAATAAGATTCAATTCACCTTAGCAGTCAGCTAAACAATGCAAACAATTGAAATTCATCAGTTATTTTAGATCACAATATTTGTCTACTTGAGGTTCAAAGGCTTAGTTTTTATTTACTGATTTTTCACAATTTATGTTTGATTCATGGAATGTGAGCTATTGTTCACATTTAAAATCTGCACATCTGAAGTTGTAGTTTCCTTTGTTGTGTTGTCTGTATAAAATCTTTCAAATGTTGATATGCTAATGAATCAAAATGCTCAAAATGAGAGCGTAATGTAAAATAATCCATTAATCTATCAAATCCATCGTTTTCAGGGTTGGCTGAAATGACAATTGCATAGATTTTAAAGACAACGTCAACAATAAAAGAAAAGCTTTTTAAAAATTCTAATACAGTAGTCCCTCGCTACTCCGCGGTTTGTTTTTTTGCTGACTCGCTCTATTGCGGTTTTTCAAAGTAAGACTGGACATGACACACAATTGGCTGAGTGATAGATGAGCTGCACTGACAGCATAGAATTTTAATTTAAAATGAATTATTTTAAATTATTTAGCACCTCCTGCACCTGTGTGTAGCCCACACTGCAGGACAAACTTCCTCCTGCAACTGATCAGCTGATCTCCATGCAGAGTGGAGAAGTGGGCGTGGTCGAGAGCGCTTGCTTGTGACTGAGAGCAGCAGAGGGAGAGAGCTGAAATCATGACATTCTCTGCTCTTTTAGAGCCTTTAGAGTTTAGAAACATTGTTTAGAATAATGCAAGAGTGTGGGAAAGGTTTAAAATGCCTTTATATATATATATATATATATATATATATATATATATATATATATTACTAAAATAGACTGCTACTTACTATTTGTACTACTACTATTATGACTATTATCCCTACTTTGCAGTATTTCACTTATC
>NC_056508.1:34443310-34498029 GCF_014905685.2 Nematolebias whitei | reverse complement strand
CCCCACACACACACACACACAAAAAAAAAAACAAACTTGGAAATAAATCATAACTAAAATTTGTGAAATGGCTGTAAAAGTATTTGAGAAATTCTTCTGTTATTATAATGGCAGGCTGAGCTTTACTTTCCCAAAACATCTTTTTAGTGCACCATCATTAGTGTAAACCATCATATGGATCATAACAGATCATTTTTTCACTTCTGTTAATTTTAAACCATTCACAAATAAAGATGCTGTACATAATAACTTTCCACGTGAAGAAAGGTAAAGAACCTCACTGGACAAAAAGCCTGTTAACAATCAGCTTTTGAATGTAAACTGCATGTTAAATGACTGCAGTTGTTGAGGGTAGTTCTTAGCTTTAGCTTCAATTAGGTTTTAAAACTGAAAGCAGGACACACCACTTTTTATTTAACACACTCTACGTCTAAAACTGACGACAACAGCCCACGCGTATGATAGGGACTGATAGATTTTACCAAAGCGCAAGAAAATTAGCAGCTCATTCTCGGTTCCTTTGTGTGGGGTGACTTCCACAGACCAGTGAAGAGTAAACTAGTCCAATTACATCAGAAAGTAGCTGTCATCGGAAACTGCGGTCCAACCCAGTTTAAAAAGTACAGAGCAGTTTTTCTTCATTCTCTCCGTCACATCTCACATGGTTTTACTTTTGGAAACAGTGGTAGTGAAATGTAACTCTAGTTCTTTAACCTTTCTAAGGACTAAGGATAAACATTTTACAGCTTGAAAATAGAAAAATATTTGATTATTTTAGCAGGTAATGGATAAGGCCAGTTCAAAACAGTGCATTTGATCTAAAATGATTGATGATGATGATTTCATTTATGATAGACTGCTGACATCAAAATTAAAGTGCTTTGATGGCAAAAGTGGCTCTTGCATACATTTTTCTGTCACATTTAGTGGTAAAAGAAAATGAATGCATGGATTTCCACTGTCTCTTTAACAACACACACACAAAAAAATAATAGATACAGAAAGTTTCAATGCTTTGCGTTACAGTTAGTTAATCTCTTCAAGTCATAGCAGATGATAAATAGTATTTACAAAGATTTAAAAATGAATATGTGAAATGGATGTGCTATTATACAAATCTATATGTTTTTCTCGCAATTGGCAATGTTAATCCAAATGTAAATAATTAATTAAAGAGTTAGAAAGCACAATGAGCTTGCTGAAAACAAAAATATATATATATCTAAATGTATAAAGATAAGGATTTTCTTATGCTCTTTTCAACAGTGTACAAGTCACTGTTTTAACATTTTAACTGTTAATTTCCTAACTTGCTTGTAAAGTTTATTTTATGTAAATTTCCCTCCAAAACAATCCAAAATTTGTTTTAGTTTTTTTTTTACATGTATTCGCATGTGGAAACCCATGTGAACACATAATCAGATGAACATGTTCACTGTGGCTCAAAGCCAAATGGGAAAATGTATTTACCTTTTTTTTTTTTTTTTTTTTTTAAGAGATTTATCTTTCTGTGCTGGTTGAAGCTCCAGTTTTTTGTTTTTTAACATGACATTTTTGGTTACCATTGGGCAAATTTTTTTTTTAAATGACAGCAGTAAATTGTTTCATTAAAGACTTAAGCACAGCTTTCACACATTGCCTACAGTTAGTCAGCTATCTAGCACACAACAACTAAAGACACTACATGTGCACTAAAATACTGTAAATGCTCCAAACACATAAACTAGCTAAAACAAAAAGCATTCCGTTTCCTAATCAAACACAATGATTTATTCACACTACAAAGCAGATCCATGCACACCAAGAGAATCTCACCACAAAATAAAAGCACACTATCTTGGCTAAAATGGGGTAAAAAAAAACAAAGCTTAAGCTAAGGTTTGCACACTACTCTTAAGCACACAGCGATTACCTAGCTCATTAAATGACGAGAACATTGGCTTCCAGGTTGATCCTGGGAAAGGCCACGAGTGAGTGGTTTGCTTTTAGAATGGAAAGGAAAAACATTTGTGATTTGTGACCAATTTGTCTTTCCACTCCTCAAAAAACATTTTCCATGTTGTTGTAATATCTCACTGCTGTTGCCAGAAAAATGCATTTTCAAGGAGAGAAAATAAATAAATAAATTCCTAATCATCCATCTGCACTTTAGCTACAGCTCACCTGTATTCTAAGAAGGCATCATCATTCATTCCTTGTGACTCCTCGTCAGGATACAGATCCTCCTTCTCTTTCACTGCGAGAAATCAAGAAAAGAAGATTGAGTACAAAGCAGCACCTCCATGCTTTTAGTAGCTGTAGCTTGATATTACACATCTACAATATTTTAAATTAAATCTATTATAGAGATGAATAAATGAATTAAAAAACAACAGTCCACCTTTTCATCATATTTTTTTTCCTGGTTTTACTGATTCATGCACACAACATATTGAAAAAAAAGTTCAGATTTGTAAAACTTTATTTAGTTCTTGAAAAGAAAGAAGAAGAAAAAAAAGAGCCCCAGAGTGTTTTTTGGAACATGTAAATTTGATGTTTTAAGCACTGCTCAAAGTCTTTAAATGGAAAGCCTCTCTTCTGCATGTCTGCACAAAGTGCCATCAGATCCTACGGTAAATACGCTTTAAAAACAGCTGCTTTTCAGGGAGACAAAAGAAGGGATTCATGAAAAGAACTGGATGGGCTATGGGAGAATCCAAAAGAAGTCGATGAAATATTCAGTACTCCACGTCGAAAGCTACCGCAGGCACAGAAGCGTAGCAACTATAGTGGAAGAAACAGGGAAATAGACAGAATAAAGGGAGACTTTGCAGGTACAAACCATTGTGAGAGAGACTGACTCTGATACGAGGCAGCACAAAGATAAAAGGGAAGAGCCAGGAAAGCTTGCACATGTGAGGGGTAAGGGAGTGGAAGGGAACAAAGTCTGCTGACTCTTCTGTGTCTGGCTGGGCAAAAAATGCAATCACTTAGGCCAACAACCAGAAACATGAATTACTATAGCTGTAAGCAAGTGTAAGAAACTGGGCTGGGCATCAACCACCATAAAACAGTTGGCGTTAAAAACATAACAGATAATCGGAGGCCATTTCCTAATCTGATTTTAATCTGAAGGACCATTTTCTTAGCTGGATTTTCACTCCACAGCAAAACAAAAAGGACGCTATGCAAGGCTAACTGACCTTTTGCCATGGACAGCGTGTCTTGTAGCCTGGGTGGCGGCGTACCTGCATATTTGCCACCTTTGTTTTTTCGCACAAAGCATGCCATGAGCGCAACAAGGGTGAGCAAGGCCACAGCACACATGGTCCCGATGAACCAGCGCTGAGTTGAGTCGTCGTCCATCCGACTGGCTACACCTGAGAGCAGGAAACAAGAGGCAAAAAGCTCAAGGATTAACTGTACACACTGGCAGTCTTGAGCATGAGTGATCCTCCTACTAATGTATCTTAGAGTAGGAGCCAAAAAAAAAAGGATGTTTTTGCGATGCATTACACTCACATTCACTTCAGTTGTAACACACTTTCTCTTCTGATAAAATATTAAATAGGAAGAAAACAAAATTTGTGAAAAAATTTGTACATTCACTATAGTCAATAAATCACAGTTAATCAGTCAATGACACATGAAACCTCTACTGACGGGAACGCCCCTCACCTGTGACTCGTGTCTGGATAACATCCTCGAAAATGCTAGCATTATCAAGCAGTTTCTTGGCCACGAGCCGTATGGTGTACAGTGTTCCAGGTTTGAGCCCATCAATAATGTGGACATTTTGGGAAGTGTTTACCGCCTCTGAGAAGTGCCAGTTACCATCACCTAAACAACCAAGCACAAGGAGTAGTGCACAAGGAGCAGACATGTCCATTATCAGCTCTAATGCTAGCAAAAACTGTGTGGATGAGTGGTTGCCAAGAAATAAATGCTCCTTAATCTATCAATCAAATGTGTAGCACTGCAAATAACTTTAGGTACATCATAATAGATTTAGAGAAAAATAGTGATGATGAAAGCAGCCAGGGAACTTGGATGTATATTTTCCTTGTTTCTATACCTAAAACTTAACGTCACTTAAAGCTCCTATCAATGTTTAGCAAGTCAGGGACAGGAAAAGTAGCTTACGGTTATTCATATAAGCCACATAAAGCTGAAAGTCCTCCTGCTCCTCTCCGGTAGTCCAGCTGATTTTAGCAAAGGTGTCACTCACGTAAGAGCTTATGTTCAACAGAACTGGAACTGATAAAGAAAGAAGAAATAGGAAGAGGAAAAAAAAAAAAACCAGACAGGCACAGAGAAAAGGGGAGAGAAGGCAGGAAAAGAGGATTAACAGAGGCAAACAGGATCCCCCGTAGCTTGAGAACAGCGCTTCTTGCAAAAAGCCCTTTAAGAAGACAGTTCAAAAGCCAAGTATGGGCCCCAAACCTAATTGAGTGGAGCTGGATTTGGGGCTCATGAAGAGTAGATATATAGACCTTAGGAAGGCTTGACATCTAGTCTTCAGTCTGTATTAAGCAAAGCTGACATTTCCTGACAACCCCCCCCCCCCCCCAAGCAAGAGCAGATATGACAACAGATTGAAACGATTCCATGTCTCAAGCTTTATTGTGACTAGAAAGTTCAGATGTATCAGGTTGAGATCACATAGCTGTGAATGTGTGGGTGTGAGCCATGTACCTAAAGGAAAATGAGAAGAATTGCCCGTGATAGAGCTGGGAGCAGATAGGGAGCAGTTGGGATCTGCAATGAAAGAGAAACTACAGATGTTAGATTTCTGCGACAATGCTGTCAGTTCTTATAGAGCTACAGACTACATGAAGCCAGACATGTTAGAGCAAAAGAGGGAATTGTGCTAATGGCAGGAACAGCAAAGATGGCAGGGAATACGAAATGGAAACAAACCACAACACTCACAAATGCTTTTGTTTTTTCGTTCCCCTAAAACTATACATTCAAGTGTTACCAAGATTTTGCTCAAACAAACCACGACGGACAATTGTTTTTTTAAGGCTACAACCAGCTACAGCAACATCACGCCTACAACCTTGTCTATCTGGAGTAGCTGCATGAGCTGCAGGCTGCGATACATACTGTTCTGAACAGGGGCCACAGCTGGAGACCGGGTCGGATCTTCACAGGAAAGAAAAGAAAATGAAATACAGCAGAAGATTACAGATACATGGAGCGCCAGCTTCAAGGTTTATAGGCACCAGTACACACATGCTCACACACACCTGCGCGCACTAATAAATAACCGCCTGAACAATATATTTTTCTATAGGGATGCTTTAAATTTGGAGGTTGGTGGGGAGCTTTACTGCTATATGTGCTTTTTATTGTTGGACAACAAATTTTAGAAGCTGTAATGTTCCACAGGTGAATAATTAAAACAGATAAACGTCTGATTTATTTCAATTTGTCTATCAGTTGGATACATTTTGGAATAAATTCAGGGAGATGTAAAAACAAAATATTTTTTTTTGTTATAGATTAATTTAATTTGACAGATTTTTATCAACTAAATTTGCATTTGTTTTACTCATCTTATTGTCAAGCATGCACATGATGTGCACAGTCCAATTTTACTTTGAAATAAAAGGTTTTGCAGCTCTTCAGAGTTCAGCACGTCTTTGCTCTGACTGATGAATAATGTGATGATTACAAATGAAACCAGAAGTTGGCTGTTGTAATTATAACCTAACTTTTCAGTTTAATGCTATATTCAGACTAATAAAAACAAACTGGTGATGATGATATATGAGGTGATAAAACCAATCAATTTATCCCTGAAGGAGCTGCCTTTATGTTTTGTGACTTTGTTGTTTGTCTATAAAGCAAAACTTTCTCACAAGGTTTTCCAAGAAAAAATAAATAAATTATACGATCTACTTTTTAATTTTTTAACGCTTTCCTTTTGCCATTCTTCATGCTTTAGCCAAAATTCCTGCTTTTGTTTTCTTTTTGCACATGAAACTTCTCAAACAAATACATCTGGGCACACAAAAATCAGAGTGAAATGTAAAAAGAACACTGCAGATCCAAAGATCACTCATTTATATGCATTCATTTTGTATCAGCGTCACTCCATTTCTCCACGTTTATGGCCTTAGATTTATTGATGCCCTGCTCTGTGCTACTTGCATCCATAAATCTCTGCACTGCATTGTGACTAACAGGCCCTGAGGACAACTCTTTGAAACAGAACTATTTTATCCCCCCCCCCCCCCCCCCCATCAAGCCTCGGCACAAACTCATTTACAAATGATGCATCCGAAGGCTCTCAGGCTGGACATCAACCGATGCAAAGAGGCTCTACATCTGCTGGGGTTTACAGACAAATATAAAGTCGTCTGTCTTCTTATTCTTCTTTTATAGCTGACATATATATTTTTGCTTGCTTCCTTTTAGGTGATTATTACATATCCAATAATTTAGAGACAATCTAAACAAAAAATACACCTTCCTTCTCTTGGGGTCATTGATCAGAGAAAATCCATAGAGCCTAAGTGGATGAAAGTCCTGATTCACATGATTCACGCAGACCTTTTTGCAGCTCCACTGAATCATGAGTGACAAAGCAGCATCTAGTGTCATCTGTTAGCACTCAGGGTACAGGATGGGGATGATTCTCAGCCACTACCACATTCAATTTTAGTTCAATGCCATTCAAATCTAATAAGTTATAGCCACTTCTGTTTTGGCTAAGGTCAGTATGTTGTGCCACCTTGAATTAGGTTAAGTCCAAAGTTAATCCAACATAGATGACCATCCACTGGTCCACTTTCTTACAGTTTCATTAAAAATCTGCCTAATGGCTCTTGAGATATTTAGCTAACAGACAGGGTTGACTACAACCGTTAGGGAATTTTTGGTCAAAGGTGGATGTTTTTAACTGGGAATGTTAACTCAGCCATGAATTATATGTTTGGGTCAGCAGAGAGAGCTGGATGAGGAGATGGGTGAAGCTGCAACGTGCAGCTGGCTCAGAGAACTCCTCCGAGTCCGTGAGCTCGGCTGATAAGAGTATAAAAACAAGCTTCACACACGGCTCGCAGCAGATACTTGTGACTGATCTTCGTGTGTACTTCCTGTACATCTATGTCCTGAAAATATGACTTGTAAATGAGTCCCTGATGCTCACTGAGACTAACCTGTATAAATAAAGGTTGATAAAGGTTGACTGAATAAGGAATGTTGCTATCACAATAAATGAACACAAGCATGAACACACACACACACACACACACACACACAGGGAAAACACTTTATCTTATGCATTTTGCCTCTCAGAGGAAGGAGGCAAGTAACAAAAACAGAAGTTGTTTTATTGATATCCATCCAGCAAGCCTCATCTGGCTGATTGCTGCTAAATATACTTATATATGCACATATTTTCCTGCATAATTGCAGTCATTCTTGTAATAGGAGTGAATTATTTTTCCTTTATAATGATCCACCTGCAGAGGCGGAAATAATTGTTCTGCTTTACAAGTACACAAATTCTTGATTAAAACAAGGAAACTATTTTGACTATATTTATAAACATTTATTTGTCCAATACTTTCAGTTTGAAATAATTAACACAAGATTGTGGTTTAAAACTCTTTTTTTCAATATACTAATTTCTGAATATCTTTTAGATTTTGTAAAAAACAAACAAACAAAAAAAAAACTAACTGATACAAAGAGCAAATAAGCCAACACTTTGTTTGCTTCTTCATTTAAATTTTTTTTATTTTTTTTGCAACTCAAAGGGCATGTAGTTTTAGTGTTTAATAGATCCATATCAGTCTCATAATAACATGCACAAAAGTGATGTTAATGACTTAATGACCAATATAATGTTTGACTTTCAGACAGAGCAGAAGGAAAGCCGCAGGTGGCTGAAAGTAAACTGACTGCGTTATAGCTCAGCGGACTGGCTGCAGCACCACAATGATGGGTTTGCTGTCGACAAAAATTGATCAGAAATTGGTAAATCTTGAATCTATTAAAAATTTTACACCACCACTACAATTAATAATATCCAGTCCAATACATATCAAATTCAAATTCATGTATTTGTAATTTTAATTTGTTTTCTGCCACACTTTTCCCTTCCCACAGACTTCCCACTGAGGTGCCTTGATACAGCACTCTGGGAACAGCCTATTCGTTCAGCAATTGCTTTCTGTGTCTTACCCTCTTGCTTGAGGGTGTCAATGATGGCCTTCTGGACAGCAGTCAGGTTGGCAGTCTTACCCATGATTGCGGTTTTGAGTAATGAACAAGGCTGGGAGTTTTAAAAAGCCTCAAGAATCTTTTGCAGGTGTTTAGAGTTACGTTGTTGATTCAGATGGTTAGGTTAATAGCTTTTTTAGTGAACCTTTTCATGATATGCTAATTTTTTGGTACAGGCATTTTGGGTTTTCATGAGCTGTATGCCATAATCATCAGTATTAAAACAATGAAAGACCTGAAATATTTCAGATGGTGTGCAATGAATCTGAAATATATGAAAGTTTCATTTTTATCATTACATTATGGAAAATAATGACCTTTATCACAATATGCTAATTTTTTGAGAAGGCTATATATATATAAAAAAAAGATGTTGGGCGAACGCCCTGGCGGTCAAGTGAATTTTCCAACTGCTTTCATTGAAAAATGTACAGCTTCACCTGTTTAAACGCTGTTTATGGAAAACATTCAATGAGATCCAATAGTATGTAGATGTAAAAGAGAGTTTAACAAATGTTTGTTCTATTATATTTAGTTTCTTCATGTCTTCTATAAAGTGTGAGACAAAAAGTGTAGATCTTGAGGAAAAAATGAAGGATTAGTCTAATATTACATGGTGGGAGAATCAAACAGTGCATTAACATGAAAGTTATTTCTGTGTGGGGTGTAGAAAACAAGATTTTCTTTTTTCTATTTATAGGCTGAAGAGATGACTAAGATCTATAGAAAGGTCTTTTAGATATCTGTATCTGCACTTAGTCTTTGTGCTTCAAAAACACTTTTTTTTTTATTCTCTAACCAAAGCTAAAGCAAACATTAGACCCACTTCCAGCACTGATTTAATCTACTTACCTTCTACAGACACAGTTCTGCTCTCCTGGGCCTGCGGAGGTCCACAACCTGCTTGAGTGCAGGCGCTGAGGTGGAAGCGGTAGAGACTGCCCTCCTTTAAACCCCTGAGCTCCCAGTGCGTGATGTCAGCCCCAGTGATGTTCGTCTCCCGGGAATCAATCACCTCCAGTGACGTCTCATTTACTACAAACGAGAAAGAAAGATGTCAGGTCAGTTTAGATCACACAAAGCCCACGATGAATCAAAAAAGGGAAGAAAAAAAAAGTCTTCACTGTTGGGTCATGTTGTATGGTAATGCAACACAACTATAATGGGGGTCAATGTTTGAGAGAGAAGAAAAAGGCGAAGAGATGTCATGCTAGATCATACGGAACGTGAATATGGGAGATGCAAGTCGTGACAGGTAAGCTGAGGAGGAATACATTAGGATGAGAGCAAGGAAGATGAAAAACTCAAGAGGATCAGGGTGTAAACAAGTGGCGATGAACAAGAAAGGACATAGTGGAGATGTGGAAAAAGAGCATCAAAACAAATGAAAAATTATGAAATATTAAGGAGTGAAAGCTGTAAAAACAAAGTAAGAAAAAAAAGACAAATATATCCAAAGAAGTACCAGGTGGGAAGCACAAGTACTGTAGCAAATTATATCACCAAATATGATACATCAAAGTAAAATGTGTGTGTAGAATGATGGAAGCCGCACGCTTATTTCTTATTTCAGCCACGCTCCGTGATGTCACTCCTGCGCAAATGATGGGAAAAATCAGGTGAAAGTTGACGAGCCAAATCTTTCGTACCACATGGAACAAAACGCTGTATGTTTTAGTTTTCTGGTGACAACAGATTACTCATTCATTCATCACACAGCTGCTTTGTTAAGTGCAGATTGCACGCATTCCGTAGCACAGCACGTTATATTTTATTTATGCAACTAAGTGTGAACAGAATTTAAAATGCATGTTGGTTAAACAAAAAAAAAAATAAAAAAAATCCCATTCAAACACCTACAAATCACACTGGTTGGGAATAAATGTGTAAAGTCTGACATCTGATATAGAGGAGAATGGGGGATGGGGGGCGGTGTAGTGAAGAGCTGGACAGACTTCGTGGGTGCAGATGCAGGAGGCGAAGGGCTGTCTCTGCATTCACATTTCACACAAAAGACTTCAGAAATGTCAGCAAACGCGAGTGCAGGCTTTGAAAACAGAGATCATAATGAAAGCTTCCTCGCTCACTCGTTCACCTCAACAGTACTACAGGATAAAGGCGCTTTCTTGCACGAGGAGAGATAAATGCCAGTAAAATTTACACAGGTGGCACAACCAGCAAGGGCTTAAATGTTTCTCCTGTGGAAAGAAAGAAAAAAAAACCTGGAGTCCAGGCAGAGATGAGATAAGACACAATAAGGGAACTGTTGCACCACGATCTGAAGTGGAATGCACAGTGTGGTGGAGCGTTCAGTGTTAAACAGTGCCACCAACTGCCTGCCAAGATAACACACAGGGAGCAAAAAAAAAAGCAAGGCACAGAGGAAGTTTGTGCATGTGGACTTTTAGATTTTCAGGATGGGAAACAAACCTTCTGTAAAGATAAGCTGTAAGATCGCAGGTCTGCCCCCACCACATCTTCCTCCCTCTGACATTTTCCTTTCTTACTTCCCCTCTACTAACAACACAACACCCGGGCTCACAGTTCGCCCACAACACTTCACACAAAACAAGAAGCCCTGAGCTACAATAAAGAGAAAAGTATTAATGAAAAAAAGTCCCATAGGTTCAAATATCTGAAATGGGTATATGAACAGGCTGTGCGTGTGCGTGTGTGTGTGTGGACATACAGAGGTGATGCAGCAGGAAATAACCAGACAGGATGCCATTTGTCACCAGCGGCGGTCCCCACACCAGCAGCACAGAGTTTTTCTGAGTGTTGGAGGCGGTCAATATAGGCACCGGCTCTGGAACTGTAGAAGAACAACATAGCAAAACATTTACTGTCTTGGTGACACTTAGCAGCATCAACAAGAATTACAGTGCACATGGTCATCATCAGGGCCAGGCATAAGCAAACCAAGTGGCTGCTTAGGGCCCCGGGGCCACTAAGTGGAAGTGGAAGCACTGGTTTTAGGAAGTTTGTGAAGTACTGAGGAAGAAGTAACAAACAGGTCAAATGTGTGAGTAAAGGTTGCTTAATATGTATTAGTTCATTCCAACAATTTTCAGTCAGGTCATCTGGACAGTTTCTTTTTTTTTTTTTGTGCTGAAACTTTTCCCAGTTTCACAGGTATACAATCCACATTTCACCACACACACACACAAAAACAAAAAAACAAAACTGTCCAGATGACCTGACTGAAAATTGTTGGACTGTATACCTGGATTATTGAGCATGGACTTTGTTGGTTTTGAACCAGTTTGACATGACTGTTGACGAGGGAGAGGGCCGGCACCGGAGGAGGGGGCGTGCCAAAGACACCATCTTAGCACCAACATAACTGGTTTGTTCCACTTTGGAGTAAGCTGTTGGGGGAAGAATCAGTTTTGTGTTGTGTGTTTCCGTGACTGATGAAGCCTTCCGGATCGAAGGCGAAACGTTTCAGCACAAAAAAAAAAGAAACTGTCCAGATGACCTGACTGAAAAATGTTGGATTGCATAATGGTGTTTTTTTCTTCTTATGTTATTTTTAGTACCACTAGATCGCATGTGTCGAACTCAAGGCCCGTGGGCCAAATCTGGCCCGCCGTAACCATATGTGTTTCTCTCTACACCCTAGATGGCCACAGAAACAGAACTTCAAGATAACAGTTGTGTGCGTCAATATTACTTTATCAGTCAAATCAAATCAGTTTTTATGTTCATAATGCCAAATTACTCAAACATGAAATATTTAATTTTTAGAAGTAGTCGTCGAATGCAGAGAAAGTTATCTTCTACCTGTTTGTTAATAGGTAGTTTTATCAATACATTCTTGAGCCTGATGTGGCCCTAACTGAAAATGAGTCTGACACCCCTGCGACTAGATGATATGAACATAGAGGATAATGTAAAATGGGCTGTCAGAGGTGCAATGAGTTTATGTTATGTTGGTGAATGATCTGATCATCTGACTGTTGATTGCAGTAATCCACATTATTAGCAGAAATAGAGGGCCCCAAACCAAATCTTGATTAGGGCCCCATGGAGGTTTGGGCTGACCCTGGTCATCATGATTCGGTAAAGGGTTAGAAATAATGCCAGAAAAGAATCTAAAAAATAAAATTAACAAACCACAAAGTAGGCCAAATCAAAGTCTATTCTTTAGAGTTTTATGGTGGCTGTGATGAGCGGAGAATTTTCCGTCTGTGTTACTTCTCCAACATTATCATTAGTGCCTAAATACAATCGCAGCTTCACCTCTGAAGCTCAACATCTACTTGAGATGGCACTAAGAAACTGGGGAACACTGTAAAATGGACCAAGTGAATGAGCTCCTTCTGAATGTTGACCAAACAACGAAGGTTGACTTTACAGACTAAAATCTTAAGACACAAGTTATTTTTGCATTTTGTGCCTTAAAATGGTCAATGCAACATTTTTTTGCAGCTGTTAGGACATAAACAACCCCAGTCCACCTATATTGTGACCTGGATCTACAATCTTCCTTCATTTCATGGGAGAAGATTGTGATCCCCTCAGAATATAGAACAATTTCCATCTATCTTTTTGGGGAGACGGGGCAGTTAATGGCCTTGTCACCTCTGTTTAGGAGCTCGACTCTGCCAAACAAACCGAGGCGAACGTTGCTTTCTGCCCCCTTGCTGCGCATGCATCTCTGCAATAACACTGCAGAAAATCTTGTCCTGAAGAATCATGATGGAGGAGGTAGAAGATGTGGAAAACTGCAGGTAATAGAGTGTGCACCAGAACAACAGATGGGCCTTACAGATGAGCACAAAGAGGAGATGAGCAGACTATATACTGAGGAAATTCAGACTAACCAGTGTTAAAATTATCACACATTCTTTTCTGACACACTACTACAAATAAATAAATAAATCTGTATCTTTGTTTTTTTTTCTCAACAATCCTTTGGGATGCGATCAGGATGTTACAAACTTTTTTTTTGGGGGGGGGGGGGAATGCATTATTATTAAGATGTCACATATCCACTAGAGTGGACATCATAAATCCATTAATGCGGAAATTAATAATGAGATAATATTAATCTATGGCAATCAATGTGATAATAAATGTGTTCCGATATAAATTCTGTAAATGACAGGCCTAACGTATGTGTTCAGTAAATAATTTTCTTGAGAATACAAAATCCAGCTGAGCACTGAAGTTAAATTTCCTTCAACAATTTGCAGAAACATTCTCTGCTTCTGAAAATGTATTCATTCCTTTGCTAATTGAAAAATACAGAACCAAAATTATTAATAAAATGAAAAAATTATAATAGCCAGTATGAAGGACATATTAAACACTGTAATAATAAGCTCAAATATTGTTGCACTGCTTTCGAAAATCACTGAAAGGGTTTTAAGAAATTCATACAAAAATGACTTCATTGTAAGACAAAAAAAAAGCTTTTTTTCTTTCTGCAAAATCTTCTTGTGATAATAGACACCATATTATTGTGAAGGGAACAAAAGACGTTCCCTGCTCTTACAAATTTGCTATAACTTTGAGGACTAATTGTCTTATTTAGAGCACAAAAGAGAGTTAGCTCAGTTATATGCAGGAGGTGGGAGATCTTAATTTTTTACAAATGTCCACTAGAAGAAACAAATTTGAGGTAACAGGAAAATATTTATGACACACTGTCTGTGTAGCTGCTCTTTTGGTGATTTACTTTAATAATACAATAGTTCTTATGATATAAATTCTGTTGTGATTTGTTTAAACCATTTTAAACTTGGGGTATAAATAAATCTAACAAATAAAAAAACTACATCCCATACATGTATGAAGATTTGTGCAAAATATATATCTTTGTCTATGTTCAATAGGCATACTTTTAATGTATTGGAGGTTTGATAACAGAAAAATATGTCCATCAGTCCATCCATATGTTCAGCACACTAATTGTTTTATTTGAATTAGACTTCCCACTCGTCCTTGAATTGGCCAGCTATCTCAAACTTCTCCTGGTTGTTCATGTGAACGAGAAGCTCCCCCCCCCCCACTCCCATCGCTCCCCTCGTGAGGACATCTGTGGAACTGTGTCAGAGTTGAGCCGGCTGATAGACACTGTGCCATCTTTATCAGGACTATAGAACTTTCTGGCAATGTCCTCTGACAACTCACTGCCCTCGTCGGTCTCCTCATGCATAAATGTATAATGTCATCAGTATGTTGCTGCTTTATGTGCCGAGGTCATTTTTTTGCAACTTTCACACTCTGTCCTGTTTAGGACAAAGTGCAAGATTTTTTTTTAACACCTCCACTCCCCCTCGTGTTGCTTTTCCTTATCTGAAAAAAAAAAAAAAAGGCTGTACCTCTCGAGGCCGGTGGCCTCAGTCACCTCCGTCTCCTCATGTTTGTTTGTTTGTTTGTTTATTTATGTTTCTCTCGGACGGGCTGTACTTGAATGTAATTTTGCTGGGCTTGACAATGCAATGACAACAAAGCTGATTCTGATTTCTCTTCACCTAGCTGTTGTGTCACAGAAATTGCAGATTCAGGAGGGAAAACCAGACTTCTGTCTTCCCAGAGACAATCTTCATTTCTGAATTTTGTTTTTTCCCTCTGGGTTTCCTCCCAGTGTGACACGTTCAGAAAACCTCCAGAGGAAGGCACCCAGGAGGCATCCTGACCAGGTGCTTGAACTACCTCAGCTAGCACCTTTCAGCATGGAGGAGCATCAGCTCTACTCAGAGCTCTCTTAAGATGCCAAGTCTCCTTACCTTATCTTTTCAGGCTGAACCCATCCACTCTACTGAGAGAGCTCATTACAACAGCTTGTATTTGGAATCTTGTTATTTTATTTTATTATTTCATTCATGACCCAAACATTATGAAAGGTAAGTATTGTAATCTGGCTTCCCTGCTTGGCCTTGAATAGGCCAGTTATCTCAAATTCTCCAAGATGTTATGTGAATAATGATGCTCTTCCCTTCCTCCTACCCCCCTCTCCCAAGGACATCTGTGGGCCTTATCAGAACTGAGCCTCTGATAGACACTGTACCATCTTATCAGAACTATGGAACTTTCTGGTAGTGTCCACGGACAACTCACCACCTTTGTTGACATCTTCATGCATAAAAATATTATGATGTCATTGTATGTTGCTGTTTATGTAGCAATTTTTTTTTCAACTTTCACACTGTGCCCCAGCCAGGACATAGTGTGAGATATGATTTTTTATTTTATTTTTTATCTCCTCCACTCTCTTGTGTTCTCTTTTCCTTATCTACTTTGTATGTCTGTAACATGCCTCTCTTGTAAATGAGTCCTCAAGGCTGAATGGGACTAACCTGTATAAATAAAGGTTGAACAAAATGTAATGTATATTTGTAACCCACACCAGACCAATGCCCCCATTACTGCAGACAAGGCACTGACTCACTGATTCATCTCTCACTCCATCCTTCTATCACTTGTATGGTACCTGAGCCCCTTTTCTTTAAGACTTGACTCACCCCTGAGCAGCAGGGAGAGTTTCATCATTTTTCATCGTTGAGAAAAATGACCAGTCTTAGAGAAAACAAAATAACTCTTGTCTAACTGTTGAAGATAGTTAGACTCCCAGCTTTTAATCTCAGCATCTGAAGGGCAGATAGCAAGACAGTAAAGAGAGATAAAGTCAGGAGAAATGGCATTTAGGCTTTAAGGATAAGCTGCGAGAACATAAAATCAATATGAAATCTGATAGAAAGCCAGAGAAGTGAGGTAAACACGTGTGTAAGAATACACAGCAGCATTTTGTTCAAAGATGGTAACACACATGTCTTACTTCAAGTCTGATTCAGTGTTGAAATATTTTGGGGAACACTTGCATCAAAACAGGGTTCTCCGTTTTATGTTGAAATTTAACTTTTTGCAACAATTTTCTTTGAAGATTGACAATGTCTCATTTTTGCACCCTGCCCAGTAAAGTGTGGGGTTATCTGGTGTATGTATTTGTGTCATCTCACCTCCCTCTGGAGTACCGAAGGTGACTGGGTCACTCTTGGGCCCTTTTCCCTTCTTATTGAAAACATTGACGGTGAGTTTGTACTCTGAGAAAGGTTCGAGCCCCGGCACCATCACATGACTCCTGTCTCCAGGAAAAGACATCGAGCTGGACCTATTTAAAATCTTGCCGGGGTTCAGGAGACTTTTGATCCTCTGCCAGTAAACCTGTGAGGTGGTGGTATGTAGTTGGAAGGTTGATGGAAAGACAGGAAGAGCAAAAAGAACAAAAGAAACATCTGGATTATGAAGTAGCCACTTCACACTCTTCTATTTTACAATACGACAGTGCCACCTGCATACTTCTAAAGGCAATGTCCACACAGGTAACCGAATAGACTCACTTAATTTTAAAAAAGAAGAAGAAATTATACAAAATTTAATGAAAATGAAATGAGTGATATTACTTGTTATCTAAAACTCCAACAGGCAGCCTTTAAAAAAAACCCACCAGATGTCATACTGGAGCTGAAGAAACATTAAAAGCTATGGCCTGTGGTACTAATGGTACTCTGAAATGCCCTCAAAAACACATAAGCAAAAAGGCAGGTCAGCTGGTATGATTTTATATTAAAAATGTACAAAATATACAATGAAAAACACATTTCCTGCGTTTTTTTTTTTTTTACATTAATAATACAATATGCTTAACTTATAATTCAACCCTAAAAATTCACTGTGTGTACAAGAACGTCTCATTGTTAAAACTTGTCCAGCACAAGTTGTGTATATCCATTTCTGAACAGTGTTCCTCCAATAGAGTTTTTGCAGCAGGGTAAAGGATAAATCATAGTGAAACATAGGTTTTACAGTTTTACAATTAGAAAAACTCTGTGCTAAAATAAAGTGACTAGCTTCAGTGTTAGCGCCATATGGGAACGTTGCTATAAAAGTATTTCAGATTACCACAGAACTGAAAGCACTTCCATATAAAATTAAATAACAGATGTGTTGCTGTCAAAATCACACAACAACTGTATTCAAATCATCCCAATCAAAATATGGCTTTCACAAACCAATAGAGTTGCAAATTTGTTTTTTCACAAAATGCAAGTTAAAACTTTATTATTATCTCATATGTAGTGCATTTTATAATATATTTAATCTAAGCAGATTTAAGCTACTTTGCTTTAATTTAGTGTTTTTATATGTTTCATTATTATTTTTAACCTATGTGTCACACAAACACTTACATTATAACCCCCTAGATGACCTCGCACTGTGGCTGGAGGAACAGGCGTCCAGCTGACTAACACCACAGTGGAGTTGATCACCTCGACCGCGACGTTCTGCGGTGCTGCAGTAGGTACTTAAAAAAAAAGAAAAATGCACAAGAAACAAAAATAAAAGAACATGAAACAAGTTAAATAAATAGGCAAATAAATGTAGCTTAGGTAGAATTTTTTTGCAAGTTTCATACATACACACACACACACACACACACACACACACACACACACATACACATATAATATATATGAATGTATGTATGCACACACACACACACACAAACACACACAAGTACATTTTCTATTTAAAGCTACATAACTCTAGATATCAATGTAAATCAGTGTAAGTGTACAGAAGCACTGAAGATAAAAGAGAACCAGCAGAGCTTCAGTATAGGCTTAAAGCACATGGTGAGTTGGGATCTATAAAATCTCCAACAGCTTCTGACTCAGCGGTGGAAATTTGACATCTCTCTCCTACACAAAGGTCATCTGACACCTGCTAGATTTAACAGTGCTGGTGTTTTTGTATCCTTCAGGAGGGTCAAAGGGGAGGAAAAGTCACTTCTGCACATCTGAACAGGGTTAAAACCTTGGGTAAAAGGAAATAAATAAAGAAAAGAACTTAACCTGACACATTCTCCTGCAGACAATGCCAAATGACAACTGAGGATGCAGTCAAGAAGAAAAATAGCACATTGAGTTAAGGAGGGAAGAACAAGCAGATGGGGCAGATAGACCACGGTATGTTATTTAAGCCAATTCAGCTGAGTGTGCGAAAATGTCAAATAATAAAAAGGTAAATAATGACAATACTGTAATGACATTTTGTTTAACTCACCATCTTCTCCAGAGTAACCTGTGACAATTTTAGGTTCTGGACCTGAGCCGAAGCTGTTCCTGCTCTGGACTTTGATCTCGTAGGGAATAAAGGTGGGGGTGTCCTTCACGACAAAGGAGGGTCTCTGGACCAGGTGGACCTCCCAGTCATCTTGTACCCCCAGTTTTCTGTAGCTCACATTGTATTCAAGGCCCGGGCCATTGTACTCAGTCGGCAAGAGTGGCTACAAAATAAGAAGGTACAATTAACTTAGAAATGACAAAAAAGTCATTTAAAACATAATAAAATTAAATCATTTCTTACATCCCAGCTGATGTCCATTTGATGAGGAAGGTGGCCTTGAATTTTGATATTTTCTGGGTTTCTGTCTGGTGCTTTGAAAAAAATTCATCATAAAAATAAATCAATCATTAACATTCTTTTTAGAGCAAGGGTCGAGCTTCTGACCTTCAAATAGTGTAAAAGACATGTAATCCCAAATATCCTTGGCTGAACTATACAAATGTTAATTCAAAAGTAAATAAGGCCAAAATGTTAACACAATATATAAATTCATATTATGCTACCTTGACCCCCCCATGACTAGTGCTGTAATATGCTAGTACTAGCTAACGTAATTTCCAGACATGCTTTGAACACCGCGGCTTATGCACAAGTACGGCCTTATGTACAAAATTATCATTATTTTTTATTTAGTGGGCATGGCTTATAATCGGGTGCGTTCAATAGTCTGGAAATTACAGTATTTTGTCTTTTACTTGATTCTTTAAGATTATTTTAGGACTTCAAACCTGGTCTTTTGTGACCCAGAGTGGGGTTCAGACCCTGTCTTTGGAAACCATTGATTTGAAAAGCTTAAAGTAATCTGGTAACTGCACTCGCTGGATGCATATTTATACTGCTGGTATTCTAAAAGCAGCAGCCTGACAATAAATAACAATTTCCTGGTTTCAGTGACCTTAAAATAATTACCCCTGACTGCTTCAAACTATCATGGGGAAAGGCTGACTTTTAGACGGTCATAATGTGGGGATAAAAGGTTCAAAGCTGGATTCTTTAACAATCAACAGTCAAAAAATGCTAATAAAATAAAGCAGGTCTCACCAGCAGGGGATGTTGGGTATCTCTCAGTTGGCTCGCTGGGTGGTCCAGGTCCAATGGCATTAACAGCATACACCCTGAACTGGTATTTAAGATTTCCCTGAAGAAAGAGCTCAGCAGTTGCCTGGTTACCAGCAACTTTCTGCAGCTCCTTCCACCTGCCAGCTTCCCAGTGGCTCTCCTCATACTCCACCACAAATTCTGTCCACACACACAGGAGACAATTGCATTCAGCCATACAGCTAATAGTCACAGCTGATAATAGGGTAAAATAGTCATTAGTCTCTAATAGGTGTGTAATTAAGCACTTTCATTCATTACCAAGAGACAGTTATTGTAGTTCTGGTCAGGAGAGAAAATTCTCACTCAGGACTTGACTATTTGTTGACTTCTTCCACAGTCCCCATGCAACCTTTAACCATACCTTTGTCTCCTGGCTAATTTTCAGTCAAAGTTTACAAATTTCATCATAAAATACTGTGAAACTTGCAGGCATGTCATAGATCCCAAGGCAAGTTTTAATTTTACAGAAGTGGGTCTTGGTTGTACTTGATACATGCAAACGCACGCAAGCATGTAGGTGGCATTACACACAATCTCGCTGCTGCCGTCACATTTTTTTCTTATCAACATTTTGATGGCAATGTGCCAAGAAATCCAGCAGAGTTAAAGGAAAAGGTAAGAACGAAGCTGCTTTTCCACAGAAGGTGAGATGTGATGCAGATAAGAAGACCTCCTCTCTCCACAGCTTTGCTCACCTTGTTCATTTGCACTGAACCACGTGGCCTGCAGCGTGAGCTTTCAGATCTAATACTGATGTTGTGCGATCACATGTGTGAAATGAAACTCACAACAGATGCTCCCTGGCATGGCATGGTTTACGTATGAGAGGAGACAAACACAACAGAGTGTGCAAGCACACACATGCGAAGTTTGCAAATAGATATTAAGTGCTGGAAACCATATCAGGGAGACGTGTGTCTCATTTATGTTTCAGTAAAGGATTTAATTTGTTTTCTGCCTCAAGGATACAAACCCTGTATTGAATGATGGTAAAGATGTAAACAGCACTAAGGTTGAGACTTGAACAAGTGTATCTGAACATCTGATCACTTAAACTATGAAAAATATGAAACTGAGTCATAATCGTGGTCATATTTATTGGTAACTTCAGTTATTCTGTGCTTGTTTTGCAAAACAATTTTATCAAACATTTAAACATGGAGGGCAGCACAGTGGCTCAGTTGGTAGAGCTGTTGCCTCTCAGCAAGAAGGTCACCGGTTCAAATCCCGGTACGGGAACTTTCTGGGTGGAGTTTGCATGTTCTCTCCATGCGTGTGTGGGTTTTCTCCAGGTACTCCGGTTTCCACCCACAGACCAAAAACATGCATGTTAGACTGACTGGAAACTCTAAATTGTCCCTAGGTGTGAGAGAGACAGTGAATAGTTGTTTGTTTCATTTGTCTCTATGTGTCTCTGTGATGGACTGGAGACCTGTCCAGGGTGTCCCTCACCTCTCGCATAGTGATTGCTGGATATTAGAGCTGTCATTTCTAACCTGAACCCGGAGCCCGGCTCGGATTCGGACTGGGCCGGTCCATAAGAATGTGCTTAATGTGCGGGCTGGGTCAGGCTTTTGATTGCGTCAGCGGACGTGCGCGGCTGACGATCCAATATATGGTAACATGGCTTGCCATACTGTCACCTGCCACACACGGCCATTTGACCACGAGCTAACTGTCCTTGAAAGAGGTAAAAAGTTCAGTTAAGTTTCAGATGGACTACTGCCAGTGATCCATCGCCCGAATGGATGTTCATTCAGCTGCTGCACTTAGCGGACACGCGTGGCCGATGACCCAAACAGGTGACATCCCAAGATATCCGACATGTCAGAGCAGGGTCCAGTGCACGCAGAAGAAGGGGAAGCATTTAATACGCTTTGACGTCCATGAAGGGACAAACACCCCCTCAGTCTGCCCCGTTACTCAGCCACGCACATTCAGTTACCGTTAATAACAATATAAGCAGTCAAAGCTTAATTAATAATGTGCGTGTGGGGGTGGGGGGGGGTGGGGTTTCGGACCTGTAATTACTATTAATTTATCGGATCGGGTGGGGTTCAAAAATGATGACTCCGGGCTGGGGCCAGGTCGGATTTTTTTGGACCCAAATGCAACTCTACTGGATATGGGCACTAGTGACCCCCGCTACCCGAAAAGGAAGAAGCGGGTAAAGATGGATTAAAATATACAAATATATAGAAAATATATTAATTCATAAAAACGTGTTGTTTATGTTTAGGCTGCTCCTTTCAGCTTGGGTCACCATAGGAAATAAACTCACATGAAAGATCTCACAGTTGTATTAGGTCAGATGCATTTCCTGAAACAAGCTGGATTCAAACCTGCAACCTTAGGATTAGAGAGCCACATCACTGACCTCATATTTAATAATAGATTAAGTTAATATCACGGTAAATACAATAAATATTATATAATTCATGTATTCATGGCAGTTTTGTGATTAAACACTACCCAACACAAGGTTTTGTTTGCATGTATATATCTGACATAAATACGTATTTATACATTTCAATATACAGTAGTACCTCATTTATGACAGGGGATCTGTACCCTGAAACCTCCCTATAAGTTAAGAACCACAAAGTAGGGATAGTACCGGTAGTACAAGTAGTAGTTTACTTTAGTATACATATATAAATATAACGTTTATCCTCTAGTGTGGGCTGCACAGAGGTGCAGCAGGTGCTAAATAATTTAAAATAATTTATTTTAAATAAAAATTCCATGCCGATCGTGCGGTTCATCCATCAGTCAGCCATTTGTGTGTCATGTCCAAGCTTATCTTGAAAAACCGCGATAGAGCGAGTCTGCAATAAACGAACTGCGAAGTAGCGAGGGACTACTGTATTCATAAAATAAAACTGAGGATAAGATGCTTTTCCAGCTGCTTTAATACGATTCTAATTTATTCAAATGAAAAGTATAAAGCATCTTATGTAGATTTAAAAGTACTCTATAAGTATAAAAAACGTAAATATGTTGTCAAGTTTTTCTATAAATAAAATAGAATGTAAAAAGTTTACCAGCATGTACTGTTTTTGTAATTCCATCATTATAGGTCGTGAAGTAAAATGTAACATCAAACTGAATGAAAAAGTAGAGAGCACAAGCAGCTGCTCCTGATCTCTGGTAAAAGTGCGTTCTCCATCAATTATTCAGCACTCCACCTACACACCCCTCCCCCATATCAAACTTCACATACTCCACTTTTATTTGGTTCAAACTTTTACCTGTGATAGAGCTGTTGTGATCACTCCCAGGTACCCAAGACAGAACAATATTCCTCTCCTCCTTGATGTCAGATATCTTTAAACTTGTGGGAGCATCAGGAACATCTGCAACATCAGTCGTTAAAGGTGCACAAAGTGTAAAACCTAAATGCATGGCCCAAACAAGAAATTTACCAAAACAAAAAACAATCTACATAACCTTACCTAGTACTGTTAGTACGGCAGTGGCGGCGTCCTCGTCTAGATGTGTTTTGGCGATACATTTATACACCCCCTGATCGCTCAGGTTCACGTTCATGATTCGCAGCAGGCCACTTTTCACAACGTATCTGCACACAGAGGAACGTTGCATTGCAGCATAGAAACAACATGAAGTTAGCTTCAAATATTTGAGGTAGAGTTTAGTAGCAAGGTTATAAACAATAAATATCTTGCCTGTTGTAGATAACGCTTTGAACAACATCAGATTGGAGGAATTGAGTTTAATTCTGAACAGCTAAGCAGAGGATCAAAGAGGATTGCTGCTCTCTTACAAAGCTCCAAAAAGACAAGTGTCATAACATTCCATACAAATTCTATAGTTTATAAACTGATGTCAGTTTTATATTACACTGTTAATCCAGAAGATTAGATAGACAGACAGACAGACATCTGATCTGCTGCACCATTTGTGCTACAGCTAGCTGCTGCTGCTATGTCCACTTACAAATAACCATAAATTGCTAAACAAGATGTTTTTTTAAGGTTGGAGTTGTTGGCTTTATGGTATAAAATATGAAAATTACCAGTAGTCCATAACAATACCTGACTAATAATCGTTACCCAAACAAAGTGTGACGTTATTATTAGTGCTAAACATTCACTTCCCTTCATCACAACAGACTAATAAAAGCTTTTGGTGGCTCCAAAGCTTTTGCTTCTGATGGAGTCAGTGAATACGGTCACCATGATCAGAAGCTCAACGAAGGGTTTATAGAAACACTACCAAAACAAAAAGCAGTTACCTGGAGTTTTCCTCAGAGGGGAGTAAGATTTCCTCCTCATCCTTCCTCCACAGCACCTCAAAGGTGTCCTGCAGACTTTCATCATACTCTGCCTGACACGTCAACTGGGCCAAAGTCCCACTGATGATCTGCATATCTCGCGGTGGATTAACTATATTTGTGGGGTCTACAGGTAAAAAAACAACATAAAAATCAGAGACAGACCTTAAACAGATATAATGACGATGATGTGTCCTATTAAGTTAAAGCCAGAAAAATAATCAACCCTAATCCCAACATGCTACAAATAACATACATAAAGCTGAAGTGACTCACTGTAAAAATGAGTCTCCCAGTAACTGACTCTTTGATGGGAGAAATGACTAAGTGTTTAATTAATCTGTAAATGAGCTTAAAACTGTTTCAAATGCTCTTCCATCACATCCTTGTTTTTGCAGCATCTTTTAACAACAGCAGTTAGAGATTAAGTTCAAATTGAGATACTAAGATGTTAGATTATTCAGGCCGACCCTGTTTTTTGGAAAAGGAGTCCACAAACACGCTGCCTCGTTTCACCAGGTTTCATATCATTTTGTGCTAAATATTAATATCCAAAGCAGTTAAGTCCAATGACAGTGATTAAAGTGATACAGGAAGTGTGTTGCTGACATACCTTTCACATCCAGCACAGCTGTGAGAGTTGACGTGCCCTCTGTGTTTCTGGCCACACAAACATAATTCCCACTGTCACCTTTTTCTGTGCCGATAACGTTCAATGCTTGTCCATTCTCAAAAATATGGAATCGCTCCCCTTCAATAGCCGTCTCCTCTTTGGTCCTATAAAGAAGAGTTTAAAACTGATCATGAAGAATCTACAAATTATCTATTATCAATAAAGCAGATCAAAAGGCATTTCTCTTTGCAGAATAAATACAAAGTGAATTGGAGCAGAGTTCTTTCAGATAATTCAGTTTTAAGCTAAGCTATTAGGAAAGTAATTTAAGTTAGAGTGAAATAAAATGTGATTAGAGTGATTGACTGTTAATGAAATGTCGAATTTCATTTAATACAATCAATCATTAAAGTGTTTTTGCAACACTGAAAGCATTTTCAGACCCTATTGATTTGCTGTCAGACTCCAGTGATGTGTCATAGGAATGAGAATTTCAACGACAGGAAGATGATTATCTAATTAGACAAACACCAGACTGTAAGCAGTAGACTCAGACAGGAGCAGAGTGGGATTAATGCACGACTCTCTCATGTCTTACTGTGTATGTGTTACTGCAGTTAATTATGTAACCTGTTTATATATTAAAGCAAAACACATTCTGCTTACCAGGAGATGTCAGATGGTGGAGAGCTGAAAACACTGCAGTTCATGAGGACGCCCCCTCCAACGATCACCTCATACGTCTGGAAGTTGTTTGTCAGAATGAGAGGAGCCATGTCTGAAAGCAAAGTGAGGGATGTAAGACAACAAAGATGTGAAGTTATAAAAAGCAGAAACACTATGAGCCTTTTTCCGATTCTGTTTCTTTGGAGGGTTAGGTTTGCAGTTTTGTCTGTGCTGTTCAAACACATCATGCTCAACGTGAGCTTCCATTGGGGTTAAAGTGATAAAATATTTATTATATATGTTATAAATCAATGCCATCCCATTTATTTGGATTATAAGTAATTTGGAGGAATGTCAATTTATAGACAAAAAAAACAAAACCTTTTAAAGTGAGAAAAAAATCTCTTGTAAAGTGAAAATAATGAACTCCCAAGTCTCTAAGAGCATTTCTGATTAAAGTATGATGAGTTTCTGCAGACAGTGCAGGCCCGACATCTTTAAATCTACTCACTCATGACCAAGACGTTTATGTTGGCCAGGATGCCGCCATGACGGTTTGAGGCCTCACACTGATAGACGCCGCTGTCCTCTGGCCCGGCTTTATGAATCACGACGGTGTCATCGAGCACTCGCCTGTTGTTCAATGGATCCTCTGACAACACGACGGGAAGCCAGTTAGGGTCACACAACCAACAAGCCAATCAGGAGAAAGGAAAGCTGGTTTTTAACTGCTTACCATTGGAAAAAATAATGCAAGTATTAACTTTTAACTATATTTTATCAGCACAATCTTTGTAACGTCTAAATTGTTGTATTGTGATGTCACTCTTGATTTTTAGTAGTGGGTAATAAAGCTTGTTTAAGGGCGTCTCCTATTTATTTAATTAGCATATGTTTTAGCCACTCCTTACAAATTCAATCAAAAGGCTAAGTGGTGCAAGTAAGGGTACGGTTAACAACAGAAATTTGACTAACCCTGTCACTGAAACCATTGGACTGTTTGATCTTAAAAAATGATTTCTTGTGGTGAAATTTTGAGCATTCAAACTGCTACGAAATGGTCAAACTTGTGGTACATTCAAGAGAAGACCGCTTTACTTTAACAGTTTTAGCTGACAAAGTCTCCATTCAGAATCTTGAGTGGTTTGAACCCTGAACTCTAAATCTTGCTGTTAAAAGGAAATTAATTTGGTAAATACCACAGCCACCACTAAAGTCACACGTATTGTTTCTGACCTCTGAATATTTTCCCGTTCCTCCTCCACGTTATGACTGGTGGTGGATTTCCACTGACCGAGCACTTCATGAGAACATCAGACCCGATCACGGTCAGCTGGCTCTGGGGAGGTTCTGTAAACCATGCAGGTGGCTCTGGAAGATGCCAAGATAAGCCATGTTGGTATCAGTCAAAACAAATGTTTGACCGCTTTGCCAACAGCTTTAACAGTGACGCAAGATTATTTGCACTAAGCATTTCTTGAATGAATACATATCACCCCCGTCACCTTGCAGGACAGCATTTTAAGCAGAGATTATGTATCTTTTAGTGTTTAATGCATATTTTGGAATGACCGTCAGCAACTACAACACCATGTTTTAACTTGGTGTCTGTAAAACGGACTGAGTTATAGCCAGTTTGTGTTTGATAAGTTTAATTAGCTGTGGCAACAGTTTTAAATCAGGTACTAAATCAAACAAATTCACAAGACATTTTGTTAGGCAGACAACCCCACACACACACACTTGCATTATCACCCACAAATCATGACAGTGGTCAATAACAAGTAAAGTAACAGCCTTCATGCTGATGCTGACTAACCTTCCACTGTGACATCAAAGTAATGAACAACCTTTCCAGCGGAGCTTTCAGCCGTGCACATATATTTCCCCTGATCCTTCTGGTCCACAGCACTGATGGTCAACAGCCTGTTAAAGTTGGTCAGTTTCACCCGTTCAGTCAGACTTTCTCCCAGTTTCATCCACGTTATACTTGGGATGGGACTGCAAAATGAAACAATGGCAAGTTAGCAATCCTGACAGCGATGTGAGTGTTGCATTAACAGTTATTGCTGGAGGTATACCAGTACATACAATCCTCCTGGTATGCACTCCAGCTGCAGATTTTCTCCTTTCAGCAACACTTTCTCTGTCTGAACACCAGAGGGTAGCAGCAGGCTGGGAGCTTTCACTGGTAAGTGTTCAGCTATATTTGACAAAAACAGTAAAGCTCCTCACTTAAGTGTACCAATGATCATTTAAATGAACCACCAAGCTTCTGGTGAGCCGAGTATTAACTTGTTGGGTAACATATTTTGATGTGACAATGACTTACTCGTGTTACCGCTGTCAGAGGAGGAGTAATTATCAGGTCTTACTGAAATAGAAACATAACATCAGGACATTAATACTGGTGATGAGAAATTCTTTATTTTGCCAACATGTATTGCTCAATATATTACCAGAACAAAATCCCCTTGAACAGAAACATGACAAAGCAATTTCTACTGCTGACAAATTTCAGATATTCAAAACGGCTTTTATCGGTATTGTGCCAATACATAGTAACAATTTGAGTTTTTAAAGAAATGAAACCTCACAATTTGTTAGAAACTTACATCGCTCAACCTTAATAACCATGGCGGTTTTCTGGACAATTGTGCGTATCTTGGAAAAGGCAGCAAAGCAACAGTACTCCTTGTGACTGTCCTTTGGTAAGGCATAGGAGAAGTAGAGGTCGCCACTGGTTCCCATGGAGACCCTCTCATCCTGCTCGATGTGCTGGAGACCTGGAAAACAGCAGGACTTTTAACTGTGAAGTTTCATGAATATAAATATGGATCTTTTTTATTATTATTATTTTCTTTGTGTATGTTGGCGGTGGATAGGGGACACACCATATGTAGCAACTTTGAGACTAGGTGGGAGTTTGCCACCTACATAGGTTTTGAGGACTTGGAGAGGGCCTTGGAGCATGGAGGGAAATCTGTGAGCATCAAAGTGAGGGTCTGTCATTTGGCTCTTATACAAATATACAAATGGTGTAGAAATCTGCAGGCCAGATCCTGTCAGGGTGAGAGTCAGACTCCACAAGGAGGAGATTTTGTTCATAACTTTTAAAGACAGAATTCCTCAATGCAGCCAGTGGGCAGAAGGATTCCAGTTTTGTGGCAAGATTCCATCTGTGCTATTTACAGATTGTGTGGTCCTGTTCGCGGCATTGTGCCATGATCTCCAGTTCTCACTAGAGCAGTTTGAAGCTGAGTGTGAAGCAGCTGGAGTGAGGATCAGCACCTCCAATTCTGAGACCATGGACTTAATTGGAAAAGGGTGGACTGCCTTCTGGAATGGGAATGAGGTGCTACCTCAAGTGGAGGAGTTAAGGTGTCTCAAACTTTTGTTCACAAGTGAAGGATAAATTGGGAGTGAGATTAACAGATGAAATGGTGCAGCTTCTGCCGTACTGTGCCTGTCCATTTTGGTGGAAAGGAAACAGAACTGCAAGGCAAAGCTCCCCGTTTACCGGTACATCTACGTTTTCTACCCTTACCTATGGTCAAAGATTCTGGGCAGTGACGGAAAGAATGAGATACAGCCAGTCAATTTTTTTTTTTTTTTTTTTTTTCGCAGCTGGATTCTCTCTCAGAGATAGGGTGAGAAGTTCAGTTATCTTGGAGAAACATAGTAAATCTGCTGCTCCTCTACATTGAGAGGAGCCAATTGAGATGGTTCTGGCATCTGGTAAGGGTGTTTCCTGGACGCCTCCCCAGAGAGGTGTTGTGGGCAAGTCCAACTAAATCAATTTAAATCACTTCTTGGTCTGTTGCCTTCATACATCTCCTCCTACATGTCTCTGCATGAGTGCAGTTACAGCGTGCGCTCTCAGAATATTATTACCTGCAGTGTTCCCTCAGTGAGGACTGAACTAGGCAAAAGGGCCTTCTACTACTCAGCTCCCGTTTCTTGGAATATCTTGCAAAAAGATCTGAAGCTCTCGACCTTGACCTCTCCAAGTGGCTTTAAGAATCTGGTGGACTCCTGGCAAGGACTAATGCAGACATGTTCTTGTTTTTAGTTTTCTACATTCGCCTTATGATCTAGCTAATTTGTACTTTTTTTGCCATCTTATTTTAATTTGTTTAAAAAAAAAAAGCTGTATACCTTTTTATAATTGCCCATTGTTGACATCGTTATTTGTTGAAATCAGGTCTCTCTTGTAAATGAGTCTGTGAGGCTCAATGGGATTAACCCGTCTAAATAAAGGTTGAATGAATGAACCAAGAGAAGAACCAGGATTTGATGGAGAGACTTCGTCTGTCAGCTGACCTGGAAATGCTTTAGAATACCATAAAGAAAGAAGAAAGCTGTGGTGGTAGAAAGAGAAGTTTATGCTTCCTAGCTCAAGCTGCTTACAACTCACTCTGGAACAAGTAGATTATAAATGTGTGGATACATTTCTTTGAAATGCCAAAATTACTCAGAAAACACAAGTTGTATCTAATAAACACACAGTGTGGTGTAATATGCGACAAGTGAATTGAAAATACCCTAAAGAGTTATTATGTAAAGACCCAGTGAAGTAAAAGTGATCTAGAATAGCATGTTTTTTTTAATAGGTTCCCAGTTCAGTGATGCTTTGTGTCATTTCTTGATCATGCCATGATCAACATGTAGCAGACCTTTTTAATACAGCCATATTGCATGGCTGTTTTATCAGTATGAGTCCAAAGAAAATATAATTCAGATTTAGGGCATCAACATTAAAAGAACTACTTTTCATGGGCAACATGATGTCATGAGTATAAAGATACAGATCTTCAGATGATCATCACAAATATGTTTTTGTCTTAGAATATTAATGCTCCTTGATGAGGACAATGTTTTATATTTCATCCTTTCCAACACCTGAAGTGAACTTAAAGCAAGTGTTCTTAGTTTTTATTCTTTGTGCCAGCCTACTTGTCCTTCAGAGCGCTCGAAAGGCTCTTCTGGTTTTCTTTTAACATCAGCTGGATTTGTTGGGTAGGAGTTGAGGATCTACAAGAGGTTGGACTGAAAATGTGACCCTCATAAAGCACTCGAGACAAAACTGAGGTCACCTTTTATATGGTAAATCACTTTTTCCTGGCAGTGATGGGAAGAGGCTCTGACGTGAAAGAACCTTGCCTCAAACATGAACCTGTTATCACCGCTAACTTAAATTATAGTCAACAGATTGATTCACAGGAGGAGTTTTTGAAGTTTGTTTTGAAAATGATTAAATATTATTTGACCTCAACAGTGAGCAATAACTTTCTAAAAAATAAAAAATAAAAAACATTTGATGACCAGTATCTTCACCCTCAGGACAGCATTTTGCCCAAGAAAAAAACATGTAGTTCTCTTTATGGTCATGTCCTAATCTAAGCCTGTATACTTACTGTACATACAGCCTACATACTTGTTTCAATACAATAAAAACAATTTAATGACCTCTTATAACTGTATATTCACTAAACAGCAGACTATTTATTCAATTATTTAACACCTGAAATCTTGGACCATGTGCTTTGAATATTTCAGCAACAGTGATTGACGCAAGCTTGATCAATAATGAGCCGTGTATCTAAGAGGAAACGAGCCAGGATTTGAAGTTTTATCTCATTTCATGTATTCACCTGTACACTTAAGGGAACAGAGAAGAAACAAGCAGACAGTTTAAACATTTATCAAAAAGTTTAGCTTGTTCATGAGTAACAAATTGCATTTTGTATCAATCTTGTTAAACTTTTAACTATTGATGGTGTGATCTTTTTGTTTGCAGAAGACAAAGCAACAGGGCCTCTAACTAATATGTTTAGATTCAGATTGGATCAATTTAAATTAAAAGTAGTGTGACTGGATTTTTGTTTTATTGGATGTAAAACCAGTATATGATTGTACTGGAAGGTATATTTTTACCTTGATAGTTTCATTCAGATCCATCCATCAGTTTGTGAGATTTCATTTGAGGTCACCCATTCAGGTCTATGATAACCTGAAACTGTTGGCATGCTTGAAATCCTCCTCCAGTATATATATTTTTTTGTTTAAATTTGACCAGAAATGGTCAAAATTCAGCCCTTATTTTTATTTCTGCCTCAGATGCATATTAAAATATGAAATAAGCACCCAGTTCACAGCTTATCTTTTGCATTTGCTGTGAATTATTGCCCTCCCCGTGATGTTCTTACTCAGATTGACATCTTTAAGCCATAAATCCTCTTAGAAATGTTGATATGCTCGTGTTGCATGAGGCTTGAGATGTGGAAGCACACAAAATTTGCATCTGGTTTGAAAAGAGATATACAAACTAATGTTGGGTTTGGTCTAAATAAACTAAACATCACACCTCCTTAGCTTACAAACGACTGCAGGACAGAATAAATGCACAACAGTCCTTCTGTCTCAGCTGCTGGTTTAATTGGCTGCTTGTCATATATTCTTCAGCTTCATATGTTTAGGCTAAAGGTATTACACAGAATCAAATTAAAACATGGAAGAGACTAATAAATTCAAGTTTATGGGTCAAACAAATGAAAACTTGGAGTTTGTAAACATTGTGCAACAACAATTCCATAATTGGAATTTGTAAATCAAGCTTAATTCACCTAAAAAGAAATTTACTGAGAAATTCAAACTTGTGTGTGGGTAGAAAAGATTTGTATTCATAAAAAAATAAAAAATAAAAACGTGTAAAGAATTAAAAAAATAGAACAGAGAAATAATGTGGTGACTGTTTATGGATTTAAGGCAAAAACATCAATAAATTAACAAATGTAAAACTCAAAGCTTAAATGTTCCCCATGTAGCTCAAATTGTAAATGTGAGTGTTTCAAATAGGCCTGCCACAATAACAAATTTTGCTGGGCGATTAATTTTTTCAGAAATCATTGCAATAAACGATAATATTGTTTGAAATTTGACAATAATTAGTAATGCTAAATTTAAGAAGAAATTGTGGTTATATTTATATGTAGTCCGTTTTTTGACCACTGGATGGCACTATAAGACTGTTTGAACTGAAGGATGGATAGTGAAAGAGTGAACAGTGTGTCTCTTTAAGAAAAATGGGAGGGAGGCCCCTTGACGTGACATGGGCTGTCTTTTATTACTGTTTTTTGGTTCTCAAAATGGCGGACGTTCGGTGTGGTTTGAGCTCTTTAGCATAACATAGCATTTTTCACACAAAGCTTTTAATTTAAAAAGAAAATCAGTAAACAAGTTCTCAGCTTCTTTTTGCGAGAAAAACAACTTTTTAGACGAAGGCACGGGTTTCAATCGTGAATTTTAGAGCTTTGACAAGACGGAGGTTTTTTCCTGAGGTCGGCCTGTTAGCTTAGCTCGTAGCTTAGCTTCTCAGCATAGCTGCTTTTATTTTAACGATCCAAAAACGCGATTTTGGATCGTTGAAACAGATTTTAAAGAGAAAAGAGAAAGGGAGGGGTCAGTAAAGAGCACCGGCGTTGAGCCTCTTGTCATCTGTTGTCTTAAGTAGAAAAAAAAAAGAGACACGAAGAAACGATAAAGACGAAAAATGAAAATGAGGTTGATAATTTTCATTTATCATGCGATTAATTGATTTATTGTTTATTGCGACAGTTCCTAGTTTCAAATACAAATTTTATTTACACACACATATTTGAATTTTATAGACAGATTTCTAGTCCAGGGCGACTATGAAAGATCAAAAACTTAAAACTCTGGAAATATTTGCTAGAATTTTTTTTACCAAACCAAAAATCTTAAGAACTCCCACAAAGCTTTGCAGCTTGTATTCCATACGCTTTGTTGGGGTCATTAACTGACACAATTAACGATTCAAGTGTGATGTTGGAGCCTTTTAAAATTGCATCAAAATATTAAATGTTCTGTGCACAGCTGTTGACCCTCAAGCTAGATCAAACAACTCACCAATAGTCATCCAGTAGATCTGACGGGGGGGCACACCTCTTGGAGGGTTACAGTGCAGGGTGATTGGTTCCCCCTCTTTAACAACAACAGGGTCAAATATCTCCTTTGGGAACCTGGGAGAATCTAATGAAAAAAATCAAAGGTGTGCATTGATGTGAAGACCTGCCAGAGGTTTCCCTGGGTCATGCAGACTTCACTTACCCAAAACATTGATCTCAATTTCCCCCGTCATGGCCGTTCCCAACTTGTTGGAAGCAAAGCATCTGTATTTTCCCTGAAACTGGATGAAATGCTTGCTGTGAAGCATAAAAGTTCCATTCTTGTTGTCTGTTTTGATTGTTGAGAGTTTTGGAAATTCAAAGGGTTGGCCATCCTTTGTCCATCTGTATCTGTTGGAGTGAAACACGTAACAAGTCTTTATCAGTACTCTGTGTTTTGTCTAAATAAAATGAGAGCTTTTGTTCAAATTCATGCCCGTCTTTTCTAAAGTTATGTCACTTACTCTGGCCGTGGATTGCCCCTGGCTTCACATCTGATAGTGAGAGTGTTCTCAAAAGGAAGCCCAATAACAGGACTTGATGTATGATTTGTTATAGTTGGAGGCTGCTCCACTACCATATAAAAAAAACAGACAAAAATGATAAACTGTAACAAGATTTTTCCACCATAAAAACATCCAACAATTTTCTATTTCCCCCCTTTTATTTTCTTGTGTTTTTGTGTGACACTGGGAATAACCCGGTACAATCTGAACAAATATAGACACAAGCCTAAAATCACATCATGGTTTGACTCAGTGCATTTTAACAGTTTTTGAAACCAGTTAAAATGAATACCCAACAAAGAAATGAAGATATATTTTGGTTAATTAAATATTGCAGGCGATAAACAGACAGAGTACTTTATCTCAGGCATCATCCTACCTTCCAAAGGAATATTGACGCCTGCAGTCTTGGAGCTGAGGGCCCAAAGCAGAACTAGTGGTAAACTCCACGCAAACCTCATCACACCCTACTGGTCAGTGAAGAAAATGGAGATCAGGAGAATGTGTGGCTCAACTTTCTTCACTTGGAATGCGTAGGGCACAGAGAACCTGCAGGAGTCAGAAGTTTTACGTTCAATTCATCCTCAAAGCAAAAACAGCTGACAGCAGTGAAGATGAGGTCAAGAATCTGAGCCGGTAACAGTAACCAGAACAACTTCATCTGTTCATTTTAGAAAAGTGACCTCAAATGATGATTTAAAACAAGTCAAGTCAAGTCAGAGTTATTTGCATAGCACATTTAAAACAGGAACTGTTAACAAAACAATGCAAAAAGGTGTTTATGATCATGAAAATGTTTATTCAGTTATTTTAGCTCTGACCATGGGAGTTAATGTGCCATGCACAGAAACTGAAACTGGCTTTGTTATTTCAGGCAGGCAGAAATTAGTGTTGGGTGGGGTAAAATATATAAAAAATAAATAAATAAGATTCACATGGCAGGTTGCCTGATGTTTGGTCTGAAGGTTATGAGCATTCATTTATGTGAAAACTGCAACAAAAACTTTGTCAACCATAAGGCCTAATGGAAACAGAACACAAAGGGGGATTTTATTTTAGATATACATTCAGGAGCAGGCAGCACGTGGTGGCGCAGTTGGTAGAGCTGCCACAACCTGAAAAGGAAGAAACGGGTTAAGATAATGGATGGATGGATGGATGGATGGATGGATGGATGGATGAATTCAGGAGCTCCGATGACCTTTCATGAACTACTTAAAGTATTTGGTTCAAAAGGTACTACTGCAACTTTGACAGCTAACTTTTTCCTAAGGTGCTTTAAATGTCCATAATTTAAAATAAAATGTTCACAATTTAAACAGCTTATGGAGACTCCAATGGCACAAAAGTTTATATGACAGAAACTTGAGATATGACTCACTCCTTCCCATTTAAAGTATTCAAATACTGACTTTAAATGCATCTCACAAATGGGAAAAAATATCCATCCATCCATTATCTTTTACCTGCTTCTTCCATTATGGGTCACGAGGGTCGCCGGTGCCCAATCCATGTCCAGCAGTCACTGTGGGAGGGGGGGGGGGGGGGGTACACCCTGGACAGGTCGCAAGTCCATCACAGGGACACATAGAGACAAACAACCATTCACTTTCTCACTCACACCTAGGGACAATTTAGAGTTACCAACATGAATGTTTTTGGTCTGTGGGAGGAAACCGAAGTACCCGGAGAAAACCCACGCATGCACGGAGAGAACATGCAAACTCCACCCAGAAAGACCCCTGGCCCGGGATTTGAACCAAGAACCTGCTCACTGAGAGGCAGCAGCTCTACCAGTTGCACCACCGTGCTGCCCAGGAAAAAGCATGTTGTTTTTTTTAAGTATATGTGCTTTTTTAATTTCTTTTGAAAAAAATATAAATAATGTAGAACACATTATTTACATTTATGAACATATTCAATTACGTACATTATTTTTACATTCATTTGAACTTAAATGAAATAAAATGTTAAGTTATGTAATAGGATTTAAATGCCAATGTCTCATCATCATCATGTCTCGTTTTGGTGCTGGGTTTCATTTGGAAGACTTTCATCTTCACTCGTCCTTCATTGTTCTGAGCTTGTAGCATAACACAGAGGAGAACTTGTCTGGAGATTATCATTTGAACTGTAAAGCCTGGCTGGTGGCATTGCATTGCATGCAATCCACATACAAAGGCTAAGCTGTTGTCTGTTACAATCACTAGATCCAAGATGGCAGTTTATAAATTGGGCTAAGCTCATCAGTGTTTCACAGCTTAGTTCTCACAGTGTTGGGATGGTGGAGGCAGCAGTGGCCATGCCAAATGGGTTCACCCTGCAGCTAATCCTGCTATCAGAAGAATGAAGGCTGGGAGCTGCAGCAGTCCTACAGTATGCTGCTTAACCATGGCTGAGTACTACTCCGAGGTCTTCCGAGGACATACGAGCTTTACGTAGTAACTGTTTGAAACAGGATTAAAACAGCTTGAAATTAGTACAAATGAACAAATTTGGATATTCAACTTAATTTGCATCGTGGACTTTGTAATCTAATTAGTTCAGTGGAGGGGAAAAAAATGTTTTCATCCATCCATATCCATTTTCTTTACCCGCTTTTTCTTTCCTGGTTGAGGGGAGATGGTGTTTATTTCCAAGAGTCACTTTGCGAGAAGCGGGGGACACCCTGGACAGATCGCAAGTCCATCATAGGGACACATCGAGACAAATGAGACAAACGGCAATTCACACACCTAGGGACATTTTGGAGTTACCAATTGACTAATCATGCATGTTTTTTTTGGTCTGTGGGAGGAAACTGGAGTACTGGCAGAAAGCCCACGCATGCACGGAGAGAACATGCATACTCTACACAGAAAGGCCCCCAGGCCGGGAGGCGATACGGCAACCTTCTCACTGAGTGGCGACAGCTCTAACCGCTGCCCCGTCGTGCCGCCTACAGGTTTTCATCTTGCACAAATACTATGTCTCCTTCTAGTTCAGTGTTAGTGCACAATATATCCCAGACACACAAAAACAAAAATAAAAAACATGCCCAAATAAACATATTTTGCATAAGAAAGCAGGTAAGCCACTATTGTACATGAACAAGTAAAAACTTCAGTGACAGAGTTGAGTTTCAGCCTCAAGCCATCACTAATTCCTTCATACTTTGCCTCCTAGGAGCCAGACTTTATGTCCACCTTTTAAGAAGTCACGGTCAAAACAATTATCAGGCTTCTGAAGGTATTTTATAGTTTGGACTTTGGCTGCCTGTTACAGTCTCATCTTTTGTTCATTACATGAACATCTTAGAAAGAATGTTTTCTTTTGTTGCTGTTGTTTTTGAGCCACTTAACTCTGACCTATGAGTCATTCAGCCATTAAAAATAAGCTTTTGAACTTTAGGGGTGAAGCGATGCTGCGTCGACACGTAACAGATAATATGAAAAAGAAAATATAGTAAGTATTAGATCTTTAGGCAGTTTATCACCAGTGGTCTGTCACAAAGACACAATTTGTGGTTCTTTAGTAGAAGCTTGAAAAAGAAAAAGAACACCAAAACACAACAGCGCATTTCAGCACCAACTAGGTGATTCCAAAAGAGTTATTATTTGAAAATATGATCAGCTCAAGGATCTCTTAGGTCCTGAACCAGATCCCTGATGAATTTATTTTCAATTTCTTATGGACATGATTTTCTAATTCTGTTCATATACTGACAATTTTTAGGCCTTGCTCTTCTTTACCCTCCACTGTTGCTATTTTAAGCACAAACTGCACAACAAGGTATCATGACCAGGTAGAAGAACTGTACAGAGATGGAGTGGAAAAAGCAGCCAATGTCCAAATAAAAACCTTAAATGACCTTCAAATGCCTGGAGAACTAGAAATAAAGAGTACTTTAAAAGATTACAACTAAGACTGGCTGCTTGGAAGCTAAGTATATAGAATTTTTTTCTGTCTTTCTCCCTCCTTAGATGGCATTAATCTGGCCTCAAGCTCAAATGTTAAAAATCTTGGTGTTATTTTTAATCAGGACATGTCTTTTATCCCCAACATTAAAAACATTACTAGAACCGCCTTCTTCCACCAGCGTAATATTGTTAAAATTAGAAACATCTCATCTAAAAATGATGCAGAAAAACTAGTTCATGCATTTATCACGTCTAGACTGGACTATTGCAATGGTTTGTTATCTGGGTTTCCAAATACTTCTTTAAAAAGTCTTCAGTTGATCCAAAATGCTGCTGCCAGAGTCTTAACTGGAGTTAATAGGAGAGATCATATCTCTGGTTTTGGTTGTCAGCAGCAAACTGGTTGATCCACTCTAAGAAGGTGCTATTTAAGAGACTGAGCTGAATACAGCACCTCAGACTGAGGAAGTCTCTTGGATGAGAGACGAAACGTTTCTAGATTTTTTTTGCTTTGTTTTGCTTTTGTTATTTTTTGAATGTCCAGAGGACCAGATTGAACTTTTTTGGATATCTCTCCAGTTTTAGCTTCTCTCCATTGGCTCCCTGTCAAATCCAGAATATAATTCAAAATCTTACTTCTAACCTACAAAGCCCTCAACAACCTAGCTCCATCTTATATTTGAGATCTTATTGTTCCATTTTTCTTAACAGAGCACTTTATTCTCAGACTGCAGGCTTTCTCAAAGTTCCTAGAGTCTTCAAGAGCAGAATGGGAGGAAGATCTTTCAGTTATCAGGCTCCTCTCTTGTGGAACCAACTTCCAGTTTCTGTCCGTGAGACTGACACATTATCCAGTTTTAAGAATGGGCTTAAGACTTTCCTTTTTGATAAATCCTATAGTTACGGTTGGCTTGTTATGCTGCCTTAAATTTAGACTACTAGAGGACAAATTGACCTCATTTCCTTAAATGATTTGTTAAAATTGAATAGTTTTCATTTAATATTATTTATATCTTAACATGTAATTCTTGACCTGCCATTGTGTATCTGTTCCTCTCAAACCCAGCCAGTTTAAGCAGATGACCGCTTGTCCTGAGCCTGGTTCCATTGGAAGTTTCTTCCTCATGAGGAAGTTTTTCCTTTCCACTGTCGCCTTCATGCTTGTTCAAGATGAGAGTTCTGTGATGGAGTTAAATTCAAAGCAGTCTGCTCCTCAGATAAATAAGTGTTAAATTATTATTTTTATTTATCAGTGTCACTATTCAGTGCCCTGAGATGACTTCTGTTGTGACTTGGCACTATATAAATAAAATGAATTAAAATTGAATTGAATAGAAATTGGGGGTGGATTAAAACATTTCCACTGTGCTATATATTAGTTAGAAATAAATCCAGAAGTGTTTGCAAAGTCTTTGTAAGGCAAGAAGCCCAGAGAGGTCAGGGTGCACAAGAAATGTGACCTCTTATGAAGATTTGTTTTAATCTTGACAACACAGCAGATAGTTTTCATTCAGATCCCCTGCCTGCTGTGCACACCTGCATATCACTGTGGGGTAATGCACATTTCTAAGCTCTGTAAGCTCATGGAGCTCTGCAAACCTGCCACTTCAATAATAAGTCAAACAAAGCTGACACACGCTAAACGAAAGGAAGAATCTGTAGAGCGTAAAATGGGGTGGAGTGCCTGTGTAAACAGTCGGCAAAGTGTTTGTTTTTGGAGCTGAGGGATCTATTACCTGAGCACATGGCAGCTCACAGCCACAAATCCGCAGGGATTGTATTACCTAAGCCTTTTGTCGGCCAGAGCATGAAGAGTGTCACTACACGACTAATCCTTTACCAGCACATGCTGTCACAATGACCCCCATGTACCTCCCCTCTGCACCTGACCTCTTAATGAACGAAAACAACTTCATTTAAAGAAAAATCACAACCTGAAAAAGGTTAGAATGTACTGTGAGACAAGAACACTCCATCCTGTAAATCTCAAATACATGTACAGTAAATGACAACTTTTCTCGCAAAGTACATAGTAAAATCTGAGATTTCTTAAAGTAAAGAAAGTAAAGAAATACTTACAGTGTTTGATGCATTTTACATCCTCCACCTCAAACAGAGGCCAAGGACAAAAATACAAGTTTGTATACAAAGTAAAAAACAAAAACGAGATCATCCCAATAGCTCTCTTTCTTTATGAGCAAACATTTCTGACATGTCCTTCCTCTTCCACCTCACAGTGCTCCTCTCCTGCTGCACAGACACGCCTCGTACCCCCCGCCCCCCTGCTCAGGCTGCTAAAGAAGCGACAGCAGACTCACTGAAGTAAC
Organism: Nematolebias whitei; assembly: GCF_014905685.2. Lineage (NCBI taxonomy): Eukaryota > Metazoa > Chordata > Actinopteri > Cyprinodontiformes > Rivulidae > Nematolebias > Nematolebias whitei. The sequence continues at coordinate 34,458,302 of NC_056508.1, read as the reverse complement.
ATATGTCGCCAAAGCCTCTCGCTTGGCAAGGAGGCTCTGAAAGCTCTGTGACAATGACTGGGACAAAGGCTGCCCAGTGGGGGGGTTCTCAGAGAGTATTAAGGAATGGGTGGAGACGAAGTACTACAGACATGTCTTTTGCTCTCACTCCATCTCACTCTCTTCCTTTCTCCTCGATCCTTCCATCCTCCCTCTTCCCACTACAGGAATATGTGTATGTCCAATTATGCCCAACTTTATGAGTGATGTTGATGCAGTGCCTTTTAGTGATCTTTGCTTTCCACTTTTCATGCAGCGCTCCAGGTTATTGATCGATGGAGGCTTACAAAACATGTCTGACACAGACAAGATTTGGTTGAAAAAACACAAAATATTGCCTTTTTTTACTTTAAGTAGTTTATCAAGTGAGTCCAGTTTCATACGTATATTATTTCAGTCATGTTTATTAGTTTCCCCATTACTCTTTAAGCCTAACTATCTGTATTTTTTTTTTTGTGTGTGTGTGAAAGTTTGACATCATTCTGAAATCCTTTCAGTAGATCTCATATCCTCAGAACATATGAATAAAACAACTATAAAAATGTTTCTACGTCCTAAAAGTGTTTGAGACTGAACAACATGAGGTTTGTGCCTAATGAAGAGATTACTAAGAGAAGAGCATACAAATAAAATAGAAACCAGACAGTCACTGAATAGTAAGTCAAAGGTCTTTTGTATTCGTACATTGACTCATTCATTCAATGAAAAAATACAAGTGGAAAATAACAAACTGAATTTTAAACAACTGTTCTAAAAGAAAAATGTAGAGAACTGTACTTCAGCTAGATTAAAATCTCTTGTGTGTCTTAATTTGTAGGTAAAACTGTGACAACTGTGAGCTTAACACGTCACTTACCCTGGAGACAGTTCCCACCTGCCTGAAGACTGCCACCATCATCCCAGTCCCAAAAAGCTCTACAGTGACTGGTCTGAATGACTATCGGCCAGTGGCCCTCACCCCGATAGTCGCTAAATGCTTCGAAAAACTGGTCATGACTCACATCAAAACAACCATCAACATCAATGAGGACCCTCATCAGTATGCATACTGTGAGAACCGATCAACAGAGGATGCCATCTCCTCTGTGGTCCACACTGCGCTCAACCACCTGGAGCAGAAAAACTCTTACGTCCGTATGCTCTTTGTGGACTTCACATCCGCCTTCAACACCATGATCCCCCAAACCCTGATGAACAAACTATCCACACTAGGACTAAGCCCCTCCATCTGCAACTGGGTACTAGACTTTTTAACAAACAGACCACAGTTAGTGAGGATCCACAACCTCTCCTCCTCCACCATAACCCTCAGCACTGGCTCTCCTCAGGGATGTGTGTTGAGCCCCCTCCTGTTTACTCTGCTCACGTATGATTGTGCAGCTACCCATCCAGGCTGTCACATTGTAAAGTTTGCAGATGATACAGCGGTGGTGGGATGCATCACAAACAATGATGAGTCCAGCTACAGGCAAGAGGTGGAACACCTGGAGAGCTGGTGCAAAGAGAATAACCTTCACATCAATGTGAAGAAGACAAAGGAGATGATTGTGGACTTCAGAAGGAACAAAAACATCTACACCCCCCTGAACATAAGAGGATCTGCGGAGGAAGTGGTCTCCAGCTACAAGTACTTGGGTGTACACATGAATGACAACCTCAGCTGGAGCAACAACACCACCAGCCTGATCAAGAAAGCTCATCAGATACTCTACTTCCTCAGACGGCTGAGACGAGCTGGTCTGGGAAGCTCAGTCCTCACCTCCTTCTACAGGTGTGCAGTGGAGAGCATCCTGTGCTCGAGCATCAACATGTGGCATGGAGGCTGCACAGCTGCAGAAAGAAAAGCTTTGCAGAGAGTGGTGAAGGCTGCACAGAAATCTGTCGGAATCAGCCTCCCCACCATCACAGACATCTACACCTCCAGATGCAGGAAGATGGCCACCTGCATCATGAAGGACCCCACTCACCTAGCACACACACACTTTTTGCCCCACTCCCCTCAGGAAGGAGGTTAAGGAGCATTAAGTGTAGAACCACTAGACTGAGGAACAGCTTCTACCCTGAGGCTGTTAGACTCATGAATCTCTAACTAGAATAATCACTGTGAAAAACCATATCATGTTGCTGCTGATCTGTTTCATGTTGCTGCTGATCTGTTTCAATGTTGATGTGTTCATGCGTGCACATCTGCTCACACAGACTCATGTTCATGTTTGTGCTGATGTTCAATGTTTTATGTTATGAGTGCTTAGTGTATATTTAGTTGATGTTTTTCTTAGTTCATATCTTAGATGTTATTACCGTTTTTCTTATACATTTTATTGTTGGATGTAACTGGGACCCCGTGTACATAATTTCGCTCCACCACATGTACCACATGAGGTGCGAATGACAATAAAGAAACTCTGACTCTGACTCTGACATCAGATAGAAAGTTTTGTCAAACTGGATCTGTTTTCTTCTGTACAGTTCAGACTAAACTCACTGCTGGTGCCTAAAAGAATGCCTGGACGTAATTATGCACTTCATTTAAGCCAGTTGTCATCACTTCAAATGGGCCTACTCCATGTTTAAAAGAGCATGGCTCCTGTAAACGCAGACACAATCTTTAAAGCCACAGTCAAGTGGACTGGTTCATTTAAATGCTAACTAGGTATGCATGCATTACTAAATATAGAAAGCTGATGGTCAAACGTATGTGGTCTAAACAGAAAGTTAAAGGAACAGGGAGAAAGAAATGGAAATAAAAGAAAAACGAAAACATTTTCTAATATAACGTCTTATAGATTTGTTTTCATACATATAATCAGTCAACGTCACAAGAATAGAGTAATAAAGATGCAAAGTAACTATTTAAAAGCCGTGTCATCAGTACAACAGAAATGCCATGAAAATGTGTATATCTTACACTTCTGTGAATAAAATCTCTATTTGATCTTTCTTGAGATACCAATGTTAAACTTAAGCATCATTAGTAGTTCTTGTTTTCAGCTGCAGGTGTTGCTCCAAAGAACACGAAAGACTTTCTGGATTCAGGTCAGGCAGCATACTTGATCAGACTGTACGTCTAACTTGCTTTTTCTTTCAACTTCCTGTTTGATTTTGGCAGGAACACTTAAACTCTAATAAAACTGGAACTTTGCACAAAGCATCTGTGTCTTCTTGTTAAGATAGTAAATGGTAAATCTACATATTTGTGGTGCCATCTCCCACACAAAGACGCAGGCCCTCATTATCACACTTCCACCTCTATGCTTCCCTTGTGGAACTAAATAATTACGTTTGGTCACATGCATGCCAAACTTGCTGGACCAAAATGTGGTAATTTGTTAGGTTTTCTATATGTTATAAGTCAAAAAATAAAATATTAATTTTGAAAGTTATGTGCCAGAGTATACGAGACCTCTCACCGTATATAAAAATGTGCCGTTTGTTAGACAGTCTAAATCAGGGCTATTCAACTAAATTGCTCAGGGGGACACAGTTACTGAAAGCCAAGAGCTCAGGGGCCGAACATCCAGCAGTTATTGTCATTAAGTAAGTTTGTTTTATGGTTAAAAATCTAGTTAGTTATCTTAAAATGAACCCATTGGTGGGCTGAACTGAGCACATCTGTTGGCCTGATTTGGCCCCTGGGCCGTCAGTTGAATAACCCTGGTCTGTGTTGTATAAACTATTATTTACTCTGTAATAAATCAGAAAAACGTGTCATATATGATTTGGCAGTGTTTAGAGCAGCATGCAAGGTTTTATTTTACGAGGCTTTAATTTAATTAGAAGACTGCTGCCTAAAATATACATTTGAAGCTTCTACTTTATTACTGGAGTTTTCTAAAGTGTTTCTTTTTGACCGTTCATAAAATAAAAACTAATCAAGCTAATCTAAAAATGCTGTACGGTAATTATTGGGAGATGCCATTTTTTTTGTCCTGTAAAATATTACAGAAGTTTCCACTGACACACCCAACTGTCAACCTTAGTTTCTCATATTTTAGATTTTTTTCTGTGTACTTTTCAATATGTTGGTAATTGCATTAAAAAAAAAAAAGTGATTCAAATCACCGAGGTCGTACATAATGGTGCAAAGAAATGTCAAAGCACTAAACGAGATGAGCTTGTTGAACAAATGAGACACGCCATTTGTAAATTCCAACTTTACGATAGGTTTGCATCGATTCCATACTTTTTTATGATTTATTTCCTCCCTAACATTCCAGACGTCAATTATCCACTAATGAGAAATAAATGCTTAAAAAAAAAATGTTTGTTTCAGGCTCTTTTTTTGAAGTTAGAGCATAAATTAGAAAATGTCACCCAAATAAATCTAGAAATACTCCACGTTTAACCACAATCTGTCAGTATGTTAGAAATAAACACCAGGACACGTGTATAGAACGTGATTTAAACCACAGCGTTTGAAGGTGCGCACACAAATAACAGAAAACTCACTGATGTTTGTTGCCAACATAAACAATGGCAGCCACATAATCCACATATTTTCTACAGCTCAGAGAAACTCTACTCACAAAGAAAAACTAATAACTTTAACTACTCGTTTCATTATTGTTATCAAAACAAGCACGCTTTGTGCTCATTTCCTGAATGCCCCGGAAAAATCACTGATTCATGTGTTCGTGTACCATTAACTGGCAGCATGATGGTTCAGTTGGTAGCGCTTTTGACTCTCAGCGAGAAGGTCACAGGTTCAAATCTCAGCCTATGACCTTTCTGGGTGGAGTTTGCATGTTTTCTCCATGCATGCGTGTTTTTTCTCCGGGTACTCCAGTTTCCTCCCATAGACCAAAAACATGCATGTTGGGCTGATTGGTAACTCTAAATTGTCCCTAGGTGAGTGAGAGAGTGAATGGTTGTTTGTCTCGTTTGGCTCTATGTGTCCCTGTGATGGACCGGAGACCTGTCCTGGGTGTCCCTCACCGCTCACACAGAGATGACTGGATATGGGCACTAGTGAAACCCATGACTCGAAAAGGAAGAAGTGGGTAAAGATAATGGATGGATGAATGGATGGATGACCTACAGATGATGTCCTTCTTATTAAACTGTTCAAAAGATGATCGGATTCAGTAGCTATTTACATTGATTAGTGGCCAAACCAGATAACTGGATCAACGAAATATGACTTGATTTGAAAGTTGGTTTTTTTTGCCTAAAATTGCATGTTGAAGTGTTTTTAATTTTTCTAGATTTCCAGTGTAATGAGTCCGATGTTAAGAATGTCTTTAAACCAAATGTGTACCATTCACAGTTTTGATAAATATTTCATAGATCTACAGGTTGATTAGTTAGTTTGTTTATTTGGTTTATGATTGCAGGTGTAATGATCTATCAGTACACAATATCACTGAGTACATGTAACTTTATGAGTTTGCAAATGCATTGGTAAATTAGTATCATGCATGTGGTTTCCCACAACCATGAAAGTCTGGGTGATCATGTAACTGCCCATGTCTGTATGTGTGTTTGTAGGTTTGTAAAATATCTTGTGAACCAACATTTTATTAATTCACTCAAAACATAATGGGTGGCCGGGATGGGGTAGAAGCATGGCAGCCCACTTGGAACCCGAAAGTCCCAGGTTCAATTCCCAGTCATTGCACATCTCGTGGTATATCTGAGCAGGACACCCTATCTCCAACTGCTCCCTTTCAATAGCTGCCCACTGCTCCACCTGGGGGTGGATAGATTAAATGCAGAGAGCCAATTTTGACATTGTATGGGAACAGACGATGACAACACATACACATTTTTAGCTGTGCATCCATAACTGATTGTTACTGATTCAATCAAGTTTTCATCTGATGCCAAGATGACCCCGCTCACCTGAGCGACAGCTTCACAGGCTCCCGGTGAACTTGATCTTTTTTGTTCCTGTTGCTTTTAACTTTTATTTGCGCCTACACTGTACATCCACGGTACGGGTATGACCATGACATTTGTGGAGTTTTCTGTGATGCTGCCTTACCATCATGGTTCAGTCCTTCCAACAGTCTCAGGCCTGTCATGGTGGCTGTCTCCATGATCCTCTATCTGCCTGTATGAACCGAACTCTAGGGACCCGTTCGGTTCCACGGGGAAACCGCGGATGTTCTCCGTCTGCCAGACCTGGTTCTGGAGGGCAGCTGCTGCGGTCCTTATCATCAAGATGCTGACGGGACCTGCTAACAAGACGTGCTAACGCTGCTAACAAGACCACACCGCTAACAGTACCATGGTGCCAACGAGACCATGTTGTTATGAGAAACCTCACTGCTACCACTCTGCCAATAGGACCATGCTGCTGATTTATTTCTTTTTCACTTTTGGCACCTTGTTTCTGTATTTTTGTTGCATGCTTTGAATAAACCCCAGTTTATGTTAGTTTTGGGGCTCTGAGCTCAACTCCGCTCACATTAAGGGTGTAAATTATAGCCGAACAGAACCTATGAGAATCGTGCTGCTGTTCGGTGTATTGTTTTGCACTATTAGTGACTGGCATAGATCTTAGATCTTTACCGTTGGGCGTTTGTTCAGCGTATATATATATCTTACATCCTTACTTACTGCTTCTTTTTACACTTTATATTTTGGATATTGTTGGATGTAACTGGGACCCTGTGTACACAATTTCGTTCCACCTCATGAGACGTGAATGACAATAAAGAACCTTGAACCAATCAAACACATTGCTATAGATCAATAATTTTGAAGGATGCTTAACTAAAATTTGATGTGGTAGTCGCTGAAGATCATTCCCAACTTATACTGCAAGTGTCAGTGCAGTGGGTGATATACATCTTTTAATTTAATTTTGAAAAGTGTTTTTAAAATGTTCATTTGCTTTCCGTTTGACTTTTTCCCAATACATTGATCACTGATTGGTTGGATTTCTAAAAATCTATGCATTTTGTGTTAACAAAAACCTAATTTAAAAACCATTTGTCTTTCTGAGCAGCTTCTCAAAGGGTCAGCTCCCTAACAAGCCCCTTGTTTGTTCTTTAGTCCTTCAAGCACTTAGAAGAAAAGCCTAAACATGCATGCTTGGAATTCACCCAGCAGCTCCCTGACACGTCAAACCCACTCACAGCAAACCGGTGCTACGAGAATCATGTAAAGAAACAGAAGCACAACACATTTACATTGTATATGGGCAGGGCTGTTTTAAAGGAAAAGTGTGCAAGAGCTCAAATTTCAAACCTGAGACACGTGCCAGAAAACAACAGCAACTTGGTTTTGATGTTCAGACATAAAAACGAGAGGTAAAAATATACGTATCTCAGTTTTTCTGTCTGTACATTAACCTGAACGTTTAAATACCAAAACCTTTTTAAAATCGTTACCACTGAATTGAATACCAGCAGTACGTATTTGCTCCCTCATTGTTTGAGCCGAACGCTGTTTGTAGAGAGCTGGAGGTGTGTGGCAGTTTGTGTGTGGCTCATCAAAGCTCATTCAGCCGGGCTTTAACTGCTTCCTGTGCTGGAACACTGTGATTAGTGGAATGACATGTAAAGAACTGCCTCTTGAAGAGGAGCGGGCCTGGCACGCAAACACATACCACGCCATGACAGCTGCAGGTTCCTAATTTATCAGGTTTGATTTGCACTTTACACAATAGCCAATGATTTTGGCAAAAAATTATGTTAATCTGAAACGAATAAGAATGGATTTCTTTACATTAAAGAAAGTCTTCAGATTAACTCAGACTACAAAAACAACATGAATCATTGTAGAAAAATGTCGGCTGCAGTTCTGGACTGACAAAGACTTATTCAAGGACTAAATCAGTTCTTCACAGTTTACAGCACCAAAACAAAACTTCAGACACAAGAAGTCACACTTGGCTTCCTCCCCTCAGACACTGGAGCCATGAGAAGATCTCGTCAGACTTTCCAACTCTCTGACACGCTGTTCATCACTGTTGCAGAGAGGTAAATGTGTGCCTGTTATCCTTTGTGGTCATTAGTTTATGGGATCATCCTGAAACCCCACCGTGGGATTTAGATTTTTATGTTTTATTTATGTTTTTAATCCTCCATTTGTTCAGGTGCAATCCTTTTATGGCAGCATTTGCCAAAGGTTTAGGTTACAATTTTGTAAAGGTGATGGATGAAAACATCTACAGTTATTATTCAGGAAAGTAATACTTAGTTATATTATGTTCTTTACGTCCTGTGGTTTGCTGTGCACTAAAATAATTTACCAGTTTGGGTTGTATTGTTCATATTTCTCAGTCTGTTTGAAGTTACATGATTGTTGCAGATTAATTTTTGTCAGGCATTTTCATCAAGAGTCTACATTTCATAGAACATGTAGAAGCATGGGCAAAAAATGTGCATCTTCTTTTTTTAGTGGATTAAAAGGAATCACTTTTTTTTAAATGTTAAAATCCTTCATCACATTCCTTGGAAAAAAAAAAAAAAAGGTATAACTGCCAAAACTAAAAGAAATAAATCAACCAATCAAGCAAGAGTCACTGACTTTTATAGTTTGCTTGTTGAGAGTTTACACATCAATTCAGGTCTTTTGAAGTTGAAATCTGCAGAAAGATTAAAAAGATTAAATGTTTTAATTGATGTACATACAGTAGCTCTTAAAATGGACTCTAATTTCTGACAGGGCTGGTGAAACAACGACTAAGTCTAATTAACGACTAACCAAGGGAAAAAAAAGTTAATTTCTGCCATCTTAAAACATTTAAATGTCAAAACCTTCACAGCACATCACATGATTGCAGATTTTAAAGTTTCATTTAAAACTATGTTTGTTTATTTATTCAATTCTAAGATTACCAAAGTATAAAGTGCAGGATGACAGTCAGTGTTCATTCACTAATCTGTTTGGAGAAGTTGGACATTTCTGTGGGAATGTCTCTAAATGTTCTGCATTTGAACACAGACAAGACTGAGGTTTTAGTTTTTGGACCTGAACATCTTAGAAATACATTTCTCAGTCTTTCACCCTCCTTAGATGGCATTAATCTGTCCTCCAGCTCCAATGTTAAAAATCTCAGTGTTTTTTTCAATCTGGACTTGTCTTTTATCCCACACATTAAAACATTAGAACCACCTTCTTCCACCTGCGTAATATTGCTACAATAAGAAACATCTCATCTAAAAATGATGCAGAAAAACTAGTTCATGCATTTGTCGCGTCTAGACTGGACTATTGCAATGGTTTATTATCTGGGCGTCCAAATACTTCTTTAAAAAGTCTTCAGTTGATCCAAAATGCTGCTGCCAGAGTCTTAACTGGAGTTAGTAGGAGAGATCATATTTCTCCAGTTTTAGCTTCTCTCCATTGACTCCCTGTCAAATCCAGAATTCAATTCAAAATGTTACATCTAACCTACAAAGCTCTCAACAACCTAGCTCCATCTTATACTTGAAATATTATTGTTCCATATTTTTCCAACAGATCACTTCGCTCTCAGACTGCAGGCTTACTCGCGGTCCCTAGTGTTTTCAAACGCAGAATGGGAGGAAGATCTTTCAGTTATCAGGCTCCTCTCTTGTTGAACCAACTTCCAGTTTCTGTCTGTGAGGCTGACACATTGTCCAGTTTTAAGACTGGGCTTAAGACTTTCTTTTTTGATCAATCCTATAGTTAGGGTTGGCTTGTTTTGCTGCCATAGGCTTAGACTCCTGGAGGACAAATTGACCTCACTTCCTTAAACTAATTGTTAAAATTGAATATTTTCATTTGATACCATTTCTATCTTAACGTGATTCTTGACCTGCCATTGTGTATCTGTTCCTACCAAACTCAGCCGGTCGAATCAGATGACCGCTTGTCCTGAGCCTGGTTCTGCTAAAGGTTTCTTCCTCATGAGGGAGTTTTTTTCTTTCCACTGTCGCCTTCATGATGACCTGACTGAAAAATGTTGGATTGTATACCTGGATTATTGAGCATGGACTTTGTTGTCACCTTCATGTTTCCTCAATATGAGTTCTGCGATGGCGTTAAATTCAAAGCAGCTGCTCCTCAGATAAATAATGTTTAATTATTATTTTTATATCTGAATGTTTCTGTACAGTGCCCTGAGATGACTTCTGTTGTGACTTGGCGCTATATAAATAAACTGAAATGAAAAATTGAATTGAATTAAATGTCTGCACATGATTTACACCATAGTGATTGTCTTATATCACATGTACCTTTTATCTAAGAAGATGGGTTGAGCTGTGATTTACCAGTTATCTCTTGGAAGACAATTGTTGGAATGTATTAGGACAATAAAGTAACCACTTCAAACTGCTCAGAAACGATGCCTAAAATGGGAAGAAGCACGCCTGTTCTTGAAGTGCTCACATTAACCACAGTAAAACAACCCACCCAACAAATTTTACTCTCTTAAAATGTTCATCCTGACATTTAAATTCTAAAAGCACAGATGTAAATGTCAAAGCAGAAAAACCTCCTGATTTATTGTACAGAACCATCCCGGGTCTTCAAAATAGATTTTTACCTGCGTGTGTCTCAAAAAGAAGCAAAGAATATGAAGTCATCTATCTGACTGAACTTCTGTTTGAAAACAAAAACGAGTCTGATGATGCGTTGACATCAAAATGTGCATGGAGGTACAATCAGTAAATATAATTTAAATATGTATACCACAAATCATCAGACTGATAACATCTCCTATTTGCCCACTCTTGTTGAACTGGCAGTAAATTAGCTCTGAAGCTGCTGCTGCTGCTGCAGCATGTCAAAGAGCATAACACTCATCATGAGTCATTTTAAAGTCCACCCTCAGAGCAATTCTTTAAACTTAATTACATCTGCAGTAGGTTTTGAAAGGGGCTCAAAACATACACAGTAAGTCAGATAAGTTCAGTCATGTTGAAACTAAAACTGAAAAAAGTTCAGGCTTAAAAAAATAAATAAATAAACGTGATGAATAAAAGACCAATGAGACAAATTCCTTGTAGCACCAAAACTGATCTAAACGTGTAGGAACAAGTTTTAAAAGCTGTATTGTTTACATCTTGTAGGAATTGCACAATCACAAAAGTCTTTGTGAAATGGAAAAAAGTTTCAGCCCAAGATGTTTTGTATTTACATGCTTTAATACGAAAAAAAAAAAAAAAAAAGTGATCACAGACAGAAGCATTTGATTTTAATTAGCCTCCAGAACCAGCGCTGACATTAGAGCAGTAACATAAAAGGTGTCTCACTTTTCATTTCAGACTGCACAGCCCGTTCTTCTTCTTCTTTTCATTTCTACGCCGACGACTGTCAAATTTACTTCCCCCTAAGACACAATGGTACATGCTCTATTCAACCTCTGCTCGACTGCCTGGCTGACATCAGGGACTGGATGGCTTTAAACTTCTTAAGTTTCAATGAAAAAAAGTCTGAAGTCATGTTGTTCCCTCCCAACGACACAATCACAAACCACTGCATCGACCTTTCCACTCTAACCCTGTCAGAAAAACAAAGAGTCACTAATCTGGGCGTGATAATGGACCCTTCCCTGAAACTTAACAGTCATGTAAACAGGATTGTTAAATCATGTTTCTTCCAACTGAGGCGGCTGTCTAAACTGAAGCCCATATTGTCCAAAAATAACCTGGAGACAGTAATACATGCATTCATTACATCTAGGCTTGATTACTGCAATTCGCTCCTGTTTGGTATCAGTCAGACCTCCATTGCACGACTACAACTGGTCCAGAATGCAGCAGCCCGATTTTTAACCAGTACAGGCAAGAGAGAGCACATTACACCAGTTTTGGCCTCCCTGCACTGGTTACCTGTTCACCTTCGAATCTAGTTCAAAATACTACTGTATGTCTACAAATCGCTGAAAAGTTTTGCACTTTGGTTGACCTTGTGGCTGTTTTAAGTGCTCTATAAATAAAATGGTATGGTACTCTCTCATCCAAATACTGAAATATTTAATATTTTGATCAACTTCACTTCTAATTAATTTTCTTTCATTTATTTAAGAAGTGCACTTGCTGCCTCTCTTATGGGGAGTGGTGACGTAGAGGTTAGAGAAGACAAGCCTGAGATCGGAAGGTCGCTGGTTCGACTCCCCGGACCGACAACATCAAAATCAATCTTGGATTGAGCTGACTCCAAAAATGTATCAGTTGTAGATATTTATCAAAAGATTGGTTTCTGAGATGTTAAAAAAATGTCTTAGGTCGTTTTCACACCTGATAGTCCGGTAGACTCGTTTCGGGACCAATATTCATGACCTTTTGTTTACATTTGAGCTGGTGCGTTTGCATTCACACTGCACTGTGCAGTCGAGTCAACCTGTTGAACCAACCTGTTCCCCCCTCGCCTGTGGGGGCGCTGCACCAAGAACTACTGAAAGAAACAACACAAAAACCTCTGAAGACACGTCTTCTTCTTCTTCTGTAAATAAAAATAAAAACGAAGTGGCATCAAGTTTTAGCAGTTTTAGTTGTTATATTTTGTCATTTTTCAAAAATGGACTTAGCATGAGCAGAAGATGAGACAGAAGACCATGGAGAATATTGTTTTCCACACAAGGCAGCTGACGGCTCCATATAAGGTCAGAGAAATGCGTGTTTGTTTACCCTGTGGAGCGGGGCCGGTCTGTTTACATTCACACTGTACTCGAATCGCGCAGGAGTTCTCTTCTACCGGACCGAGACCTAGGTTTTAGCCCGGGCCAGAGTTCGCCTTTTTGTTCAGTGACAGAGTTCGATGGCACGTTCACACCTCCCTAAATGAACCGGACTATCTAGGAAAACGAGCTAGAGTTCGATTAAAGCAGACTAAACAGGGCTGGTGTGAATGCACCCTTAAGGTTCACAAGTCAATTTACTATGGATGCCAAAGGTTTAAGCAAAGATCTAGCACAGAGTCTGGGATGACTCTTAGCTACTACAACACCTAATTTTAGTTCAATATTTGTAAAATTAGTAGAGTTAGCCAATTCTGTGACTGTGGCAGACCTCTAGTATAAGTTTGACTCCAAACCTAATCAGTTAGATGTACAGCCAGTGATTACTGTTTGAGGTTTTTAACAAATCTGTCCATTAAGATTGTTTGATCGGTTGCATTGATGTCAGAAGAATTTGTAATGGGGGTGGGGGGGGGGGCTTCACAAAATATTTTGAATAAAGTAGATGCCGTTTCTTGCATTCTGGTGTATTTTAAAGGAGTTGTTAAAGATCTATGTTTACCTATAAAAAACACTTAATTCAATAACTATTTTAGAGCATGGCACAATACCCTCCCATACAATGGTGAAATTAGTTCTCTGCATTTAACCTGTGCACCTGAGATACACCCAGGTGGAGCAGTGGGCAGCATTGCAAGTGCCTGGGGAGCAATAGGTGTCTTGCTCAGAGACACCATGACATATGGGAATGTCTGGGAGTCGAACCGTGGCTTTCTAGTCCCAGGTCAGCTGCCCTACCTCTACCCCATTTTGGCCCCTTTCAGTGGGATTTAAATAATCTTTCACTAAGAAAGGTTCATGCAGATACAACCAATGCCTTTTAGCTGAAAATGGTTTTATCTGAGGTACTTTCCTTTTTGTCACATCATTGCTAAGGCTCAGATCCAGTGGCACTTGAGATTTATCACTCTGGTAGGTCTAAATTAGTTTTGGGACACTTTCTATGGGAGTTGTAGCTTGCACCAACCTGTGTGTGCGCAGCGGCATCACTGCTGTCTCATGACAGAAGGTACCAAAGTGAAAGTGTCGGGGCCTTGCTTCATTTGCATTTTGGATCACCGTGAATTAAAGCATTTGTTCTGGTTTGTGCATCCGACTGAAAGGGTCCATTAAAGAGTGTTTTATGGGCCTCTACTGTGTTAAGTCGGAAGTTTAGGAGCTGGTGTATGGAGACAAGTGCCAAGGAGAAAGAAAAAGGTTCTAAGGCCCTAATCCGACCAGATGCCAGTGACTCATGGCCTGACAACTTTCTGCACGTCAACAGGTGCGCCTCGTAAAAAGTGACAACTTTAATTGTGATAATAAATATTTCAGCGTTGATCCAAAACAGAGCGTGACTAAACAATGTAGCTGGTCTCATATTTGATTCCAAGTATCAAGCAAAGCACATTTATTGTAAATCAGAGTTACAAAATATCCTGAGGCAATTCTATTGACTAACATTTTCTAAATGCAGTACCTCAGTTTCTCACACACAAATATTCCCATAGTTGGTTTAAAGAAAATGTCTCATTATCCCATTATAATAAAACTTTAATCATGTATGAGGATTCATAGCAAGAGCCACAGTCTTCCAAAATACAAACAAAAACTACTTTTTATCTATTTCTTACCAGTTTCATACAAGGGAAGAAAAGAAAAAACTGCAGAAGATTTTTTTAAATAGGCCCAAATGAACTAAAGCATGTTATACAGTACAGTAGTCCCTCACTACTTCACGGTTCATTTTTTGTGGATTCGCTCTTTCGCAGTTTGTCAAAGTAAGATTGGACATGACACACAATTGGCTGATTGATTGATGAGCCATACAATCGGCATGGATTTGTATTCAAGATAAATTATCTTCACTTATTTACCACCTGCTGCACCTATGCATGTGAAGCCACAGCTGTGGGAGAAGCTTCCTCCTGCAGCTTATCAGCTGATCTGATCAGAGCAGAGAAGTGGGTGTGGCCAAGAGTGCAGCCAGAGGCTGAAATCATGGCATTCTTTAATCTTTTAGAGCGTTTAGTTTAGAAACATTGTTTAGAATATTGCAAGAGTGTGGAAGGGTTTCAAACGCCCCATATATATATATATATATATATATACACATATATATACATACACATATATATATATATATATGTATATATACATATATATACATATATATATACATATATACATATATATATATATACACATATATATATACACATATATATATACACATATATATATATACATATATATATATACATATATATATATACATATATATATACATATATACATATATATATATATATA
>NC_056508.1:34419803-34438310 GCF_014905685.2 Nematolebias whitei | reverse complement strand
ATATATACAGTATATATATATATATATATATACACAGTATATATATACTAAAATAAACTACTACTTGCACTACTATTCCTACTTCACGGTTTTTCACTTATAACGGGGCTTCCGGGTACGGATCCCTCGCAAAAACGAGGGACTACTATATTCTATTTAACAATTGAATGGTAACTTTATCAATTCACTGAGCTATAATGAACAGTAAATTTAATATTATGTACAAGCTAGAGTAATAGCATGTTTTGAAAATGCTGTGGGAATGCTGAGTGCCGAATGATGTTATTGAAAGCTGCAGAAGAAGCTGAAACTGAATTGGTAAAGCTAAGAGAAGCAGAGTAATGGCTAAAATCTAAACAGAAAAAAAAAATACTAGCTGAAAGCTGCAAAACATATATGTTAAAAGGAGGAAAGATCTAGACTAAATTTAAAAGCAACAAAATGTCACTGATTAGAGCTGTCGGCTTTCAGGGAGAAGGCTGCAAGACCACCTTCTGGCCTTGGACCTTTCTAGGTTGTTTGCATGTTCTCCCTGTGCATGCAGGGGTTTCTCGGAGTACCCCAGTTTCCTCCCACTGACCAAAAACATATTTTTGGTTAAACGGTACCTCTTAACACAAAAGTGACTGTGTGAATGGTTGTTTATTTGTCTCTGTGATGGACTTGTTACTGCCCAGGGTGTCCCCCCTCTCACACAATGACAGCTGGATATGGGCACCAGTGGCTGCCTATAGATGGACCGATGGCTCGGCACGGAAAAGTGGTTTAAAAAAAAAAGACTGGATGAATGAATATTTTATTACAGTCTAAATCTCCTTCACTGAAGAGAAAACTAAACATTTGGTGTTTTGCCAATCTTAACTTTGCTTTGTTAGGATTATGTTGGCTCCCCCCCCCCTTTTGAAAAATACCCTTAAGGATTTTTTGGTGGATAGAAGTCAAGCAACATACCTAGCCTGGTCACGTACATTTTACTTTTTTAGAAGTTCTGGAACTGTGATGTAGTTTGTTTAGGATAATTATTCTGTTCATGTGGTTCTCCATTTTAAAGCTTTTAGGCATGGAGTCTTTTTCTCTCACTACAACATCTAATCTATATCCTTTGCCATTTTGCACTGATGCAGCACAAATGTCAACACATTCCTTTTCTGCAGAGGTGCTACAGAAGCATCCCAATAAAGATTGTCGCTGCTGGGCAAGAGCAAAGCTACTGGGGAAGGCTGATACAGACAACGACCAGCTAAAAACTGTTTGGAGTAATGTTTAAAAATCCAAGGGGACCAAAAATAATCATTTATTTTAAAATAGAGCAATACAACCATGAAAAGCATGGAGTCTTTGCATTATTGTGAGTTAGTGTTTAACTGAAATAACAAGCTCATACACTACATTGCCAAAAGTATTTGCTCACCTGCCTTGACTTGCATATGAGCTTAAGTGACATCCCATTCCTAATCCATAGGGTGCAATATGACGTTGGTCCACCCTTTGCAGCTAGAACAGCTTTGACTCTTCTGGGAAGGATGTCCACAAGGTTTAGGAGTGTGTTTATGGGGATTTTTGACCATACTTCCAGAAGCGCATTTGTGAGGTCACATACTGATGTTGTATGAGAAGGCCTGGCTCTCAGTCTCCACTCTAATTCATCCCAAAGGTGTTCTATCGGGTTGAGGTCAGGACTCTGTGCAGGCCAGTCAAGTTCATCCACACCAGACTCTGCCATCCATGTCTTTATGGACCTTGCTTTGTGCACTAGTGCACAGTCATGTTGGAAGAGGAATGGGCCAGCTCCAAACTGTTCCCACAAAGTTGGGAGCATGGAATTGTCCAAAATGTCTTGGTATACTGAAGCAGTCATAGTTCCTTTCACTGGAACTAAAGGGCCAATCCCAGCTCCTGAAAAACAGCCCCACACCTTAATCCCCCTCCACCAACTTTACACTTGGCACAATGCAGTCAGACAAGGACCACGCTCCTGGCAACCGCCAAACCCAGACTCATCCATCAGATTGCCAGATGGAGAAATGTGATTTGTCACTCCAGAGAACGTGCCTCCACTGCTCTAGAGTCCAGTGGCGGCGTGCTTTACACCACTGCATCAGACGCTTTGCATTGCACTTGGTGATGTATGGCTTGGATGCAGCTGCTCGACCATGGAAATCCAATCCATGAAGCTCTTTGTGCACTGTTCTTGAACGAATCTGAAGGCTACATGAAATTTGGAGGTCTGTAGTGATTGACTCTGCAGCAATTTGGCAACCTCTTCGCACTATGCACTTCAGCATTCGCTGAACCCGCTCAGTCTGTTTACGTGGCCTTCCACATTGTGGCGGAGTTGCTGCCATTCCCAAACACTTCCATTTTCTTATAATACAGCTGACTGGAATATTTAGGAGCGAGGAAATTTCACGACTGGACTTGTTGCATAGGTGGCATCCTATCAGTTCCAGGCTGGAATTCACTGAGCTCCCGAGAGCGACCCATTCTTTCACAAATGTTTGTAAAAGCAGTCGGCATGCCTAGGTGCTTCATTTTATACACCCGTGGCCATGGAAGTGATTGCAACACCTGATTCTGATCATTTGGATGGATGAGCAAATACTTTTGGCAATGTAGTGTATCTCTCATCTTCCTGCAGTTTTAGTATCACAGGTCATGTGTTTTTCTGTTTGTTAGGAACAAAAGATGGGGTGTGTAGGGTAGCCGACCTAGGACCCAAAAGTCATTAACCTTATCAAGAGCAAAGATAGCTATACAGTGGTCCCTCGTTTATCGCAGGGGATCCATACCCTGAAGCCCCATGATAAGTGAAAAACTGAAAAGCCGAAATAGTAGTACATCTACCGGTAGTAAGTAGCATGCATACATACATACAGGTGTTTTAAACCCTTCCCACACTCTTGTAATATTCTAAACACTACTTCTAAACTGAAACGCTCTAAAAAAATATATATTTTTTTTTTAAAAGAGCACAGAATGTCATTTCAGCTCTCTGCTTTCGCTGCTGTCAGCCACCTGCAAGCATTCTTGGCCACGCCCACTTCTCCACTCTGCACAGAGAACAGCTGATCAGCTACAGCAGGAAGTTTATCCTGCAGTGTGGGCAGCACACATGTGCAGGAGGAAGCTTTTTCTGCAGCTCTGGGCTATATGAATGTACAGCAGGTGCTAAATAAATTTTAAAGTTTATTTTAAATAAAAATGATGCGCCGATTGTGCAGCTCATCTATCAATCAGCCAATTGTGTGTCATGTCCAATCCCATTTTGAAAAACAGCGATTGAGCGAGTCCGCAATAAACGAACAGCGGAGTAGCGAGGGACTATTGTAACTCCATCCATCCATCCATTTTCTTTACCCGTTTATTCCATTTTGGGTCACGGGGGTCGCTGGTGCCCATGTCCAGCAATCACTGTGCGAGGGGCGGGGTACACCCTGGACGGGTCGCAAGTCCATCACAGGGCCACATAGAGACAAACGAGACAAACAACCATTCACTCTCTCACTCACACCTAGGGACAATTTAGAGTTACCAATCAGCCTAACATGCATGTTTTTGGACTGTGGGAGGAAACCGGAGTACCCGGAGAAAACCCACGCATGCACGGAGAGAACATGCAAACTCCACCCAGAAAGGCCCCTGGACCGGGGTTTGAACCAAGGACCTGCTCGCTGAGAGGCAGCAGCTCTACCAGTTACGCCACCGTGCTGCCCCTATTGTAACTCAATCTGTTTTATTAATATTAAACAAAAGCTTGACGTCAAGCTGATGGTGGTGTGGTTTCCAACACACACTTAAAGAGCTAAAAGATGTTGTGAGATCTTTGTTTAAAATGGACAATAACTGTTTGTGTCAGAATATGTCCTGATCTTCATGAATCAAAACAAAAACCACATGACTGAGGAACTCAGTTTCGTTGTACTGTATAGCCCAAGTAAATCCATCCATCCATCCATTATCTTTACCCGTTAATTCCATTTTGGGTCACGGGGGTCGCTGGTGCCCATGTCCAGCAATCACTGTGCGAGGGGCGGGGTACACCCAGGACGGGTCGCAAGTCCATCACAGGGACACATAGAGACAAACAACCATTCACTCTCTCACTCACACCTAGGGGCAATTTAGAGTTACCAATCAGCCTAACATGCATGTTTTTGGTCTGTGGGAGGAAACCAGAGCACCCGGAGAAAACCCACGCATGCACGCCCAAGTAAGTCAACTTATCCATAATTTTTCACAAAAATAATGTTTTTTGTTTTTTTTTTTTACTACCAATGGCATTCGAAATTCAGTGCACTTAAAAGCTTTAAGCTGAAAACCGATATGTTTTCATATAAACTTTCAAATTACCCTAAATTTACATCTAGCAACAATTTCAAATAAATTGTGACTGTTTACATATTCTTAACAAGCCCAGTTTCCATCAACACACTTGAACATGATCGTTACAAAATAAATTGTCTTCACTTTTGAATAATGACTCTGTCATGATTACATGAGTTTTTAATCATCATTTGTCCACAGGCTGTGATATCAGTTTTGGTTTTGCTGGAAAGTTCACATTGCTGCACACACACACACACACACACACACACACACACACACATACACTAAACTGATGTAAACCACCAGCTTCAGATGTTATCAGCCATTAAATGGCCATTATTAGTTGTTATCATCTCTATATCTAACAAACGTGTTGAGGGTGAACATACAGCTGGTGAAGTTTAGAGAGATTCAAACAAGAAAATGTTAGTGTAGCAAACAAGATGGCTTTAATTAATTAAGTAGTTTGTAGAGTGTGTGCAGTTCTCATTGAACACAACGGACAGCTGAACTAAATTTGTAACGTTAACGGAGACGTCAATTAAAGGATCACGTATAAGAATTGTGAGCTTAAGAGACCGCCCAGGCACACCTTTACTTTAGAGAAACACGTGCACAATATTTATTCATTCATTGTATCAGGATTAAATGCTAAATCAGGCATCCAATTGTTGGTATGTCCTCCAGCTAATTGCTCCCAACCGTAGATATCTACAGAAGAAATTAAAAAGAAATAAAAGTGACATCTTTTTTGTCTGTCCAACATCTGTCAGTCACAACATTTGGAGGAATTGTAACCACTTTGGGAATAAACTGAATGTTTGCACTGTTTGTGCTGAATATGTTGTGTGCAACAATGAAACTGAGGAGACCACACAGGTAGTATCAACACTAAGTACTGAATCCAGTGCAAAGTCCAAGCCCAGATTACTGCTGCAGTTTAGACCAGATGACCTGACGGAAATTTGTTGGATTGTATACCGGGATTATTGAGCATGGACGTTTTTGGTGCTGCAGTTTAGCTTGATTTTTGTTAGGTCATCAGTCTGGCAGTGACATGTCTCCTTGAGTTTCAAACTTGACAATTGTGAAAGTCTGATTTATTTATTTATTTATCTATCCATCATTAGGTTCTGGTGGTGGATTGAATCCAAGTGCAGGGACACAACATGATTCATCCAGGTAAAATAAGTAACTTGGGTTTATTTTAATCACCAAAGCAATAAGCTGACGGGGCAGCAAAACTTATGTTCAGGGAGGAGTCGAGCAGAGGAACAGAACATGACAGACATACAAGACAATTCACCAATAAATGAGGACACAAAGAGGCAGATTATATAGAAACACTAACGATAGAAAATGAAGAACACCTGGGGTGATTGGGATAGAGGACAGGTATGACAGGAGCTGGCAACATGCAGGAAAACATAAGGATCACAAGACAAAACACATGGATCCTCTTTTTTGTTTATTTATTTATTTATTTATTTATTTATTTGTTTAAAGATGCTGCAAACATCTCTATAAACACAACACTTTGGTAAAACCTGTGAAAGTTTGCAGCTCAGTGACCACCAGGCTTACACTGTTTGTTGTTTTACAGCACAAGAATCCTCAGTGATCCAGTGGAAATACTGTTCATACTGCACAATCTATTCTATCCAGGCTGCAAAAACAACTCCATTAACTGACTTTTGAGTTACACATAATATTATGATTGAGTTTGTCTATTCAGCTGAAATATGGTGGTGAAAAATGAAAGACAGAAAAGCTTAAACCTTTAGAAAAGTGATACTCTTTTAGAGGCAAACATTTTCCCTGGCTCAGAAGCAATCGTGAAAGATTCATCATGAATTAAGAAGCAAGATAAATATCTGGATTATCTTCACAACAAAGCGATAATCAAGTCACCTGGATTTAAAAAAAATCCTTATCTTTATTCTCTTTAAGTAAGCATTTCAGGCTGGAAGATGTCATGAGATTTTCTAAAGCCGTACATGTCCTGATGCCACTGATGCATATCAACACCTGCTTTTAGGAGCTCACCACCACCGTTCAAGAAGGCCTTGTGTAAAAACACTGAGAACAAGGTCAGGACCCTGATGAAGAATGAGGGGGTGTGAGGAAAATAAAAAAAGACAAAAAGCACGAGTGAGGGAGGGGACTGGAGAGTTCATAGGAGGTGATATCTGTGGCGCAGGCGAGAGAAGACCATGAGAATTTACCTCATTAGCATATGAATGAAAATTCCAAAGATTTGGGTTCAAAACCTGTTGTCAGGAATCCCAGTGGTAAATAAGCAAAACTATAGCTTTGGTTTACACTAAACTCTGAGGGTGAAGGTCAAAACTAAAAGTACTGTTATGAAGATTTTAAAAATGCCCACTATAGGAAAACACATGGCATCTTGTATTCCAAATAGGTGGAAAAAAAAAATCTTGGTGTTGTATGGATTAGAGCTGTCATTTCTAAACCGAACCCGGAGCCCGGCCTCGCTCGACCCAGATTAGGGCCCAGCTGGTCTATAATAATGTGCCTAATGTGCGGGCCGGGTCGGTGTTGGGCTTTTGATTGTTTCAGCGGACGTGTGCGGCTGATGTTTCAATTATATGTCAACATGGCTTGCCATACTATCACCAGCCGCACACGGACATTTGATGATGCGCTGACCGGCCTTGAAAGAGATAAAAAGTTCAGTTAAGCTTCAGATGGACTACTGCCAGTGATCTATCAGCCCAAATGGACATTCATTCAGCCGCTGCACTCAGCGGACATGCACGGACGACGACCCAAACAGGTGAGATCACAAAATATCAAACATCTCAGAGCAAGGTCCGTGTCTGAATAATGCAGAATGCAGGCAAGCAGGAGAAGCATTTAATGTGCTTTGATGGACATGAAAGGACAAACACCCCCTCAGCTCTGATCTTCTGCCCCCTTTACTCAGCAACATGCATCCGCTGACTGTCAATAACTATATAAGCAGCGAAAGCTTAATTAACAATGTTGGGTTTTTTTTCGGGTTCGGACCTGTAATTAATGCTAATTTGTCAGATAGGGTGGGATTCGAAAATGATGGCTACGGGCTGGGGCCGGGTCGGGCTGGAATTTTTTGGACCCGATGCAACTCTAGTCTGTATGACTTTCCACTTTTTTTTTTTTTTTTTTGTATTTTAAAGGAGTAGTTTGACAATATTTGACATTTTTGACTTATTGTACTTATTGAAGTTTATGTCTAAGGTGAAATCATTTTATCCTTAAATGACTTTGAACGGGTGATTTACTCGTTTATTACATCCTACATGAATTATTGTGAAGCTCTGTTTATATGAGTTAGCCAGGTTGGCCTCTCATGACTTAAATCAGAACGCCGCAGTTCGTCTTTTAACACAAACTAAAAAGCATGAACATATCTCCCCGGAGCTCACTTTCCTTCAACGGTTCCCTGTTTATTACAGAATTGATGGTAGCTCAGTTGGTAGAGCTGTTGGCTCTCAGCGAGAAGGTTGCCGGATCAAATCCCAACCGAGGACTTTTCTGGGTGGAGTTTGCATGTTCTCTCCGTGCATGCGTGGGTTTTCTCCAGGTACTCTGGTTTCCTCCCACAGAAAAAAAACATGCATGTTAGGCTGATTGGTAACTCTAAATTGTCTCTAGGTGTGAGAGAGAGTGAATGGTTGTTTGTCTCATTTGTCTCTTTGTGTCCCTGTGATGAACTGGGGACCTGTCCAGGGTGTCCCACACCTCGCACAATGACTGCTGGATATGGGCACCAGTGACCCCTGTGACCTGAAAAGGAAAAAGCGGGTAAAGGTAATGAATGGATTTTAAAGTTTTATTGATGCATTAAAAGGCCTTGAATTGGCAGCCTCCTGTATACCTCTATCTGACCTCCTGCAGCTTTATGTGCTCTCCAAATTGTTTGCTTTTAGTTGCCATGACATCCAGACTGGTCCACATTGGACTGGATTGAACCTTTAGTTGCCCTTAGGTCCAGACAGGTCTGAGCCTATCATAAGATTCCCATAAATGACACTCGCATGAGAACTTCTGCTTTTTTTACAATTCAGTTAATTTTACTGATAAAAGCAATCAATCTTTAATTTGAGATCAGGGTTTCACCACGTCTGTTCGTTCTCAGAGACAGCAGAGCAAACCACCAAACCACCGTGGCGCAGCTACGACTCATAATTTCCCTTTTCATGACGTGCTGCTGCACGTTGGAGTAAACAACGCAAATAATTCTGCTGGAGAAATGTACTTGAGCTATTTCTAAAAATCCCTGTAGATGTGTCATGCCGGGGGGTGGGGAGGGAAGAGGAGGTGGGGGGGTCACACACTTTATAAGGGTTTACTTTAGCCTTTTCTCAGTGGTGCGAACGTCACATGCAGCTGAAATTCCAGCCTTAAAGCAGGAGGAACATGTATGAACTTGGAGGATGTGCCTCAGAGCGAAGTTCTTATCTGGTCTCCAACAAAGACGACATCTTCTCATGATACTTGTTAAAAACAAGGGCTGGCTGAACAGTCGGATTTTGTTTTGATTCAGTGTCGGGCCTTGACAAAATTAAGATTCAACTGATCCAGTCAGCAGGAGGATCCTGCACAGGGAGGATGTTTACTCCTTACTCTGGCAACTGGGACATTCTGTCGCTGTCAACAAGGTGATGTGCCACAGATGTCCCAGCTTATTTTTGTATTTCTGTCTCAAAGTGAGTGTTTGTTCTTATAGAGCAGGCTTCACAGTGAGAGCAGTGTTCAGAAGTGCGAGTCCAGATGAATGCCGCAAAGAGAATTTCAAGTGCCAAGAAACCATGTTCCTCACTCACCAGGAGGAATGCAGCGTCCATCAGAGCTGTTCCAAAAGGTCCTGAAAGTGCAGCACAGGAGGTGAAGGCAGAAGCAGTTCATCCAATTCAGGCAGGGTTCAAAGTGATTTGTAACCCCTGTGTGAGGCGCTGATTTCACCAAACATCTGTCAGTCGGAGAGGTCGCGACCTTTGCTCTCTGTAGTAAAGAAGAGCTAGGCCTTAAAGGGCAGAAAGACAGAGCCATGGCAACCAGAATGCTGGTCTTTATGCAGGATTCACAGGCAGGAAGTTGTTTTTTATCCTCCCACAGAGTAAGAAGTTCATCCCCTTGATGGGCGAAGGTTTGATGCGAACAAATCTGTCAACAAGTGTTTAAAAAGGCAGTCGAGATAAAGATGCACTCAGTGTTTGACAGCGGCGCCTCTATTTTAAAACACAGCGTTGGGAGTTCCTGCTGCTGTAAATGTTTCACCGGCTTTCCAAATGTGGACTGGTTGTCCTCGGAGGAGCCCAGTCATAAATCCCCTCACCGAACACACACATCAAAGTTTCTCGTTCACGGTCATCTTAACTAAGCATCATTAGCAAGAGGTTTGGACAGAAATGTCTTTTTATGGAGTTAAAGCCCAAAATAATGTTTCGCACAGAATGTAACGTTGTGCAAAATATCTCATGAACCACTGAATGACTAAAATAATCTTTGGATGTATCTACAACTGGTGGACTTGGAGTCAACCCAATTCAAAATGGCCGCCACAGCTCATCAGTCTTACTAAACACTAAGATGGCTAAAAGTCAACTTTACAGACATTAAGATGAAATTTGGTGTGAAAACAGCTGGAAGTCATCCCCAACATACTCCAAGCACTAACAGGTCACACAAGATCGTTGTAACTTTGAAACTAACTGTTAGCAAAATGTCTCATGAACCACTGGATGGATTTACATGAAACTCCCAGGGAGTACCCACTTCATGTACATCTATAACTAATTCATCCAAAAAAGTTCAATCTGGTCCTCTGGACATTCAAAACAACAAAAAAAAAAACAAAGCAAAAAAATATAGAAACGTTTCGTCTCTCATCCAAGAAACTTCCTCAGTCTAACTAATTCACTTCTGGAGTCAATCCAAATCAAGATAGCCACCACAGCTCATTAAATATAGAAATAAACAAACAAACAAAAAACACACTATAGCTCAATGAATTTTACACACACAGAGCTAAAACGTTATGAAGCAGTAGCTGAGAGTCATACTTAATACAGAGTCAGAGTGTGTGTTTTAAAACTTTGGCATCAAGGCAGTGGACAAAATTTGCAGAGAAAAACAAAAAATATAACAAAGTAGGGATATATGATATTATCGGCATGGTATCGGTATTGGCCGATATTAGCGATAAAGTTAAATATCGGACATTGGCCATTCCATCAAAATAGTTCACTGAAATAAAAGGTGCTGGTTTTTTAAACATATATTATATATTTATAAAATGTTACATCATTTTCAACCCCCTTTTTGGCATCTGCATCTGGTAGCAGGCCAAACTGACAAAGACCATGCAGAATAATGTAGTATTTTAACCCCACAGCAGAGAAAGCTATGTGGTCTCTGTAAGTAGGTCTAGGTCCAGGTTTCTCTTGTAAATGAGTCTCAGAGGCTCAATGGGATTAACCTGCATAAATAAAGGTTGAATGAAAAGTAGGTCTAGGGGAAAAACTATCGGTATGGGTATTGGTTATAGTCCAAATAAGTTTTAACATATCGGATATCGGCCAAAAATCCAATATCGTGCATCCCTAGTATAAAGCTTGAAATTTAACCAAAAACCTAAAGGTTAGACTAAATCAATATGCATGTGTAAAAATGCTCATTTTCTTTAAATGTCTGAGCATCCACATACTGCTTCTTCACTGTTTATTTGCTCTCCTGCAGAAGATAATAAACCAAACACATCATTCGTCTTCTACGTGTCCTGCACTTCTGACTCCTACACATCCAAAAATAAATGTTACACTGTGAAATGGCAGCAAACCACCTGCAGAACCATTACAGTCACCAACCACAAGGGGGCGCACTAAACTGAAAATGGCGCCAAACTAGCTTACAATTAGGAAAATAAAACGTCTTTTTTTCTTTTTTCTATCAAAATAAAAAATAAAAGTCACAATGTCATTTTAAAACTGATATCAACCAGAAAACCAAAATATTTTTAACTTAAATAGCTACATTTTCGAAGACAAAGACAAAAAAACACCAGCAACATTTTGACACTGCAGTACTTATCCTGCTGCATAGCGAGGGAGAGGAAGCTACCACAACGAAATATATTGCATCATTTGTGCCTTTGACACATTTCAAAAATAAAAAAAACACAATAAGATAAAGTTCACAAAAACACATTAACACAGCAGAGTAAACAAATACCTCAGAGTACATTTTTGACTCCGTTACACATGACACGTGATTTAAACATGCAAAAAGTTATACTTATTATGACAACGTGTTTGTGACAGTTATCACCTTCATCCTGCAGGAGCAGACTGAGGAGATTAGAGACTGCCTCATTCATTCATGTTTGTGCAACTGTCAAGATTATCATCCTAAACAGCCTTTAAACAGATAATCCAAGTGAATGCTCTCTCTGAGGCCACTGATTTGTAAAATATGTGATTTTGTGCTTCTCTGGAAAGGCAAACTCTTCCATCATCATCTTTGCAGAAGTGAGAGACATTTCTCAGCCTGTGACATTTTCTTAAAAGCTCTCTCTCTCTGCTTTAACAACCTCGTCATTTGAGGTGATTTGGGAATGATTTGACAGTAAAAATGAAGCAGCATGAGTTTGTATGTAGTCGGTTCTTCATCAGAGACGCTCACACATGACTCCAATTAGCATCTTGCGTCTGTTTAGCAGCTGTGCTATGATTAACAATGTTTCTGTGAGTTTTACGTTGTAAGCTTTCTTTTTTCATTATTTCATTCATTTTTTTTATTAAAGGGAACCTCCAGGATTGCACCTTTGGAAAATTCGATTTATGTTTCTGCTAGTTTTAGCTTTTTGTTGTAATCATTTTAAATTGAACAAATAAATTTCATCTTCTTCAACAAATTTCAGCATGACATCATATACACTAAATAATGCAAATAAATAAATAAAATTGCATGTTGTATTTTGCTTCTTTTTGGCCATAACTTCTTTGACCATAACTGACAGCTGTTTTATTTTCCTTTCCCAGTGCAGCACTGATTAAGTGGCTGACAGTCTCACCCCCTGCCTGCTAAGGCTCTTAACAGCATTGCTGATCTATAAGGATAACAAGAAGCTGCTCTGATGCTGACAGCAGCTAAATTTACTTTTTTGGTCATGGCATTTTTAGGCAGCATTTTAAAACCATCAATGCATCCAACAAAAAAAAAGAAAAAGTGTAGTGTACATGTTACTACACCATAAAAAATAACAGTCCAATATACTGGAATGTTTGTTATGTAATGAAGTTAAGAGGGTGTTCTCCACTAATTTAAATTAAAGGTTGAATGTGCAGCAGGCACCGATTATACAATTACAGGAGTTGCTGAGGGGCACTTGGCTCCAAATGTGGCAATGTAGAAAAGGTTGAAACAAGATGCCGAGCATGTTCCAACATATGCTGCAGGTACCTGTCCCAGGGTGTAGAGTCTCCCAGAAGCTGGCAGGAGGTGATTTACTGGGTCCAGGTTACATATATCTTCCTCTCTTTTGTCTTTGTTGCCAGTTGGAGCCATAGTTTATAATTACATTCTGCATGATCCAGTTTGACAAGATAAGAATTGACAAAAGTAATAGGAGAAAACAATAATTTTCTATGACGATCACTGAGAAACCTTGTGAACATGGAGCCACGTCAGTGAGACAATCAACAAAACACACAGCAGCTGTGATTAGCTGAGCTGTAGAAGTCAAACCAACAACTGGACAAGAAAAATTAGGATGATGATGGAGTGCAGCAAGAAGAATAAATGTAATTTTGTGCATTAGTTCAGTCTGAAAAAATAATTAAATACTTTCTTCTGAGGAAAGCTGGTCATCACCTTCAGCTGAAGAACATTGGATCCATAATGAAAGAAGTTTGAAGTGTTAATTGGCGAAAAAGACATGAGTGAAAAATTACTTTGAGAGGTCAGTAAGACAAGAAAAAGTACTACTGTATTTTTCGCTGTATGAGTCACACATTTTTTGCATAAAATTGCAAGGCCAGCGATGTATACACCAAACTGACTTATTTATGTTTTTTCCCCATATTTATAAACCAATTTTTGTCTGAGATGTGACAATTTCATTCATTCTGACATGGAAAATATTGAACACTACCATTTTCAGCCACTAGAGGGTCCTCGCCCTATATGGCAAGCCAAGTGTCTCATTAATAGGTAAAAGTGGCTATTAATGAGACACTTGACTTGACATACCAAGCCACCTTCGTCTCGCTCTGGAACTCCTGGAGCAAATATCAAATCAGCTGCATTTCACGGCACTGCCCAGGTGAAATGCAGCTGATTTTACCATTAAAGTGAATTTATTAAGGAAAAGTTCAATTGAGACACACCTTTGCTATAATTTTGAGCAAACAAATAATTGTTTTTAAGTGTTAATCTTGTTAAATTCTTGTTAAAGTCCTCCCGTGCACGCTTCCGTTGCCGCCATTTGGCAGCCAATCGACTTTTGGCACAACACCGGCCCACATTTCTGGGTGTTCAGCGGTGACGCGTAATAGATGTGACTTATACAGCGAAGTGACTTATTTATGTTTTTTTTCCACTTTATTAGATGTTTTTGGGCTGATGCCACTTATACAGCGATACGACATGTACGGCGACAAGTACGGTATGTACTGTATAATTATCGACCATCAAAGTCCCAGAAAAGGACTGATCACAGTTTCCTAAAAAGATTGCTTTTGAACCAGAAGGAAAGACACTGTTCTACTAACATCTGTAGAGAAATTATGAAAATAAAATAATAAATAGTTTTAGGAAATAAAAGTTGTCTTTAGATTACTTTAAGAGCCACACTATCAACCCAGTCTCTAATGAAGGCAGTGTCAAACTGTAACATTTGGTTAAGTGATGACAGTGAGACGCCCTCTAACTCTGCTCAGCGCTCCTGTTTTTCAGAAACTTTTTTTGCGTTTCTGTTTGATTCAACCAAAGTGGGAGACTCATCTCCAAACATGAGACTGAATGATGCTCTGAGAATATCTAAATGTCAAGACACAAACAGTCTGGACCTTTTCCGAGAGCTTCGAGTGCTAGAAGAAATAAACCCAAAGTGGAACAAATATCAAACTTCATTCAGTTTGTTTGCTAAAATGAATTGAGCGGACCTTCCCCAACAGACAGTGTGCACACAGTCCTATTGATTAATATGAAGGTCTATGAGGGAGGTAAGATTTACACATCTCTGTGTGAAAGCTGAAAAATAAGTTAATTTATCGTGTTTTTCAGGGCTTAAATAACTGAGTTTCTCTTTATGAACATACTGGCCTTTATTAATAATTCCTGATTGGTAATTGAGGATTTTGTCATTGCATCAATGAGCTTTTCACCAGGAACAAAAATAAAGAAATAAAGAAGAAAAACGTGTTATACTTTTTAGCAGCCAAATCTATATGTAGCAGCTCTTTTAAAAAGGTTTTGACATTTCCTGTGTGAATCTGTTTGAACTCATTCCCCGCTTCCAACAAAATCTGTCAGACTAACCACTCACTTTTTGACACTTGGATTTTTATTTAGTTCTTTCTGAGCCTCTAATAAAAGCACAAATGGGTTGTGCATGGCTCCATTCACGTTCATTTTTTATGTGTTTACTGGAAGCAGCAGATGTTGCTTCGACAAAACAAAGAGCTTTCACCCTGAACAGGTGGAGCTTCTCTTCTCAGACTGACTCGGAGGGCCTTTTAATCAAATCACAGCAATAATGTACAAATACAAGTTTCTTATAGGCCTCACCCAATATTTGCTGTTCTAACAGGTCATTACTTGAAGTAATGAATGCCCAATCAGCACTACAAGCCAAATGTACATAATAAAATATAGATGTAAAATTTGTTAAACAACATTAAGACATTTTGTATTTTTACAATTTGTTTTATGATAAAATGCTTACTATAAGAAAAAAAATCCTTGAAGGAATGCATATCGCCTCTCAACATGCACACCAACATTTTAGACAGGCTCTCATGTGATCAGGTAGCATTTAGAAGATGCGTTGGAATGACACTCAGCTACTACCACACCAAATCTCAGCTCATAATCTGTAAATCTGGCTGAGTTATAGCCATCTTTGAGTTTGCTAAGGTTGTTCAGCTGTGGCGAAAATCTTGAATCAAGTTGACTCTAAAAGGTAATTAATTGTAGAAGTACATCCAGTTATTACTTTCTGAGTTCCTGTAAAATCTGCTCACTGGATGTTGATAAATTTTGCTAACAGACCAACAAAGAAAACCACACACGTGATCAGTAAGTTCTTCATACTAGTGATGTGCAGTCAGGGGAGACAGGTGAGTGATCATGACAAGTAAAATACTACTGGGTAACAATGATAAGAGAAATTTGACCACTTGACTGTTCTATAAGTGTTTTATAAAACTGTTTTCTGAATTATTTCAACACTTCAATAGTCAAAATCACAGAACTTATGCATTGCCTGTTCAAACAATGTGGGGTGATGCAGTGTAGTGCTCTGGTTCACCTCTGGTGGTGCTGTATCATATACAATATATGAAGTAGGCGGTTGGAGCATACCCATTGTTGTCTCTTTTTATATCGCCAATATACATGTTTGATTACACATGTGCTACACATGCTGATGTTAAATATATTGAATGAATGGGTGTGAAATATTTCTTCTTTCTAATCGGTTATAAATGCACGATTAAAATACTGAGGGCGAGGCAGAAAGTACTGTGCCGCACCAATAGGGGGCAGTGTTGCCCCATAGTTACAATGAAACGTCGCTGTGTGCTCTTCTGTTAGCAGAGGGGCATGGGTGGAAGATCATAGCTCAAAACTAAAGGAGTTTTCTAAACTCATCATTTTTTTCAAACTCATGCTTCTAAGAAAGGTTAGATAATACATGTTTGTTTTTTTATTATTATTTAAAATATCCCTAGATAGAGAACTTTAGTACTTGGCTTTTCTATGTATGTGAATATTCCTGTAAAGTGCCCTGAGACAACTTTGTTGTGATTTGGTGCTATATAAATAAACTGAACTGAATTTAATTTAATTAAAAAGAGACGAGTGTGAAGTTGATTAAATCATTATTACGTCTTTTTAAAAGGAAAAACAGCTAAATTGAAATATAAGTTTCTATTCTGGGTTCATATATGTGAGCATCTAATTCCAGAGTCAGTGCCTCACCTGTCACAAAGCTCACCGCACATCACTGCTTCATACGGACGGTTTGGTTTAGAATGAAGTAAAATTTGTAGTTTAAAAGATGTGTAAAGTACCAAATGTTGGAAATACTTTAATGTAGTTATTCAGTAAAAGCAAACAGTGGGATTTCAGCAAACTTGTCAACTAGATTCAGTAGTTTTAGGGCTTTTTATTCAAAACTATTAGCACGATGAAAGTCTGAACTCTGTTAGTTGATCCGGTCCTAGTTCTTCTTTTCTTTTTCGCTTGCAGCCACAACATTTTAATAAAACTGTCCCATTACACATTGTTACGCTCCATGACGCAGTAGACGTTAACAGAATCTGAAGCAGAACTCCCAACAAACAACCACCACTCAGGATGTGCATCAAGGTTTATCCTGATCTCATGTGACAGCTTGAGCTCCTGTCAATTAATTCATTAAAGCTCCAACTACACATCGCCACAGGGAGCGCAAGAACCCAACAGATCCCTCATTATCACATTTCAGTCAGGTTGGGTCATCCAGAGCAGGGCCGGCCCCTGGCATAGGCAGTATAGACAAATGGTAAGGGCACCAGCCAGGGGGTGGGGGTGGAGGGGTTACAAAAGGGGCAAGAAAAAAAAAACAGT
This sequence comes from Nematolebias whitei, assembly GCF_014905685.2. Taxonomy (NCBI): domain Eukaryota; kingdom Metazoa; phylum Chordata; class Actinopteri; order Cyprinodontiformes; family Rivulidae; genus Nematolebias; species Nematolebias whitei. The sequence continues at coordinate 34,421,147 of NC_056508.1, read as the reverse complement.
AGCTTTCACTTTTCTTTTTAAAACTAACAGTTATTATTATTCCCTTATATATAAAAAATAAAAAACGACTTTTGTTGCTGCACAGCAAAGCATCTTAAATACTAAGAATAAAACTAACAATGATACAGTACTTCTTTGTTTAGATCGCGCAATCCCCCACCCCCCCCACCACCACCACCACTACCCCTTCTTTTGTGTGTGTGTGTGGGGGGGGGGGGGGGGGTATTTGGCCCTCCAAAAATATTTGTAATGTAACTTTTAGATTGATTTTGAATCATCAGTAGAATTTAAAAAAAGATTAAATTATAATTTGAAATGTATCTGGGCAGCACGGTGGCACAACTGGTAGAGCTGCTGCCTCTCGGTGAGCAGGTCACCTTGGTTCAAACCCTGGTCCAGGGGCCTTTCTGGGTGGAGTTTGCATGTTCTCTCCGTGCATGCGTGGGTTTTCTCCGGGTACTCTGGTTTCCTCCCACAGACCAAAAACATGCATGTTAGGCTAATTGGTAACTCTAAATTGTCAGAGTCAGAGTCAGAGTTTCTTTATTGTCATTCGCACCTCATGTGGTTAATGTGGTGGAGCGAAATTATGTACGCAGGGTCCCAGTTACATCCAACAATAAAATGTATAAGAAAAACAGTAATAACATCTAAGATATGAACTAAGAAAAACATCAACTAAATATACACTAAGCACTCATAACATAAAACATTGAACATCAGCACAATGTTTTATGTTATGAGTGCTTAGTGTATATTTAGGTGAGAGTCCCTAGGTGAGAGTGAGAGAGTGAATGGTTGTTTGTCTCGTTTGTCTCTATGTGTCCCTGTGATGGACTTGTGACCCGTCCAGGGTGTACCCCACCCTTTGCACAGTGATTGCTGGACATGGGCACCGGTGACCCCCGTGACCCAAAAATGGAATAAGCGGGTAAAGATAATGGATGGATGGATGGATGATAAGAGTATATTAATATGCAATAACTTCAGCAGACATCTTGTTATGTGTTTTAATCCTGTCTCTGATGATTCCTGTTACATCACGCTTGTTACATGCCGAGATATAGATGTTGCTCCTTACTGCCATATTTTACGCTGTACTGTGGAGGTGCACACGTGTGCACTGTGGGATGTAAGAGGACTTCACAACTTTATTATTAGGAAGTAGTTGTAATTTATTTAGTAATAAAATTAGTTGCATTAGTATCCTGATGTATGCTCAATACTCCAGGTAGAAATATCAAAAAAAGTTGTCTGGTCCACTGGACATTCAAAAAACAAAACAAAGCAAAACAACAATATATATATATATATATATATATATATATATATATATATATATAT
>NC_056508.1:34396689-34414803 GCF_014905685.2 Nematolebias whitei | reverse complement strand
TATATATGTATATATATATATATATATATATATATATATATATATATATATATATATATATATATATATATGTATGTATGTATGTATGTATGTATGTATGTATGTATATATGTATGTATATATGTATATATATATATACATGCCCCCAGACCCCTGAGGACTACTTCAGTCCATAGCTGATTATTAATATGAATAATTGTCCCAAATTGCCATCAGCTTGTGTTGACTGAAATCTAGTTTTAAATTCAATATATTGTTATCAGCTGTTGTAACTGGACAGCCTGGTTCTTAAAGAAAAAATATACTATTAAAGACAAAACTTTAATTTCATGCTGGCATTGGCAGTAATATTTATGCAGGGGGCACTGCCTTATTTCATGCCTTGGGCGACAAATTGACCCAGTTATGTCCAGACAAAGCCTTGGAGAGAAAATGCCCCAGAACTCATCCATGTTAAAGCACCAGAGGTCCCCTTTACTCTCAGAGCAGCAGAGAGAGGTACATGTGATCTCTGTCATATGCGCAGTTTGAGGATGCTTAGTGGAAGGAAGTCTTGTCATTATGAGTTTTTCAGATGAATCGGGTAGAGAGAGAACAGCACACACTCATGTAACAGAACACACACTCATGTAACACACTCAAGAGGTTTATTAACATGTGAGGTAATAATTGTTAAACGATCTTCAGCATTTTGTAGAGCTGTGCGCGCAAATGGCAGGTGAAACTTATCAGTTTCTGAGCTGAGTCACAGGTTTAAATGCCTTCTCAATAAGGTTAAATAGCTCGTTGTTCCAAAAGTAAACCCTAAAAAGTGTAACTCACCCATGAGCTGGACAGCTCAAGTCTTCAGGCTTCCTTCAGGAGTTTCTTTAAAGTTTGTTCGGATCCAACTTTACGCGTGAGGAGAGCTTTAAGTCCGAGGGACGCGCTGCCAGGCGTCTTCACTGAGGAAACTATAGCGCAGTTTTGGAGCGTAAAGCTTTGTTGTTTCTCGTGTGCTGTCCTGTAAGTCCTCCTGAGTGACGGGCAACAGTGCGCTGTCAACAACTTCACCCAGGACTCGTCTCCGCAAGGTCGTTCTTCTATTTTGGAGGCGTCGGAGGTCAAAGGACAAGCAGGAGAGGGTGGAAATGACTGCTGTCACATATTATGATCGGCATGTTCATACTTTGAGGAGTAGAGGGAAAAAAAGTGCGCGTCAAGAAAAAAAAAGTGTGTGTGGGGGGTGGTATCTTGGTGCGCAAAAAGAGCGTCTCCTTCACCTCGGGCACATTTTACCTGCGCATTTGTTCAGTTTGACTTTTCCCCTCCCTCAGTTCTCCATCTACTGTAATTATAACTTTTAATGGAAATGTGCTGCTGTTATTTCCACTCTCAGGTTGCAGACTAATGAGAGGGTGTAGGGCGCAAACGTCCGCACCCGTCTCTCCAAACTGCGACATTCCGACGTCACCTCCTGGAGAAAATGATATTTAAAGCACTAACAGAGCCAGACTGCACTAAATGCTTTGTGTGTTTAACTCCTGTCAGCTGATGAGCTTTTGTGTTTCAGAGAAGATGAACATGTTTTAAGGAGGTGTGGCCGCAGCATTAATGCTCCTTAAACACATCCAAGCCTCGCCTTGTTCAATAAACAGCTCTGAACGCTCCTGTGGAGTTTCCATGCAGCTCTCATCAGACTCAGCATGTCTGAATAATGTACTGTCATGCAGTTTGAGCTCTCCCAGAGTTAAATCAAAACCACTCAGCTGAAACCATTTTCTTGAGTTGTTCTGTGGAAATGGAGTAAGAAGAAACAATTCTGGATGTGTAGTTTACCTATAATCACCTTAAAACCCACTTGTTGTTCCATTTAAAGCCAAAGAGTGTTTACTTTTGGATTTTGAGACTGAAATTCACTTTTCTTTCTGAAATAACACCTGATTTGACTATAATTACATAGAAATGGGTCCTGGCTGTGTAATCATATAACTAAAACAAATACAGAAAGCTCCTGTGCTAAGATAGACTTTTGATTGCATTCTTTTAGACCTTTAGATATTTAGGAGCTGAGATAATTTACGTATTTACCAGGGCCATAAAAATGTTGTTTCAAATTGATTTTGTATCTTTCTTTACTTTTTATCATGTAAAATATAGATTTTCTATAATTTTGTTTCCGTTGTCTAAGCAGAACTGTTATGTGAATGTATCCACTTTGTTCCTGCACATTTCAAATGGAGCTGCAGACCTACAGAGCACACATTCCAATTACCACTTGGTCCAGCAGTGAGAAGCGAGTCCTGGATGTTGACATGACCTTCTCATTGTGAGAGACGTCCAACGCTGCAGGACTTCACTAATTTTCACCCACTGTGAGGCCGGAGTTCAGCACTGACCTGTGGTCTTGACCCTGCAGCTTCTGTGTTTCTCTCTATCTCCAGACATGCCCCTCTCTTTAATCTACCCAGGTCCGACTACATCTCTGCGTGCCATGAAAGCTTTTATATCGCTTATGCAAAAGCAGAATTTCAGCCAGAGCTCAAATATTTTTGTTTTTAATTCATGTGCCAAATTTATTTCACGCTAGTTCACACTGACCACTCTGTGTGTGTGTGTGGGGGGGGGGGGGGGGGGCGCTAAACAGATTATATGCAAACTACCACAAATGAAGGAAATCTTGTTGCCATGACAATAGACATATATGATATTGGCAGCCTTTCCTCCTGAGGTGTAACAATGCCACCTAGTGATGTCTGAGACTACTGTGCCCTTCAGGGACACGTCTCAGTTTCCCATCGGGAAAGCTTTGAAATGATCTGAAGAAACATTTAGTTTCAAATGTGGTAAAACATTTGAATGTATAAACGTTGATTTAATTTGTTTATGCAAAAGAAAATGCAAATCAGAACTTGGGAATTAGAAACTTTAGATTTATGTGGAAATTAGATACTGAAGAGGGCATGGCACGTGCTAAGGATCGACAGTTAAACATGAAACAAAATACCTCTTAGTTTCAGAAATGCTGCTTCCCTTTTTTTTCCATTGTTAAATGTAGAATAAGTGATATTATTTTCTTCTGATGTACAATGAACATAGGCTATATATTTCCTTGATCCTTTTGCTTGCAATATTGCAAACTGCACAGTATGTAAAAACATCCAGGCGCATACATAAATGTCACAAAGCACCATTTAACCATCCATTTTCTACACCTGCTTGTTCCTGTTCAAGGTCTCAGGGAACTGGTGCCTATCTCCATCAATCATTAGATAAGAGGGAGGGTATACCCTGTCCAACAAAGACACGCTTTTACAAGTTAAGTTTTTAGGGGGACTGAAAGAAGAACTCAGAGCACCCAGAGAAAATGAACACATGAACAAGGTGAACATGCGAAGTCTATGTGGTGAGTCCCAGCTGGGAAATATATATATATATATATATATATATATATATATATATATATATATAAATACAGAACAAGTGAGTATTTTGTGACATAGTGATTTCAGGTACAAACATCATTAGACAGCTACATCTTTACATTGAAAGTAGTTGTTTTTTTGTGTGTTAAAGGTTAAAAGTTATATATTGATCCATAAAGGTAATTTTCTTGGTTGTTTACTTATATGAGTTTGTCAGAAGTTTCAACACAATCCTTAAAGGCAATATTGATATTTGTGCTTGTATATTAGTTTGTGCTCACGTCGCATTTATAAGCTGATTTTATAATTTTACCCTTAGAAATGCTTAATTTGTCTTGGCTTTTGGTGGTATTTGCTGATTTATGCAAAAATGAAAGTTAGTTCTTGGTCAAATATATTTCATAGCTAATAGTGTTCCCACATAAAAATGCAATTTCATACTTAATCCAACTCTATTTACCATCATAATTCAGTTAATCTCAATGTCACTCACTACCTGTGCAATAACCTGTCACACAGCTCCTGTTGTATATACTGTATATCATGTGCATTTAAGCTAATATTACTACCTGTGAAATACTTTTTTGTACTAATTCATCCTACTTGCACCGTTATATTCTACCATGTTGTTGTTTACTATATTTCTTTTGGACCTTGTAAATATTATATTTCTTTTTCACTTTTTGGCACTTTATGTTGTACTTTCATTGCATGCTTTAGTATTACTTGTTTGTTTTTTGTTTTTTTTAGCGAGTATATATATTCAGAATCAGAATCAGAATAAGCTTTATTATCATTGCACCGAGATACAATGAGAACATGTACGTACAGTCGTCCGAAAGATGGGCGGAGTGCACGAAGCTGCTACTATGAAGGGGCGGCCCTCTCATTCTTGTTCAGAATAATATATTGAAAATCGTATTAAAATGTGATTGGGATTTCTCCTTCTCCCTGGCTCCTGAGATTGTGGGGAACGCTGTCCACTCTTTGGTACTGAGTCCTGATGACTCCTGTGTTGTGCTTCAGCAGATGATAGGGATCAAACTGCAAGGACTAATCTGTGTGGGCGGGTTTGCGGTGAACATCTCTTGCCAAATGTCCTCAATCCGCGACGGAGATCTCACAATCCAAGAAAGTCAACTTGCCCTCCTTTCTATCTTCTCGTGTCAATTTTATATATTTATCCACAGAGTTGATGTGATCAGTGAAATGTTGGACTTCCTGTTATTAGTGTTACATGTTATATGTTCGAAATATAAGATCTAGTCAATCTTCTCTACAAAGACCTAGAAATGGCTGGGACTTTAGTGTGTGTACATTTTCTTCAAGGCAGTTTCAGGTCAGCTCAGGTGTTTTCAGGTGAAACATCAGATTCAATCAAGTCTATTGGTCTCAGACAGACAAAAGACAGCCACAGACAAAGGTGTGGAGATAAAGGAGATGACGCAGTGCAGAGCAATGTTGGTACCGAAGATGACGAATACATCAGAGAATATGGAACATGTGCCGATATAGAGTTATTACCAGCGTGAAATTGACTGACAACACTGGGAGCTTTATGCGAACTATCTGTTGCACCAGCAATGCATTATCTTGTTCGCTACTTGCAAGCCAACAAGATAACAGCTATGTGACGGGTGCTAAATGGAGATGTACCAGGAGTGAATGTGAGCTGATAAGTGCAATCAAAGCCAGCTGCCTTCACTTATTGACTCGACACTCAGAGGTGTGCAAGTGAATGTGTGTAATATCAGTGTTGCAGTGGAATACCAGGCATTACATCATCACCACTTAACAGTATTACAGGCCCCTCACCAGACTATTGGTGCCCAGGGGAATGATTGAAACTGAAATGTTTAATAACTTTAATACCAGTGCACATTGGGATTATGTGAAGAAGGGCTGCTTTTATGCTTTGTCTTATTGTTCTCTACTCTATCCCACATTGTATCTTTGTTGAAACAAAAAACAGTCCTTATATTGTAGATATTCAACTGTCAATTAAAAACAAAATAGTGTTGACAGAAAAGACCATCAGGCAAATATGATTAAGGTTAACACAGTTTAATCTTAAGGAAATTAGTTTTGGGTTTAATTTTCCTTGAAACAAAGTTGATTTTTTTTTTTTTTTTTTGTGTGAGCATGGAGTAACAGATGGCTGGATTGGGATGTTGTGAGTGAAAGACATTAGTAAAAGCAGCCATGGACATCTTTGGAATAAACCAAGCATTCCTTTAAAGTGCCTGTGACATCATATTTTATAATAAACATGAATTCATTTTTTGAAAGGTAATATAATTAACACATTGCAAAAAGATTTCATGTCACTGAGATGAACAGTTGTTGAGATATCCACATGTGCAGTAACAGGAAGTGAGGACAAAGTGGAACGCTTGCACAAACAGAGCATTGCTACAACGGCTAACAAAACAGACAGTCGTGAAGAATCTTGTGTTTTTCTAGATTATTTTGAGTTATTATCAGAGAGATATGAAAAAGAGTCAGAATTTAAATAATCTAACTTTAATGAACAAAACGCAGGGAGTTTCCTTTGATGTCACTTCCTGTTTCACTTTGGACACTGAGTTCAAACAAAAATATGCCATTATGTTACAAAATGGATAAAACCATGTGTATTAATGCAAAATTCTTACATATTAAGATGTTTTCTTCCACTATTGGTATTTGTAGGACATGCATGTCACAGGCACTAATAAGAGATACGTGTTCCTGCCTTGTTTATAGCTAAGATCTCATTCAATTAATGTACAATCCGAGTTATTGGAGACGACTCCCAGCTACTACCTCAGCAAATTATTGCTCAAAATCTGTAAAACTTAATTATGACTAATTTTGTCTTTGCCAAGGTTGATTAGTTTTAGCAGGCATCTTAAATTTGGTTGACTGCAAAAGTTAACCAGTTGTAGATGTTCATGCAATGATTATTTTTCCAAGAGTTTCAGTGAAATCTGTTCATGGTCAATATTTTGCAACAAGATTTGACTCCACCGTTTCCTGACCACATTTTAAACTAAGAATTAACACAATCAGAGTTTAGACTGCATGTTCGAGATGACCCTTAGCTATTAGAACACCAAATTTGAGTCCAGTAGCCATTCTTGTGTTTGTTAATGTTCATTAGCTGTACATAGCAGAAAGACAAAGTAAAATAGCAGAAAGACAAACTTCTCTCTCACACACACATAGATATGTGTAAGAAAGAAAATAGTCTGAGTTGGTGTTTGATTTCTTTTCACAGATTATTAAATCTAAATCACACTTTTGAAAATTACAACATCAACTGGGAAAAATGACCAATAATTAAATTTCAAAACATGTGTGAAAAGAAATGTTTTTGTCTGTTCTTGTGCTAATGGATTCATATCAAACAACTTGCAATATAAACCTTGTAGTGATTAAAATAAGTGTAAATAATTTTACTTTTGTGAACAAAACTGTACAACTTTAAAAATAATATCGTTTTAGATGTTGGATGGAATTTTTACTGTAAAACTGTGTGGGGGATGACCTCATTAGAACCTCATTAGAACAAACATGGTGCTATTACAAGTAAAATCAATGACTATTAATAACAAATCACACAATATATATGGCTTATCTTCATACACGCACACATCAGGACATTTGTTGCATATTCTGTTTTATGTATGTTCACACGTCAGCATGTTGAAAATTAATTGATCTTTTATGGTAATCAAGATATTTCAATAAGTCATGAGTTTGCCATCCCGAGGATAAGTTTAACGTCTGGAAACAGATGTGTCCACACTAAACTAGCTAACAATCATCTGTAAAACTGTAAGAGGCAAGCAGAACTGCTGTTGCATGTGGTGGCCATTATGTTAAAACTTTGCATTTTCTTTTCATTTCTGCTTCATTTATCCCCCCAAATTCTGCAAGTTAACGCTTAAGAAGTGCCGCGTTGTTGCCTGTCACCAGCTGTTTGAGGTTAATTGCATTCTTTCAGTTTGCTTGAGCTTGCTGAAGAGACTCTAATTTCCTTCATTTTTCTTTTCATGATACAAATTGAAGTTGGCGTTTAATTGCAACTAAAGCACATCTTTAATTCAAAGCTGAAGTCATTTTTGTTTTTATACGCAAGCTTTTAATGTGCGTTAAATGCACGAAAGCGTTATGTCATTGACAAGCACAGAGTGAAAATATTCATTAGGAAGGGCGTATTGAAAATCGATAACGCAGTCTGCACTCTGGACCCATACATACCTAAAACCCAATCACCTAGGAAAGATTTTTCACTGGACCAGTGAGAACACGGTGTGTTAAAACAAACGCTTGGAAGTATCAGCGCACATGTTAGCTGAACGTCTTGGCTCCTCTTATAGGAAGCAAAGTGTGGGTGATAATTCACTTGGGTTAAAACATCCCCATTGTTTGTCCCATTCAACTACAAGGTTCACATACGTTTAGGCGTCTAATGCTCTCAAAATGAAAGCAAACACAACTTCCAACTCTCTGGGTTTCTTATGAACGAGGCAAAGATTTAATTTAACAAGACATATTGGTGAGCAGCACCGCCTTGGGCTCACTCCATTTTTTTTTTACCCAAGGTCTGTTAATCCATCCATTATCTTCACACGCTTCTTCCTTTTCGGGTCGCTGGGGTCGTCGGTGCCCATGTCCATCCATCACTGTGTGAGGGGCGGGGGACAACCTGGACAGGTGTCCAGTCCATCACAGGGACACAAAGAGACAAACGAGACAAACAACTCTCTCACTCACACCTAGAGACAATTTAGAGTTACCAATAAGCCTATCATGCATGTTTTTTGATCTGTGGGAGGAAACCGGAATACTGCAGAAAACCAGCGCATGCACAGCAAGAACATTCAAACTCCACCCAGAAAGGCCCCCGGACCGGGATATGAACCAGGGTGACCTGCTCGCTGGGAGGCAGCAGCTCTACCAGCTGCACCACCGTGCTGCCCAAGGTCTATTCATTTACAGATATTTTGTTTTATTTAAAAACAAGTTGGTTTTTATATCCCTGATAAGTAAGCTAAACATTGCACATAACATTTATTTTTTTTAATCAAGTGAAAGAGAGAAAAAAATGCAACGCTGAGACAACCAAGGATTTTGCATCGTTGCACAGAATCATGAATATTTGTTCATAAGCGAGTAATCTAACCTGATGGTTCCTCACAGTAAAACACCAAGAGGGAGGTCTTGAGATGATTTCTTTAAATCAAATAAATATTTGAACTGATTGCTGTTTGCATGCTGTTTGATAATTATTTGAAATATAAAAAGTTGAAGTAATGAATAAAGGAAAATATTGTATCAACTGTTGTTTTTTGTTTTCTTTGTATGGTTATTGTAGCCATGATTATTGGCAAATTCGCTACATTATAGAAACTCTAATAAGAAATAGTTGAAGTTGCAATTCTCTGGGGGGGTTGTGGGTCAGAATATGAAAAGTTTGGGAATCACTGATCTAGACTTGTATGGGATAGACACATATGGTAGATTTTGTAAGGGGCACCTATATATAGTTTATAAAAAGGGTGTAGCCTGAAGTGAATGTAGAAAGACGGGTGACACTTGCTCCTCACTCAATGCACTTATTTAATTGTTATTCACTCGATAAATCGAGACACCTACTGGTAAGTTTACAGACCATCAACATCTTCATCAATATATTCACACTTTAATAATCAGAACTCAGTCACTGAAGTAGAATCTGTTAATTACAGAGAGTCCTATACCATAACATGAATATTCATCCAAAGAAGGAGATCAACAATGTCTTTTTGAAGTTTTATTACAAAACAATTAATCAAATTAAGAATCATCAATAATAATAATTAAAAAAATCAAACATCATAAATGATGAAGGATAATAATATGTAGAATAACATGTTTGAAGAGTAATAAAGTAATTACTAAAACAATAATGAACAATCAGAACAATAATTAATCAAAGGTTGATTCTCTTTTATATGAGGCAACAATAACTCTATGAGCAGGAATTGTTTTGGTTTTTAAACGCACACAAATTTAGACAAAGTTTAACTTTTTGATAGTTTTCTTTGGCTTTTGGTTGAGAGAAGTTATTGAATGTGACCAGATAGAGTCATTTATTATCACTGCAAGTCAGAAAATGGTTTATCAAGTTGTATCAGCTGAAAATGGTATAACTAGACCCAGAGTTGCATTCATGTCATCAGGTTTCTGTTCAATTCAATTCAGTTTATTTATATACCGCCAAGTCACAATAGAAGTCATCTCAGGGCACTGAACAGAAACATCCATATATAAAAATAATAAGTTACCAGAAACAGTCATATGTAAAGTAATAATGTAACACAATTTATCTAAGGAGCAGACTGCTTTGAATTTAAATCCATCACAGAACTCTCATCATTTCTGCTCCTTACTGGGTCAGTTTGAGGGCACCAGTTCATTCATCTTTCTGGGGTTCTGCTGGTGGATCAGACCAGGGTACACCACAAAGAGAGGACCAGCCAGAAACTTTTTTTTTTTAATTATTCCACCTTTATTTATACAGGTTAATCCCATTGAGCTTCGGGGACTCATTTACAAGAGACACCTGATTTTAACAAAGAGTGATGACAACAAAGACAACAATAGACAATCATAAAGATGCATATAAATTGATTTTTTTTTTAATAACAAGTAAAAATAAATGGCATTGAAAAGAAAATGTAATAAAAAAACAGCTAGGTTGTAAGGCGATGTAGAAAACTAAGAACAGGAACATGTCTGCATTGGTTTTTCCCATGAACTTAGCAGATGTTTAAAGCCACTTAGAGATGTCAATGTTGAGAGCGTCAGATCTTTTTGTAAGATGTTCCAGGAAACAGGAGCAGAGTAGGAGAAGACCTTTTTGCCTAGTTCAGTCCACACTGAGGGAACACTGCAGGTAATAATGTCCTGAGAGTGCACGCTATAGCTGCACTCACACAGAGACATGTAGGAGGAGATGTAGGAAGGCAACAGACCAAGAAGTGGTTTAAAGATGAAAATGTACCAGTGAGAGAGTCTGTATGAAGTTAATGATGACCAGTTAACTGCCCAAGGTAGGTGAAAGTCACTGAGACAGCTTCAGGGGTCAGACAGCTGATGAGAAGGTGTTTACATTTTAAGCCGAAAACATGAGTCTTGCAGTGAGAAAAACATTACTTCATCTTTAGACTTCTACTTTGCTTCTAACAAAAATTGTAACTGTCCAGTCCTCCTGTCCAGTTGGGCAATGATTTTTTTTAAGGGTGGCCATTGACCCACCCCCTCCTCCCGTGGATTGTATAGCTTAATTGACTGGAGATGGTGGACAAGGACAACACTCAACACTGAGAACAACATATAAGCTCACATCCACTAAATTGGGTTTTATCTGTACAGCACCAATAACAAACATGTCTCCAGATGCTCTACCCCTGAGTCTGAAATCTCTCCATGAGAAAGCACTAAGGCAAAACGTAAGATGAGTCAATGGGAAGCTGGTGAAATGAGAACTAAAATATTTATAGGTGATGAATATTCAGCTGAGAGTACTATTGTATGCTCCTCCCCACCCCACAACAGTTTCACTGTTTTAAATATTCATGGCTGTTTGAACAAATGGAAGTGCCACAAAGCCGAAACACTGGCCGTGCAGATATGGGAGAATAAACATGCCATACGTACAGCTTGTCACTCCCTATGGAAATGAACACTTCCTGTAGTTTAAAGGCATAGTTTAGAGCTGTACAACTTATTCCTGTTGTCAAATAAAACAAATACATCTGAATATGTGAGTTGGACAACCTTCCAATCAGAAAATGTATAACTCTGCTCTGTTTAACAATCTCCTTATTATATCCTTTGCTGCACCTACAACCCTTCCTATTTGAACAAAAGCAAAAGCATTGCTTCAGTTTTGACTCGTTTACCACTTTATGTGTTGCCATTGGCAGAATTTATATCCAAATGACCTGTGAGAAATGTCTGCTCAAATGTTGTCAGTAATATCTTTGGCCTCCAATTGCCAATATCCCCCACCCTCCAGTGCAGGCACTGTGGTATTTCAACACTGTAAGTTACCCAGGGCCTTAAAAGCATCAAGAAAGGATGAAGTCAAAACTCTTGGGATGGCTCAAACGTAGAGATACCGTCCACCATTAAACTACTGTAAAAAGTTTGTTTAAGACTCTGCTGAGTTGAGATAGGCTTTAATCTGTAAGGTATCAGTTCTAACAGTCCACTAACACTTTTAGAGGGCCCTTGAGATATTCACATAAAACCCCAAATTACTGCAGAGGTAATGTACTGCTTAAGAGATTTTTATCCTCTTTATTCCCTAACGTTAACTTGGAAGATGTACTAAAACTGTGATTTGTCAGTTGTGTACAACTGCAGGCTCTGATGCACTATGACCAGCTTGCAAGTATGGAAGGCCAGTGGCCCACCATCAGTCGGTTGATGGTTTGATGCTGTTCAAGGGGCCTTGGCAGAGTTTTCACTTTCCATTCAATTCAGTTCAATTCAGTATATTTATACAGTGCCAAGTCACAACAGAAGTCATCTCATGGCAGTGTGCAAAAGCATTCAAATACATTAAAAAAGCCAATCAGTAAAAGTTATCAATCTAAGGAAGCATTGAATCTTCACTTTGTTGCAGTTTCCCATCCTGAACAAGCACAAAGGCAACAGTGGAAGAGAAAAACTCCCTTTTAACAGGAAGAAACTTCCAGTAGAACCAGGCTCAGACCACTTTTGAATCTATACTGTACGTTGGATCTATGTCGTGCATTTACCGTATACTAAAAAAAATGTTTCTTTGGTTTAAACAAAATATTTTTTTAACTTACTGGTTCCCAACATTTTGGCCAGGACCTCACTATATTTAGGATATCAAAGGATGGAAAAATAAGTACTTATAACAATGATTTCTAGTAACTAAACAGTAAATTCATGGATGGATGATGGATGGATGGATGGATGGATGGCAACAAGGTTTGTTTTTGTTTAAATACAATGTCTAACTCACCTAGTACCATTTTAAAAAGCAACTAATAGCATGACATGTATTAAATAGTTTGACCCACCCTAGTTAAAATGAATTAAATTCCCTGCAAGCTTTTAAAAAACATTCAACCCTGAAAATGTGTGCTGACACAGTCCAGATTTATTTAATGAAACAACACAATTATTTTCAAAAAATACATTGAAATTGTGTCATTTTTTATCTCGTGTTTATATTCTATAAGTAAGTCCTTATTCTATGTGTGTCTATATTTATTGTTGCATGTATGATAATAATATAAGTCATATACTCAGCCCGTGGTTGCACAAGTGCAGTCCATTAACCATTTAGAAATGACTCACTTGTGTGGTGTTGCTTTTTGTTGTTGTTCTTATTGTCATGGTTTAAATGATCAGTTTAACTGTCAAACTAACTTTATAAAAAAGCATTTGAATAAAATGTGTCCACACATGATATTTACTGTTTTTGGCTAGCAGTGGTCACAAGTAGACCCTCAGCAGCACGAACAGAAAAACACTTCACAGAACAGATGCTGAATAACCCTACAAGCTGTTTTACTGAGAGATCGTCAGTTCACACAAAGCTGCAGCACAGATGACCATTAAGTCTTTTACTTCAACATGTTCAACATGTTTTGTTCATTAGTTTTAATCAAATTGATCATTAATTAAGCCTAAAAATGTGTGAACTCAGGCTGTTTTGTGCCAAACACTAACTTTTGTTTTAAAAATAATTTATATTCAGATAACATCTAAACAAGGGGTTGTCAAATAAAAATGCAATTGTTGTTGGACTTCACCTTCTAGTCACTTGAACCCTGCCCTGATTAAAACAAATAATAAAACACTGCCAACTCTTTTTTTTTGTTCAATTCCATTTATTTATTTTTTGTTTGTTTTGAGCATTTACAACATATTTTTGCTTCGAATAATTTAGGTCTCAATGGCAAAATTAGAAATATATCTGTATGGGCAAAGAGACCATTAGCTGCCAAAAAGGCATAACAGGTGAGAGATGTCAGAGCTAGTGTGACCAAATGTTTAATTAGTGCATACAAAAGCAAATTATTGTTAAGAAGTGATACAAAAAAATATGGAATAAATGCTCAAAAGGTTTACCACATCCTCCTGGAGTGAGACTGAGCTGGGTTATTAAATGGATATTAAATGTGTCAAAAGGCTTTATAGAGTTGGATAATAAGACCACCAGTTGTTAAACCAGCACACTATTTCTAAATTATTATACTTTCCATAAAAAATGGAAAAATGTTATATTTTTATATGATTTTTTTCAGTTTTCCAATCAGCCCTATATACAACCAGTGACAGCTGAAGGGAGTAAAAAGACTGATCTTGTTACAGTTTAATGTTCTGAGAAAACATCCTCACAGCCATGCTACTTTGACACTTGCCACCCACAGAAACATTTTTGCAGAATAATTACACCTCCCACAGAGAAACAGCCAAAATGTTATGGTGGAGATTTTATTTTGAGATTTTATGGCTGATTGGTAAATAGTATAACGTTGCATGTGCAGAATTTTTTATTTATTTATTTAACTGTATATTGTAGGGCAGCACGGTGGCGCAACTGGTAGAGCTGCTGCCTCTCAGCGAACAGGTCAAACCCCGGTCCAGGGGCCTTCTGGGTGGAGTTTGCATGTTCTCTCCGTGCATGTGTGGGTTTCCTCCGGGTACTCCGGTTTCCTCCCACAGACCAAAAACATGCATGTTAGGCTGATTGGTAACTCTAAAATTGTCCCTAGGTGTGAGTGAGAGAGTGAATGGTTGTTTGTCTCGTTTGTCTCTATGTGGCCCTGTGATGGACTTGCGATCCGTCCAGGGTGTACCCCGCCCCTCGCACAGTGATTGCTGGACATGGGCACCAGCGACCCCCGTGACCCAAAATGGAATAAACGGGTAAAGATAATGGATGGATGGATGTATATTGTAATGAAAATGTGCACTTTATTTCAAATGAGGCTTTAAATTAAACAGTGTTATATTTGTTTTATGAAACAAGTACAAAAGAAGAATATTTTCACAATATTCCTTTATCACATTTCTAATAATCTAGCTTCCTCTTGTTAAAGTGAATACTGCTGTTTATGGGTTTTGGTAGAAGATGTTGAACATGTCTCTGCCGTGTGCATTTCCAAGCAGCAGACACTGACAAGACTGGTAGGCTGCCTTTCCCTGCAGAACATCCTGGATTCACCTCAGGTCAGACCTCACAGGATGCTTTTAATTGCAGGCCTCTTCTGCAGTCAAGTGAGTTTCTTAAATAACAAAAAAGAGGAGGATTTATCTCAAAGTGGATCTTTCCCTTCAGCAGCCCTAAGCATGGCCTCCTAATCAGCAACAGTGGAGAGTAAATTTTTGATCTTCCACAGCAATGAAACCGCAGCGCGCAATAAAAAGTACGCCGGCCCATTAGTCTTCTACGAAAGACTGTTGAAAGGAATTCAACTAATGAACCAAGGCTCCCAGAAAAAAAGAGAATCATTCAAAAAAGAGACAAAGAAAACCTAATGCATGAGCTGATTTGAGAGAAAAACAAGTAAATTAATCCCATTGAGCGACTCTGCAAATTATTTAGGTGAGGTGTGAGAGACACTAACAATGATTTGTGTTGTAGCCGAGAACAAGTTTGACATTCATAAAATAAGTTCAGTTGAAATTGTTTATATAGTGTCAATTCACAATAAAAGTCATCTCAGGGCAATAAAATATCCATCCATCCATTTTCTTTACCCGTTTATTCCATTTTGGGTCACGGGGGTCGCTGGTGCCCATGTCCAGCAATCACTGTGCGAGGGGCGGGGTACACCCTGGACAGGTCGCAAGTCCATCACAGGGCCACATAGAGACAAACGAGACAAACAACCATTCACTCTCTCACTCACACCTAGGGGCAATTTAGAGTTACCAATCAGCCTAACATGCATGTTTTTGGTCTGTGGGAGGAAACCGGAGTACCCGGAGAAAACCCACGCATGCACGGAGAGAACATGCAAACTCCACCCAGAAAGGCCCCTGGACCGGGGTTTGAACCAGGGACCTGCTCGCTGAGAGGCAGCAGCTCTACCAGTTGTGCCACCGTGCTGCCCGCAATAAAATATTTTAAAAAAAAATCCAAACCACATATCTAATTACAAGTAAGATCTAGAATAAGATCCAATGACTGTAAATTAGTTATTGTTATAATCCAAGTATATTGTACATTATGAACTGCCAGTTGGATATAGTTGTCTATGTAAAGAAGCCAGATTATGTATAATCTTAATTTCAGCACAAATCTGCATCCTGAGCAGCATATTGGTGACACTGGAAAGGAAATGCTCCGTTTTAATTGGAAGAAACCTCCAGCAGAACCAGGCTCAGGATGAGCTGCCTTCTGCCTTGACCAGCTGGGGTTAGAGAGGACAGGGAAGAGACACGGACGAACACAGGGATTATTCCTGGTCTTTCTATGGAAGGGTTAAAAACAGGTCAATAACATCAATAACTGTATGTCTGAACATGTAGTGTAGCGAGAGTAAATACAACAGAGTGAGAAAATGTGATCAGTTTGTTCTCCAGCAATCTAAGCCTATAGCAGCCTAACTAAACTCAGGATACCCAAGTCAACCCTGACTATAGGATGTATCAGAAAGGAAAGACATAAGCGGAGACTTAAAAGTAGACAGAGGTTCAGCCTCACAGACACAAAATGGAAGTTAGTGAAAGCTCTGAAACTGAAAGCTTTGCTGTATGTTTAGAAACTCTAGGAACCACAAGTAAACCTGCAGTCTGAGAGCAAAGTGCAGTCAGAAAAATATGTATACCAATAAGATCTTTAATATAAAATTTAGTCAGGTGGATGAAAGCTTTGTATATTAGAATGGAGATTTTAGTTCAATGATTGGATTAAACCAATGGCGGACGCAGCCTCTTATGAGGTCATGCTCAGTAACTTGAAAGGGAGCAGCGCCACAGATTGGGACAGTTTACAATGAGACTAACCTGTATAAATGAGGGTTGAATGAAAATTTAGCAATGTGTTCCCTGTTTAAAAAAATAAAATAAAAGTCATAATTAACATCTTAAATTCCATTTGAAGTGTGCTCCTACTTGCCTCTGTTATGTGGGGAAATGCTTTGCTTTGCTGTCTGTTAACCAGCCTACAGAGTGAGCAAATTAAGTGTTTTCCTCAGCATAACTGGGTTAAACATGGGGGTCGCTGCATTGTACTAAAAAGAAGAGAGGAAAAATGTGCACACCTTGCAAGTGTTTGTTCTTTTTTATGCCCCCATCTAAAAAAATGTATAATAAAAAAATAAAAAAAGAGGAAGAAATAATGCAGGAGAATTTATAACGAGTCCTCTGAAAGGTTCAGAATTAAGACCTAATGACTTTTGCAGCTTAGCACAGACGTTCAAGGCACAATGCTCATCATATACATGTGCACCACAAGGGCATAGGCACAGAGACACACACGCACACACTGAAGCAAGTAATACCTTTAGGGGTTTGCTACTAAGATGGGTAATCCATGGGCCTCAGGAGGTGCAGGATAATGTATTCCTTGAGGAAGCTTTTCACAACAAGCATCTAGAATCAAGAGCATGAATAAATTACAGGCATAATTAAAGGAAATGTCAAATGGTTGCTGTATGGAACATTATTAACGACGTTGTGACCATGTTAAAGAAACCTGGGCTTGAATCGAGGATGATGATCAATGCAGGTTTAATGTATTTTCTATTAGATCGAGGGGGTAGTGCACCTAATAAAGTTAAGCTTCACTGAGGCTAAGCACAGATATTGACCTGTGTGTGTTTGTGTGTGTGATTGTGACTGTGCATTCAAGAGGAAGAGCAACATGATTTAAAGAAGAGAGGCTCAGTGTTTGTCTCTGAGGGGAAAAGTCTGAGTGAAAGATGCAGGCATGAAAAGAAAGACCGACAGAGTGATAAAGAGTAGATTATCTGAAAGAGTGGGCATGTGTGACTAGAAAGAGAAGAAGAGAGTTGGAAGCTGGAGTAGTTTTCAGTCTTGGGAAATGTAAGTTTTTACAGCAAAGCAACGCTGTCAACAGATGCATAATATAAAAAAAATATATCAAACGTATCAACCTTCAGCTAGGCTCTACAGCAACTTGGTTTGTTTTAGTTGGATTTAATCATAAGTTTTTACCAAGTATTTTCTTTTACAGGTTCTATTTCTCTGATGATTTTATTGACACGACACAAGTTTTTTTTCTTCCTGATACTCAGTTTGAATAAGAGGAAGAAGGAAACTTAAATCAGAACTTCCTGAAGAGCAGTGAGTCTTGAAACCCTCTTCTATAATGACGGAAGAAGAAATTTACCCACTTCTATATAAGATGAGACCATGATGAGATAATTAGCAACTTCTGGTACCCAGAACAGATGTGGTGCAGACAGAAATATCTATACCATGACAAAGTTTCTAATAAACTCCACTGCTTTCATGTACAAAAAAAAAAGACAGCTGCTTTTTTATTCCAAGACCTTAAACAAAATGCAGCCATATGCATTTCTATAGAAACATGAACAGATGCTTCAACCTTCTGAGCATACTAGACCTACCCAAGGTCAGACCTCACAAGCTGCTTTATAGTTGGACATGCGATGAAGATGAGAATTAACTGCTGCCCCTGAGCAATTATAAAGTCATA
>NC_056508.1:34363715-34396589 GCF_014905685.2 Nematolebias whitei | reverse complement strand
TTTTTTTTTTTTTTTAAATCTACAGATAACAAGCTCTCTTGTGTTTTGTTATGATTCTTGATGAAAGTTCATGACTCAGTGGTGATGTTTAGGGCCAGAGGTCAGGGGCAGGCGAGTGCAAAATCATTAACAGTCAGAGAAGTCTCCTACAAACATAAACTGTCCAAGTGTTTCCTTTATATTGTTCAAGAATCCTCACTTTAAATTGAAATAAACAAAAACAAGGAAAATACAATAATAATATAAACCTAAAAAAACTGCTAAAGAAATTTTAAGGTGAACTTGTGAAGCGCAAAAGTCTAACACCCAATAATGTTCTTTCACAATGGCCAATAGCAATTTAAGACTTTTAATAAAATCTAAGCTGACAAAATGCAGATGTTTTGGTGTATTAACTGTAATTAAAGTGTAAAGAAAACCACTATCAAAAGGCATGTTTATGTTGCTGCCAGTGGATCCAGGCTCACCTCACCACCGGAAGAGGAGTTCCTCAGCGTGACCTCAGCAGAAGTAAGGAGTACCTTCAGGAGAATTAAACCTCACAAATTAACTGGCCCAGATAACATCCTGGGGAAGGTGCTGAAAGACTGTGCCAATTAGCTCTGCGAGGTGTTGGCTGACATTTAACTCCTCCCTCACCCTGGCAACTGTTCCCACCTGCCTGAAGACCGCCACCATCATCCCAGTATCTAAGAGCTCTGCAGTGAATGGTCTGAATGACTACCGGACAGTAGCCCTCACCCTGATAGTCGCTAAATGCTTTAAAGACTGGTCATGACCCACATCAAAGCTACTATCAACATCAGTAATGGCTCATGTCAGTATGCATACAGCAAAAATTGATTAACAGAGGACACCATCTCCTCTGGTCCACACTGCTCTCACCCACCTGGAGCAGAAGGACTCCTACGTCCATATGCTCTTTGTGGACTTCACGTCTGCCTTCAACAACATGATTCCCCAAACCCTGATGGACAAATTACTCACACTAGGACTAAGCCCCTCCATGTGCAACTAGGTCCTGGACTTCTTAACCAACTGACTGCAATAAACCTACTTGAATTTGAACTTGAACTCAGTGGTGTCACCATGGTAACCACACATTTGTCTTCATCACTCCCTGACTGCACTTTTCATGAGACAGGCACCAAAGCAAAACTAAACTTAAAAAAACAAAACTCAAACAGTCACTGAGCAAAACATGTAGGGCTTATTTTAACCAACCTTGAACCACACACATGTCTGGTTGTTATGTGTGTTGATTTAATATGTATGCAGTGTTTTACTTAAAAGATATGACAAATTAAAAGATCCTTCATTTTCAGTCTTGAAGAGAAAATTCTGAGCTCAGTTACAATGGCAGTCAGTGACAGTTTGGATGAGCACACCCTGCACTCTGGGGAAATCTGAGATAAAACTGTGAGTCTGAGATTGGTGGGAGACACATTGGGTGGAAGAAGCCAAAAATACTCGTGTTTTGAGATCTAAACTATAGGAGTGTGAAAACTAAGAAAGTGATAAGAATTTTTTGAAAGTTTAGACAGCTCAAAAGTTCCAGCTTATGGCATCATCACACTCTAAATTGAACAATCTGTAAGATCATCACAAGTGTTCTGTCTTCATCTTCATTTTCTACTGCTTATCCGTAAATGAGTCACAGAGGCAAAAGGTCCAGGAGAGAAACCCAGACATCCCTCTAAGTGACACTTTCTAGCACATCTTATGAGACCCCTAGGTGCTCCGAGGAAGATACACAATCCTTCCTGTTTTCTGAGTCTTCCCCTGGGTCTCCTACCAGTGGGAAGTGCCCAGAAAACCTCCAAAGGTAGGTGTCTATTTAGCATCAGATGCCTGAACCACCTGAACTGATTCCTCTTGATATGGATGAACAGTGGCTCTACTCTTAGCTCCCCCAAAATGACAAAGCTCCTCACCCTATACCGAAGGATGAACCCAAACACCCAGCGAAGGAATCCAATTTTTATCTCTTGTATCCAAGATCTCATTCTTACAGTCACGATCCAAACCTCATGACAATACGTGAGAGTTGGAACGAAGACAGGCCAGTAAATCGAGAGCTTTGCCTTTCAACTCAGTCCTTTCTTCATCATGACAGGCCAAAGCCATGCCCTAATTACTGAGGATGAGACCTCAATCCATTGATCCATCTCCCACTCCATCCTATCATCTCTCATGAACAAGACACCACTTAAACTCCTCCACCTGAGGTAACGTCTCCCCCCAGTTTGGAGGGAGAATTCCACCTATTACCACTTGAGAACCTTGGCATCAAACTTAAAGGAACTGACTCTCATTCCAGCCGCTTCACAATCTGCTGTAAACTGCCCCAGTGCATGCTTAAAGTCTTGGCCTGATGAGACCAACAGAACCACACCATCGGCATAAAGCATAGATGAGACCCTGAGTTTCCCAAACTAGACACCCGCCTCTACCCAAATGCATCTCAAGATCCTATCCATGAACACCCAAAACAGGATCAGAGACAATGGAAAGTCCTGGCAGAGTTCAACATGCACTGGGAATGAGCTTGACTTTGTGCCAAAAATACAGACACATCTTCTGCTTTGGTTATACAAGGACTGTATAACCCTTAAAATCATCCCTCCATCATCACTGATGCCCACAAGAGGGTCGCAACCCAGCAGCAACCCACCAGCTGCATCTGCAATAGAGGCATAGGCCTGAACATGATCCATTCAGATTCCATGCCCCCAACCTCTCCCGGGACCTGTGCAAAACTCTCCTGAAGATGTAAGTTGAAGGTTTCACAGTCATGGGGCTCCACCAGAATTTTCCAGTTCACCCTCACTATATGTTTGAGTTTACCAGGTCTGTTCGGCAGCCTCCCCTGCCACCAGATCCAATTCAGTTGACAGCTCTGCTCCTCCCTTCACCCTACTGTCCAAGACATAGGGCTGCAAATCCCATGACATGATTACACTAACAATCATCAACCTTTGGCCTAAGATGGCTTGGTACCAGGTACACTTATGAATCACCCTATGCGCAAACGTGGTGTTCATTATGGACAACCCATAGCACAAAAGTCCAAAAAACAAATACTATTCAGGTTCAGATAAGGGAGAACGTTCCTCCCAGTCACCAACCTTCATATAACTATGTCATTGCCCACATGGGCATTGGAGTCACCCAGTAGAACGAGGGAATCCCAAGATGGCACTCCTTCCAGGATGCTATTCAGAGACTCCAGAAAGTCTGGGTAATCTGAACTGTTTGGTGCACAAACACAAACAACAGTCAGAACCTTCCCCCTTGCAGCCCAAAGCTGCAGAGAGGCATCAGGGAAAAGGGTGTTTTATCAAGTTTTAAATTAAGTCTAAATGCTAATTTAATTATGCAAAGTCCAACTTTCTGTGAACTAATAAAACGTATGTTTCTACTTTGGAATCTGCTTGAAACTGAAAGCTCTATAGAGGGATGGTTTTCTCATTTGGTTCACCAAAATCCTATTGTTGTGCATGTGGAAATTTTTCACATTTCTTTGTTTCCTTTGCACCATATGTAATGCCGCCAAAGGTTGTAGCACACTATTCATAATTAAATTTAATGTTTTGATATTCTTTTTTCTCTCTCTAAAACTGCTGAAGGAGTGATGATTGAACCAAAGACTAAAGGCCAAAAAATGGCAAGTGCTTCAGTGCTCATACATTGACACTCTTGACACACACATGCACACACACACACACACACACAAAAATAAAATAAAATTCCTAAAAGATTTTCAAAGAATAAACTTGTGATACTTTAGACCCCTGATTTTCTTCCGTCTCTTTATGCGACTTCAAAAAAGTGTTTTCCTTCTTTTGTTTTTATTTAGTCGACTTCTTTCTCCTTCAGGGCGGTTAAAAAGTTGTGTATTTCTGATCCAGTTTGCCAAGTTGTTTCGGAAACATCTCAATAAGCCCACAGACCCATATTTTTCACCTCATATTTTTACTCGTACTACTCTCCATAAACCCACATAGAGCTCAGAGAGGGCATCATCCTCCTTTTAATGCCTTTCACGACCAGTCCACCTGCTCTGACACCCATGGCACTCAGGTGCTGTTCTGCCCACAGAGTACAGACAACATGCACAAAATTTAGAACACCCTACCCACTGCAGTGTGTTTTGATCCTCTTGCAGCTCTTTGTTTTTTGGTAAATGTGTACTTAACTGCTGATAGCTCTCGTCAACCCCACGTATTGGAAATGGCAGCCACTCTTGCCTCAAAAGCAAGTCCACCTGTGCTGTGGTGCACTGTGAAATGAAGATGTGTTATAAACAGGCTTGAGAAAAAGTCAAATCAAAATGGGGGAAAACTTTTCATTGGAGCTTTATTTAGATCATTATGACTGTAGGTAACCTTTAAACAAATTTGAAATGATGTAAAAAAAAATCAGGATTATAGAATGGTCCAGGTCTTATTGAATACTGTAATAATATAAATATGACAAAAATAAGATGCACCAATTTTTATTAACCCAACTTAATGTCATATGGTTGCCTCTAAGGATTTTCGTTCAGCGTTTTCTTTCGCATAACTTCCACTTTGGAAGCATTAAGGTTCTTTTTTGAAATATTCTCAGACACAAGACAGTAATTATCCCTTTCCCATGATTAACAAACGTGACATTAGGTGTACACAACAAAGTAACGCATCTAAATAAAGTCACATTTTATTTCCATGTGGTCTCTGAGGGTTTTCTTTTTCTGTGCTTGTATTGAGAAGCATTAATCATTACTTTAGATTAACACATTCAATCAAATGACAGAACACGCGCAGGTGGAACTAATAACATTAACGGCTGTTCATGCAATAAATCACTCCAGTGAGCCGTCATGCAAAATATCCAATTCAGCCAATTTATTATTAACTACACCTGTGCTTTTCCAGATATTATGTTGCCAAATGTCTGCAGAAAACCTTTGCATCTCTTAGTGCATTTGAGAATGAAAAAAAAAATCTACTTAACAGTCTTTGGTTCCAGTAAAAGGATTTGTTTGAGTTTTTTTTTATTATTATTAAAAATCATTTCAGACAATTAATAGTTCTTTAACTGTGTGTTCACAGGGTTTAAAGAATTTGTGAACTCTATTTTTATGTGTAACATTTTAAATAATTACAAACTCAAACAACGACAGAATCTGGTACAACTCATTTGAACAAGATCCCAATTAAACAAACAAGGCCAATTATCAAGATTTGTTGTTGATTTATCTATTTATTTATTGTTGCCCGCCACTAAAGGCAAAAAGCAATTATATTTTTCCCATGTCTGAGTGTGTGTTCATTTGTCTGTAGTGTTACATAAACATCTCTTGAACCAGTGACCAAATTCTAATAAACTCTCGAAAATTAATCATCCAACATTTACAGCTTATTAATTTGTGAAGTTAATCTAATTTATTATGGTAGCTGAGCTAAAGAAACTTGGCCAACAGTTTGACAGATAATGAGCTAAAGTCTGGTGTGGTAGCAGCTCAGAGTCTTCCTCAGCACATTCTCTGAGTCTGCATGAGATTGTGAGTTTAATACGGTGGCCCTGAGTTGTAAATGAACATTTGAAAAAACAGAATTACATTTAAAAAAATACAACAAAAACACAACATTTGAAAAAAATAAAAAAACGGAATTACAATTGAAAAAAAGTGAATAACATTAAGCCAAAGCAGAAGTGGCCCAAGCGGAAGTGGCCAGAATCACATTTGAAAAAACGGAACATTAAGCCAAACTGGAAGTAGTGTTTTTTGTGTGTGTATTTATTTATTTATTACTTTGTTAACAACATAAAACAGAACAACAGAACAATGTACAGTACACACACAACAGAGTTATAGCCTAGGTATTATTAATGCCGCGCCAGTAAAACTAAAATGTAAAACTAAAATGTAAAACTAAAATGTAAAACTAAAGTGTATGTCAACAAAGCTTTACCTTAATAGATCCTGCCAAATTTTTCAAGTGCCATATCTTCTTCTTTAAGCTTGAACAAAAAATAGCTTTACATTTCTACAGACTAAAGGCTAGCCTGATAACCATACCTCCATTGTGTGTGCTAGCCTGCTATCTGTACCTCTGTTGCATGTGTAATGTACATTGTTCTTTGTTCTATTTTATGTTGGTAATAAAGTAAAAAAAAAAACACACACACACAGAATAAATAAATAAAAACACTTCTGGTTTGGCTTCATGTATTTCCATTTTTTTCAAATGTGATTCTGGTCACTTCCACTTCGGCCACTTCCACTTTGGCTACTTACGCTTTGGCTTAATGTAATTCTGTTTCTTCAAATGTAATTCCATTTTTTCTAATCTTGTTGTGTTTTTGTTGCATTGTTTTAATGTAATTCCTTTATTTATTTATTTCTAATGTTTTGTTTTTGTTGTGTTTTTTGAAATGTAATTCTTCTTTTTCAAATATTGTAGTTACACTTCAGGGCCACCATAGTATAAGACTCTGAAATGAAAGGTGGCAGGTGATGCACATTCCTTCAAGGAATGTGATGCCTTTAATTCTGTGACGTAATCAAATATTATGTTACATAACAGAGCAAGAACAAAATGAGAATTTATGTAGTTAGCTGATGTATTCACTCACTTAGCTATTCTTATTTCGGGGGCAGACAGGATGTTTGAGGACCTCAAAGACGAGTTGTTGATGCTTATCAGGCTGGAAATGTTCAAAGTAGAGTCTGGACAGAGTTTTTGCAGTCTGTCTAAATGATGACTAAACTCTACCAATCCTCAGTCAGACACAAATCAAAACCAAACCTCATGCCTGGAGCCAGGAAGTGAGTGCATTCCATGATAAGGAACCATCACATCTGCAAAGCATCCTTCAAGTCTGCAACATCTGAGCTAAGGCAATGTTATCATTTATTGTCCTATATATTCTGAATTATAATAAGAAATTCTATAGGAAACTAATAGGGGGTGAATCAATGAAAAACAAATTCAATATTCAGGACTGACTAAAGCTTTGTGACCAGAACCCAATGGGAAATGCTGCTGAATGATTTAAAATGAGCCGTTCCTGTGAGGAAACATCCCAGAGTCTAAGCTCCTCAGTTCAGAGGGATGAATTAAGATTTCTCAATTTAAGAGCAAGATTGATGTGGAGTTACCATACATTATTACTGCCAATTATTGCTGCACAAGGATGTCAAAGCAAATACTTATATGTCATGTTTGAAATAAAAAAAGAGAGAGAAGAGTTCACAAAATGTCATAAACAAACCGCCAGACGCCTTTTAGCTCGATTTAGCACAAAAACTGAAATGACATCTTCAAAGCTCACTAATTAACACTTTCTTATCTCCTGTGTTAGATCTGCACCAAAAGCAACGTGTAAAAAGTTGTTTCTGCATGACTCACGGTGACAACAAGACTCCAGTGAGCGCCTGGATGTAGATTCATATTTAATTGGGAGACATGTGGAAGATTCCATCTTCTCATCCATCTTTCAGCTCAAAAACCGCATCCCAAAATGTTGAACCTTCTGCTGAATTCTACCGTTTGAAGCTGGTGTACAACCTTCAGTGGTTCAGTTCATGTAAAAATGATAAATCGGATGTTTGTGAGCTTTATTTCACCTTCATCAGCGGACAAAAAGCCTTTGGATCTAAGTTTTAAATGACACTGAGGTTTCAAATCATTTATAAACTGGCCATGAAACAGGACTAATTACATTTGTCTCCAGTTCTTTATTAAATTGTGGCTAAATCTCAATGTGTGTCTGAATGAAAGGGTTATGACCTTTAAACGACTGTCCTTGTTCTTGAAACGATTCGAGCAGCTCGAGCAGAGATCTGTGATGTGCGTGCTCACAAAAAGAGGCTGTTTAGGCTTGCACGGGTTTTTAAACAGCTTGATGTAAACCAGTATGAAATTTGTAATGAATCAATATAACCCATTAATTGAATCTGAGAGTGAAGAAATGATGTTTTTATCGTCACTTCTGAGCACCACGGGCCTCAGCTGCTGCTGCTCACAGCGAGAATAAAAGCGATGCCTGTAAATCTCATTAGTTTCCAAGCAGGCCTGAAATTCTTCTGAGAGTGTTTGACCTCTCATATTTTATGCAGCAACACTGGTCTGTACATTTCTAATTAAAGAATTTAGTTATTTCAGTGCAACTGAGCATACTTAGTGCTAATGAAGATTCAACTGTAAACCACGCCGGTCCAACATTGATTTAATATGACTTCTTTTGCTTCTGAAGTCTTGAACATCAGAAATTTGCTTCAACTGGCTGTAAAGAATATTGTGTTTGTAGCGCAGCAGCATGGGTGGAAAAAAAAAGTCCTCATTTTTGAGTAACTGTGTGAGAATCTGTGTCACTTCTTTAGATTCTTGTGTTTGTGTGTTTCTTGCCTCCTCCAGTGTTTCTTCCTTCATGATGTCACTTCCTGCTTCACCTGCTCCCAGTCCCAATCATCCCCAGGTGCTCGTCATTGTGTCTCGTTCAAGTTCTGCGTCTTTGTGTTTTCTGGTTGTCCGTGTATTGTGCTTTCCACAACCGTCATGCTCTGGCTTCCTGCGTGTCTCCCTGCTCCTGAATTTGTACGTTTTGCTGCCACGACAGCTTTTGTTTTTGACCTTTTGTTAATAAATGATAATTCCCTATTTTATCTTTGAGTTCCTCACGTCTCTCTGCACCCTGGGTTTGATCCGGCCACGGAACATAACTGGTAACTTCTTGTGCTATAGATAGCATGATGCTGAAACAGAGTTATTGCGAGAAAAACACTTTAATATTTTCGTACGTATGCATAGATTTGTTAACATTTCTTCTTCAATGAAAACCTGTAAATTGTATTTATTTAGACATGCACTTGAAAGATAGATAACTATGAGTTGTATTAGGGAACAGAACGCTTCATTCAGTTGTTGGCTGCTGATTTTGTTTTGTTGAAGATGAAAACACTGAACAGAAAATCCTATTCAGACACGTTCATTTGGATTATTTTTTTTACACGAGGCGTTTTAAACAGTTTTACTTTAACTAGAGATGGGATTTACGGCTGGATCTTGAAGATCTGTTCAGTCCGTTCCGTTTTGAACTGTAATGTCACGACATAACGGCCATAGCACTTGTCTTGTCAAGCAGGAAACCATCACTGCTGCACTTCTCGCTTTTGCCCATTTTTCTTTGTCTCAGTAGGAAAAAGAAGGGCGAGATGTGTCTTAGTTTGAGGAGGAAAAGGAAGAAATCAAACGGAGGAAAAAAATATAAGGAATGGCTCTTGAGTCCACGACTTATTTCTCAATGTTTGTTGCAAAAAGCCGTTCAAAACGTTATGTCGGATCCTGAACGTCACATCTCGAAACAGAACCAAAATGCAAGATGAGATATTTGAGTTTGCATTCAACAAGTGTTCAAAGCAATAACATTTATCATTAAATTACATATTATTTGTAAGAGGCAATAGTAGATGAGTTAACCATACTTTGGGGTTTCTTTTAAGTTTAATTCATTTTTATATTTTCCATTTTTCATTCTAATGATTTCATCCACTATTAGGCATTACCATTTTTATTGTGTACAGTTTTACCGAGGTCAGACTCTCCCCCTTCTCTCCATCAACGGTGAGCGTGTGGAGAAGGTACAGCATCAGGTTCCTGGGCACCCAGATATCTGCTGATCTCTCATAGTCCACCAACACAAAAGCCATGACGGCTCAGCAGCGTCTTCACTTCCTGAGGATGCTCAGGAGGATTATGAACTTCTACCATGCTTCCATGTGAGTGTGCTGATCAGGGTGGTGTCCTCACTGCACTGAGGCAGACCAGAGAAGGCTTCAGCGGGTGAACGCTGCAATCACTGACTGTTATCTCCTCTCTTTAACATCCATCTTTAACTCCTGATGTCTCAGTAGAGCCTTCAACGTTGCAAAGGACAGTTCCCACCCTGGTTCCCAACTCTTTGAATTGTTGCCCTCAGGCAGACGCTGCAGGTCCATCAGGACTCAGGGATAGTTTTTTTTTTCTTCAAGCCTTCACACTCTTGAACACACACATGCATTGACTCATCACAGCTACACAATGTTCTGTGCTTTTATTTTTTATTTTAAAGTGTATACATTCAATGTGCATGTGTTGTGCTGTACACCAAATGAACTCCTGTACAGGCACTTTGAGAGAGGCTCTGCAATTTTGTTGCACTTCAGACAAAAACAAATAAAGCTTTATTCATTCATTCATTCATTTAGGCTAAATAATTTGTTCATGCCTGATAAATGACCACTTCCTAGGCCTACAGATGTGTATATATAATTTTACATAATGTTACTTTAATAATTTGATTTGCTTAAACCATATTGTTCATTGTCCTGCTTATATTCACTGTGCAAGGGTAATAATAAAAGCATTCTTATTCTGATATTTGTCAATAAAAATGTTTCAAACTAAACAAATAAGTGTTGTAGTTAATTATCTGTTTTTATTACTTTTTTATTTATGTTATATACACAATAACCTTAATTTTTATGTACATCTTAAGTGTATAATAATCATCTTGAGACATTGTTTGTACAAAGATGTAACTCCCAAAAAAAGCCATCCTCCCCACATCATTCCGAGTATATTCAATATGACAATGATAACATATCAACTCAAATTAGACATCATTTAAGGGTAATGTGACAATGTATAAGAACAGAAAAGAAAAGCACGTAACAAATAGATAAGTAAAATTAAAATTTAATAATAGCAATAATAAGTAATTTAAAAGTAACTAAAATATATTTTTTAAGTATCCTCGTTACTTCTCTCATCAAGGGGTATATGAAGTAATTCAGAAATGGGCTCCAGGTCACTGAGAATTGTTGTGTGGCCTATTTTAGTCTATATCTAATATTTTCTAATTTCAGAAAATACATGATGTCCCTTATTCATTTGGTCAAACTGGGTGTGTTGAAGGAGATCAGATGAACAAGTGCTGGCTTAACTGGGAAAATAATTGTCTAGATTTGTATTTCAGGTTTGAAGAGTTTCTTTATGAGTATACATAAAAGGTATATTACATTGGTGTTACTGAAGGAATATTTAGGGAAAAAACATTTATTCAAGTCTTTCTTTAAGTAGAAGTCTAACTGTTCCCCAGAAGAACATCATATTGATTCTGACTCTGAGCATATTTACCTTTAAATGTATAATTTTTTACGCTTGTGCAGTTCTAAATACCACTGTCCTCTTGCATGGTCTCTGCTGTAAAACTGCAATAGATGCGCCTAATGAAGTGGAACAAATGTGTCCTTGGAAATCATCAGCTCCACCTGAATCATGACTATTCCTGTATTTTTTATTTAGAAGATGAATTTTGTCTGCCTTTTTTTTTATATAGATCTTGCGGGTTCTAAGTCCACACAGAGCAGAAAGGATGACTAAAGCTTCCCGACCAGGTTGGCTGACAGAAAGACCCGCAGCAGTTTTGCGCTTTGACGCAGAGGGGCGCAGTTGCCTGACTCTCCAGGTGCGTCTGTCTCCCTCCCTCCCCCTTCCCATCCCATCTCTGCTGCTGCTTCTGGCTGCATCCCTCTCCTCCTCCTCCTCCTCCTCCTCCTCCTCCTTCTTCTTCTTCTTTTTTTTTTTTTTTTTCACGGGGAGAGCCGACTTGATGCGCATAATAAATCATCTCCGCCAGAAGAAGCCCAGTTTCGGACGCACGCTTGTTGGCTGTTGGGAGCATGAACAGAAGCGAAAGTCGAGCCTAACGCAGAAAGAGGAGGGGTGTTTTTTAAATGTGACTCGTTTCTGCAAACAACGTGGGTGCGTTTGTGTGAGTGTGTGCGTGTTTTTTTTTTTTTTTTTTTTTTTTTTTTGCGGGGAGTGGAGGAGAAGAGGCAGAATATGAAACGCATGTGCTTCCGACTCGTGCGTCCTCCGCTCTCTGTGACTGGACTCGGGCTCACCTGTATGCACGACCTTGTATCTGTCACCGAATTGTTCCTAACGAGATTTCCGTGGAGGATCAGTCCGTCTTTTTATTCTGAGGGCTGATTATTATTATTATTTATTTTATTTTATTTTATTACTCTCGCTGCTCTCCAGATACCTCGGGATAAGGAGGTAAGACAAACCATCATCCTAACAATAACAGAGCATGCAGATGATTGTCTGATCGTTTCAAAGGGGGAAATATTCTCCAAGCTCACGTGTCGGCCTGATTTTGCAGTTCAGAACTGGCCCATTTCTGTGCCTGATGAGGAATTGTTTGTTTTAGACTGGATGTGCCCTCCTAGCTGCAGCCTGCTGCCTCCACACTGAGCAGGAAGCGGGTACAAATTCAACAAACATCCTTTTTTCTTGAGCATTTCTTCTGTTTGTGTCTCCTTTTGTTGTCAAAGTGATGTAGGGATGCAGTTATAACCACATGCTGGTATTTTAGCCTGTGGCAGCTCCTGGTGAGGTGCCACGCTCACTGCAGCCCGGCTTCCCATCATTGTGAATTATATGAACCCACAGGACATCAAGCAATAGATTGGATTGTAGTGGATCAGCCCCAGGTGGATTTGAATGTCTGGATGCACCGTGGGGGAGAAATCAATCAGTGATGCTCGTTCAGAAATATTTAAAGGCTGAACCACTTTTAGGGAACCTTGAATACAGTAGCCACTGGGAATGGAGAGGGAGAAAGGTGCTGACACACATTTACACACAGCACATTTTACCTCGCAACATTTCTCAGGTAATGGCACTCTCGTGTGCCACAATGTCCGCTTGAATACCTCTGATGCATGCAGCTCAGGCCTTTAGACAAAGTGTGCTCCCACTCTTCCAGCTGAGTGTTTGTTCAAGCAGCATGTCGCTCGGACATTATGACGAGGGTTCTGTTTGCATGTTGTCTCATTTGACCACGTATTGGTTCACGATTGCACCTTTCGGATGGAGAGAGTGATTCAGTTTCCTCTCCACCTTCTATCCTCATTATCCAGGAGCACAAATTGTGAATATGTGTGTCTACACGTGGGTGGTTTGGCCACCTGTGTGCTTACATGAAAAAGTGTGAACGGTTTTATATAAATGTAACAAAAACAGAGCAATGCATTTGTAAATGATTGGGGTTTTTTTTTTTTGTTTGTTTGTTTTTTGCTGGTGCCATTCCTTGGAAAAGCCCATTACGTATTTAAACCATAACGTGCAGCGTCGACAGGAGTATAATATATACCAACTGCACCCTCTCCACCACCAATCCTGAGTCCTGAGGTGCCAGCGGTTGGCACACTGTAGGCCTATTACTGAGGTAGAAGGCATGCAGGATTCTTCTGGAGCGCAAGCGTGCCAAACCAATTTTGCAGTCTTTGGAAGGGGAAGAAAAAGAGGCCGAGCAAACATGAAAGGTAGAGGAGAAAATACTGGCTGAGACCCCACATGTCCGATTTGACATCCAGGCAGCTGACAAACAACTAGGTTTTCTATAAGTAGTGCTCTGAACCAGGCTCGCCTCAGGATCAGGCCACAAATGAGCCGCACATCGTGGCTTAAATGTCTCCTAAATGGAAAGTGTGTGCATGTGTGTGTGGACGCTGGCTATAATACTGCATGGTTCGAGAGCAAAGTTAGTGTGTAGGTGTGTGTGGGTTGTGTGACATTCAGCAGATGGATGTTATTATCCGTCCCTGGCCTATCTTGAACACCTCTTGAGGAAATTCCGTGTGCGTTTCCTTTTGCAGACAAGCCTATTCATGCGCACGGCTTCACACAGGTGCAAGCTAATGTACTCAAATCTGCATACGCTCCACACATGCTGCACTGCTCACTTTAACTGCTGCGTTATTGCCTGTTTCTCCATTGTGTGTATGTTTGACATTTCATAATTGCATCATTACTTGCTCAGTGCATCGCAATTTGCAACACATGCTTTGAGCAGACAGACTCTTGCCCTTGATTATGGACCTGAGTGGAATGGGTTCCTTATCAGGCTGTCTTGATTTCACCCCAGCATGTGGGGAGACACATGCTGCTGTGGGTGAATCTAATTGATTGCATGGCACCCAATTTCCAGGTCCAAGTCTCCTTCAGGCAGCCAGAGAGTGGATGCAGCCAAATGAAGGATGAGCCGAGGCATTGGTTGTTCCTCTAATAGACTGGCATGGACTCACCCCCCCACCCCACCCCTCATATGCCACTGGTATCACTCTCAGACATCTCCGAGGGCAAGTTGGCCTCAATACATGGCACAAAGAAGCATTGTCACTGTTAGAATGGCCTGAAGTTAGGCGCATCTGGTACCAAACTGTCCTTCCAGTTTATCAGATGTATATTTCTGCAACCAAACAATTTAAGTACTTGCCCCATCGTTTTTTGTTTTTTCCCCCTTAAAGGCATTTATAGGACATAATGCATTAAACTGTTGAGGTATTTAACTTCAAAAATCCTTGTTTCAACAGGTCACCCTCCTTTCACTCTGAGAAGTGCCGTTTCAAAGCTTATTGGATGAAAGTCTCATTTATTCCTGGCTGCCAAAGATGACGCTGCCATGGAAACTGCTTCTGTTACTATCAATCATCAGCCGTCTGACAGGTAAAGCACCTTTTTATATAAAGTAATGATTTTTTTTTTTTTTTTACCACGTTCGGACGTTCAGTTTTGCAGGACGGTGGGGGAAGAGATGTCAGGGATGATAGGAGGCCCTAGTTTAAAGGAGCACTCCTCACTATTGACTTTCATTCACAAAGCAGACACAATGCTCTCCATCTTCTTCGTTCTTCTACTGAGATTAGAACCTGATGATGAGATATGATGCTTTTATTCTATAATCTTTTCCGTGGCAAAAGCATTGTGCAAAATGCTTTTCCGTCCATCATAAAAAAAAATGTATTTGTTCATACAATTCACAGTGTTTTCTATTCAACAAGAACAAACAGGATGAGTTACTCCTCTGGGTGCAACACAAGATGTGCCGAATCTTTGAGAACGGTCTGGGAGTTCTTTTTACACCATTGATATAAAGAACATACTTTCTAGTCCTTCATTCCTGGGTGATTTGTTTAGGATTAAAACATAAAGATATGTCCTGTGTTTTCAGTTAACAAACATCTTCATCAGGCCTTCTTGTGGCACTGTTTTCATTAAAAAAACCATGGAATAATAAATGTCAGACTCCATCAAAAATGAAAAAAATGGACGGTTTCTCTTCAGTCCAAGAAGTCACAAACAAACTGGAGTTCCACAAGTACCACACTCCCATAGTGGGGAAAAAAAAAAAAAAAAAAAAAAACTGTTTTCTGGTGATAACAGAAACTCCAGTTTGTTTGTGGCTTCTCAGACTGAAGAAGTCCTTTGGATGAAGGATGAAACAGCTCAGCAAAAAAACAAACAAAAAAAATTCCGGATGACCTGACTGAACATCGTTTGATTTGTACCTGGATTAATGAGCATGAACTTTGGTGTTTTGAACCATTTGGGCATGACTACCTCTGAGGAGTTGACGAGGGAGAGGGCAGGCCCCAGAAACCATCTTATCAGCAACAAAATGTTTTTTTTTTTTTTTTTTCCCCACTATGGGAGTGTGGTATTTGTGGGACTTCAGCTTGTTTGTGGCTTCTTGGACTGAAGAAGTCCTTTGGATGAAGGATGAAATGTCTCAGGGAGGAAAAAGAAACCATCCAGATGAACTGACTGAACATTGTTGGATTTGTTCCTGGATTATTGAGCATGAACTGATGGTGTCCATCAAAAATATTTTTTTCTTGTTTTATTCTAAGGAAGTGAATGTTTCTCTGACAGATTGTACGGACAGCGGATCTTACCATGGACCGAGGTGGAGGATGGAACCGGGGGACTTGTTCATCCCCGTCGACTCCATCGAGGAAGAAGCTACCTTGACATGTGACGCTAAAGGAATACCTCCTCCTCAATACAGGTAAGAGGAATTTCACATAAACGTGTTGAAATCTGGTTATCAGACTAGTTTTTCATCATAAAAGGAAAAAACTCTTTATGTGTCATCATTTATTGAATGAATTAGCATCATGGTTAGTTCAAAAGGATCTTTCTCCACGTTTGATCACCTCCATGAGTGAAATTATTTCATTTTTATGTTATTTTTGCTGTGTGTCGAAATTTTGAGGTGCACAGTTTCAAGTTTTTGAATGAACTTTTAACGAACAAGGCTGATTAAAACTCAAAATTTAAAAAGTTATTTCTCAGTAAATGTTTTTTTTTTTAATTATTTTCTGGCACTGTTTTATTTATTTTTTTCTCTTTTGAACACATGTTGATGTGCATAAAAGCATTTGGAAAAAGTTCAAATAAGTTTTTAACTCGTTGTGTGGCCAACAAAATGAACTAAAAAGAAAAATGCTGAAATAATGTTGCTGTTTTTTTTAAACTCCCAAGTGTTTTTGTCTATCTTGAAGACTTTTGATGGGAAGATGAAACATGATGAAAATACAAATTTGCAGATGAAAATATCTTCAGACGTACTCATTATGTCACAAATATGACTGATCACCGCTTTGGGCAAATAAGCATGAATAATTTTTACTGGCATGCATGAATAAACATGAATTTATCTAAATGAAATAAGGTGATGAAGATACACAACTGCTTTGATTTGTTGTTTCCTCCTCAAAGTTTTGTTTAGTGCAAACAGAAATGTTGTCAACAGAGGATGTTCTTGAATGTAAAGAAAGTGATCAACAAAGTGCACAAAGATTGCATCATTATTACCTGTCGCCAAGCAACGGCAGATGATCATGTAATTCCCTCTGTCTGTGCATACATTTGTGGTGTCTGTTAGCAAAATATCTCCTGGACCACTGAACAGATTTTGATGAAAGACCCAGACAGTAATCACTGAATGCACATCTACAATTGATTAATTTTTGGATTCAGCAAAATTCAAGTTGGCTGTCACAGCTAATCAACTTTAGGAAACACAAAATTACCTGTTATTAAGTCAACTGTACATAAATGAATCTAAAATTTTGTGTGATAGTAGCTGAGCATCATCTCCAACATATACTCTAAGCACTAACAAATCAGTTGAGATCTTGATTTAAAACTGAGGCATTAACTGTTTGAGTCAACTCTGCCTGTCTGTTAGCAAAATATCCAGTGAACCACTGAACAGATTGTGATGAAAGATCCAGAATGTAATCACTGAATGTACATCTACAACTGATTAACTTTTGGATTAAACAAAATTGAAGATGGCTGCCACAGCTAATCATATTTAAGAAACACAAAAATACCAGTAAATAAGTCAAGTCAACTGTACATAAACAAATCTAAATTTCAGTGTGGTAGTAGCTGAGAGTCCTCTCCAACATATGCTCTGAGCAATAACAGATCAGTTGAAATCTTAATTTAAAACTGAAGCATTAATGACTGTCTGCATGTTAGCAAAATATCCAGTGAACCACTGAACCATTATTTTAGAGAGAATTTTATGAACGTGCTTTTCAACCTGAATTGGACTCAACCCAATTCAAGATGATCGCTGCAACCTTGGCAGACATAGCTATAGCCAAACTAAGCCAATTAAGCTAAAGTTTGGTGTAGTAGTAGCTGAGAGTCATCCTCAACATATAATCTGAGTGCAAACAAGTTGTGAAATCTTTGCTTCAGTCATTGGCATGCAAGATGGCAGGCAATATACATTCCATAAAGGACTGCAAGTTTTAATTTCTTAATGAAAATATTTTCACGTTTCACATGAATTAACTTATTCTTTCTACGGCTTGAAGGATCACGCGAGAATAAAACAACTGCTTTTGCATTCCAAGTTTTGTGAATTGGTATCTGTCTGTGTTCAAGTTAATCAATGTATAAAATGCACAGTCAAGTATGAATCGAAACTATTTTTACGCTGCTTGAAATAAAAAAAGTTATGCAAATCAGACCATAAACGACTCTGGAACAATCACAGAATATCAGCAAGAGTAAATGTGGAAAATATAATCTACGTGCTTCTGAAGTTGTTTTCTGTTTTTTTTTTTGTTTTTTTTTTAACAAGGACTTTTACATAATTAGCATAATAAGTTAACTAAAAATATCACAATGCAAGTTATCTCTATTTCTCTGTTTTTTAAAAAAATTCAAATTACACTTGTTTTAAGATCATATCATGTTTATACACTATACTATGTTTAGTTGTGCAAAGTGAGTACAGTAGTCCCTCGCTACTGCGCAGTTCGTTTTTCATGGACTCGCTACTGCGTGGTTTTTCTAAATAAGCTTGCACATCACACACAATTGGCTGATTGACGGATGAGCCGCACGATGGGCATGGAATTTTTTATTTAAAATAAATTATGTAGCACCTGCTGCACCTGTATGCAGCCCACAGCTTGCAGGAGAAGCTTCCTCCTGCAGCGTCATATCTCCACTCTGCAGAGGAGAAGTGGGCGTGGCCAAGAGCGCTGGCAGATGGCCGAGTGCAACAGAAGGCAGAGAGCTGAAATCATGACATGCTGTGCTCTTTTAGAGCGTTTAGAGTTTAGAAACGTTGTTTAGAATATTGCAAGAGTGTGAGAAGTGTTTAAAACACCTTTATATATATATACTAAAATAAATTACTACTTACTACTTGTACTACTATTCCTACTTTGCGGTTTTTCACTTATCGCGGGGCTTCAGGGTATGGACCCCATGTGATAAACGAGGGACTACTGTATCGCAAATATGTAAAGCAATGATTAAGAGAACAACTTTAAATTAAACAAACACCTAAAGGTTAATTTGAGACATTTTCTTTCCACTAATCCGAAAGAAGGTATGCTATGAACACAAGATGTGTTCACATATCAAAACTGAGAGAATGATTCTGCTTTCTACCTTAGAATATTTAAAAAAACGTTTGTTTGAAACTTCCCACGCAGGCAAAGTCACTTTTGGTCATTCAGTGAGCAGAACTAAGGATTACTAATTGCAAGGCTATAATTTTCTTGTGGAAAAGATGTGCGCTTTCTCCTCCATTCATTTTGTCCTAATTAAATTGAAATGCGTACGGACACTCCGAGCAGTGGTGTCATTATGGCTTTACTGACTCATATTGACTAACACACCACCAATCTACCTCTCCTCTCACTGGAGAGTTTCTTTCTCAGAGACACACGTGTAGCATCTTAATGACCGTCTCTTTTTGTGAAACACCATGAGAACGATGCAGGTTGCTAGACACCAGTCGGCACCATTGATTACAATTACCTTGAGCGTTCAGCGTTTACCACGGCGCAGCCAGGACACCTGAGCTAGTGGTTGTGGAAAAACGTGTACACTCATTATTTCAGGCTTTTTGCCACCTAATACCAGGTACTTCCATGTCCTGATTAAAGGTGCGATGAGAATGTTTGACTCGGTGTCTCGTCAGACTGGCTGTTCAGGGCTCCGCATGCCCCTACCACCTCTCCGGCTTTGCTCTTGAAGTGTAAATGGGCTCCCATTGCTCTCTCGGCCCTTCTTCTCCTTTCCTTTTTTTTATTTTTTACCTCCTCCTGACACTTCTGTCACTCTCATAAATATGTCTTTTATACTGTGCACACACAGTAGCAGCATAAGAAGGCATAAGAGCCAAAAAGCAACTTCTTTCTCGTCTGTTGATGCAAAAACCCGCTGAGTTGCTTGAAAATCCATACAAAAGGCAACTTTATGTAACATTTATGATTGTCGCCCACTGCTTTAGGTGAAGCGGTGACAAAGTTTTTGCCTGTACTTGTGTGTACATGTGTGTTACTTTGTACAATTAGCAAAGTATCTCATGAATTACTTAATGGATTTTTATTAAACTGGCTCAAATACTCATTTGATGCACAATTGGTTAATTTTTTCATTTAGTCCCAATAAAGATGTCTGCCACAACTAACCAACTTTAACAAACACAAACATGGTGATAACCCAGACAAAAGGTTTGGCAGCTCAATCATCCAGGTATAAATCACAAAATAGGGTTAAATCATGTCATCTGGACAAGTTTCTTTAAGGGAGAAACATTTCTTCTTCCATCCAAAAGACTTGATCAGTCTGAGGCCTGCCAACCCAGATATGTCTTATAAATAGCACCTCCTTGATGTGTTTCAAGCCAGCCCTCTGTGGAATCCAAATAAACTTGCTTTACATGCAAAAAACGGACAATCCATCCAAAACAATCAATCATCATGTACAACTTTCATATGTTTTAGGCCAGATGGCCAACTTGCTACTCACAGAAACAGCCTGAGGACACCTGTGTAAAGCTGGTTTCTTTGGATTCCACAGAGAGCTGGTTGAAACACAAGGAGGTGCTATTTATAAGACAGATCTGGGTTGGCAGGCCTCAGACTGATGAAGTCTTTCGGATGAAAGACAAAACGTTTCTCCCCAAAAAACAAACATCCATATGAAATGATTGAACCCTTTTTTTGTGATAACCCAGACAGTTTTAAAGATATTGAGCTCAAACTGAGAGTGGTACTTGCTGAGAGTTATACCCAACACATTCTCTGAGCACTAACTGATCAAGCAAGATCTATGTTTCAAACGTTTTTATTATTATTAGAGTCAACCCTGTCTGTTTGTTAGCAAAATGTATGTTATTAATCTGTGGATGGAAATAAATGAAACTCTGGGAAAGTAATTATTGGGTGTGTCTCGACAAATTTTTACATTTTGGAGGCAACCCAGTTCAAGATGGCCATTGCAACCACCTGACTTTAAGAAACACAAAATGGCTATAAGTTAGTCCATTTTAAAATGTGCTAAAATTGAGTAGTTATTGTTGAGTCATTCACAATATATACACCAAGTGCTACTCATTTTGTCAGATATTTGTATAAAAGGTTAGCATTAACTGTTGAAGTCAGCTTCATTTGTCTGTTAGCAAAATATCTCATGAACCACTGAATAGATCTTGAAAAAGCACAGCTGCCAAAAGAAAAGCTTTGCAGAGAGTGGTGAAGGCTGTACAGAAGACCACTGGATTCAGAATCCCTGCCTGCAGGAAGAGGACCACCTGCATCATGAAGGACCCCACTCACCCAGCACACACACGTTTTGCCCCCGCTCCCCTCAGAAAGGAGGTTGAAGAGCATTAAGTGTAGAACCACTAGACTGAGGAACAGCTTCTACCCTGAAGCTGTTAGACTCATGAATCCCTAATCAGGATTATCACTGTGGAAAAAAACAATCACTGTAATGCCACTTTGATTGGTGATATGTGCTGCTGATTATCCATGCTGCTGATCTCATGCTGCTAATTATTTCAGGCTGTTGTATTCATTCATACTCATCTGCTCACACAGACTCATGTTCGTGCTGCTGTTGCTCGGCATATTGTTTTGCATTATTAGTATTTAGCGTATTTTTTAGTTTATATCTTTGATCCTTATTACTGTTTCTTTTTACAATTTATATTTTTGCTATTGTTGAATGTAGCTGGGACCCGGTGTACACAATTTCGTTCCACCTCATGTACCACATGTGATGCGAATGATAATAAAACCTACTTCAACTTGAAGTCTCATAAACCACTGAATAAACCTTAAGAAAATTCTCAGCAAGTTATCATTGGATGCATGAGAACTGATTATTTTTTGGATTTAATCAAATTCAAGATGGCCACCTCAAATAACCAACATTAGCTAACAAAATAATGTCTATAAGTCAGTCTAATTTACAAATATTGAGCTAAAGTATGGTATGGTAGTAGCTGAGAGTCATTCACAACACATATTCTGAGCATGACTTCTCAAGATATCACTAAGTTTGTGCAAACCATTATTTTTGAGGTAAAGCAGCGAGTGATATGCATTCCTTCAAGGATTGCTAGGCCTTGAATTTAACTTGAGATTCAAATCCTGTACATTGAACAGAAAGACCCACTCAGAAACCTTGTTTGTCAGTGTCCAAATGGTTCAACAGTATATCTTAATGAAAGCAACAAAGAAATCTAAAGCAGAGTGATTTATTTCTTTCCTGTTACCAATCAATGAGGGTAGCGCGGAGCAGCAGAGGCTCTTCAGAGCAGGTTAAGAGGAGGGGAAAGTTGTGGCTGAAGGTTAAAAAGCTGACTGAGTTGACTCAGACACCTCTGCTCCTCGACACTTCTCACTGATCCACTCAGTTCTTCAGGTGTTTACTGCACAGCCTCATCGAATCAAATCAGCACCAGAGGAAGTGTAGCTGATATCCTGCGCTCATCTGCGTTCAGGGACACGAATCTTTTAGAAATTACTTTAAATTTTTAACTTGAAATTTTGGGGAAAGTTTGTCACAATGTCCTCCCCGCTCCTGTCATTTCCACTTAAGCATATAAAAGAAGATTGTTGCTGATGGATAGAAGCAGTTTTTTTTTTTATGCTGAGTAAAAAAAAAAAAGAAATGATGGGACCTTCTTGAAACATGACCTGTCCTTGAATCTATCGCCTCTCAGTTTTAAACAGGAGGAAAGAAGGATTTTCTTGTGGAATAATGAGACTTGTTTTAATCAATGTATTAACCTGTCGCCTTTAAGAGTTCATTCAGGTGCCCCGTTTATTAGATTTTTTTTAACCCTTCTGTGCAAATATTTTTGTTTCACACTCTCATGCCTGAAAATTGTGGGAAAGATGGAACAGATGGTGCAAATGAGTAGAAATGGCCTCCTTTGTTCGATCAGCTTGCTGTTACTTCTTATCTAGTGCTAATGTTTGGCCCTAATGATAAGTCAAAGGTGGAATAATGTCACATTATGTTAATCGAATGTGACAGAGGATGTGATTATAGTCAGACTGATGAGAGCATCGGAAATCTTCTCCTTGCCTTGAATAGCAGAGAGCGTCTTTGTGTGTGATGCTGTAAGATTAAAATTTAATGATCCCAGTGGGGGGAATGAGCTAGCTGCAGCAGGAAGTGGTGTCAAAGGTAAATAAAGAACAGCAGAATGAAAAAGTAAACAAAAAATATGTTCACATGTTGTTGTTTTTTCTTCCCTTTTTTAATAAATCAAAAAGTTGCAGACCATTCGTCAAAAGTTAACATTGACATTTAGAAACACCAGTGAGCAATTTTCATAGTAAAAGTTAAATGATGGTAGCAAAAGTCCAATTGAATAACTGATTAAAATGTGTACATTTTATTGAATTATTGAATTTAAACTGTACAATCAGTTGGTGCTCAGATTAAGTGCTGCAAATGACATACAGCTACAAACTCACCGGGTCCACTTAACATTTGAAAAATGATCTAAGGTAAAGACACTTTTGTCTTTGCTAAGCTTGATTACCTGTGGTGGATATCATAAATGGAGCGCTAAAAGTGACACCAAAGTACAGTAGTCCCTCGATTATCGCGGAGGTTATGTTCCACACACCCCCGCAATAGGTGAAAAACCGTGAAGTAGGAATGCTATATTTATTTAAGGCTTTAGAAACCCTTCCCACACTCTTGCAATGTTCTAAACTCTTAAACCTATGTCATTTTAACAACATACATATAGTATATGTACTGTACAGCAGCTACTGCAAAATTTGATATGGTACTCACCAGCCTTGGTTTGGTTCTAGTTGTGTTCTGATCGGCTCTCTGCAGCCGTTGAGCATCAGATGCTTTTGGAGAGAGACGGATTTTCAGACACCCAACACAAAACCACACAATGGTCTCGATCGAGTCCAAATAATCCAGCAGAATCTGGATGAAAAAACTCTGTGTGTGCTCTGGAGACGAAACCGGACCTCCAAGCAATGCCTGCCCACTTGAGAGACTTCCTGGGCTGCAAGCAGCACTCAGATTGACCGATGAGGCTGGACGTAGTCCTGGTCCAATTCCAGTTGGTTCTGATTGGATCTCTGCATCCACTGAGCGCCCAAGTCACTATGAATAAGGACCGAATGTTTTAGTCAGGTTCAAATCAGATCAAAAACTTTCCCTCCATTTCGGCAGAAAGCAGCGGCCAGAAGCACTGTTGGCTTCTGGGTAGTGTAGTCCTTTTGATTGGCCTTACAGTGAAGGCTTATTGAAAGAAAACTACAAAATGGCGGCACCAGTCCAAAGTAATTTTTTTCATTAACATTTTATTCCTTACCGTCCCAAACACGTGAGTAATATTAAAGTTGACAATCGTTGAAAAACCGCGAAAGGGCGAGTCCGCGAAAGTCGAACCGCGACGTAGTGAGGGTCTACTGTAGATGTACATCCAAGACTCAGATCCTATCCTGCCTGCTGCTTCTGTTCAACCGAACCAACTGGTCTGTTGTAATAAGGCACATCACAACTCAGGTTCGTATTGCTGACAGTAAAACTCAGAGGGCACGTTCTGTGTTTAGAGTAATTTAGGACTGGGATGGTGATCTGGCAGAGCAGACTTTTCCCAGTGAGCCAAAGCATTTTGGGACTCGTACAGCGGGTTTGAATAAACAGCGGCTCCTCAGACAGGGACCGCGGCTCATTGGTTTATATTATTTACTGTGTTAAAGTGCTCTCCCATGGGATGCGTGCACAGCTCAGTGTGCACGCAGAAACAAGGCAGCGAGAGAGAAGCAAACCCACAGACATTCTGCCTCCTCTGACTTTCTCTCTGACTGATTACAGCATATGTAGGAGCCAAAATAACAGAACAAGCTTATTTTTAAATGAAATAAATGCTTATTTATGACACTGTGCTTAAAAAAAATGGAGATTTTTATCACAGCACAGCCTTATTCATTTGAAGCTAAATGCTGATGAGTAATAATGAGCAGCTTTTCAGTCACCATTTTAGAACTGCAATAATGGAAGAAACAGAAAAATACGAGAACCAGAGCAGCTTTGTTTGGTTTTACTGACAAACATGAGCACACAGAAAATGTAAGGGGCTAGTTTGCACAAAGCAGATTGTAAAAACAATGTGATGATGCTACAAATATGCTAACGAGTGTGAGACATCACCCAGAGCTATTTATTGGCTGGTTTTGTAGCAGACCGTACATAGCTTTGGTTACTACAAGTCAAATTTAAAGCAGCTTTTGTCAAGTGCGCTAGAATCGCAGACATATTTGCTGATAGCGGATGCGAGAACCTCAAGATCCTCGATATGCGAGATCCTCTTTTTCTTATTATGTGCCTTGTTTTGTTAACTGATTGTCAATTCGTAAGTCATCCAGATGGGAAAAAAAAAGGCAAGAGGATCAGTTGAACCTGTAATTCCTCAAAACTGGATTGAAATGCACGAAAAATTGAGCAATAACGCAAACCTAATCTAAAATATGTGCTTTCTGGCA
This sequence comes from Nematolebias whitei, assembly GCF_014905685.2. Lineage (NCBI taxonomy): Eukaryota > Metazoa > Chordata > Actinopteri > Cyprinodontiformes > Rivulidae > Nematolebias > Nematolebias whitei. The sequence goes on along the minus strand of NC_056508.1, from coordinate 34,371,406 downwards.
TGCTGATATTATAGCTGCCTTTGAACAGACTGAAAAGTGGGCAGGAAAAGGTGTTGTCATGATACTTGATATTTGCCTTTCCATAATTTTAGCAGTTAAAAACATGTGAAACATGTTGAGCAGTCAGTGTTATCTTACTCTCAAAGGTTTAATTGTATTTCTAGTAATCAGAACTGTTGTCATTTCCACAAAAAAGTATTTTACTGTTCCCGGTTTCACTGTTTCTCCCTCAGTCTGTTTTGCTGGCTGGTTGTTGTTTTCCTCCTTTAGCTGGAAGTAAAATAAAAGTAAAAAGCTTCTAAAGTACTGCGCATATCTACAGATGAAAACCACGAAGTTGGACAATTTAAACAGATTTCCATGCATTTGTTGGCACTTGGGGTTTGCTGCTGGACTCGCACTAGATCATAATGGTCAGAGAAATCATCTTGCTAAGCTTAAGGCTATCCACCTGTAACTAAAACCCACAAAGTCAAACCAGCCATGCGTTCACTGGCAGATACCGTATTAATGCTAGTCACAAAGGGGATCTTCTATGAGCAGATTGATTCAACTTAAAAGGCATTATTGATCTGACAGGTCAAATCTCACTGATAATAGATGGTGATAAATGTCTCATCTAATCGTATGCTGCATCTTTTCTCGACTCTTTTATTTTGACAGCTGTGCTGAGCAGATCATGAAGCACATCAGGTTATGAATTTTAATTTTTTTTTTTGAGAGATGAGATGAAAGATTCACCCTTAACCCAACTGAGAAAAGAGAATGCCTGAAAAGGTTTTTACAATGCAGCACTGCAAATATAAAAACTAGGGCTGAACGATTTTGGAAAATATTCTAATTATTTTTTTTTACCTCAATATTGCGATTTAATATGTGATTATTTTTCAATGTCGTCTTCTCATGCATTTTTCATTGAACACAAGCAATAAATCTGTTTCAGTTGCAAAAAACTCAGTTTTAGCTCTGCTGCAACTGTTTCTGCATTTTTTTTATATAGCTCCGGGATAGTAACGTCTAAAATGTGTGCGCGAGGGCATTCTGTACCGCTTATTCATTGTGTTTACCAAAGCTGTAAACCCAGGCTTGGTCACTAAATTAATGGGCATCATGTCTTTTGCTATGAACTCCATTATTGCTCAAGTTATTTCTGTCAGCTTCTGTTGGGCCTGACGCCATTGTGCAACCGGTTAAAGTGCAGTGATGACTTCTCCCACTCCCTGTTCTGCTTTGCTCCGCTCACTTGCAAGTCACATAACCAGATCACATGACCAGATCACGTGACCAGTCAAATTGCAGCCTTTGCAATTAGAAAATCTCGTTTTATCATATCATAATATTATATCAAATGCAATTAATTGTTCAGCCTTAATAAAAACATATACAGTATATAGATAGGAAAAGGACAGATGTGGTCCTATAATTATATTCCCAGCATTGATTGAAGGAGTGCATATCACCTGCTGACTTTGATGCCAGAGTTTTAAACTAAGATCATTTTATGTTAAGAAATGATGGAGTTATAGCCAGTTTGGTAAACACTGAAAAAAAAGCTATGCTTGATCTCTTGTGATTTGGCAAGATATCACATTCAGAGTATTTGTTTTAAACGACTCTCATCTATTATCACATCAAATTTTAGCTCTTGTCTTCAAAACTGACTGAGTAAAAGTCAGTTTTGTGTTGGTTAAAGTCAACTAGCTGTGCTATATTGTGTGACTTGTTTGGAGTCTTTTTCCAGTTAAATTAAAAATCAAACCTGATTATGACTAAATTTCCTGTTCAATTTAAGATACAACTCTTTTTAGTTTATTGACACCAGCGTGAGTGATGATGCTCATTATCCTCCATCAAGTAGCATAGTGACATGTAGTTTTCATTCATGTCTTGTCAAATCACCTTGTCTGATAAAAAGAGATGGACAGAACGATTTGCCAGCAACTGATGGTGTCTTTGCCCTCACAGATGGTCACTAAATGGGACTCTAATAAATCTGGGCCTGGATCGGCGGCGGCGTCTGTCTGGGGGCAACCTCATTATAAGCAATCTGGATCGCTACCAGGATGTAGGGATGTACCAGTGTATGGCCTACAACACTGTAGGAGCTATCCTGAGCAGGAGAGCGAGTCTACTGTTTGCCTGTAAGTTTTATTCAATTTTGTATTTGTCTTTTTTCTACAAAAATTAAAGCTTCTTTTATGAGACTGCACATAATGACACTGCACACCAAATTAGTAGGATGATAGCGGCAGCATTCATCATTGTTGACGTGAGTCGACTTTGAATGTTAGGCAACACCAACACAGTGCTGGATAAACCCAAGAGCAATGCTAATGAAGGAAAACTATTTTGCAGCCCTTTTTGATTTTAACATTTAAGCCCGAAATGCTTCACTGCCTCCATGAAGCTGTCGAAACAACAGCGATTTGACCTGTTCTCAGCTTACATGTCAAATGTTAAATGTGTTTTTACTGAGAAACTGAGCATTCTGACCTTATCATTCTTTTTGTGCACATTTTTCCAAGACAAGGTGCAAATTAACTAAAATTAAGCCTCGGGAAAAAATAAAAAAATTCTAACATGAAGCTGCGTATTACACCCCGGTTTCACAAAAAAAAAAAAAAAAAGTGACAAGAGATGCCAAATGTCAAGTGCTCAAAGACGTGGCAATAACTATAATTAATCTGGAGGTTTTTTTGCCAAGAGATATTTGAAAATATGTTATTTGAGCTTCAAGGACAGATTACATTTTTCACTAAAGTCACCGGTATGGTGGAGGAAGATTAGTGGCATGGGGTGCTGTCAGTAAAGATGAGCTCTTCAGACCTTTGATTCTCCTTAGATTGATTAAAAATCACCTCCAAAATGTGCTGCCAGTTTCTGGAATGTATTTTTATGCAGGGGTGCAGCAAAATGAACGCAGCTTTCAGTAACACCATTGACTGTACGTCTATAGACCATGTACGCAACTCCAACATTAGCAAATTATATCGTTTTTTCCTAAATTCTAACATTTTAGTTTGCTTTCAAGAGATTTACACCTGGGAATACCTATAAAAATAAAACTGCAAACCAAAAAACACAAACTATTTACTTTGTGGCATTTTTTGAGCGCACTGCCAACACGTAAACGAGCGGAGAAAAACTATAATTTTGTTCTTTCAGTCGCCTAATTGTATTCATGCATATATTCCCCTGAGCAAGACAAAATCCACTTTTCTGTTGTTAAACATTCAGGTTTGAGTCCTAATGACATTTTGAATAGCCTGAGAGCATTGTATTTGCTGAAAAATAATTCACTTTAGATGAATATAATTTGCCTAATATTTGTGCATGCAGGGTAGAAATCATGTCCAATAGTCTGTTCAGGTCTTGGGTCAGTTTCTTCCTTCCAGGAGTTGCAGAAGTAAAATTCTCATTACAGTTTTCTTACCGTCTCATGTCTGGATCTTTCTGACACCTGCTTTCACACACAGTTCTGCTGCACTTCCTTTGTATATGTAAAATCCAGGGGTGGTCTCTCTGTTCTTTCATTACTTTCTCCAGACTTGGATCATTTCAAAGTTCACACCAGAAGCGCTGTGTCAGTCCGCGAGGGACAAGGAGTGGTGTTACTGTGTGGCACTCCTACTTCCTCTGGAGGTAGAACACGCCTGCTTTCATGTGGACTCACACAAAATGATCGACAAACAAAATCCCTTACCCTTTTTTAATGAACTTCATCCTATTGTGTCTTTTAGACCTTACGTATGCGTGGATCTTCAACGAGTATCCATACTTTGTTCAGCAAGACAATCGGCGTTTCGTCTCCCAGCAGACGGGAAACCTTTACATTGCAAAGGTGGAGCGCTCGGATGTGGGTAACTACACTTGTGTAGTGATGAACAGCATCACGAAGGGCAAGGTTCACAGCTCACCAACGTCCCTCATTCTCAGGACGGACGGTAAGGCATGACAAGATGCTTTTTAGTCTTGTTTTATGGGCTCCTTTTTTAAGGTCATTGTTATCAGCAGATTAGCATGAATGCTTTTTGGCCTGTTGTGCCTCACTGATTTTGAGTCACTGAGTGCTAATGGAGAGCAAACAAAGCACCTAAATCTCCCCTTTGCTGACTTGGCTTTCTTATAATTTGCATTCACTTTAAAAGCTTTTCCTTCTGCTTTCCTTTGAATTCTTCAGCTCGTTCTCTCAGGTCTTGTTGTTCTGTTCTCTGTTATGCTTTCATAGAAAGACTGAATAAAGATTGCCTTGAATGAATTAAACATGAGTCATACGTCACTGGACCATTACACTGAGTGTTCTGGTGGCTCAACCAGTTAGTTTCCACTCAGTGTACTGTACATGTAGCTGCATAAATTTAAATCCCATTGCATCACTGTCTGATCGTGATCTTCACTGCCTTCCGTGAATACTGATACAAACAATAAAACTGCCCACTCAAGCTTTGAAATAATAGATAAAAAGCCACAGACTGGAAAAAGGAAGACATTAATCCCCCCCCCCCCCCCCCCCGCAGCTATTTAAATAATTCCTCACTATTATTTCACAACTTCCTGGTGATATTACAATTAAGTGAGGCACTACTATGAGAGTGTGTTTGCTTGTGTGTTCTTTTTATTTCTGCTCTGTTGGTTGTATGGAGTCATTGTTTGGTCACAGTACCAGCCATACAACTTGTGATGCATAATAAATGAAAGAGGTTCTTGCATTTGCTCTTTGTAGGAGTGATGGGTGAATATGAGCCGAAAATAGAAGTTAATTTCCCTGACAATGTACCTGCTGCGAAAGGATCAACAGTTACTCTGGAGTGTTTCGCCCTTGGGAAGTAAGCTGAATTTCCTACCCCCAAAAAATTTAATTTCTCTGCGTCTATTATTCCAGGTGAAAGCCCTTTGGATTTCTTCATAGTACAGTTGCTCTGGCAATTATGTTTCTCAGTGTGTGGAATAAACTCTTGCAGAATTTTTTTATGTGTTTGGATTGGGTTTAGTCTCAGCCATTCATCCAGAAAATATACACAGAGTAGGTTTTTATACTTCATCAAACACTTCTTTATTGCCGGATTGTTACAGACGCCTGCAGCCTGAGCGACGTGTTCAGGTTGGCTTTCTCTGTTTCTTGCAGCCCAGTCCCAGAGATCACCTGGAGGAGAGCCAACGGAGTCCCGTTTCCCAGCAAAGTTAAAATGAAGTACTCAAATGCTGTTCTGGAGATCCCCAGCTTCCAGCAGGACGACACAGGAGGGTACGAGTGTGTGGCTGAGAACAAGATGGGCAAGAACACGGCTGCTGGTCGACTGGCTTTTTATGGTACTCCACTTTTATAGCAAAATGCAACTGGTACTGATGGGAATTTTAAAAGACAGAAAGTAAATTAGAATAAAGTTTAAAAAAATTGCAGAATTTTTCTAACTCTGCAAAAATCAAGGCACTTAGTTATGCATTGATCATCAGTGTTGGGATTGTTTGAAATTCTTCACTGTTTTTATGTCAGCCCAAGGTTGTTTGACTTGATCAAGAATTTTTGAAAGAATCATACTTTTGGAAAAACATATATACATAAGATAAGATAAGATAAGATAAGATAAGACAGAACTTTATTGATCCCGCAGGAAATTGTTGTGCCATAGTTTCAGTACAAAGGAACATACACAAGGGTGTTCTCACTCTTTATTTATTTACCATTTTTATTTATTTATTGCTAATGGTAACAAAATAGATTTTGTTCTGATAGGCATTTGTTTACAAAAATAGATTTGATAGAAATATTTTTAGGCCTTTTCAAATACTTGTGGACCATTGACAATTAGATTGAGTCTATTTGAAGACTATTTTTGAGTTTTTATTGTTGTTTTTAAAAAGACAAGACTGAAACAAGCATATGCGTTGTATGACTCAGCACTCAAATGGATGAAGGTACTTTTTCCTAGAATTGAACGTCAGTAACAACAAATTTATTTTTGGTAACTTTATTGACTGCTGAAGGCAAAGCAGGCTGTTCTCTGTTTGAAATGCATCAAACTAATCATGTAAGTCATCATGTGTATTAGGTCACGAACCTTAGAAGACAAAAATAGACGATGTCATCTTGGAGTCTAAGAATGTATTTTTTGGACCTTTGCTCCCTTGAGCTGCAGTGTTTTTCTTTGAAAATAATAAAAGAAAGGAAAATGACACCCATGACATTGGAACTGGCAGATTGCACAGTGCCTGCAAAGGGAACTATACTTATTATGAGGGCAGCATTTTTTCCCCATGAAAAAATCCTGAAAAGTTGAGAAAATGTCATGCAGGAAGTTGTGTGCAGGGGTAATGATTTTTTTACACACTCATCTAAGGTGACAGGTGAGATTCAGGTGGGCGGTGATTTTAGGTGCCTTTTTCCCCACCAGCAAAGCTTTCCACTTTGTGATTCAGTGTTTAATGGTAGTCTCGTGTTGCCACAGGCTCGCGACACATTTAGGCAATGAAAAATTCAATCTTCTCCCATCCGTGCCTGTAAAGACAAACCCTTCTGCTTGAGCTGCCAATCTATGGTTTCTTTGAACTATTTAAGATGAAGCATATTCAGTGACATAATGTTGCTTGCTTGAAATCTGTCCTGTAGGCTCTGGTGAGATTTTTCACGAGGGTTTTTTGTGTCCTCAGCCAAGCCTCAGTGGATCCAGACCATGAAGGACACAGCCCTGGCCATAGAGGAGAGACTCTACTGGGAATGCCGAGCGAATGGCAAGCCCAAACCGTCCTACACTTGGCTGAAGAACGGCCAGCAACTCCTCTCCGAGGTAACTTCCTGCCACCTACAAGTGTTTCATGCAGACCTCCTAATCTTTAGCACATTGTTGCATTTAGACGAGCCAGGTATAAAACATGTTGTTTTCCTGAGTGCAATTTAGAGAAGGATGAGAAGAGAGAGTAAACATCTTGCAGAGGTGAGCCAGTGATGAGACATGGATTTAACCATCGCTGGTTCTGCTACCCCTTAGCAGATTACACAGCCATATAGAGTGGATTGCTCTGATTCCCAAGAGACTGCTCCATTTCATTTGAATAAAGTCTAGGATTGTTTTTTATTATTCATGGTGAATGTTTGAGCTCCTTGAGCTCTAGGAACAATGTGCTTAATATACTGTGAAATATACTATACAGAGCCACACACCTTCTCTAAACCACTAGAGAAATGCTTATTGTCCTGCATATTTTAGGATCAGAAGCTTTCAGCTTGGTTGATTCTTACTGGGCTCTGAAAGGGGTTTTTTTTTTTTTTTTTTTCAGCAATACTTTATACAACTTGGAGCAAAGCTTACTGTTTTACAGCAGACTTGGCATACTAAGATAAGATAGGACTTTATTGATCCCACAGGAAATTGATGACCAGTGTTTTGTCAAAAACAACAAAAAAAAACATTTCTAAATGTCATTCTTGATTTAGGGGCAGCACGGTGGCGCAGCTGGTAGAGCTGCTGCCTCTCAGCGAGCAGGTCCCTGGTTCAAACCCCGGTCCAGGGGCCTTTCTGGGTGGAGTTTGCATGTTCTCTCCGTGCATGCGTGGGTTTTCTCCGGGTACTCCGGTTTCCTCCCACAGTCCAAAAACATGCATGTTAGGCTGATTGGTAACTCTAAATTGTCCCTAGGTGTGAGTGAGAGAGTGAATGGTTGTTTGTCTCGTTTGTCTCTATGTGGCCCTGTGA
>NC_056508.1:34362554-34363615 GCF_014905685.2 Nematolebias whitei | reverse complement strand
TAGGGGCAGCACGGTGGCGCAACTGGTAGAGCTGCTGCCTCTCAGCGAGCAGGTCCTTGGTTCAAACCCCAGTCCAGGGGCCTTTCTGGGTGGAGTTTGCATGTTCTCTCCGTGCATGCGTGGGTTTTCTCCGGGTACTCCGGTTTCCTCCCACAGTCCAAAAACATGCATGTTAGGCTGATTGGTAACTCTAAATTGTCCCTAGGTGTGAGTGAGAGAGTGAATGGTTGTTTGTCTCGTTTGTCTCTATGTGGCCCTGTGATGGACTTGCGACCCGTCCAGGGTGTACCCCGCCCCTCGCACAGTGATTGCTGGACATGGGCACCAGCGACCCCCGTGACCCAAAATGGAATAAGCGGGTAAAGAAAATGGATGGATGGATGGATTCTTGATTTAGGAGTCATTCGTATACCCGTAAAACCTGAATTTTCATTTTTTTGTATAATAGTACAGGAGTAGACAACTTTTTTTTCCAGAGGGCCATTTTGACTTGATAAAATGAAGGGCCACGCATTGAAGTGAAAAATGCTCTGAATGCAACCAAAGAAAATCAGCTTTCAAAAATACAGTGTATGCTATGTTTTTTTTTTTTTTATGTGTGATGACATTCAACTAACTATTTGTGCTTTATATTAAAATAATGTACCAAGTGAATGTGCTGGAGGAATCATTTAGGACTTTTTCTTGCTTATGCAATGACATTTGAAAACTAGTGAGCATGCTACAAACTAATATGTTTAGTTGGTTTACATACAGCTAACCATTCTGACCTGTCAAAAGAAGGTTTAGGCCTAATTTAGTCCCAAACTTAGACACCACTCTTTGTTAAAACAGGTGTAAAATCCATAAAGACATTTTCAGTTAGCCCAATGTTTATCTATAGATTGCTTCTTGTTGTAATTTAAACAGGTTAAGATCCACATGAAGCAGATTTGGTGGTCACTTCTGGCCCTGGGGCCGTGTTTGAACCTCCTGTGTAATAGTAGTGTCACATCAGGGCCGGCCCAAGGCATAAGCAAACTTAGCGGCTGCTTAGGGCCCCGGGGCCACTAGCCCCCCCC
>NC_056508.1:34348555-34362454 GCF_014905685.2 Nematolebias whitei | reverse complement strand
CCCCCCCAAAAAAAAAGTGGAATTGCTTTTTTATTTTTTTATTTTTTTTGGTAATGATTTCTATTTGATTCCATTTAATATTTTAAGTTCAGCTTTTGTAAATTGTTGTTTTAAGATCTAATTATTAAATTTTAACTTTCTTTTTTAAACCATTTTACATGGTTTACATGGTTCATTTACATTATTTAAGTATTTCCTTGATATTTTATTTTTTTATTCTATTTAATTTGGTCTGTTTTTTCACAATTTAATTTATTTTTATGTGTCTAAGTTACTTTATCTGTTTGTTGTTGATCTTGCACTACAAATTATTTTGGATATTACTGCTGCAGTTCTTTGGAACCAAATATAATAAAGTGCATGACACTTTTGCTGTAAAATACATTGCATACTGGTGGTTTTTTTTTTTTCTTTTGTTACTTTTAGTACCACTATGATATATACATATAGGATAATGTAAAAAGGGCTGTCAGAGTTGTAATGAGTTTGTGTTAGGTGGTGAATGATCTGATCATCTGACTGTTGATTGTAGTAATCCACGTTATTAGCAGAAATAGAGGGCCCCATGGAGGATTGGGCTGGCACTGTGTCACATATACAGTAGTTTTGAGAGTCAACTTACAGTGTTTTAATTAAAATAATTGAATGAAATAAGCAAAATGTTACCCCATAAAATATGTTTTGTGCCTCAAAATAATTTAAAATGCATATTTGTTGGGAAACGTTTTGAAATTATAGGCTTGTGTTGGTGTCGATACACTGGTTTTTTTTTTTTTAACCATTTATTTTGTTTAATTGGAGTCCATCCATTTTTACCTGCTTTTTCTTTACCAGATGATTGCTGTGGTCTGATTCAGTTCACCACAAACAAAGAAAAGTATTTTTCCATGAGTTTGTACAATGTTGTTGTTTTTTTATTATTATTAGAAAGAAATGGCTGTAATATTCTATTAGTATTAGTATTCAAACAATACACATGGCTTAGAGATCACTGGCAGGATTAGCCCCCCTCAAACCATTTTAAATTCGATTTTAAAATCTTGTTAAACTTTCCTTTGGAAGCTGCTTTTTGTTCTTCTGGGCTGAAAACTTCAAGCCACTGGATGTGTACGTCCAAGTTTAGGTCTCTCCACCTTCTGGGTTCAGATCCAGACATCTAAAACAGTCATTCCAGGATCAGTTTAGAGCTCACCTGAAAAATATCTGTATTGTTTTGAACATGTGCCTCAACCTTATTGAAACAAAAACCTAAAATCATAGCACTTTAAAAAGGTTTTAATTGATGATTGCCATGTTTTCTTCATCTATCCCATGTCCAGACTAGTCTCCCACTTTGAAAATGAACTCATCCTCGTGTTTGACTGTAGACAGAGACGAGGCGATGTTCAGGGCCTGCTTCTGTTTTACTTGAAGGATGGAAAAATCCAGACAGAGGAATTGATGCCAAAAAGTTCAATCTGTGTTTCATCATATCGGGGGATTTTGCTTCTTTTGGTCTGAGGGTCTGTGGTCTGTCTTATGGCTTTCAGTGAGTAATGACTTCTGTCTGTCACTCTGTCATAAAGCCTTTAGAGATGGAGCGCTGCACTGATGGTTTTCTCATCTCCAGAAAGGAACTCTGGATCTCAGTCTTACTGATCACTGGTTTGTTGGATACCTGTCTGATCCAGGCCCTTAATCCTTCAGTATTACACTGTATATGTTTTTAGAAAGGTTTTTATTTCCTCCCTCACTTACACAATCCTGTCTCACGTGTGCAGGCACTCTCCTGATCTCATGCTTCACATATCCCATAAATTGATAGACTTCAGGGGTGTGCCCTCCTTAATATGTCCTGTGATTTCTAGGCACAGGTGTATTTAGATCCTTTTAACCTCCAAGGTAGTGATATAAAATATATAAAGATTTGCAAGTACAGTTTCAACTAAAACGTTTCAGTTTAAACAGAAAAAGGGAATTTATGTTTACATTGTTAGCTAAAGCTGTCATAAAATGTGTGCTGTCACAAACTGGCAGCCAGAATTAAAATAAATGAAACAGACTGACCTTAATTAACAGAAAAAAATGACTAATCAAATGTTGGCTAAACACTGTATGCCTAGAAATATTTTGTCCCTTAAGCAAAATTGTTGATGACCCCTGATTTAAAGGACAAGAGACAGAGGTTGGATGAATCAGAGCTGAGCTGCAAGTGCATATAAAAAGCATTTGAAAACATGTGAAATTAGGTAGTTTCTGTCTTTTCTTTTTCTTAAATGATAATAAAATGTACTACTTCAGGAACTATGTCACACCTGTAAGAAAAATCATATTTGATATATAAATGGGTCTTAAATATCAGACAACAAAAACTTTTTTTTAAATGGCTGAAATTGTTTATTTTTCTTCCAATAAATGAGCACAGTCATTAAAATAAATTAAACTAGAGAAATTACCTGCAAAAATTCATTCAACCTTTATTTATACAGGTTAAGGAGAGACCTGAAGTTTATATATATATATACATATATATATATATATTTCTATATATATATATATATATATATATATATATATATATATATATATATTTATATAATATATATATATATATATTTATATATATATATATAAATTTTTTAAGAGTGCTACAAAAAAAACAAAAAAACATAAGAACACACTTTTAGACAACTGACAGAATGAACAAAACACGTCTGCATGTTATAAACCTTCCAAAAAAAAACAACAGCATACAAACAAACACACAAAAACTCATACTTATCATGCATATTCAAAATTATATATCCTGGCAAACAGTGAGTTTCACAAGGTTACTACAGTTTGAGGTTCATCGCCTTTGATGTATTTCAGAAAAGAGTCCCATGTCTGGTCAAACTCAGCTCCTCTTTCTTCATTATACAGTCACAGTCTCTCCAGGTGCAACATGTTAAACATCTCTCCCATCCACAAAGCAAATGTCGAAACAAAATCCAGTTTCCACATACGTAAAATTAATTGAGACCTGAATTTTTAACAAAGGGTGATGACAACAGTGGACATCAACAACAACAATAGACAATCATAAAATATGTGTACAATGCATGCAAAAATGCAGTGTGAATGCTTACTGCAGAAGAACTTGCTGAAAAGCAACTGAAATTGACAAAAAAACATGCTGAAGTAGCTGAAATGCAGAATCCTAAAGAAAGCAGAAGAAATGAAGAAGTGCAGAAGAAAGCAGAAAGAACACATATTTGCTGAATTATGTTTAAAGAAGCAGAAATGAGCACAAGTGAAAATGATCTGAAAAGAGCTGAAATTAGCAACAAAAAAACTGCTGAAAATTGGCTAAAAAAACAGAAAGAAGCTTAAATTACCATTTGGAAGGGAAAGAGAACCTTTTTTGCTAAATTAGGCTGAAAAAAGTTTAAATGAGTACAAAAAATGTGGAAATAACTGAAAAACCTAAAATTAGCATAAAACAGCTAAATAGTAGTTAAAAAAATTGAAACTAGCAGAACTCCGCTGAAAGGAGCATAACAAGCTGAAATTGGCAGAAATAAGTTAATTAGGCTGAGTGTAGCAGAAATAATCACAAAATCTTGATTTTATCTGAGAACAGATGAAATTAGTTAAAAATGCAACAACAAAAAAAAGTTAGCTGAAAAGTTAGAACAAGCTTAAACCATCAGAATAAAGCAGAAAGAACATGTTTGCCCATTTAGGCTGAAAGAAGCAGAAATTAGCACAAAACGTGGATATTATCTGAAAAAAGGTGAAATTAGCACCAAAAAAACTGCTGAAAAGTAGCTAAAAAAGCAGAAAGAAGTTTAAATTGCTAGAAGGAAGTTGAGAGACCACATTTTTGCTGAATTGGGCTGAAAAAAGTTTAAATTTTTGCAAAAAATTTGGAATTAGCTGAAAAAGCTAAAATTAGCATAAAACAGCAAAATAGTAGCTGAAACAGTAGACAAAGCTGCAACTTGCAGAAATAAGCTGAAAGGAACTGCAATTAAAGCTGAAATGAGCAGAAATAAGTTGGAAGCACAAAAAATTTGTAGTTAGCAGAAACAATCATCTAACAATCAACCAATCAATTAATCTTTTAGGCAGTGATGGCTTTTTAATCTCTTTTTTTCACAGGATCGGATCCATGTGGAAGATGGAGTCATGTCAGTGTCTGTGCTGACACTCTCTGATGCCGCCATGTACCAGTGTGTGGCTGAGAATAAACACGGTGTCATATACTTTGCTGCTGAACTAATGGTTTTAGGTAGGATGGCATTTATCTTTAAATCCCCAAATCATTGTTACCAAAGAATCTAAAGGTCATCTTACTGTCTTGCCTAAAGGTTGCCTGGCTTAACAGATAAAGGGGTCAGTGAGGAGGATTTTGTGGGGGTCAAACACATTTAAAATAATCTTTCTTCTTGCGACAGTCTTTACTTTGATGTGATGTGGATGGAGTGATAAATACCTCTCTCTGTAGTGATAAACTTATGTATATTTCAGTTGATTTGTTTAAAAGTTTTCTTTTCACACTGAATTTCTTATATCTAGCCATTATCAGACACTTTGATTCAAAGCGGCTTACAACGGGAATGAAATGAAATTTAAAAAATCTCAAATTTTGCCTTGTTTTTCTATTTAACTCCTTCTACAGCCTTTTAAAATGTCCGTTTCAGTCACTGTAGCATTTAATGATTTTCTCAGATTGAATTACAGCTTGCTTCAAATGCCTTGTGAGATTTACTGCAGTCTTGTACTAAAGACAGTTTACTGCTTCCCATCAGCTTCTCCTCCAGACTTCACAGGCAATGTCCTCAGAGCTTTGCTCAAAGCCAAGGCAGGAACTACAGTCACTCTGGACTGTAAACCCAAAGCCTATCCCACAGCAAGCATCTTATGGAAGAAAGGAAACCTGCCTATCCACATGAACGACAGGTAATCACAGAAACAATTGAGTATTCTTCTCTGTGAATCTAATTAAAATAGCATTGGCAGTTTCTCCCTCCTCTGCACCCTCGGTCTAATCAATAACGACTGCGCGTATACACACTTTCTAACTAAAAGATGTCTTCCATATTACAAAACACTGACAAAAATGAAGTCATTGTTTGTATGATGATTAAAAAGGTTTTTGTTCCTGCCGTCTCTGTTTGCACACTCCTATAGGATCACGCTTTCCCCCGATGGAACTCTGAGACTTGCAAATGTGAGCAAATCTGATGCAGGCAGCTACACGTGCTTCGCTAGGAATAGATTTGGGATGTCAAGTACAACTGGAAGGCTCCTGGTTACGGGTGAGCTCTCCAATTATTGCTGGGGTTTTTTTGTGCGGGGCACTTCACTTAGTAAGCAGAATTTACGACTCAGCACAAATTAACATAAGAAAAAGACACTGCGTTGAGGTTAAAAACTGAAATTTGGCTCTGAGGAGTGTCAAAACTTTTGGATTGCTCCTTCTGAAATGCACTTAATGTAACTTAATGGTTAAGTTGCGTTAAAAAAAGCTCATCTTTCAGTCGTTTTGTCCTGCAACATTTGTGCAGCAGCTGCCATAATCCGCCTCAGAATGCTTTTGACAAAGTACTTGAACACTGTTTGCCTCAAAGCGGCTGAAACAACCAATTTACTGCAGCAAATGAAAGTGCCTTGAGTGGAAGCAATGAAAGCATTAGAGAGGTGGTGTCATGGAGGTTGTTATTGTTGGGCGTGTTTGTTTGTTGTTGCTGCTGTTTATTTGTTTGTTTGGTTTTCATGCTGGAGTGACAGCTTAGTGTTCTCAGTTTCCATCCATCCATTCATCCATCCATCCATTATCTTTGCCTGCTTCTTACTTTTCTGTTTCCTATTGGTTTTTATTAATCAGCTGAGTGATATTGTCTGCTGCGTAGATTGCCAAGGCCAGTTATTTCTTTTAACATCTCTAGTATTTCTCACAGTCATAAAGCAGTCAGGGCCACGCAGCTTCTACCAAAACATTGATTCTCACCAGTCTAAGAACGTAGTGGAGTTTTTTTGGGGGGGGCATGTAATCTTTTTCCTTCCTCTTGACTATCATTGTAAGGTAAGATGTAAGAGAACAAGTCCTCTTCCTTTGTGTTGTACCTTCTTTATTTGATTCCTGCAGATTCATTATCTTGGCTTTTGAAGCACAGAGGGGCTTCTCTAAATGATTGCTTTAGTAGACTTTAAAGCTGTGCTTCTCATTTTGGTACCAGCTCCACTGAGGAGCCCATTATGCGAAGTTTTATCTGATCAGCAGTGCATTGCAATTTCTATCAGGATTTCAGAAGATTATATGAGCTGTGTCATCCTATTACCCATTTTAGTGGTGGCAGGCTGCATGTAATCACACAATATTTGACTGAGACTTTTATGAGACCTTCCTTTATAACGTCAACACAGCTAAGCTTGTGATTCACTGTTTTACACAGCATGTTCTTGTGTTTTAGTAAGTGTTGCATTACGACTTCTGGTACAGTTAAATCAACAGCACCTCATGTGCAACTCCCAGATTTAAAAACTTTTTATTTTTTTTCTGTGACAGACCCAACCAGATTTATCCAGGGTCCAGTGGACATGGAAATCATTGTAGGTGAGAGCGTTGTGTTGCCCTGTCAGGTCATCAGTGACCCCGTCCTTGATGTGTCCTTTTCCTGGGCTTTTAATGGACAGCTGATCACCAATGGAGACGGTCACTTTGAGCTGGTGGGTGTGGTAAGTGATCCTTTGTTTAAAAGTCAATCCATAATCGCTGATTGTAATCCTAAGACATAAGGAAGGTTGACAGCTTTTTTATGAATTAAATTTGTTTCTTTTATTTTGACTCTTCAAGCTACTTTTCTACTGATTTTAAATAAAAGCAAAAATAGGTGATTGGGAAATTTGGGCTGATGCTTAAGGTAGGGAGCCTTAGCAGGATTAACACTGGGCTCAAAACCATGTGTGCCCTCTCAGACTTGTCCTGAAGTATAACTTTTGGATGACATTGTCACAAAAACACTGTCAGCTTAAAAAAAATAAGATTTTTTTTTAATACTTGGAGGCATAGAGATTAGAACAAAAATAGTCTTGTCGCGTTCCGTTTATCTCTGAAGTCAGGATCTGAGAATAATGTCATATACAACATAACAGAGTTCCAGTTACAACTCCAAACTAGAACTGCAAGCAGTTATTATCGGCGTCCAAGCCACTTGAAGCATGTCAACCATGGCACATGCCCCAACATACTGCCAACGGATTGTATATCACAGATTTGTGGCATAATGAGGAGTAATCATAAGGTGTATTTGAGGACCTGAAGTCTCTAAAGCTTTCTATGCTAGTGTATTTATTTTACCACACACATACAGTATACACATACACACACAGCCTTTGAGTGTGAGGGTCCTGTTCAGTATCGTAACTGTTCCTAGGAATGCGCTTTTCTGGACAGAGATCTCTGAGGTTTTTACTGGGATCTGTTGGAGCCACTCGTCCAGTTCTGGGGTCACAGCACCAAGTGCTTCAATGACCACTGGGACTACTGACACTTTAACCTCACCACAACTTCTGGATTTCCTTTTTCAGCCCTCGGTGTTTCTCCAGCTTCTCGTACTCCTTCTTCCTGATGTTAGAGACACTTGAGATTGTCACATCTATCACCACTGCATCCTTCTTTTGTTTGTCGAACACCACAATGCCCGGTTGGTTTGCCCTCACCTGTTTGTTGGTCTGGATCTGGAAGTGCTACAGTATCTTAGCCCATCCATTCTCCACTACCCTTGGTGGTATCTTTCACTTTGACTGTGGGACCGTCAGTCCATACTCGGCACAGATGTTTCCAGCCATTTGGCTATGGTGTTCCATGTATGCTTTGTCTGCCTGGATCTTGTATCCTGCTTTTCCCATATATATTTGTGTATAATGCAATCTCAAGTATAATGCAACCTCATTTTTAATAGCTTGAAAAGCATGGAAAAATATAATCTTAATGCTACCCCTAATTTCATTCAGAGATCAGAATTTTTCAGCATTTGTGGTCTGTATACCTATCAATAAAATGATACATGATGATTGTGGTATCAATTTTTTCCCTGTTTATTTTAACAACACATGTTGTTTTGCATTTATAATGAGAAGCCATGTTCTAGCAAACAACTTTGCAGGCAGTCAACCAGAGAGCACCAGGGGGAAAAGCATAGTTTTGTGTATGTCACTATTCTCCTTTACATGTTTTGTGTGGTGGAAATTTACTTCTGTGTAAAATGAATCCCAAATTCATGGATGATTTTTGGGATTAAATTTTTCACATTATACATAAATAAATATGGAAAGTGTTGGACTGTCTCTGGGGCATCTTTGCACAGCCTGCATCTTGGGTCGTGTCTGGTATGGTAGACACTGGCCTCTATTGTTCGTGTGCTGAGGGCCTGTTCTTGTACTGCTATGATTAGTGCCTCTGCACTGTCTTTCGTTCCAGCTCTCTCTAACAACTGGTAGGATTTGTTGATATCAGCCACATTCTCAATCTGCCAGTGGTATTTGATTGGTTTATCATTTTTGCAATGATCTGGCTGAGGGCATTCAGGCCTATGCAGAACATGACTGGGGACAGTGTGTCATCTTGGTATATGCCACATTTGCTGACTTGTGCAATTTGATTTGAATTGGCCTCTAGATTTTTCGTCTACATTCTTGGTCAAATTGTTGATGTCCTGTTGATGTTGTATTGTTTCAAGAAGTTCAGTATCCATGTATGTGACACTAAGTCATAAGCTTTCCTGTAGTCAATCCAGGCAGTGCACAGGTTTTTGTGTCTGGTCTTACAGTATTGAGCTATGGTTCTGTCGACCAGTAACTGGTGTTTGGCTCCCCTGGTGTTGTCAGTTCTCATCTGTGTTTTGCTCAGGTATTGACCCATATGTCTATTCATCTTTGGTGGGACACTTCCATTAGCAGCTGGTTCATCTGTGATGTTAGGTGTTCATGGAGAGCAGTTCATTTCTTTAGCCAATGGGTGTGAATCATATCAGGCTCAGGTGCAGTCCAGCTGTTCATTTCTGAGGCTCTGCATTAGATGCCTGCTACTGTAATGAGCACTGGTTCTCTTTCTGGGAGATTACTGTGTTGAGATCTTAGATCTTGTAGCCATGGGGCATCATTTATGTGTGATGCCTTCTTCTCCCATATCCTTTTACAGTACTGATTAGTCTCAACTTTGAGTGGATATACTCTTAAGTTGTACCTCTGCCATTGAGAGTACACTAGATGGTGTGGCAGAGAATATCTTTCTTATTCTCCTGGCTTCTGCTTTCTGAGTGTACCACTTTAGTTGAGTAGCCAGAGCTTTGAGGTGTTTTTTCTATGCATTTTCTAGACTTGTTGGACATGGGAAATAGTATTTTTGTGGTAGCTCTTTGTTCATCACATGCTTCTGTTGTTCTGACAGGTAGATGATCTATCTCCATGTTGCCTTGATCTTAGCTTCCAGCTTCCTTCTCCATGGTGGGCAATGTTCCATATTAATTGACTTGGTCTTATAGCCAGGCAAGTTAAGGATCACTGTGGCTTTTGTATATACCAGCTTATTGGTCACTGTGATAGTGTCTGTAGGGATACTTAGCAACTTTCACAAAGTATGTTTTTGTCACTTAGTCTTGCTTAGCTTGGTCACAATCTTCATTCTCAGGTCAGCTGCCCTTGTCCTCTGGGCTTTTCAATGGGGCTTGGTACCCATACTCTGATTGTGTGGATGATGGTATAGCTCCTCTCCTGGCTCCCCATTGCCGTAGCAACTTTGTTGTACCTTGTCAATCTCTAGGTGTGATAGCATATTCCTCACTCAAATGTTAGGTCCAAATATGTTTCTGGGTCAATCTGGATGATGGGTTTTGAAGTTGATAGTTCCCGCATCCTTCCCATATAGCCCCTCTTTCTAGGCTTGCTCACATAGTAAAATTCCAACAGTTTTAGGTTATCTGCCCTTGTCCATGAAAGTTCCAGTAGCCCGTTTCTCATCAGAATGTCCTGGTTCCTGGACGTGGACCTTGTTAATCTGGACAACGTCCAAGTTGGCATGTCTTCAATATTTTATCTCTCCCGCATAGTGTAAATGAGATTTTTCTCTTTCATTGAAAAACTAGCCTAACTTACTAGCATTTAGCTGTTTTTAAGACTTCCTCACTAAAAATTTTATATTTTAAAATTAAATAAATTTGAGTACCAGAACATATTTGTTTTATATCAGAGATGATGTCCTGTAAATGTTAGCTCTGTAGGTCAAATGTGTGATTTTTAATGATTGTCTTAGTCTCAAAAAGCCACGCCTACTTTTGCCAATCATTGCCACACTGAACCAAACAACTTAGGTTGTGGTCATAGGCAAGTACATTCTATATCATAGCAATCACCATAAGGATTTTTGAGATATAAACAATTTGTAACCATTGTAAGTCAATATACTTTGTAAATCAAAAGTCCTTTTGAAACAAACAAAAAAAATCACTTAACATGGCAAGACTGTTAAATTCTGAAAATATTCCTTAATAACAGGTTATGGCTTGTTTATTTACACCATTTTTAAGCCCCTCAGATCTAAAATGTTCTATAGAAAATAATTTGATTATATAGCATTGAATAAAAAAAATATATAAATATAAATGATCAAGTATTTTTAAACAAAAATCAAATGATTTGACCAAGTTTGACACACTCTACAGGATTGTGATTTTTTTTTTCTTCTTCTTCAAGACCATATAGGCCATGTCCACTTGTATTTAATTATCGTTTAGATGTTAGCTCAGGTCACTGTTCTAGGTCAGTGCAACATTTCATTGATAACCATTCAGCCATTTTTGTGGGAAATTATGTGGTTTATAGTACCCCCAATGAACGATGGTCAAATCTGGTACACTGTTTCCTAATACAGTAGTCCCTCGCTACTTTGCGGTTTGTTTATCTCAGACTCGATCTATCGTGGTTTTTTAAAGTAAGATTGGACATGACACACAACTGGCTGATTGATGGATGAGATGCATGATCAGCATGAAATTTTCATTTTAAATAAATTATTTTAAATTATTTAGCAATTGCTGCACCTGTGTGCAGCCCACAGCTGCAGAAAAAGCTCCCTCCTGCACCTACCTCTGTGCAGCCCACACTGCAGGATAAACTTCCTCCTACAGCTAATCAGCTGATCTCCGCTCTGCTGCAGAGAAGTGGGCATGGCCGAGAGAGCTGGCAGATCTTGACCATGCCCAGAGAGGCAGAGAGCAGACAAGGCAGAGAGCTGAAATCACGAAATTCTGTGCTTTTTTAGAACGCTTAGAGTTTAGAAACATTGTTTAGAATATTGCAAGAGTGTGGGAAAGGTTTATAACACTAACACCTCAATATATGTATATATATATACTAAAATAAACTACTACTTACTACTTGTACAATTCCTACTTGGTGGTTTTTCACTTATCGCGGGGCTTTAGGGGATAGATCCCCCACGATTAACGAGGGACTACTGTAGCGGCTGTAAAGTCACAAATCATGTGTACCACTGATTTAATAAAATACAAACCAATAAAAATAATTTAAAAAATGTATTACTGCATCTTTCACATCATTTCATGCTCAAGGCAGCCATATTATATTTTGAGATTAGGGTTAGCCAGAAATTTCCAACTTTTCAAGTCTAAATTCTGACTTTATGGAAGATTATGTCTGAAAGTTCTGACTTGGAAATCTCATATTCCATATTATGAGTACAAGAAGAACTTCATTATTATACAACCTGCACATTTCACAAGTGCTCACTGTCATGGTTTAATAACAGCATTTTGCCCACAGACTTGACTAACTTTAAATCAGCTTATAATGTCTAGACATTGACCGATTTTTATTTTTTTTTTTAAACAGTCAAAGATAGAATTGGCCTAACTAATTAATTGGCCTAACTGATTTTTCAGTCAACCCACCTCATTCTTACTCCTTTAAAACTCTAGTTTTACTGGAGCTGGTTTGATGCTATGTATTGTGCAACTTTAAGTCTTCTCTGTGGAGTACAAAAGCTGCATGGTGAAGTAAAAATATGTGAAAGGAAGTGCAAATGGATCAATAAAGGCCTCCATGCTTCCAATTGTACTTTTTGTGAATAGAAACAAGACAGTCCCTATGTTAAAAAATAACACTTCCCACGGAAAAATCATTATGTAGGTAATACACTAGTGCTTAGCCATTGTGACAGGTTGAATTCTTTGTGAGTACTCCTTTACCAGCTCAGTCTCAGCTCAGCTACTTTTTTAATACTTTGGCTCACAATGAATTTCACTGTGACATGGCCTGCTGCACAGCCTCACATAACAGAAAGTGGATGTACATTATTAGATGTGTCTTTTAAAGGAATCAAAGCATGGCAAATGCCCAAATGACAAAACACTTCCTCACACCCTTGAGATTAGCCATTCTTCTTGTGTCTCTTTTCTGACAATGTTCTTATCTGAAAAGAGACTTCTTACCCAGAAATACCAGAAATGTCTCCGGTCCAAAGAGATTATCAACTTAACTTTGCTGCTTCAGGGAGTTTAATTTCCATAATTAAACCACATTGGCTCTATTGCGGTATTCTCCTGCCAATGCCAGCAGAACGATTTCACCACTAATTCACCATTCCATGCTCATGGGTATCCTCTCAGATCAGAATGTAGGGAGCCTTTTTTCTCTCCATAACTGAGAGAAAACTGTGCAAATTGCTTTTGCAGTAGATCTTTGCAATGTGTCTTAAAGGTCAACTGATGACCTCTTAAAAGCTAGTGAAAAAACAGCAACCTTGTCAAACAAACAAAAAAAAATCTGCAGTCACAGTAAGCAACTTTGTTCCCTTTACTTTCCACACCTGCTAAACTGCTGCTTGTGACCTGATATACTCGGAAACGTTGTTCAAAAGAATACCAGAACCTCAGAAAATCCTTGGAACCACTGTTTACCTTATACATGCTTCACCAAACTCTTTAATAAGCTGTCTGTTGTCTTTCATGCTGTACATAGAAACTTATCTTCTCCTCTGTAGCAGAGAACAGCGGGAGATCTTATGATCAGGAACATTCAGCTTAACCATGCTGGCAAATATATCTGCGTGGTGGACACAGACGTGGAGAGCCTGTCAGCTGTGGCTGTATTGATTGTCAAAGGTAAGAAAACTCTCCCTGCTTGGCACTTGCTAATTAAAACCAGGCTTGTGGATTTTTAGATTGGTTCTCCTTTAACAGGAGAGAATCAAACTAGTCTTTACAGCAGGGTATCCAAAGTGTGGCCCGAGGGCCATTTGTGGTCCTTGTAGTGATTTTGTGTGGCCCTAAACTGCAATTAAAGAATGGTATAACTTTGACCCACAGGCTTAAGAGGTTGATGCATATGTAGATCTTCTTTAGATTTGATGGTGATGTTTTTAAAATTTTTAGGTTTAACATCAAATCAGATTCAACAAATCTTCTCAAAATAAGCAATTTTAAGTACTTTACGCATATTTAGCTATAATTAATGTCTTTATCCTAGAACAAACCTTCACTGACCTACAAAAAATATAATTTTGGATAATAATTTATAAAACTTGGTTAAATATAACAACTGTTTTCAAAGAAAATATTTTCAGTTGATTTAATAATCGATGGGTTATAGAAATTGTACATTTTTAAAAGAATATATAGTGGTATCATCGACATTCAAGTTGATCAACTTTATCAGTGTCCCTTCAAACCTTCCATGAATCTGTTTCAGTGACTGCCAGCTGGACGGTTTTTCAGAACTTCTATGACCCTTTTGGGTCATCCATGGTCCAAACGGGTGTTTGATTTCCACCCCATTTTTTAAAGAACAGCTACTCATTTTAGGCTTTTGTCTTGAAAATAAACAAAAATTACTTTCCAAGCAGAAGAAAACAAATAA
>NC_056508.1:34343421-34348155 GCF_014905685.2 Nematolebias whitei | reverse complement strand
GTTAATGTTAATGAGGCTCCTAATGTTCTGGATCTACAATAATTTAAACTAAAGTTTTAGCCTTTCTCCAAAATATTGTTCAAGTTGGTGAGAGTTTAAAAATGAGGGGGAAATAAAATCACGCTTTTATTTATTTTTTTATTTTCTTCAATTCACATTTTTCTGGCCCACAATTCCTTTTATCTAGACAGTCTGGGCCACCTATAAAAATGTTTGGACACCCCTGCTTTACAGTGCAGAGGATGATATATGTAGCTTGAGTAAAAGTATATATTTTTTGTTGGCTCTAAGAGCCACCAAACTGTGTTACATCAGTTAGTTTGTGCATTAGACTACAATACTTGGGTCGTTTTAGAGCAATGATTGCAACATTCCTTGACATTTATTATGGAATTCATTAGAATTCATTTTTTCTAGTAATAGTTGTGTCATTCCATCAAACAGAGTAGACGTCCTTCTCTTTAATATTTCATGAGAAGATGTTTGTGGAAGTCAAAACATGACAAAGCATGTTGAAATTCCAGGAGCAGCAAATATAATATTTTTAGGATATGTTCTTTTCTCCGTCTCCTCTTAATGACCAATTTTCAACGTCGCTGCAATGTGTTTGACAGCGAGACGTGCTGAGCGCCGTCTCTGTGTGTTCATGCAGTATGCATTGCTCCTGAGAGACGCCGTTGTTGAAAGTTACACTTGACAGAACAAAATAACTTTTGTTTCCTCTTTTGAGGAGCAGCAGTGTTTCAATGCTGCTGCCAAAGAGGGGGGCTGTTTGTGGTCGAGATCAATACGCTGAATAGCCCAGCAAATTGACACTACACAAATATGCTAAATGTCAGATGAGGTGAGGGATGATTTGAGTGTTGAGGTTTGAAAAGGTTGGATCCATATCTTTATCTTCTAAGGATGCCCAACAGTGATTCTGCTTGGCATGTTTAAGATGTTCAAAGCAAATTGCTGTAATGAGCGCAGAGGGCTAAGAGGAAATAATGCTGTTTCTCCAAGTAGAAGCAATAACATGGCAGGGAAAATGGATTGGCCTAGAACTGACTGGAGACAATCTTGATTGTGACTCAGGCTGTGCATTATTTACACTCCCTGCTCACGGCAGCTGTCTTGAATGTCTCATAGTTTGGATTGAATGGTTTCAAAAAATCATGAGGCTGGGTAGAAAAACCAGCCATGGAGGGAAAAATGTCTATTTGTGATCACCACAGACATTTAATAAAACGCCAGTGGTCGCATGCATACATATTGCATGCACTGCCTTGTTTGTATCCTAACGCTATTGTGAACCAAAAAGGACACAAGAAACAATTTTTAGACAAAACACCACAACATAATAAACACATACAATATAGAAGCTATCCATAAAAAAAGTTTAATACCAAAAATTACTATAAAACATTTTCTCACTCGATTTATTTTGGAGAATCAAACTGTTTTGGTTGTGGCACTGGACAATTATTAGTTATTAAAATAGTCAGTTACGTGCAAAAATACTATTTTTTGACTGTACAGTAACTGCTTGATCTATTTTCAACACTTTTATTAATTCTTGTGAGCTTTTGTTATTTTGTTGTAAACTCATGATGGTGAACTTTTCGAAGAGTCAAAAAAGCAAAACAACGAGTGGTTGTGAAATTATTAATTTAATTTAATTGATTTATAAAGAGGTACATAAATTTAGACCTGTTCTGTACAAATTTGAATTATTGTGCTGGTCTACATTCTCAAACATTCAGAACATGGCAAATCAGTAGTATCGATATCAAATTTCAATAATGTAAATATTTTTAGCAATTTTTTAATACCGGTTTTGATTAGATGATTTTCTAATAATCTATTTATTGTAAGTAGAAAGTTATTTGACTTATATTTTTTTCAAATATATTATCCAATGTACACTAGTCCCTCGCTACTTCACGGTTCTTTTTTCGAGGACACGCTCTATCACGGTTATTCAAAGTAAGATTGGACATGACACACAACTGGCTGATTGATGGATGAGCCGCATGATCGGCATGGATTTCTTATTTAAAATATATATTTTTTATTATTATTTAGCACCTGTGTGCAGCCCACAACTGTGGGAGAACCTTCCTCCTGCAGCTAATCAGCTGATGCAGAACGGAGAAGTGGGCGTGGCCGAGAGTGCAGCTGGAGGCAGAGAACTGAAATCATGACATGCTGTGCTCTTTTAGAGCGTTTAGAGTTTAGAAACATTGTTTAGAATATTGCAAGAATGTGGGAAGGGTTTAAAACGTCTTTTATATATAAAAACTACTTGCACTACTATTCCTACTTAACGGTTTTCACTTATCGCGGGGCTTCAGGGTACGGATCCTCCACGATAAACAAGGGACTACTCTATTGTCTTTGTAACTCAGTAAAATCTATAGAAAGTATTGAATCTTTAAGCAATGGGCATTAATTGTATATTTATTAAAAATGCGCTCATTTCGAGTTGATCAGTAAAGTAATATACAGTAATATATAAGTATAGAGTATATGTGCTCAGCAGTGACAATCTTTTGTATTTAAAGTAGAACACATGCTGACATTTATGGTCACAATCACACTAAAAGCTATTATTAGTGTTTTCAACAAATGTATTTTTGCAATCATACAAATATTAGGTGTTTCATTCATATTTCAGGGTGTTCCAGTCCTGTTCAGTTTTGTCCTCTTGTTGCACTGAAGGTCAATGATAATCGCTTCTGACACACAAAAAAACTATTGAGTGATCATCTGGGTCCTTGTCTTTAACAATGGCAGCAGTTAGTCCTTTAGATGCCACTTCACAATGCCTCACAAACACTCCTCTAGATGATGATTGTGGTTATGTAGAAGGTCACCGTGGAAAGAAAACATCATGGTCAATAACGTTCCAACCACTTGATGAGCACTCATGCTAGTTGCATCACTATCATTATCCCGAAAAACAGTGAGGAAGGAAGGTACGTCTCGTGACAGTAAACAAAACGTTGTACATTTGTTGCACAGTTTATTGTGTTCCTACTGATATTCAAAACAGTCATGTAAGCTTGTTTAACACACATGAGTTCAAATTAAGCTCTCTGTGCTGAGTTACAGATAAAAACCAAAACTGACACACATCTGACCAAGTTAGCAGGCGATTATTTGAACACACTTGGCATCCTATTTCCTTTAGCCAATGAAATACAATTAAGAGGATAAGGAATTGATCTTAGATTGTGAACCCCATTATTATGTATTAATGAGGGCACTGTATTAAAGGTTTTTCTTATCAAGAACCACTAATGAGTTTTAAAACGATCAATATCTCTAAAGCCAGGACTTTAGGGCCAAACATATGAAGGCAATAGGCTCAAAACTCCAGTAAACAAGAAGATGGGGACTCATAAAACAACGTTCAGTGCAGTTATAGCACATACAACATGAGCTGTAAATGCAGCCACGTTTGTTTTTCCACAACATTGATTGTTCATTAAAATAATCGTTTAATCATTAGAATATTTACTTTCACATTAGGAACCACTTCTGTGAGCAGAGCTAGCGGGCGTTATTATTCTGCAGTCTGTTCCACGGTTCTCCAGTGGTCTATTATTTCTGATGAGCCGGCGCATTCATTAAAACGCAGCGCTAAAGTAAAACATCACACCGCCTAATTAGTGGGATAATTCAAATAAATGATAAAACTTTGGTTCCTTGGGGCGGTGGGGCCCTTTGTCGTCTTTTACCTTTTAATTTGACTCCCTGCACCTCTGCTGTTCAATCGATCCGTTACCACAACGACCATGAAAGGCAGGGACTACATGTTGCGTGGATACTGGCAGATAAATCCTGAATTAACTTGTAATTCCTTGTAAAGGGCAATCCTTCAAATGGAAGAGTTTAAAAAATGTTGTCTTGTTGAGCTCAAGACCTAAAAGCCGTGCAGTGTTATGGTGTAGGTCGGTATATTTATTATCGGTTGTGTGTGCCGCTCGGATATACATCTTTTCTCTGAAGCATCGTCTGTGTCTCTGCATGTAGTGCAGTGCCTCACAGTGATTATTCCTGTTTGTAATCCAGGCCCCCCCAGCCCTCCAGACTCAGTGACAGTGGAGGAGGTGACAGACAGCACGGCACAGCTGGCCTGGAACCCCGGCAGAGACAACGGCAGCCCCATCGCCATCTACCTCATCCAGACAAGAACTCTGTTCACTGTGGGCTGGCAGAGGGTTAACACAGGTAGTCATCACTTGCAGATACATTTTCATCTCCAAGCAGATGTAATGTTATTCAGATGATTCAGCAAGCCCCACAGGAACCAGTTCCTTCTCTCATTCTGGCAGAGCAGGTCAATGTCGGGTCAGCAACCGAGCAAAAAACTCAAAGGGCGCTAAAGATTCAGGGTCAACCTCAGGAGACAGAGAGGTCATTGCTGGTTTGTGTAGATTATTTAATTATCATGAAATTATTTTAATATTGCCAGAGTCATTAACCTTTTGTATGCCATGTCTGTGGAAAAGCAGTGTACTTTAAATCCACTTTGAGTTTGAAGTCTTCCAGCAAATATCAGTTTATTTTTTTTATTTTAAATTTGAAATATTATACTGCAAACTTTCAAAAGATCTGGCATTATTAAGTCATTATTTTTGCCTTAATCCATGAACATCTTACACATTATACCTGAAAAGGAAGCAGGTAAAGAGGATGCATGGATGGATGGATGGATGGATGGATGGATGGATGGATGGATGGATG
>NC_056508.1:34304234-34343411 GCF_014905685.2 Nematolebias whitei | reverse complement strand
GATGGATGGATGGATGGATGGATGGATGGATGGATGGATGGATGGATTATACAAAGATAATGCAGCCACAAAAATAAGACCTTGTCTTATTTCTGCCGGAAATTCAGTTTAATACATAAAATATAATGAATTATGAAATCTTATTTTACACAGTTGTCCAAGTTTTGAGGAGCTGGACTTGCGCATTTTAATATATTTGTCTCGTGATAAAAACTCTTTTTTTCTATTCCTTGGAAAAAATTCAAAGAACACCAATACAAAATATAGACAGTAAATATTTAAAAAGGGACAGAATGAATGTGCAGATGTTGTAATTGAACTTCTGTCCTAAGTCTTCCAGGATATTTTCTGCTCATTTGATCTTTGTTTTTGTGTAGTTCCAGAGGTGATCGATGGAAACACCCTGACTGCCACTGTCGTGGACCTTAACGCCTGGGTCGAGTACGAGTTTCGAGTGTTGGCCAAAAACAGCGTTGGGATTGGAGAACCTAGTCCCGTGTCAGTCAAGACGAGGACAGAAGATGCAGGTGCACGATCATTCATTCATCTTCTATTCCTCATGTTTGATTTTATGCTTGTGGATCCGACAAGGTCTTTGTTCTGTAGTTCCAGATGCAGCACCAGGTGATGTGGGTGGAGGAGGTGGAAGCAGATCTGAACTGGTCATCACATGGGAGGTAAATCATCAGTCTTATGTTCTAATCCTTTTTATCCTTGAGTGATGTGCTTAATATTTCCACCACACCCTTGTTTTATTGGGTTATGGGTGTCATAAATTTGGAGCCAATTGACGGCTGTCGCTGCGGTCGTTTTCATTTTTCTTAAAGAGTCTACAACCCAGCAGTTAATTTCGTTTATGAAGCTAGGATCAGTGTTGAATTACTGCTGCTGAGTCAAGACTGCAGAGCTCAAATCCAGCAATCATGAACCGGCTCGGTAGCTGAAAGATAAGATAATATTGTCTGAGTCATTAAGCGTTGAGTTATCTCACCGGTTTCCCATTTAATTAAATGCAGAATAACTTTTTATTTAAAAAGCTGCCTATATGATCTGTAATGAGTGCAGGTGTTTTTAAAATGATGTCCTACGACTCGTTTTGTTTTATCAGGTGGGTCACTAAAGTCGTTTGAGCACTTCTGAGTTTGCGGTGGTTGTGTGAGCCCAGCGCTGGAGTGAATGGGAGTGGTTTGTATGTATTTTAATATCACTATAGTTTTGTGTTTCACTCTCAGCCTGTTCCCGAAGAACTGCAGAATGGCGAGAGCTTCGGTTACATCATTGCTTTCCGTGCATTTGGAGAAGTTAGCTGGACCCACGTGGCCACCTCTGCCCCCGGCGCATCTCGCTATGTATACCACAATGACAGCATTGCACCCTTCTCCCCATTTCATGTCAAAGTTGGCACTTACAACAGCAAAGGGCAGGGCCCCTTCAGCCCCGCGTTGACCATTTACTCCGCAGAGACTGGTAAGGATGGAAGCGTGGGGGATCTCTGCAAAGCTATAAAGCCATTTCTCGTTTTTGAAAAGGACAAAATTATGAAAGTGGTTGTACTGCATTTGTTGCATTAGGGCTGTAGAGACCATTTTTAAGGGTAGAAAAAAAGTATAAAGCGTGGGACACAATTGCAAGAGATTTTATGTAAGGGGAGGCAGTTTCTCTCTAAATATCACCACTCTCGCTTAAAAGACTGTATCAAGGTAAAAAACCAGTTGGCATTTAGATCTATGCCTCCGCGCAGCCTGCTGAGAGGGAATCAGTGTGTGGTGTTAGTCTATTTACCAGCTGCACCTTTTTTTGTGATGATTCATCTAAGCAATGATCAAATTTTCAAATATAAAAATGTGAGGAATTTACTCCGCTCATCTCTGCGCGGAAGCGCTCAGTCTCGTGTCGTCTGTTTTCAGAGCCAAGCGGAATGCCGGCGGGAGTTTGGGCCAGGAGTGCCTCAGCCTCCGAGATTGAAGTGAATTGGCAGGCTCTCTCCTCCACCCCTGAACGGGTGCTGGGCTATGAGGTACTTTTCATTCATTTAAATGGAAACTGATATCACACACAACACAATTCAAATGCTTGTCATCACCTCTGTTGTACCTGGAAGCCTTCGCCTTTAAACTGTGTCGCCATGGAAATGGCTGCTTCGGTTGGGCGGCTGGTGTGGATAGAATTACACTTCTTTGTATCAGCATGACAGGAAAACATGCCAGATGGGTTTTAAGAAGAGAAAGGAAAATTGTCCGTTTATAGGCTTTCTGATGTTGGTGTCATTTATGAAAAGGCATAATGCAGGGATCCGTGGTAGAAAGCTTCATGTCAGAGCACCAAAGGATGCCACTGGACCACACCAGAAACTGTAGAACCTCTGAGAGCTCGTGGTACGGGGACCCTTTTATATTTTTTATTGGTTGGAAAGCTCATATGAGATGTGTTAGCGCTCAGGGTACGTGTTGGGGACAACTCTCAGCTAAGAACACACCAAATTTAGGTCAATATCTTTAAAGCTGACTGAGTTATGCGTTTGTTAAGGTTCATTAGCTGTAGCGGCCATCTTGAATCAGGCTGAATCCAAAAGTTATATTGTCTAATTGCACATCCGGAGGTTACTTTCTGAAAGTTTTAATAAAATTCATCCAGTGGTGCAGGAGATAGTTTGCCAACAGACACACACAGAGTTAATTACATTATCACCCACATTTCATTTTGGCAGGTAATACTAAAGTATAATGGGTGTCATCTAGGACCATTTCTTTTCAGGCTTTCAGTTGGGCGTGATAACAAAATTAATATTGATTTTATTCCAAACTTTAGTTGGAATTTGATCCATAATAAACTATTCAAAAGCATATTTTAATCAGTCAGCTTTCAATTAGTGGAATGATTAATACTTCCTACCATTTGCATAATACTGATGTATTGTAGAGCTGAATAACGATGCAATAAATCCATGAGCGACTTGAGCGACAAGAAAGAAAAGGCCTTGATTGTTCCTTTCTGGAATCGCTTATTTGTTTCATTCATTGATCAGAAATGATTTACCGCTGCATGCTTCTCTGCTGGGGAATTTCTGCTTTTGAATGTTGTTTGAAAAAAAAAAAAAAATGCTAAGGAAAAAATAAGAATGAGAATACATATACCACTGTCTACAATATCCACAATTTGTTTAAACATTTTTAAAATGATTAGTTCGTCAAACGAATCTGTGAAGTTGTTTAAAGAAAATAATTAATTTCACGCCAACATTACAGAGCTACCGTTTTATTGGCATTTTACTGTAACTGTGATTCCTGAGTTATTACAATGTGCAAAAACTTTTGATATGAGATAAGGAAAACTGACCTCTCGCTGCAAGACGCAGCCAGCAGTCTCATTTCAAGGCAGCACGTTTCTCTCGGGCCATTGGGAACGATTTCTAACATGGTCTCAGGCTGCATGAACACACTGCTCCAATTCAAAGATGTCTCTTTCAATTCTATGCTGTGACACGTTCTTTGTCTCTGAAGGTGGTTTACTGGGAGGATGACACCAAGCCAGAGACTATGGGGAAGGTTAGAGTGCCATGGAACCAAACCTCGGTCACAGTGAACAGCTTGGCGGCACACACACAGTACTTTTTAACAGTCAGCGCCTTCAACACGGCGGGCACGGGCCCCTTCCTTCCTGCGATCAACGTCACCACAAAAAAGCCACGTGAGTTGCAGCACAACTTTTCATTCAGCCTTTAGTTATACAGGTTAGTCTCATTGAGTCACAAGGACTCATTTTCAAGAGAGACCCGTTAAATAAATGAAAAACCTTTGACTGCAGGGCTTCAGGGTGTCTCACAGGACTGACGCAGCTGGACAGAACATGTGTGAGGCAACAGTTACAGCTGTTTGTAGCTGAATGACGAGCGAGCCGTGTGGTCGCGTTCGCCAACAGTTTCTGGAAACTACGCCCTACAGTTGCGTTCAAAGATTGTATAACTACCGCAGGCCATGTGCATTCTAATGCCATCGCACTGCGACTACTTTAAAAGTGACTTTGTTGCACAACTTTTTCAAACATGTTCAAAAATTCAAGTGTCAGGACTGTGGGGCGGCTGTGGCTGAGTGGTTAGAGCAGTCGTCCTCCAATGCAAGAGTTGGGGATTCAATTCCACCAGCAGTCACATGCCGAAGTGTCCCTGGGCAAGACACTGAACCCCTCATTGCCTCCGATGTGTGTCCCATCGTCGTATGAATGTGATAAAGCACTGATTAATCTTTGTAAAGATCTAGTAGAGTGCTGTATGAATGGGTGAATGAGGGCACAGGTTATAGTGTAAAGCGCTTTGAGTGTCTTGATAAGATAGAAAGACAATATATCAGCATAGTCCATTTACCATTTGTGAGACTTTAGAAAGACGTTAAGTTAAATCAGGTCATCTGGACAGATTCTTCCTGGCTGAAACGT
Source organism: Nematolebias whitei (assembly GCF_014905685.2). Taxonomy (NCBI): domain Eukaryota; kingdom Metazoa; phylum Chordata; class Actinopteri; order Cyprinodontiformes; family Rivulidae; genus Nematolebias; species Nematolebias whitei. The sequence goes on along the minus strand of NC_056508.1, from coordinate 34,338,980 downwards.
TTCGTCCCTCATCCGAAAGACCTCATCAGTCCGAGGCCCGCCAACAAAGCCTGACGTACAAATAGCACCTTTTCCAAAGTGGTTCAAACCATTCCGCTGTGGAACTGCGGAAACCAGCCCCTCACATGTAAAAAGGGACCATCAGTCCAACAATCGATCATCAGTATATAACAATCAACCGTCAGAGGCCCGATGGCCACTTGCCATTCATCGAACCAGCCTGAGGACAACACAGCCAAAATGATTAAAAAGAGTCCTGATGTAAACTCAAAACTAAATGTTAGCAGAGGCGGCAGCTATAACGGCTTTGAATTAACTCTTTTTTTAAAGATTTTTTTTTTGTGCAGAAGATATCTGATGTGTGTTGATAAATGTTTTCATTCTCTATTATCATTCCTGGAAGCGGTCTGATATAGTGTTATGATAATTCCAGTTTACCGATGAGACTGTAATTTGTTTCTGTGTTGACACGTGGAGATAAATAATTTTTTTATTGTGCAGCGCCAGCCCAGCCACCGCAGAATATTGATTGGACCCTAATTGGCTCTCAGCTGTCTCTGTACTGGGAGCCGGTGGTGGCAATGGAATCAGAGTCAGACGTCACAGGCTATCAAGTGCGTTTCTTTGTGATAACATGTTTATTAATGCTCTGGATATGGCTGAGAGTACACTCAGGCTCCAAGAATGCATATTTAGATTGTGTCTTCCTTTCTTCATTCAGCTTTCATACTGGAGACAGAGACACAAAGAGGTAAACACGTTGACAACAGGCAATTCAACAGCAGAGCTGACCCTCCCGGAAAACGACGAAGACTTTATCATTCGAGTTCAGACGTTGAGCGAAGGAGGACTGGGTCCAGCCTCGGATCCCATACGAATCCACAGACTCAGTAAGCTTTAGCTTTTTATCATTTGTATTTTACATTTTATATTGACTTTTTAAAGAGAAATCACACAACACTTTTTAATTCTGACAGAAACATTTAGTCCCCAACATTACTAATGTCCTTGCTTCCCTCCCTGGGCTCGTCTGGGCTTTTGTTTTGCTGAAATGTGCAGCGCAATCCATCTCTGTCGCCAATTCTCTGTTTACAAGATGTTATTGCTATCCTGTGGGACAGGGTTTTTTTTGCCTTTAAAATGTCGAAGTTCTATTTTGTATCCCTGAAAGCAGCAGTTTAGAGAGAGTTAGAGCTCTTTACTGGCTTTTCTTTTACAAATAAAAAGCTACTCTTTGGACAGAAAGTGAAATATGTAGGCCAAACACATCAGCAGGTAAAACATAAAGCAGAATTTAAAGAAAGTGTTATCTCTAAAGTTGTTCAGAATATGTCTTTGGCATCAGCTAGATGTATTCTGTAAATAAATTGGAATTAATTTTCTCTAATTATAGGGAACGGTTCGTCACATTACAAGAGTGAACTAGCTCACTTTCATGTACCGTATTTTCCGCCGTACAAGTCGCACCGGCGTATAAGTCGCATCAGTCGCATCAGTCCAAAAATGTCTAATAAGGTGAAAAAAAACATAAATAAGTGGCTTTGTCGTATAAATTGCATCTATTATATGTCACCACTGACACATCGCGTTTGTTATGCGTCACCGCTGACCACCCAGAAACATGGGCCGGTGTTGCCCCAAAAATCGATTTGTTGCCAAAATGGCACCACGGGTGTGCTCACGGGAGGACTTTAATAAGAATTTAACTAGAATAACACTTTGAAACAATTATTTGTTTGCTCAAAATTATAGCAAAGGTGTGTCTCAGTTTAACTTTTCCTTATTAAATGCACTTTAATGGTCAAATCAGCTGCATTTCACTTGGGCGACACGGCAAAATGCAGCTGATTTGATGTTTGATCCAGGAGTTCTGGAGTGAAATGAAGGTGGCTTTGTATGGCAAGCCAAGTGTCTCATTAATAGCCACTTTTACCTATCAGTTATACAATTGGCTTGCCAAAAGGCTCGAGGGCCCTCTAGTGGCTGCTAATGGTAAAGTTTAATATTTTCCATGTCAGAATTAATGAACTCGTCAGGTCTCCCCCAAAAATCGGGTTATAAATATGAGGAGAAAACATATATTAGTCACTTCGGTGTATAAGTCGCAGGACTTGCAAATTTATGCAAAAAGGTGTGACTTATACGCTGGAAAATATGGTAGTTTGAATGTTAAGAGGCAAACTGCATTGAGTTTGTTTCCCACTTTAAGGCATATTTAAAAGAGATTTATAAGGAATTGTTGAGGTTTTACCACATGTTCAGTTAGACTTTGGAACATCAGTCTGTTTTTTAAGTTTGTTTGTTTTTTTGTTTACTGTTGTGGGAAAAAAAGGGATTCCCAAAACAATCGGGTGTAGACTTCATCAAATTTATTACAAAGCTTTGGAGAACGGTGAGCAATCACTGAAGATCCATTCATTTACAAGTACACATTTATCAATGCCTTCACCTGTCTGAGGTTCTGATCCGTTCTGACTTCCCAAACTGAAAAGTTAGTTTTGTAGAAACACCCAGGCGCCAGCCTCCCAGCCCCTCCATGCCCTGTCGAGCTGTTATCAGAACCCAGCTGCAGACAGAAGCGATGAGGTATACGGAAAGCCGAACAGCTCCCAAGGGCTCTCTGGAACCACGTCACTGTAATCATATCAATCACACCTTGAGGATAATAAAAATGATCTCTTCCTGTCTCTTTACTGACCGGTCACTTCAAGACTGATTATTACATAGAGTAAAGATCATGGAACATTTTACTATCATTCATAATAACGGTAAAAGAGCAGTGCATTAATACATGAATCAAATAAAAGGATGGAGCATGGTGAGTGCAAAAACACACATTCCCTTGACACTGCTTTGGCTGTTTTTACACTCGTTTTCTGCTCAGTTCTTGCACTTAATTTCAACTTGTGTAGCGTATGTTCATAATTTTAAAAACGTGGACAAGGAGAGGTCTAAAAATAACCTACCAGAGATGGAAAAAAATCTGAAAGTCAAGTCTTCAAGATAAAAAAAAAAAAAAATCCAATGAAGATCAGACACCAGACCTGACAAATGCATCGCTCTCCAGCTGATCATTTACTGTATGTCAGGATTTTGGGTAATAGCTTTTTAGGAATTGTTTTGTTGATGCGTCAATACTAATTCATCTGTCCAACTGTGGAGTGTTTATAAACTGACCTAAAAGACTGGGAACAAACTGTGTCTGTGACCTGCTGCTGGTAATAAAGTGCTTCAAGATTCAATTTGAAATTGGCGATTTGCCAAGTTGTTTGTTAATTGCACACAGAACACCGGTTTAACCCTTGAGTTTTGGAGGATTTCTCTTCCTGAATCAGTTATTGGATCATGTTAAAGGGATAGTCCACTTATCTTTGAGGTGATGTTGTTTTTATTAGTTATCAATAGTTGATGCCTCATCAGTGTTCTTTCACACCAGTATAAAAGAGCATTTAACCCATCACACGTGAGATGCACCCAGGTGGAGCAGCAGGCAGCTATGTAAGCGCCCGGGGGGCAGTTAGGGATTAGGTGTCTTGCTCAAGGAGTACCACAATATATGGGCATGGCGGGGAGTTGAACCTGCAACTTTCTGGTCCCGAGTAGTTTGCACTTCCTCTACACCAGCTAAGCCTATTTAGTTATAGCCTGAATAAAGATAAAATTAAATTAAAATTAAAAACTGCCGCTCATTTGGCCAGCCATTAGCCAAGCCCGGACAAAGATGTTTGCCTCTTTCAGTGACTGATAAGGTACAAACTATTGACAACTACTAGACCAAACATCACTTCAAAGTTGATTAGACTATCCCTTTAAGAGGCTTAACAAGGAAAAATAAAAGATCATCCAACTGAAAATGTTCCTGGTACTGGACTCAATATGATTAGAAATGCAGTCAACGTCTGCCTACTTGAAATGAAGGTATTAAAATAATGAGGGATGACTCAGGACTTTTGCACAGAACTGTATAGACAGCTATGTTGCCAAAGAGACAAACACAAGACTAGAAAGTTCCTGGCGAACCTTTGATGGGGACTACCAGGCTGCTGCCAAATTAAAATTTTGATTTGACAGTCCTATGTTTTAGGGTACGCTCTCAGCTTCCACTATGCCAAGTTGCCACTGAATAGCTCTAAAAATGGCTGAGTTTTCATATTTTATCCTTTTTAGCTAAGGTGGCCATCTTGGATTTTCAATTTGGATTCAGCATATCATAGGGAACGTTCCCAGCTATAACCTCACCAAATTTCAGCTCTGTATGTGTAAAAATGGCCGAGTTAAAGCCATTTAAAAGTAGCGTTGGCGGCCATCTTGGACTTTTGATTTTGATGCAGCATTTGATATAACATCTGTGGGGGTACACGTTGCGGTTCAGGCCGCATTAAAGCTGACTGAAGAGTAAGATATAAACCCGTTTGCAAGGTGAATATTAACAGGCGTCTACCTTTTAAAAGGCAGTCCCCAATTACAAATAATGTAACACTTGGATGCCAGCTGACATCTTGTCGTTTTGATGATGATGATGATTGTGTGTGTGTTTTGCAGGTATGAGTGCTCGTGGCTCCACAGCCTGGAGTGTGGACGTTTCTCCGCTCTCCTTCTTCTTCACCATTGCAATACCTACATTCAGGTCAACGTTGTGACACTACTTTGCTCTGCTTCTCAACATTTACTTTTGATATTTTTCTAATAATTTCTGACAATGGCCATGTTTCCTTTTGATTCTTTTTTTTTTTTTTAAGATAACAGTTTTGTAAAAGTATGCGGCAGTATAAGGATGGAGTGAGCTGTCAGACAATTAATTAACATTAAATGCTTGTTTTTGTTGTTGTTTTTTGATGTGGGTTTGACAATGTTGCCAGATGGGAACAATATTCTACTGCAACTTTTTTGTTTCCTCACTCTAGAGCGATAACAGATGCCTTACTTCCATTCATGTGCCAAAGTAGTTTCAGCCTCCCCCTTGTTATAACGCAGATAGCAACACACTCCTGCACATTCAGCTCATTGCAGTTTGTTGTTGTCGAGGACTCGGTGTACCTTGCGGAGGATCTCAGTGAAAGGTTGCAGTTTGTATTTTTCATAATCACACTTAAATTAGGATGTCTAAACATGTTCATTCACCCATTTACGTGCCTTTGGAGATTCTTGTAACGGCCTCACATAAAGACGCTGGCAGTTATGTCACGGATCATCCTGCACCTGCAGCCATTTTTATTTTAACGCACTACATTAAAAATATTTTATAACACACATTAGTGTATTAACATTTTACCATGTAATGTCTGATTTTAGAAGGCTAAGGGTAACACGAGGTAACATTGTAACACGTCCTCCTCCTTGTCATTTTAGTGGCCAGGTGCTTGACTGACTCGACTAACCTCTGCACATTATTCTCAGAGGGGGTTTTGTTTTACAAAATTAGGACTAAAAATGATCAGCCAACAGAAAAAGTTAAAAGATTTAATTTCCTTGCGCATCAAGAAAACACTAAATCATAATCTGGTTCCAAACGTGAGAATCGGTTGATTCTCTTTACATTATTGAACTACAATATATTTGCATCCATAACCAAAAAGGTTATCCTTCAGAAAGTTATTACATAAGAATTGTCATTACTGTTTGTTTTTAAGAGTTAAACAAGAATTGAATAATGAGTTTAGGTTTAAAGTCTTGCAGCTTGAAGATCTGAGCAGCAGGTGATCTACAAAACTGATACAGTCTCTGTAGCATGGCGCGAGAAAAAGGCTTTATGCTGGTTTTGGAATCATGTGAAATGGATGGGAATGATGTTGGATTTCCAAGTCAAAAGTGACAATAATATTGATTTGACTGAATAGATTGACGACAGAATTTCACAAACTGCTCCACTCTGAAACCCTGACAATATTTTAGCAGCAGGCTGGTTCATCTGAAGGCCTTCAAATGGATTGTGTGCTCGTAGAACATTAGAACTTGTTATGAATTTAATTAAACATGATATGACAGACGGGTTTAAATAGACACTTGTGAACACATGAAGCACAACACAACAGAAAGCCACTTACAGACTGTAACAGATGGGTGAAGTCACCACGGTTCTCAGGTCTAACACATTTCAATTTACACTTTTTGTATGCTCCCCTGCAAAACCTCTAATTTCCCTTACAGGGATCAACAAAGTCACTGAATAAAAGGAGACCGACGCTCCATAGGCAGGGCACAGCAACCTTACTGTGCAACCTGTCGCTGATTCAACATGTTAAATGTGTTAATTCTGCTGAAGACGGGGAAGTTAAAGGGATCTCAAAGAGCCAATGGTGCCTTAGACACAAAACCACACAACAGCTGTTCATCAAAGACCCAGATGTTCTCAGTGCCTGATTTTTGGCTTGGTGCATGAGGCTTCTGTACCCGGCTAATTAAAGAACAACCTAGGACTAAATTAAAACAAGCTGGAGCAAAAGAGTTTTTTATTTAGTTTTTTTTTTTTTGGTAGCCACTCTGTATCAACCTTCGCTTCCTTTGCTCGTTCCTTAGCTCTCTTTGCAGTGTTTTTACTTATAAAAAATAAATGAGTTACATTTTACCAGTCTGAAGTGGCCACGGTCATGTGAGTGCATCATTTGTAGTGCGGTTTTTCCTGTTTCAGCAACTTGAACAGATCATCTCAGTAAAGTACACACCACTGGGTTACTACACAAGCTGCAGTTCAGCTTAATTCATGTTTTGGACAACTTTGGGGGAAAAGTGTCCATTTTTTAAATAAAATCAATTAACTGTTTCAAAATTCAACTTAAAGTAAATTAGATTTAATCCAAGGTTTTGCTGGTCGCACATGGTCGTACAGTCGTACTTTCACAGTAACGTGACTTCTCAGAACCAGTTGCTACATTCTCTCTTCTGTACAGTCAAATGATTGCTCTCACCCAAACCGATAATCTCACATTCACCTCACATCCACTTCACACTCACTTCACACCGCACGCCAGGCATGAAAAGGTGAGAAAGTAAGCTGGCTTTGAACCTCCATCTCATTTGTTTCCTAACACAGCCGTGCATTTACAACCGAGTGAGACCTTGCAGATGTATTTTGTGAAAGACGAGACGCCTGCCATTATCATTAGCTATATTTAAGCAATTATTACATTTTAGCCTTTACTTTTGCCTGGCTGTTCAAAACACATGCACGCATCTTCTTTAAATCTTGTAACGTGTTATTCTCTGCTCATAATCTGAGACCACAGACAGCATCATTCCCAGCTCCATGTTCCAACGTGGGAAATGGAACAAGATGTGAACAATTATTTGTCGTATGTAACGCTTTGAACAACCTCAGTTGGGAAAAATGTAGTTTGATTCTGACCAGACTGATGAGCTAACATTGAATCTGAGTGAGGCTAAAGTCAAAGTGGACTGCTGCCACCTTATAATAAATAAATAATAATAAAAAATGAATTATTAATGTGAATGTTACCCAACAAATCTTCCATCGCAGTCCATTTTACCTTACGAGGTTATTTACACAGAAATCTATGAATGTCTGAAAGTGCACTTTACTGACAGCAGCAACTGAGTGTGGCACTTCTGGACGGAGCTTTTAGGATACTTCTGCTAGAATAACCATATAATATGAACTGACTTTACTGTAAAGATTTACTATTGTACTAACCAAAGGTTTACAAGACAGTGGTGAGACCAGCTTTGTCGTATGGTCTGGAGACAGAGACATTGACAACAAGACAGGAGAAAGAACTGGAAGAGGCAGAAATGAAGATGTTGAGGTTCTCCTTAGGAGTGACAAGGATGGAGAAGATTAGGAATGAGATCATCAGAGGTACAGCACAGGTTGAACAACTGGGAGATAAAGTTAGAGAGACCAGACTGAGATGGTTTGGACATGTCCAGAGGAGGGACAGTGGGTATACTGGTAGAAGGATGTTAGAAATGCAGCTGCCAGGAAAAAGACAAAGAGGAGATATATGGATGCAGTTAGAGAAGACATGGAGGTAGTTGGAATGAAGATACATAGGTAAGAGTGAGATGGAGGAGAATGACCATTGTCCCCTGAAGATGGAACAGCGGAAAGAAAATTATCTCGTCAATCCGATCAGAACTAATCAATATTTCTCCCAATTGGGGTTGTTTAAAAAGCTGTCAACAACAGGTAAGACATTGCGTGTTCAGACCTGCTCCACATACCCCCCCCCCCCACCCTTTTTTTTAACAATCTGAATTGTTCCCTTAAAATTTCAAATCTTTTGGCTGCTTTCATGTTGATTGGATAAACGTGGTCAGAAAACACAGATTTCTCCACCTGGAGTTCTTGGAAATACTGGCATGCATTTTTAACAGAGATTTCAGAGCCTGTGTGATATATGGGAAATAAAACTGACTTATTTATCAATAGTTGGGTAATGGGTGGTGGTGGTGGGGGGTGTGTATTAGTTCCAGTCCCTTTCTACATCCATCTGGGCAACACTCGATCAGTGCCAGTCGATATGCCTCATCAGCCATTGTAGCTGGGACAAGAGTTTTAAAGTGCTGCCAATTGTGCCAGTCTGTTAATTGAAATCTAGCCACCAGCTTAGACATCATTTGGCTCAGTGTGTGGTCAGCTGTGTTTTAATGCTTTGTGAATGTGTCCTTTGTTGTCCGTTGTATTACCGGCCTCCCTTTTTAGTGCGGTGCGTGTCGTCATTGTTTGTTTATGTCGTTCGTTCGGTGAAACCCTGCTGCTCAGGTATTCCAAGGTGCTTCACTCGATCATTCAGCAGCTCCGAAATGACGAGCGAATAGATCAGAGCGGTATTAGCACCGAACACAATGGGCTCTTTAATGTTCTGACGTGATGAATGGAAAGCCTGATATGGGCCATGATTTAGCAGACATTAAAACATCTTAATAAATTAGAGCAGGCCTGAGGGGGGTTCAGTGGGGAAAGGGCATGCGAGTAATGGCACTAATGACACCGGCACAAGACTAATATATCAGGATTTAGGAATCAGGATAGTTCTGTCAAGATGACACCAGGAGAGGTCTGTGTATGTGCGTGTGTAAGACAGTGTGTGTGGGTTTGTGTGCGGTTATTACCTTAGTCCAGGGTGTCATGGACAAGTGATTTCAAGAGGCCCATTTTGCTCTTTAAAGGAAAAATTGTTTAAACCCTCTTCTTGTTCTTAACCATAGCCCGACGAAGCTTAGCGAATACTCAAGTTGAATAGTACAAGGTCAGAGTCAGGGGGTGGGGGTGGGGAGAAAAAATGAGTAAAAGGCCTGTTATTTGTTAAATCATCACAAATTGTCATAGCAAAACGGAGGAAAATCAGCAAAAGTTTCATCTCGCTGGATAAAACATACACTTGGAAGACTGAAAAGAAGTTGTTTTGATTTTTTTCTCTACTTGTCTGATTGATAATTACCTGAAAGCTGTCTTTGGATTTTGTCTTTTTTGTTACTGCCTTTATATATGAGCAACCAATATATATATATTTTTTGTCTTTCATCACAGATCTGTTGTTAAACAAACAGATGCTAACACAAGAACATCATCTTTCTGGCTGATGTATGGATTAAATGAACCGTGGGGGGTGAAAAAAGCAGCATTTGTGTCTTTGGTACATAAAAGCATTTCCAGCCTCTTTGTTTTGTAATGTACTTGTATTGTGGAGATTATTTGATTTTTTTTTTCCTTCTTCTTTTTGCTTTTTTAATGTTTGATATGGTTCTTGGCTGTTTTTGTTTTTCTTCCAAAAAAAATCTGCACAAAGGTCAAGTGTTGTTTGAGAGCCACTTTCTGCCGCTGCAGCTTTAAAATCTTCTTGCCTTCATATTATGGATTATAGTGTCTTTTGCAGGGAAGATGCAGCTGAGGAGACATATGTGGCGTCCTCTTTGAATCATAATCCGAACAATAACCAACTTTTCCTAACAGCTGCTATCACACACAGTCTTTTGGTGTATTGTCCCAAACCCAACTTATTACAAGGTGGTCAACCAACGCACATTGGACAACATCTACTGTTTGTCTTTTTGTACAGCTTTACCTTTTTCAGAAATGTCTAAATTGATTGCGAAACAACTTATTTACCTTTAAAAATCTGTCAATTCGAGCTCCGGGTGACAACGCTTGGCCTTTTTCTCTTGTGACTCTTCAGTATTTTACCGTCCAGGTGATCTCTGTGAGATCGTATCATTAATGTTTTCACATTGAAAAGTCATCAGCTGATCTCGATACGCTGAACATGTGCATGTATGATATTGTTTGGTGCATTTGATGTTTTCTAAATGAGAAAGTTAATAAAAACAGTTCACTGAGATTTTTTTCGCCTGAATTTATTTTTTTTATATATATTTTTTTATATATATTTACTTCTTTTTCTTTGTTTTGTGAATACTAGTGTCATTTTCAGCATCAGCAGTTTTAGTATATTTTACTGCAGGGGGTAGTTTGAGTGGAGCCTTGGAGCACTATCAAAACTATAATAATAATAATAATAATAATGTCATCACAATGTCAGCACTGTATGTTTCCATACAATGGCGAAATTAGTCTCTGCATTTAACCCATCCACCACCAGGTGGTGCAGTGGGCAGCTATTGAAAGCGCCCGGGGGTCATTTTGGGGATTAGACGTGCTGCCCAGAGACGCCACGTGATGTGCAGTGACTGGGGATCGAACCTGGGACTCTCGGGTCCCAAGCCGGCTGCCCTAAGTGCATAACATTATAAAAAAAAATCATATAAATCTGGGTAAAAGTCAAAGAAATGCTCTATTCAGTGGGTAAAGAACGCAGATCAAAGAGCCTTTTGCTAGTTACACTTATTGCACTGTCACACATCATAATGAGGATTATGATCACAGATAACATGAAGAATACAGTCACAACAAACGCATCGAGCTGCTGATTTCTTTTTTAATGCAGCCGTTATCAGCGCACTTTGATGAATTTTTTTAGCTTACGAGTGCACGTGTGTTTACTGAAGTTCAGCTACTTTCCACTGAAACAACAGAATGACATGGAAAGCTGCTGTGAAGTATTGACTGAGTCAGTGTTGCAGAGATGCTTTCAAGATAATAAGAAGGAGAGGACCTTGTGAAGAGATCGATTCGAATGGGAAGTGAAGAAAAGAGAGGTTTCTCCCCACACACCACAGATCATTTATAATGAGCTGGTGTGTCAATACTTTGCCTCTTCACATGCTATTGACCACTGGATCAGAGCACTGGGCTTCTGTTATTTATTTTGGCACCAGACACTAAGAGGAATGTACAAATGTAGGATTAGGATACCCACAGCCTTAGTTTAATGCTGCAAAATACTTCAAATACAAATATAGTAGATAGCTGGTGGAGACATGATTGGTGCATATAACTTTTCCCAGTGCTGCAAATGTGTGGTTTCCACAGATTGCAAATGTAAATACTGCCCCCTGGTGGTTCCAGCGTCCCAGTGCACCCTTCTGCTCAGGCTGAGTGAATGAAATGAGGCAAATTGGGTCTTGCTGTGTCTGCAGTCTCCCTGCATCAAATAGATGCACTGCTGACCAGAGAGTGGTCCTGCAAAATTTGTGGCCAACATCATTTCAAACTCTGAGTCAACATCACAGCAGACAAATGAAAATACTTCAGATATGAGCCAACAAGGCGCCTTGGCATTTACTTGAAAGAGGAGCTGCTGCACTCCGAGAAGCCCAGGCTGAAACAGACAAGATGACGAGAAGCGATAAGGATGTGTCTCTTTGTACTGTGTATTTGAAGCTTGTGTGCATTTTCTGTCATTTGAAATTGTTATTTTTTAATCTGTGTTTATTTTACTATTCTTTTTTTTTTTACAGAATGCATTTGTTTGTGGTGGAGTTTTATTTCTTTTGAGGCTACCTGTCATGATTTTTTTTTTTTTTTTTTTTTTGGTAATTGTTTAGAGTCTCCATGCATGTTTTTAACTTATTTTACAACTCCCTTTTTTAAGGTCAAGTTAAGTTTATTATCATTCACATTACATGTGGTGCACGAGGTGGAACGAAATCAGGGACGCAGTTACACCCAACAATAGCAAAAATATAAAGTGCAAAAAGAAACAATATAAAATGATCTAATATATAAACTAAGATATGATAAATGAATGCCACACAGTATGCCAAAAGATCTAAGATATACGCTAAACACTAATAATGCAAAACAATACAGCGTAACAACAGCAGTCCAAACATGAGTCTGTGAGCAGACATATATAAATAAATGTCTGAGTCATTGGGTTTTACATTTTTGAGTCTATAAGCGAATGATCTGAGTCATTTCAAAAACAAACTTAAGATCAGGAGGTTTAGATTCTGCATTGAACTAAAAGTATATGCTTGTTTGCTTGTTAACTTCATCTAGACCTTGAATTTAAAAACAGCCTCTGTGTTCATTCCGTGCCGTCAGGGGGCGCTGTAGCTTCTTCCGGTTCCTCTGAGCGGCTCCGAAGAAAACGCGACACGGACTGTTGTTTCTTTTGGGCACACATGTACGCAGCAGAGGATTAGAAGATGAAGCCTTCTAAAAGTAATGAGTCCGCGAGCAGTAGTCTTCAGGAGGACATTTCAGACACCACCGAAGAGGGGAATAAGGAGCTGTGCCCCGGTTTCAGAGAAGTAGACGACTTCGTTAAAGTAAGTGAACGAAACCAGCCGTTGAGAGTTAGCACAAGCTAGCAATCGCACGGCAACGTGGGTGATGTCCACGGAGTGAAGTGGTCACAGACCAGGTAGTTAGTTGATTGCAAGGGAAAGTAAATCAGTAAAGAGACGAGCAACGTGGAGACAAATATGACAGTTGTTTTCAGTTGAAGGTGAAGTGGAAGCTAACGCGATGAGCTCGCAGCTAATTAGCTTAGCGTAGATAAAAGTTTATAATTCTCTGACAAATCTGCCTCACAATGTAGACAAATCGTAAAGCTAAAGGTTTTTTTTTCTCCATAACGTCAGTCAGTCACAGCTCAACATTCTCTTCTCAACAGTATGGTTTGGGTGCTGTTTTGTCAGCCACCAAAGCATCATCTGTGTTACCTCAAGCTGGAGATGAGTATGATTTCTACAGGAGCTTTCCAGGCTTCCAGGAGTTCTGTGAAAGTCAAGGAGATAAGCTTCTGCACTGGTAAGAAATGCTCTTAAATTGTATTTGTTCTTAAGCACCATGTGATCCACATGTTCTATTCAAGAATATTAGTATTTTTTTATTAGGGGTGCGAATCTCTCAGTCTGTGTCTGGCGATCCGATTCGATTTCGATTTTTTTTGTGTCACGATTCAATTCTAAATCGATTTTTCGATTCGGAAACAATTTTCGATTCATAAACAATTTTTCTGTTGAAATGTTCATAAATTTAGTTTCAGTTATAACGTATATGTAACTGACAGGCTGAAAAGATTAAAACAACAATGTAAACAAATAGAACATTTATTTAAAACAATCATTTTAGGTTCCTTACTGTATCAAATATTTTTGATTCATTTTATATTTATACCAAAAATAGGAAAAAAATATATAGGAGTGCATAAAATTATGTAACTTAAATTACCAGTATTAGGTTAGCTTAGTTGCCTGACTTTTTCTAAAAAAAAAATAAATGAATAAAATAAAAATCCAGGAACAAATAATTCATCCATCCATTATCTTTATCCACTTCTTCCTTTTTGAGTCACGGTTGTCACTGGTGCCCATATCAGCAGTCACTGTGTGAGGGGCGGGGGACACCTGGACAGGTCTCCAGTTCATCACAGACAAATAATTCATAATAGATCTATTCAAAAGTAAACAGACTTAAAACCTACCATAGTACATTAACCTTTAACTCAACATAAAATACAGACTTTGCAGTTATTTTTAACCATATTGCTCTAACATTTGTTATATACTTAACCTAATATGAAATATACATACTTCACAGTCTTAACCATATTGATTCATATTTAGTCAATATTTAACAAAATTTCAAAACCTGTGCAAGTTTGCACAAAATCTCTTCTGAACTGTAATTTATAAACCATAAATTGTATCATTTAGAACTGGCTCCAGGAGATGTCTCCTCTATCCTCTTCAACCTGTTAAAAAGACAAATTACATTAAGTTTCTTGTATAACTTGTCTATGAGTTTTAGTATAATATGAGAAAAAACAGTTACCTTTGCTGCAGCTGCATCAGAGCTTCTCCCATTTGTTGTTTCATGGTGAAGTTGTGCTGTTATCACAATAAAAAAAATTTAAAAAGCTACGTGAAGGAATAACGTACATTGGATCCATCGTATTAAAAATAAAACTAAACCCCTCACCTTCCACTGAGCTGTCTGATCGTAAATCCTTTGTGATGTAACAGGAGATGGAGAGGGGAATCTTCGCAGCCTTTGGGGAATCAGCTGGAAGTTTGTTGCAGAGTTCGCTAGTCGGCTGCTTTCGCTTTCATCGTCCACAAATTTTGTCATATTTCCAAAAAACAGTACCGCAATTTTATTTTACGCTTCTTGTAAACAACTGTGCTCTTGTGAAGCTCTGTCTTCCCCCCGGAACATTGTAGGATCTGAAATGATTTTTAAAGACGAAGAGGCGGGTTGAATCGCACTGTCCTCCATGCTAGCAGGCTCCATTCAGATAAAGGGAGCTGGCTAACTATCTTGCTGTACGGTGGCCTACACGGCCCAATTCTACAGCGGCCGAGCAGGGAGTAAGAGCGGAAAAAACATAAAACTTAAACGCATTTTAAAATCGATTTATGGGCCTTTAGAAACGATTCGGAATCGCCAGGACTAAGAATCTAGATTCTTAAAAAAAATCTTTTTTTTTCTGCTTTCCTAATTTTTATTTAATTTTTTGGTAGGATCTGCAGGCATGCACTTAGCAGATTTATTGATGAATGGTTTATTTTGCAAAACTAGATTTCCAGTTCAATATTGTGCTGTTGAGCTTTGCCCTTGAAAGCTGATGAAAAGTTTATTTTAGCTATAATACAAATGCAGTTTCTGCAAGCTGTGCTTCAAAAAAAGTGCTTGTATACATTGATATAGTTTGGTTGTAAGTAGGCCTGTCGCGATAAATCAATTAATCGCATGATAAATAAAAATTATCACCTCATTTTCATTTATCTTCTTTATCATTTCTTCATGTCTCTTTCTACTGAAGACACTGGATGACCACAGGCTCAACTCCAGTGTTCTTCACTGACCCCTCACTTTCTCTTTTCTCTTTAAAATCCATTTTAACTGTCCAAAATCGTGTTTTTGGATTGTTAAAAGCAGCTAAGCTGAGAAGCTAAGCTACGAGCTAAACTAACAGGCCGACCTTGGGAGAAAAATATCCGTCTTGTCAAAGCTCCAAAATTCACGGTTGAAACCCGTGCCTTCGTGTAAAAAGTTTTTTTTTTAAAGCTTTGTGTGACAAATGCTATGCTAAAGAGCTCAAACCACACAGAGCGTCCGCCATTTTGATAACTGAAAAACAGGGAGAGA
Source organism: Nematolebias whitei (assembly GCF_014905685.2). Taxonomy (NCBI): domain Eukaryota; kingdom Metazoa; phylum Chordata; class Actinopteri; order Cyprinodontiformes; family Rivulidae; genus Nematolebias; species Nematolebias whitei. The sequence goes on along the minus strand of NC_056508.1, from coordinate 34,323,523 downwards.
CAGCCCGTGTCACGTCAAGGGGCCTCCCTGCCATTTTTCTTAGACACGCTGCTCGCTCCCTCACAATCCATCCTTCGGTTCAGTCCTATACTGCCATCTAGTGGTCAAAAATGCACTAAACTCAAAAAATTAACCAACATTTCTTCTTAAATTTGACAATAATTATTACTTATTGTAAAATTTCAAACAATATTATCGTTTATCGCAATAATTTCTGAGACAATTAATCGCCCAGCAAAGTTTGTTTTTGTGACAGGCCTAGTTGTAAGGCAGGTATGCATAAATAATGGTTAGCAAGGTTATAGTGTTCAGACATACCACCAACAGTGTATGGTTTGATGAGGCAAATCAGTTTTTTTTTTTAATATATGTTTTATTGTGGCTTTGATTAGCATGAGCCAGATAATGCAGCACCATGGCTGCAGATCGTACATAAGGGACCGGAACAAGCTGACAGGAGTGGAGGAGAGGTTCGACTTGATTGTGGACTCCAACGACTTTATCCTTGAAAGAGCAGTATGACCCGTGATTTTGTCATCAAACAACTTAAATAATGAAAACATCTTTACAAACCAACCAAGCTGTGCCGTCTGATTTCCAGGGCATTCTTCTTGATGAAGCCGATGGGGTGAATAGGAACCAGAAGCCTGTCATTCCTGCAGGGTTTCAGCCTGCAAAAATTGTTGTTTCCAGCTGGAATCGTAAGGTTAGCTAATTAACCTCTTAGTTCTGTTGCTGCAGATGCTAGTGTCTACTTTGAATCAAGTTCAAGATAATATTTTCTGTCTGTCCTGGGATTTCATCTCGCATTACAGCACCATTTTTAACACCCACATTTTCACACATATGCCTTAAATATTTTAATAAACATTTTGTTTTTATCAGGGTTCTGGCTCTGGCAGTCGTTCCGAGACATTCCGAATGCTAAACGCCAAGAATGTTGCGAGGCCTCAGCTGAAATTCAAGGAAAGAGTTGACAACAGCAACACGCCTTTTGTTCCTAAAATTTTCATCAAGCCCAATTCATTAAAGCCACTCCCGTCTTGTAAGCTGCACGTTTTACTCTTCTGTGTTTTGCATTATGTCTTTTGAGTTACGATTGAACTTTTCAACCTGTCTAAATTGCTTGATGTCTATTTTTAAATTGCAGATTTCTCCAACAAACAAATGCGTAAGGAGAGGCCAGAGGACCTTGATGTCCCAGCTGCCCTGGCTGATTTTATCCACCAACAAAGAACTCAGGAACATGTTGAAGACATGTAAGGCTTCTTTGTGGTCTTATATTCACATTTTATTCCCTATATTTTTAATTTATTTTGTTGTTGTTGATCAAAGGCTATTGGTTTATGTAGGTTTGCACACCCATACCAATATGAACTGGATCATTTCACAATACCAGAAAGCTTGCTGTCTAAGCCAGAGCCTCAGGTAATTCAGTTGTATATAATAACAAAGTCTTATCATTCACATTAGACTCCTGCCTTATCACTTGTCTAATTCTTTAGATGTACAAACCCATGTCTGAGACAAAGTTGACCTTTATTGACTCACTGGAGGACCTTGTGGCTCTCAATGAGAAGCTGTGCAGCTTGTCTGAATTTGCAGTGGATCTTGAGGTACTAAGATCATAAGTGTTATTCTAATTAAACAAAAACAACATGGATGGGTTTTTTTCATGTAACATGTTTTGTTCTCCATCGTAGCACCACTCCTACAGGAGTTTTCTCGGCCTCACCTGTCTGATGCAGATCTCCACCCGAGATGAGGACTTTATCATTGACACTTTGGAGCTCCGTGGTGAAATGTACATCCTGAACGAGTCGTTCACTGACCCGTCCATTGTAAAAGTAATGAAACTTTTCCATTAATGTGTTAATTTGAGGTTCTCTCAAACAGGAAGATGGAATCACATTTGGAGTTCAGTTACTTTTGGGTTGTCTTTTTATTGTTATGTTTTCATCACAATCTATGTAAGTTGTTGTCAGAGATCCATGTAACCCAATACAAAGAGCAAACAAACCACATACCTATTTGTTTAGATGAACAAATGAGCAAACTCTTATAAGCCTTTTTTCCCCCTAGTTTTATTATTTAGAGCAATCCAGAATAAAATAGTTTTGTGCATTCTTTGTAGTTAGTGCAGCATAGAGTGAAAAATGTGATTTGGTGCATTTTCTTTAAGGAGGGGTAATTGACAGGGGTATTTACAATATATATGTTTATGTTGTAAACCTTTACCAAGCAGCTCCATCATATCCCCTGAGTTAATGCACCTAGTAGTTATTAGTCATTGTGTTCATCTTTAAAAACATCTGTGGTGATTTCTGCAGTGGTCTCTTATTTTGTAGGTTTGATTCTGGTTTAATCAATTTTTTTGTTTGAAAAAAAGAGAAACAACTCTTACTGTGCTAGGCTTTAAAGATTGTGCATGGTTTACAGACCAGCTCTTTAATTAGCTCATGTTCTTCCGAGGAGGGGTTTCAAGAGCTAAATAAAGTGTTGCAGATGGAAAGTGCATCTTCTTCAGCTTGTAGTCCTTTGAGTTTAAAGCTCAGCTTGTAACAGATCTTCCCCAAGTGTAGTAATGTTGGGTTTGTCTTTGTAAAGATAAAACCCTGGTGTTGTATGTCTCAGAGCTGTATCATACTCAAATATGTTTGATAAAGTTGGCAGGTGCCTTGTGGTGTGTGGGAGTCGACATGACTCACACTCTGTGGGACACCTTTGAAAGAAATGTGTTGCGTGGGCTGGAACAGCTGAAAGATTCGCAAAGTGGTTTCAAATGGAAAAAGTCACATATTGTGTCTACAGTTTTTTATTATTTTTTATTATTTAAACAAGTCGAGTAGTTCTGTCAAAAACCTGCTTGTTTGTTTTTTCTTCCTCTCAGGTGTTTCACGGGGCTGATTCTGACATCGAGTGGCTCCAGAGGGACTTCGGCTTGTACGTCGTCAACCTGTTTGACACACATCAGGCGAGTCGAGCTCTCAACCTGGCCAGACATTCTCTCGACCACTTGCTTAAACACTTCTGCAGCGTGGACTCGGACAAACGTTACCAACTGGCTGACTGGAGGATCCGGTATGTTTGATGATGCTTTTTGTCTGCGTTCTTTCACCATTTTAACAGGATTATGTACATAATAACTAAAAATTATACGTCGTGTCCTTATAGCCCTCTGTCAAATGATATGGTACAGTATGCTCGGACAGATACCCACTATCTCCTTTACATCTACGACTGTGTGAGAGCTCAGTTATTGGACTTCAACCACGAGCAGCCTGGCCTGCTGCAATGTGTCTGGAACAAGAGCAAAGACATTTCGCTGAAGGTGTGTAAAGATCTCACTCTTTTGTACACGATCCTGGCAGCTTTGTTCATCTTTAATTTTTGGACCCCTGCATTAAAGTTTCTCTTGTCTGGGTTTGCATTTGGTCTGCAGTTTTTGTATTCTTTTGAGTGAAGCCTCAAAGAAGTTGAGTTCAAGTTAACTGTTCTTATGTTCTTGGCCTCGTATGTCTTTTCTGAATACCAAAATGATCCAGTTGCATATGTTTTATCATTTAAAATTGTTAGGTTGGATGATTATCTGCAGAGAAACTGGATGTTCGTTGTAAATTGATGAGGGCACAATATATGTCCTACAGGTCTAGCAGCCAAGAGGATGCAAAAACGATGATTACTCTTTGAACAATACGCATACTGAACCTTTTTTCTTTAACTTTGGTATAATTTTAATGGTTACACATGAAATTGTAAAAAGCTTGGAACGTAAACTTGGATAAGCAACTCCATTATTGCCTTAATAAAACAGATTCTCGTATTTTTCACTGTGTAACCACAGTTTTTTGCATAAATTAGCATGCATGTGACTTTTACAGCGAAGTGACATATTTATGTTTTTTTGCCTGTGTTTATAACCCAATTTCTGGCTGAGATCTGAGATTTCATTCATTCTGACATGGAAAATATTGAACACTACCATTTTCAGCCACTAGAGGGCCCTCAACTATTATGGCAAGCCAAGTGTCTTATTAATAGGTAACGGGCTATTAATGAGACACTTGGCTTGCCATACTAAACCACCTTCGTCTTGCTCCAGAACTCCTGAAGCAAACGTCAAATCAGCTGCATTTCACCGCGCCGCCCAGGCTAAATGCAGCTGATTTGACCATTAAAGTGCATTTATTAAGGAAAAGTTCAGCTGAGACACACCTTTACTATAATGTCGAGCAAACAAATAATTGTTTTTAGGTGGTTAGCTTGTTAAATTTTGAAGAAATGCACAGCCAGTCATCCCTCTGTGCACTTCCGTGAATCGGCTTTTGAAATGCAGCTGATTTGACCATTAAAGTGCATTTATTAAGGAAAAGTTAGACTGAGACACACCTTTGCTATAATGTCAAGCAAATAAATAATTGTTTTTAAGTGTTAATTTTGTTAAATTCTTGTTAAAGTCCTCCCGTGCACGCTCCTGCGACCGCCAATTGCCAGCCAATTGATTTTTGGCAACACTGACCCACATTTCTAGGTTGTCAGCGGTGACACTAACAAACACTACGCGTCAGCGGTGACGCATAATAGATGTGACTTATACAGTGAAGCAACATATTTATGTTTTCTTCCACTTTATTAGACATATTTGGACTGATGCGACTTATAAGGCGACAAGTACGACAGAAAGTATGGTAGTTAAAAGAAAAATGTCCAGCTGCTCTGTCTAAATTGAACCTAGTTAAATGTGAAACTTCTAACCAATGATCAGCTCTGAAAAAGTCTTTTGGATGAAAGTGGAAAAGAAACAAGAAAAAAAGTTCAGTCATTCATGTTTTACCTTTCAGATAATTTCACAAGCTCTTATATTTTTTATTACCGTACCTTACCAAAGTTTCTTATGCCATTCATCACTGTTCACTATGTGACCCCACTCTCCCCTTTTTAACAGAAATATGTGAAGCCAATATACACAGAGGAGTCTTATTTAGAGCTGCAGAGGAAGCAGAAAAAATCTCTTAACACCCAGCAGCTGACTGCCTTCAGACTGCTATATGCCTGGAGGGACAAGCTGGCCAGGCAGGAAGATGAAAGCATCGGGTAGGCTGTGTGAAATGGATGGACTTTCTGTTCTTGAAATCTATTACAGCTATTTTTTTTTTTTTTTTTACTTTTTATTTTCAGAGTTTGCACATATCCACATTTTTGCAGCTGATAATGTTAAAACAAATTTAGCCTTACCGTGTTTTTACGAGCTCATTTGTGTGTTCAGATATGTTCTGCCCACTCATATGATGATCAAAATATCTGAGGAGTTGCCCAAGTAAGTTATTTATATTTCACTATTTAAAATTCTTTTAGAAGTTTTTCTTCCCCATCTTTTTTGATGTCAAAGGCTTTTGTGTTTATTGAAGACATATTTTGTCTCGCCTCCTCAGAGAGCCTCAGGGCATCATCGCCTGCTGTAACCCTGTGCCGCCGCTGGTGAGGCAGCAGGTCAATGAACTTCATCTGTTGGTGCAACAAGCCAGAGAAATGCCCCTTCTGAAGGTGAGGATAGATGGCAGCAGCAGGAATGTAGTTTTTGTTGTCACCTGCCAATCAGCGTGCCTTAATCAGTCGCAATTGTTTTTTTTTTCCTCTCTCCTTTCAGACTGAGATTGCAGCTCAGAAGAAGAAAGGACTCACGCTTATTAAAAAGGTTGGTCAGATCGTCAAAAAACCTGGTGGACTTTTCGGTTTTCTATATCTCAGTAGCTGATCTAGGAATAGTTGGAGTAACATGAACATACTTGTGACGTTTTCAGCCAGAAGTCACATTGTTTGGCCCACATGATACATCCAGGGTTTCTGAGGGTGAACTGCCCCACTCCACACCTGGTGGTAAGTTTAATGCTCGTCTGTTGCACCTTTTGCAAGTGATATGTGTTAGTGCTGTGAACGTTTATACGTTTTCAGAAGGGGCCGTCAAACAAGGAATACTGTTCTCAGAAGATGTTCATATCATGGATGTTGATGAGCAGAAAACAAGCGGTCTCTTGGCTCCACCTAAAATAACACTGTTCCAGGTAGAGACCAACTTTTCAGCTGGTCTGTTTAACTTTATTTATGATGCACCTGTTAAGACGCTTGTTTCTTTTTAAAGGAACCAGAAACTCCTCATGACCAGAAGTCAGCCTCTGTATCTCAGATGAAAGCTAAGCGCATCATTGACTCTTTTGAAAACCCTTTCAGAATGGTAAGGAAGGTGGAAAAAAACTAAATCTATATAACATTTAGTTTTTTACATTGATATACTAACTGTTTATCCTCTTTTCAGTATTTGCCCTCAAGTGATGTGCACGTCAACAAGAATGCCAAGTTTGACCCCTCATCAAAAATATTTGAGGTCATTAAAAGCTCATTTCATGGCTTTTTCATAACAAAACAAATTTGAGTTAAAAATGTCTTCTGTTTGGTCATAGCTGCTATTTCTCACGTTGACAGATTAGCAAAAGATGGAAACTGCAGAGTATTGAACAGCAGGAGAACGAGCTGGAGGCCAAGAGGAAATCCAAGGAGGAGGCGAAGCGACGGGCAAAGAAAGTGGCAGGTAAATGGGGATTAATCATCTCTGAAGTGGACATTTTTAAATAAAGTTTTACATTATTATTTTTTTATTTCTACAGAGGAAAGGGCTAAGGCTAAACAGAGCTACCAAGAATCTCTCAAGAATGTTGCCACTGTGCGGCAGCAAGCAGCAGTGAGTCTTTTTCTCTCCTGTTTTTCCAGTTACTCGTTCTTTTTTTTTTAACTCCAGATGAACAATACACACTATTCCAGGGAAAGTACAGAATTGTTGAGAAAAAGAAACAACCTCAAAGGTCTTAAAGGTGCTATTTTACTAAGAAGCATCTGGATTTCCTTTGTCCTCTCGTTAGATGCATCTTTCCTTTTGAGGTGAAACAAATGCTGATTTCTCCTTCAAAGACTTAACTCTTTATTCTCTCTGGGCATCTTGGCTCCCACTGAGTTACTAAATAGCACTTCCTCTTCATTCTAAAGGCTCCAGTATACTCGCACGTCCTGTCAAACGCACGGAAACTGTGCGCACCGTCCGCAGAGGGTTGAGACTTCATAATCGAGTGTCCACCCTGAGCAGCTGCAGTCAGCTCCACGAACAAGGGGCGTTTACCTTCGGGACAAACTGAGGTCGCCAATTGGTCATTTGCTGACACGCCTACTGGATTGATTGACAGGTCACAAAAAAAACGAGAGCTAGCAGCTGCATCAGTGTTCTGTGTTTATATGTTGTTAATTAAAAGTTCTAAAAAAAAAAAAAACAGGGAGCGCTGGCCCTGCAGCCCCCACATCAGACCAGCCCACCAGGAAATCTCCAGACCCTCCCACAGCCGTGCTGGACCTGATTATAATTCGCTTGTGACAAATTCCTTCATTTTTCACCTTTTCAGTCATGGCATCATCAATGGAGGAGGAGGAAGAGATCACTGCCTCTTGGAGAAAAAAAAAAACTAAAGAAAAAAACAGATCAGGGATGAAGAAGGGAAATTTAATTCATTGGTGTTGCATACAAAACAGTCCATCGCTGGGCAGTTTGTTGTGCGACACCGAGTACGCGGTCGTAAAAACAGCTTTGCACGGACATGCCCTGCGGGCGTCCACTTCGACTCTGATCCGGTACGTGCAGATCTCCACGGACTGACATACGCACAAGTATACTGGAGGCTTTAGTGTTTTTTTCAAGGTAAATGAGAAGAAAGCAGGGTCACTTCCCTTCGACTATTACTTTCCAGTTTTACTCGTTTACCTCTGCAGTGTTTCCCCTACCGTCATCCAAGGAGGGTGCCCCGCCCTGTCAACAGAACCGAGCGCCCTGCCTACTGAAATGTCCTTCACGCACACCCCCATCGACAACTGCCGGCACGAACATAGTGCTAAGCTAGCAGCATACAATACAGACGCCTTAGCTAAAAAGCTACAGATATAGCACATCTGTAGCTTTTTTAGCAACCCGCCCCACACACACACACTCGACATCTGCCAGCACTAACATAGCGCTAAGCTAGCACAACACAGACATGTTTCCACCCCCAACAAAAATCAAGAGTCAGAGAAATTTATTTGTCATACACACCACACGTGATACATGAGGTGGGATGAAACTGTGTACATGGGGTCCGAATCACCGAAGAGATGAGCGCCATGTGAAGGCAGGTGACCGAGGGGAAATGGTGCTCTCCCCTTCTTAAGCACACATGATCACCAGTCTAATTCCATTTGTGATGATGGTTTAAAGACTCCTGGCGCTCGGCACTGCATGCACCATAGACAGAAAGGTTGGCAGGAACACTTGAATGTAACCTTCATCAGTGTGCAGAGTGCAAAGAAACGCTGGCTGTGATATTAGCAAACTGTCGCTTTCAGCCGCCTGCAGCAGTGCAGTTTCTCTAATTATTAATTTAATATTGTTAGTTTTGCAAAAATAGTGAAAACCTACACATTTTATTTGTTTTCTTCAGAGGCAGCTTTTAATCTCTTACTCAATTCAGCAGGTTACATTTATAAGTCAAACCTATGCTTTTTTAAATGTATTGATAAAAACACATTATCCAAGCTCACATTAAATAATTAATAAGTATGACTGTTATTCCTTCCTTAAAAGATTGTTATAATTGTCTTTTTATTAAAATAAGATCTGGTGCAAATGGAGAGAGAAATGAAGTGTTCAGCTTGGACATGGCAGATTTACCAGGTGTTGCTGAATGTTTATGGTTCTTCATGAAAGTCACTTTTAGCAAGTAGATGTCTAAAAGATATCAGTGACAATACAGAGCGCACATTGGTTTAATAAAAATCAAACTGTACCTTAAAGCATGAGCTAGGTGAATACATTAATTTCTGAATAGGTAGTAAATGTTTGCAAATACGCTGTGCTTGATTTTGTATATGAAGTTAAGTAATTATACAAAGTAATTGGTTATTTTAAAATAATTTTTGCCTGTCTGAAGAATTTAAACAGTTTGAATGCAATACTGTTTGTATTACCTTGACCAACTTTACATAAGCTTGCTTGTACAGCATATCAACAGACATAGTATTTGTTCAGGTATATTAATCCAGCCAGTTGTTAGTATAAAGACAAACACTGTTAGCATAATAAACTTGTTCTTTGTTTCATATAATGTTCTGACCATTTTTAAGGAATTTGCAAAGGATGGGGGAAAGAAAAGAGAAAGGGCCGACAGTGAGGTTGGAGAGAAAACTCCTAAACCAAGTAAGAAGCTGATGAAGTCAGAGAAGTCCCAGAAGACAGAAGTTCCCAAAGAAGACTTCAAACCCTTTGACTACAACCAGTCAGATCTGAAAGTTTTTGATGGTATGCATATATGTTTGTTTGTTTGTTTGTTTTTTGATGATGGAAAAAGCACTTCCTGGTTTTTATACAAATTCAGTTGTAAATTCTTCAAGTATTTGCATTGGACTGTCCCCCTACAGGTGCCAAACCTAAGAGCAACACACAGTTTGATCCAAACCAGCAAACCCATGATTTTAAGAAAAAGGTATATTTTTGATTTGGTTTCATATGAAAGATATTTTTAAATACATATTCTTTTAATGCTTGATTAATTTAAACTTTCCGCCCAACAGAAAATGTCTCAGGGACAAAAAAACAACTCAGCTGGAAACAGAAGTATGTCATACTTGACTGGCAAGTCAGAAAGGTAAATATAGCTCAGATTCTTTTCCTCTGAAACATTCTCTGTTTACAATGTCATCTTTTTTTATTTCCTACAGAGGCTTTCGCCATAACTGGCCCAAGAGATAGACTTCCTGGTGCTGTTTTTCACTTTTTTTGAAGTCGTCATGAAAGTTTTCTCCTTGTAAAGGAAAGTATTCATTTGGAATGTAATACTTGGAAGTGGATTTTTTTTTTTTCCACTTGTAAACAAACATGTTTGTAAATATAAGTACATGGAAACAACTCTTAATAAAGTTGGTTTTAGAAAACAATGGTCAAATTTATTTTATTTTAATAAAACACGGTCATTCTTTGTATTTATATATTAATTGATACAAATGCAATGGTAATATTGAGATCAACCACTTTATTACAAAAAGTAAACTGTCAGACTTTAAGTCTTGCATGGATGTTGTCTTAGTCATGTGAGAATTTTGTCATTAATTCAATCTCCTTTTTTTTTCTTGCTCAGAGTAAAAAAAATACAGCCTTAAATTTTTGTCCTCCAAACTTTGTAACTTGGAAGTGAAAAGTCTGAACTGAAGTATATTTGTGCTCTTACTTTTTACTTTGTTAGTTTATTAACTGCTAAATCAATTCAAATTAAATATCTTCAAAAATGAATCAACTGATAAATCCCAAGCATTATTTTTTTTCCACTGTTTTACATTCCAATTTTAATAGCAATCGTTTTCAGCCAAAGTTGCTTCAAATTAGCCAATAATTGGTTTTAAATGAAAAAATAGAGGAACTGACCTGCAGTGAAACTTATTTGGAGTTGAGGAATGATGGAGCAATTAATGACAACCATCAAGATGGCATCTGGATCTTATATGAGAACACCAGTTTTAGTGTTTTATGTCAGTTTAGCCTCTACTAGTCTTACTGTACTCACAGTATGTCACTTGCTTCACACATGGTCACTTTATTTAGATGTTAGAAATGTGAAATGATGTTAGAAATGTTAGGAATATAGTGACAAAATTCACTATATAAAGTAAAATTGAACAAGAATGACTACAAACACAGAAATGGATGCATACATAAAAATATCATACCATACCATACCATACCAACTTTATTTATAGAGCACTTTATGCACCCAACAGGACCAAAGTGCTTTACACAATTATATAATACAATACAATGATAAAATGGAAGGGTAAAATTTAAAACAGGAATAAAATAATAAAATAAAATACAAACACAATAAAACAAGGTAAAACATCTCAGATTGTGCTAAAAGGCCAAAGAAAAAAGATGAGTTTTAAGAAGGGACTTAAAAACCTCAATTGAAGAGGCCTGTCTTATGTTCAATGGAAGGTCATTCCAGAGCCTGGGAGCTATCACAGAAAAAGCTCGGTCCCCTCTAAGCTTACGCTTTGTCTTCGGGACCTTCAGAAACAACTGGTCAGCTGACCTGAGTGAACGAGAGGGTGTGTAAGAATGTAGCAGCTCAGACAGGTATGGAGGGGCATGGCCATTTAAAGCTTTAAAAACAAATAAAAGTATTTTAAAATGAATCCGGTAATGCACCGGCAACCAATGTAAAGAGGCCAAAACAGGAGAAATACTGTCAAATTTCCGTGTACCTGTTAAAAGTCGTGCAGCTGCATTCTGAACCCTCTGAAGCTGGGAAATACATGAATCACTAATACCTATGTAAAGTGCATTGCAGTAATCTAGCCGTGTGGTCACAAATGCATGGATTGCTGTTTCAAAATGCTGTCTGGGAAGAATTGGTTTTACTTTAGCCAGCTGCCTCAAATGAAAAAAGCCTGACTTTACAACTGTTTTAATTTGAGACTCCATCCTAAGACCAGCATCCATCTTGACCCCTAAATTTGTAACAACTGGCCTGACATACTGAGCCAAAGAGCAATCAACAGGCAGAGAGTCTTCATTCGAGCTGCCAAAAATCACTACCTCTGTCTTGTCTTCATTTAATTTCAAGAAATTTTGGGCCATCCATGCCTTCAAATCCTCCAAACATAGAAACAGAGACCGAAGAGAAGTGGAATCTGCTTTCTTTAAAGGTAAATAAATCTGTGTGTCATCAGCATAACAATGAAAAGCAATCCCGTATTTCCTAAAAACAGAGCCAAGAGGAAGGAGATACAGTAAGAACAAAAGAGGACCCAAGACTGAGCCCTGCGGAACACCACATGATAGCGGAGCAGAGGATGATCTATTGCCATCAAGACAGACACAAAAAGTGCGTTTTGTCAAATAAGACTTAAACCAGTCTAGAGCTGTTTGACCAAGGCCCACATATTGTTCCAGACGAGCAATTAAAATCCTGTGATCAACTGTGTCAAAAGCAGCTGATAAATCCAACAACACCAAAACAACACAGTCACCAGAATCAGTTGCCCAAAATATATCGTTAAAAACTTTTAAGAGAGCTGACTCTGTGCTATGAAGTGATCTAAAACCAGATTGGAAAATCTCTAAAATATTATGTTCAATGAGATAAGACATTAGTTGCTTATAAACTACCTTCTCAAGAATTTTCGAGATGAAAGGCAATTTTGAAATTGGTCTGTAGTTCGCTAGGACAGCAGGATCCAAATTTGATTTCTTAATTAGAGGCTGGACAACTGCATGTTTCAGATTTTCAGGAACAACACCTGAGGACAAGCTACTATTAACAAGAGCAAGGATCGACAGACCTATAGTATTAAAAACCTCATTGAACAGTCGAGGTGGAATAGCATCATCTGGAGAACCAGTTGGCTTCAAGTGACTAACGACCTCCTGCAGGGATTGCAAAGTCACACATTCAAAGCTATTAAAAACAGCAGGGCAAGACACAGTATCAATAGGGTCATACACAATGGGTATGATCTGTGCCCTAATAGAAGTGACTTTCTCAACAAAAAAGTTTAAAAAGCTTTCACAAACAGCAGGGGAAGTCTCCACAAAAGCACCATGTGGGGCATTTAATATCAGACCAAATAAAGCAATAATTTTTATATGCAAGACCATTAAAGTCAAAACGACCTACATTACTGGTCTTTTTGTTCCTCAATTCAGTTTAATAAAAGTCTGCAGGCATGGGAAACAAAAAAAAAATGCTTTGATTACCGAAGGCTAATAAGTCCTTAGATGCTTTGTTACACGGTCCAAAATTATAAAATTAGCTAAAATACCTAAATTAGTAATAAATTGCTTTTTTGGTTTTTGGTTTCAACCAGCATTGTCTCATCACTGTTTGCACATGCGCAGTAAGGAGATTCCTCCGTTTACCTTCACGTGGCCACTCGGCCGTAAGGGGGCGGTGCCAAAAGCGACGTCGAACAAACTATGCGAAGCCGGACACTTTCAATTGGCTGGCTGGTTGGCGACCTACTACGTCAGAGGCGTCCCATTCGCGATAATCTGAGGCAGCATGTTTATCTGTCAGGGAACGGCTTTCTCGTAACTTGGAGCTCACACTCACTGCCCACACTTCCAAACACGTTAGAATTACCTGTGGCTGCTGCTGGCCGCTGTCATGGACCGCATTAAAGACGGCTGGTTTACGGAGTCCTGCGCGTTGTGGCCAGGCCAAGCAATGAGCCTCCAAGTGGAAGAAATTCTATACCACCAGAAATCCAAATTTCAGGATGTTCTGGTTTTTAAAAGGTGAGCGGTTTAGTCTGTTTAAACATGGCTGTTGATGCTAGCTGTTAGCTCGCGGGTCAACTAACACTGAGTAAATCGGAGCTTGTTTCTGCGGTTAAGATACGTGGGTTTTATGCATTTTATTTTTTTACCTTGTCAGGTTGTAACGCAAGTTTAGAAAGTAATAAATATTTTCTATTTATCAAATTTCAAATCTGCGTGGGACGTGTTTATAGTGCCTCACAATGCACTGTCACTTCCCAGTAAAACGTATGGGAACGTGTTGGTGCTGGACGGAGTGATCCAGTGCACGGAGAGAGATGAGTTTGCCTATCAGGAAATGATTGCCAACCTTCCTTTGTGCAGCCACCCTTGCCCCAAGAAGGTACCTCCAAAACATGCAGTGCGAGTTAATTTAGGACGATTTATTATTTCATGTCGAGACAGATGGTCCAATAACTTCCTTGTATTAATCCTGACAGGTGCTGATCATTGGTGGGGGAGATGGTGGTGTGCTGAGGGAGGTGGTGAAGCATCCACTGGTGGAATCGGTGATTCTCTGTGAGATTGATGAGGTGAGAACACTTACCAGTTGTAGATGTACATCCATTGACATTTCCTGACAGTTTCAATAAAAGCAGTCCAGTGATTTATAAGATATTTTGGGGACAGAATTGGAACACATGTATATACTATATGTCTATCACGGTGCACTAAGATTCATAACTGGCTGTGATTATCATACCCATCATTGCACCCTGTATTTACTGGTTAACTGGACATCACTAACTTCACGCAGACTCTCACTGGTACATTTTCATGTTTAAATCACTTCTTGGTCTGCTGCCTTCATACATCTCCTCCTACATGTCTCTGGGTGAGTGCAGTTACAGCGTGCGCTCTCAGGACATTATTACCTGCAGTGTTCCCTCAGTGAGGACTGAACTTGGCAAAAGGGCCTTCTCCTACTCTGCTCCTGTTTTCTGGAATATCTTACAAAAAGACCTGAAGCGCTCAACCTTGACCTCTCTAAGTGGCTTTAAGAATCTGTTGGACTCCTGGCAGGGACAAATGCAGACATGTTCCTGTTTTTAGTTTTCTACATTTGCTTTATAATCTAGCTGTTTTTGATATTTTTTACCATCTTATTTTAATTTGTATAAAAAAAAAATCTGTATGCCTCTTTTGTGATCGTCTATTGTTGTCGTCGCTGTTCATTTTGAACGTCTAGAGGACCAGACTTAACTTTTTTTATACACACTTAAGCTAAAATCCAAATCCTCTACCTTGGACATTTACAAAATTAATTATTACTTTATTTTCCTTCGGCTTTTCCCTCTTCAGGGGTCGCCACAGCGAGTCATCCTCCTCCATCTCACTCTGTCCTCTGCATCCTCTGTCCTCACTTCAACTACCTCCATGTCTTCTCCATCCATATCTTCTCTCTGTCTTTTTCCTGGCAGCTGCATTTCTAACATCCTTCTACCAGTATACCCACTATCCCTCCTCTGGACATGTCCAAACCATCTCAGTCTGGCCTCTCTAACTTTATCTCCCAGTTGTTTTTTCATTCAACATTTATTTATACAGGTTAGTCTCACTGAGCCTTGAGGACTCATTTACAAGAGAGACCTGTTTTAACAAACAACAGTAGACGGTCATAATAAAACATGTAGATTGAAAAATAAATGGAAGAAAAATTATATTAAAAAAAAGAAACCCAAACAGTGATATAAAATACTAAAAACAGGAACATGTCTGCGTTGGTTTTTGCCATGAACTTAGCAATTGTTTGATGCCACTTGTTCAACCAGTCCTGCACTTCTGATCTCATTCCTAATCTTAAATGTCGTTATCACGGCTTACGGAGAACCTCGCCATCTTCATTTCTGCCACTTCCAGTTCTGTCTCCTTTTTGTCAATACCACTCTCTCTCCAAACCCAATTGTACAATGACTAATAGATCTGAAAACACCTCCTCATGAGTGTTGCGGTCTTTCACCTTGTAGGATGTCATCAATGCATCAAAGAAGTATCTTCCTGGAATGGCCAAAGGCTTTTTCAGTCCCAAGCTCACCCTCCATATTGGGGATGGCTTTGAATTCATGAAGCAAAACCAAGATGCCTTTGACATCATTATAACCGATTCCTCCGATCCAGTGGGTAAGTGCCACTTTCCGGGTTTGATTTGACCTTTTTCGGTTCCACCTTTTTTTGAGGATAATCTCATGTACTAGTTTTGTTTGTTTTTTTGCATTGCAGGACCTGCAGAGAGTCTGTTTAAGGAGTCTTACTATAAGCTAATGAAGGCAGCACTGAGGAACGGTGGCATACTTTGCTCTCAGGGTGAGCTTATGTGTATTTGGTTTTGTATTAAAGGACTAAACGGTAATGTTGATAAAGCAAAGTCCTAAATGTGACACCTAAAGGACTATTTAGCAACTTTAAATCTTCTAAAAGGACTGAAATCTCCATGAATTTGTTTCTGTTTATTGGCTTCAAACTGTTTTTAAGATGAACTTAAAGAGTGAGAGCACGTTTTTTTTTTTTTTTTTTTTTTTTTTACAAAGACTAAATCTAATCTTTTCTGTCATTTTTTACAGGAGAGTGTCAGTGGCTACATTTGGAGCTGATAAAGGAGATGCGAACCTTCTGCAAAACCCTGTTTCCAGTGGTGGACTATGCTTACAGCACCATCCCAACTTATCCTAGTGGCCAAATTGGATTTATGCTCTGCAGTAAAAACCCTGTAAGTGTGCCGGGCCTTTTTAAACGTCTGTCTAATGTTCAAGCATGGTTGCATATAAGCGACAGACTTATAGGAAAGCTATTCTTAACTCGTCTGTTCTCACTTTATTTATACTGATTATTGAATTATAACTTTTTTTGTGTTAGGAAATAAACTTCAGGGAACCGGTGAAAGCTCTGTCTAAGGAAGATATGGAAAGTATGAACCTTAAATACTACAACCCTGAAATCCACAAAGCAGCATTCGTCCTCCCTGAGTTTGCGAGAAAGGTAAAATGGGATTTCTTTTTTACCTGCTGCACCGACCGTATTTAATTCATGAGGACTTGTAGGTGCTACGTGTCGCTAAATGTGTTTTTGATCTTTACCAGGTGCTTAATGAAGCGTGAGCTGCAACAGCTGGCACGTTTCTTCTCTGCCTGGCTCTGACCACCTCCTCGTTCCATGACTTCTCAACATAGGACCGCATCACTCAAGAGAAATCAGCTGGTGGGAACTTGCTGAGTTATTTGTCTGTTTCCTTCTTTCAGTCTCGATGCCTTTTTACCGTTTACTTTCTTTCTGTTTTGTGTTTGTCCGATCAATATTCTGTGGATACCAGTAAGATAAGCTGGTCTGAGTGGGCAGACCGATGCCATCAGAACCTGACCTCACTCCGAAACAGTGTACTGTTTTAATTGTTCAACTGTATCTGCACGTCATGCAATATGTTACCATACGGAGTATATTCTATACTGCACATGTGTGATCTGCTGCATATTTATCCATGATGTTTGTGTTCATATGAAAATATGCAGTGTCTATTTATCATAACTGGGCATTCAGGTTACTACTTATTCTCTAACACCAGAATCCTTTAGTGCCAGGTGTTAGTACTATGTTACAGAAGGGAGGGGGATATACATATTCTGTATCTGTCATAAAGTACCTGACAGGTGAGTCCTGCACAAAAGCTCGAGAGCCAAGAGTTGAGAACATTTTTAACTTTTGTTCATGTTTGACCATTTATTTAAAATAAAAACGGTTTGTATTGTTACAGGGCAAATCATAATAAGATCAAATGAGTTTATGGAGCAGTGCAAGAAATGCCTTTTTTTTTTTTTAAAGAAATTATGCACTTATAGTTTGCAGAATTGGGCATTACCCTCTAGTAGAATATTGTCATTGTAGTGAACCCGTACTCTAACTGGAGGTGGAAATCTAATGCATAATCTTAGCTATTTCATGTAAAAGCTAATTTACTACTTAAGTCAGCAGTAGCTTTGAGTCATGATGTCACACCTGAGCAATGAACTTGTTTTTATAAGAACTATGAATTATAATAAAATTGGTATCAAACTTGACTTGCTTTCTCATATTATATTTTTTTCTTCATAAAAAATAAACCAAAGCCTTAAATTGTTGCCTACATTGCAATATATGTGATTTATGTAAAACCGTAACCTGTCTAAAACTTTTATAGTTGGTGAATTACAATCCAGCAACATGCTGGTCTATTGAACGCTTTTTGAATCCAGTGGTGGCGCAGAGGTTAGAGAGGTGGGCTTGTGATCCGAAGATCGCCGGTTCACGCCCCGGCCCCGACAACATCAAAATTGTGGGTGGGGTAGGTGAAACACTCATACTTGCCCCCACCCTCATTCGCCCCACTCTGGGCCCATGAGCAAGGCCCTTAACCCCCACCATGTGCTCCCTAAACAGGTCTCTCTTGAAAATGAGTTCTCGTGGCTCAATGAGACTAACCTGGATAAATAAAGGCTAAATGAAAAAAAAAAATGAAATTTCAGTCATCTGTTCTAAAAAGTCATGTCTGGTGTTTAGTATTAGTGACTGCAATACTTTGTGACCACCAGGTGGCAGCCTTGAGTTTTCTGGTTAAATTAATCTCAGCTAGTTTAAAAAAAAAAAAAAAATTCTATTTAAAATAGTGTTTGATTTTCTTGAATTTTAATAAAGCCTCGAGGCCATGTGGAATTGTTCAGTGTTTTTAGTATGAAGTGTCACAATTGCATCAGCTCGAGTCATTCCTGAGGAAGACGTCTGCTTTCACTGGTTTTCTATTAAACTGCCCAGCCTGCACCAACATCATCAGCATCGTGCAATAAAAGGTGGTGCTCTCAGCTGCACTATACAATAGCTTATATTTAAGTTTCACACATCTTAGCTGAAATGTTATGTTTGATATTTGTACGAAAGTTGTGTTCAGTTGAGTGATTATGAACCATACAGTACATGTTGCAAACATCCAGACGTTAATCACATTAATACTATCTTGAAGCATCAGTACCAGTCATCATTCTGACATCTTGCACTGTTTGAAGTTCTGCCCTTAAGTTGCAGCTTCTTCAAACACTGAATTTTCAATACCATAACCGTTTCAACAGTCAGCTAATCTTAGGATTGGGCTCTGGGCTGTGTTCAGATCAGAAGAACGTACCCCGCAAAACTGTTGTGAAGGCAGGACAAACTAAGCTGAACGTATCAAACAAGGCAAAGCGAAATACAAGTACTCCATGTTCCCTGCCAGGGGCTCACTTACAAAAATACACTGAACTCTTGTTAATAGTGCCGTTTAAACGATTACCAGGAGCTTCACTAACATCATTTATTGACTCAAGTATGTAGCTGATTTTTTTTATTGTGTATTTAACTTTTCTTGTAGTTTTTGGTGAGCCACTTCTTTTAGAGTAAATTACTTTTTTCATTACAATTTAAATAAATGCACTTGGAACAGTACCATGTCATGAAAACTGTAATTGCAGTGATTGGTGGAAGTGTTCCTGACTGAGTCCGTGCAATGTCCAGCACAGACTCGGACCTGCACAGACATCCAACGTTGACTTGTCTTTTGTACTCAAAACATATCTGAACCTTGAAATGTTTTAATGATGCTGTGGGTGAGGAGGTATTCAAAGTCTTCTCAGTTTTTTGTTTTTAAAATTGTTCCACTAATTTTGCACTCAGATTTTTGCAGAGTGCTGAACTTCTGCCATCTTTACCTCAGAGACGTTCAGCCTCTCTTAAAGTGTTAATTTTATACCCAGTCCTCTTACTGACCTTCAGATGAACGTTAATTGTTGTAAAGTCCTAATCATCCTACTGCCTTCTACAACTCGTTACCTCTGTCCCAACATTCTTTAGATGTGTTGCTACCACATAACTAAATGACCTTATTTTATTGTAAAACAAACAAAACATATCT
>NC_056508.1:34147348-34303834 GCF_014905685.2 Nematolebias whitei | reverse complement strand
ACACCTAGGGACAATTTAGAGTTACCAATCAGCCTAACATGCATGTTTTTGGTCTGTGGGAAGAAACTGGAGTACCCAGAGAAAACCCACGCATGCACGGAGAGAACATGCAAACTTCACCCAGAAAGGCCCCTGGACCGGGGTTTGAACCAAGGACCTGCTCGCTGAGAGGCAGCAGCTCTACCAGTTGTGCCACCGTGCTGCCCGCAGTTAAACTAGTGAGACAAAATATTATACTTGGTTATTTATTTATTGAGGAAAATGATACAATATTACATATTTTTGAATGGTCAAAGAATGTGAACCTCTAGGATTAGCAGTTAATTTGAAGTTGAAATTAGATGAACAATGAATTGTGAATTATATCAGAGAATTCTAAAGGAAAATGTCAATGTGTCCATGATCTGAATCTCAAGAGAAGGTGGCCATGCAGCAACAATGACTGAACACACAAGTGGTTCTACCAAAGAATGGTTCAAGAAGAATGAAGTTCATGTTTTGTAATGACCAAGTCAAAGTCCTGACTTTAATCCAATCCAGATGTTGTGGAAGGACTTGAAGCAGCAGTTAATGTGAGGAAACCACCAACATCCAGAGTTGAAGCTGTTCTGTACGGAGGGTGGGCTAGAATTCCTCCAAGCCGGTGTGCAGGACTGACCAACAGTTACCAGAAACCTTTAGTTATGGTTATTGCTGCACAGGGAGGGGGAGTCACACCAGATACTGAAAGTAAAGGTTCACATACTTCTGCCACTCACAAATATATAATATTGGATCGTTTTCTTCAATAAATACATGAACGTGTATGCATGTAGGTCACAGGGTTCACAGATCTCCAAGCACCTCTGTAAATCCGTAACAAGAAACTGGTTCTTAAGTCGAGGTGCACTGTATGTGTTGAAGATGCTTCTCCAAATCTTTGGGAGTGTCAGACAGTTCAATTGTAATCTGAAGGTGTCGAAGAGGCACGGGTCGACTCTGTGACAGCAATCAAATGTTGCCTGGAGTCAAGTGTCAATCATCAGAAAACTATGAGGACATGGTTGCTTTTAGGATATTTTTATACTGGTTTCAAATGTGAGCATTTTATTTGATTGATTTTTCTTTATTTGATTACACTTCTTGTCAAATCATCGTTGATTTCACCTTTTTTTTATTTTATTTTTTTTATGGAAAGCATGTGATGCATTTATTTATTTTGTCATACTTACTCATTCACCACTCCAAGTCATAAGCTGGTTGCAGCCCAGTGACGTTGTTCCCTTCTGGTGAATCACACAAACGCCTTATACTTTACCAAAAAGGTTAACTTTTAATATACCTTCGTTTGTTGCGTCCTGACCCCTTCATCCATCCCACCCCCCGCTGCTTCTTCACGCTCACGCTCTCACACCCCTAACGGCATGTACACATACCCCCTCTGTCACACACCCACCACCCTCTACGTCAGTGGCAGACGGTGTGAGGGGGGAAGAGAGGTGTATAAAAGAGTGAGGGACTTCCGAGGTAGAGCAGAAGAAACATCTGTAGTTTGCAGATTTGATGACCACCATCTTCCTGACCACTCTCCTCTGGACCTCTGACTAGTCTGAGCTGCTCAGACACTTTCTCTCTCTCACACACACACACTTAGTCACACACTCGTCTTTGAGAGCCTCCTCTTTACGGCTCCTGTAGCTCTGGTCCTACACTCCTCTCACAGCATGCAGCTCCTGGTGGTCTTAGCAGCTCTCATGGGGGTTCTGATCAGTGTAAGAGCAGCGGCCGTGCTTCCGTTGGAGGATAGGAGCCCCGTCCATTTGACCAGGGTGAGGATATTATCATTTTCCATATCTGTGGAAATGTTTTTTCGTGATTGTGCAGTAAATTTCCACGTTTTAGTGGTGAAAACGTTCTGTCATTTAGTCTTTATAAAAACTATTCAAACTTTTTTTTTTAAAGCTGCTTTTAAGCATGACTTCTGTGTCACTTCTAATAGTTACTTAAAAAAATGTTCAGTGCACCTTTTACTCAATCTGCTCAGTTCTTAATCACGTGAAATAAAAAAGTATATTTATCCCTTTACTTGTTTTGTTTTTTGGCAGGAGCTGAGCAAAGAGCGTAAAGAGCTGATCCTAAAGCTGGTGTCTGGTCTGTTGGACGGAGCTCTGGACTCCAACACGTTGCCAGGTGAAGCGGCCCCTGTCGACCTTGAGGAGCCCCTGGAGTCTCGCCTGGAGGAGAGGGCTGTCTATAACAGGTTATCAATACCGCAGCGTGACCGCAAAGCCCCTTGTAAAAACTTCTTCTGGAAAACCTTCACCTCCTGCTAACAGTGTCCACCCCCTCCAAAAAAAAAAACAACATCCTGGCTCTGCCTGCCTCTGGTCCTCCTCCTTCCCCATCACTTCCCTCAGCTCAACATGAACTGTAGTCGATCTCAGCTGTACATATCATCCACACATGAGCGCCATTGATGGACTTCACTGAGACAGCGTGTACGTTTGAGTATCAACTATTTGTGTATACAATGTATGTATTTATTGTATCAGAGTTTCTTTCAGGGTCGGTAATAAAGCATGGTTGTAATATTTTGACATGGTAACAGCAGTGGCTTGCTTTTACAAATTATTCTATAAAAAGAAAGTCATATTTTTCACCTGCTTCTGTAATAGAAATACAAAGTCAAATTAAATGCAAAAATTGTGGCTGGACTTTTTGTGTGTGTGTGTGTCTTATTTTGAGTTTCAAACTATATATATATATATATGTATATGTATGTGTGTGTATAGTAAATTTTAGTAGGGTAGTAAATTTTTCTTCATCCGGTTTTTACTTTCGGGTCATGGGGGTCACTGGTGCCCATGTCCATCAAGTGATGGGAGACAGGTCTCCAGTCCATCACAGGGACACATAGAGACAAACGAAACAAACAACCATTCACTCTCTCGCTCACACCTAGGGAGTTACCAATCAGCCTAACATGCATGTTTTTGGTCTGTGAGAGGAAACCAGAGAGAGCATGCAAACTCCACCTAGAAAGGGCCTGGCTGGGATTTGATCCAGCGACCTTCTCGCTGAGACGTAACAGCTCTAACTGTGCCACCGTGCTGCCAGATTAAAAATCAGCCAGTCAAATATATTCAAATCTTAAACCTTAAATAAAGTTTTTAACAAAAGTTGCAGTAATTACTTTTCTAAATCAACAGCTTGTTTTCTAGAAGTCAGAACAAACTGAGATTTGTTGCCTTTTCTTTGCAAATAACAAAACGGACTCAAGCTCCTTATGAACAATATGAAAAGCGGCACATCTAATTTAAGTGTCTCTTCTTAATGCTCAGTCACAGGTTGAACGAGACGCTTCAGTGACTTATTACAGGACATTAAACATGTCTGCATAACAGTAATACCTTCCCTCCTTCTAATTCTGTTCGGAAGACACAGTTGCAGCACGAGTAGGGTTTAAAGGAGGAAAAAAGATAGTAATTAGAGCAAGAAAAATAAAATATTTTAATCATCAAAAGACAATGAGACAAATATAAAACTAGAAAAAGGAGGTGTTAACAGAGGCCTCAGATGTGACCCGACAAAGAAACGTTCCTGTTGCATGTGAAGCTAATGAGGTGTGTTCAGTGTGTGACTCAGTCAACGTGCTTTATGATTCTTCAAGGCACAGGTTAGCTACAAGCTGCGTTGTTCCTTATCATCACACTGCACTCCCATGCTCCCCGGGACATGTACGACCCCATGTGTGTTCTTTAGTGGGGGAGAACCACAATCAAACACTGATTTTGAGCCTGAGCTCATCTAGTCCTGCTTGTTGAGTCGGTTCAAATGACCAGCGTTCTCTTTTAGTTGGGAATAAACAATCATGAGGCATGCAGGTAAACTGAAACAGGAATGATGCGTGTTAGTCTGTGCGGCTGAAAAATAAAATAAAATGTTTTGTGACGTTTAACAGCTAGGATATAAAGAAAGAACAATTTGTATCAAAGAGCTGTCGAAAACAGGGAAAAAACCCCCACATTTTATTGAATACTTAAAAAGTAATGTGCATATTTTTTTATCATTTAGCACGAAATAGCTTCAGGTAAATAATTTTAATCAATTCATGCAATTGGGCCAAATTTTCCAATTTAGTTTTATTTACGAGCAATTAAACAGTAAAAATTAAACAATTAGTGCCTCTAAATTGTCAAATAACCAACATTAATGAGACTCAAGACTGTATAAAATCCCTAAACAGTCAGATGAAATACAAAACTCATCTCAGCCTGATTACAGTCTCATCATCGTTCTGTTCAGAAGAATAGCAGCTAATGAGTCGTAATCGTGATGATTGAACACTCGCGCTTCTGAGTAAATAACAGGTTTTGCAATAAAGTTCATGTTTGTGACATGTTTTTTCTCTTTTATTGTTGCGTTGGGGCTTGAGACAGCTCATCGTTGGTCTAACCTAGTTTTTTTTTATACACTCTCCTGCAAATCTCACTTGATGGTAAGTGATGGTGCAGCGAATCTCAAAGCTAAATAATTACATGGCTCTCACATCCACTTGGAACCGTGCTCTTTTAATGATGCTGAGCCGACAAAGGCCTCTGTGGGTTTACTTAATTACAGGTCATCACGAAGCACGTTTATTCATGCACATTTATTTTTTAAGAGAGAAAAAAGAAATTGTGCGGAAAAAAAATGACACATTTACAGATTTCAAAACAAGTAGAATGTAAAATTCTTCATATTATTGTAGAAATGCATTATCAGTAACAGATAAATGTCAAAAGCAGATTTTTTTTTTTTTTTGGTAATTGACACCAAACACCATGGAGTCAAGGCTGTACACAGAAAACAATTTGCAGCCGGCGGTGAAGCTGTCCACTCCTGACTTCCTGTCTGAGCCTAAATGAGCATGCGGAGGTGCAACATCAAAGCTGATGGCTGCAAGCAAAGCATTTTATTGGCTTCCCTTTTGATCTGAATGAGGAGGAGGGAAAGGACTACTCACGTCCTAACTGTGTAATTCAAATTTAAATGTGACTTCATGTGTGCGGGTGTTTAGAAAACACAAAAACCAAGGCACTGACACTCCACCTTAAAGAAAGGAATAAAATTGAAAAAAAAAAAACTTCAGAGTGAGACATCCTTGATTATTTGTGTGGAGAATAAACCTTACGGGCTGCTCAGGAGAAATCGTGACGTCTGAAACGCCCTTACAGTGTTATCTAATGTTGTATTCATTTGTTTAGGGGCGTGGTACAAAAGCAGTTACCATCATGTTTATTTTTGGGAGAAAATATATTTTTAGAAGTATTGTATCTTAATTAAGAAAAATAAAGTCTGAACAACAAATTTAAACAATGCAAGTGAAAGCATTCCTTATTTACTGGAACTATATGAATGTTCAAGTGATCATGTTGTGTCCACCTAATGTCCAGCAGAACCTACCATTCTTTTTCTTCTTCTCCTCCTTCTTGTTCTTCTTGTTCTTTTTTCTTTTAGGGTGTGTAAGAGGCAAAATGACTGTTATGTGTTGTGTTGTTGATGGTGGCACAGGTGTTCAGATTTGTCCGACCCTGCAGGTAATTGCATGAGGGGTGTGGCCACATATTACTTAGTTGATCCAGAAGGTAATTGCAGCAGGTGCTGGGTTAGTAGAGTTTCTTGAAAATGTTTCCGTTGACCGTCACTGGAGGATTGTCAGTTTAGAAACGTCACTTTTGATCCAATATCTTTTTCCGTCAAACTGACCAACATGTAAATTAATGCAAGCGCTGTTTTCTGGATGGCAAAAGTAATTGTGTTACTTTTAATAAATATGCAAAATACAAGGTGGACTCAGCATGGATTAATGGAGACGCATCACAGAGCAAACTCTACTCAGCCGGCAGCGACTTTTTTGTGGATCAAAGTCGCTACAGGTGGAAAATACACCACACTCACACCTTTCATTCAGTTTTGAAAAATTTGCACATTGCTACTGGATCACAATCATGTTCTTTAATCAAAAACGTAGCAAGTAATGATAATCATGTGTTGCCAATAACTATTTGGTCAAAACTAAATGAATAAATCTCATATAGAACATTATTAAATTGTGTGTAGGATTCTGGACAAGCCTCCAGTTTCTGAAATTGCCAACACTTTAGCCACAACAGGCAGAGATTTTATTGAAGAGTCGACATTTAGTCTTTTTGTGTTTCTAAACAAATTATTCCTTTATTCAAAAATGCAAAAAATATATTTATAAAGAAATTCACGATTGTACATTGGTTAAATTGCAAAATAAAATAATTTGGTACCATGCTGCACTTACATGTAAAAATAAATTTAGATCCTACCTACTAAAACACAGCTGTGCCATTTCCCATGAGAGCCGAGAGATTAGTGGATTTAACAGGTGTGTCAGAACTCATTTTCATCCTCCCTGGTGTACATTTAGAAACAGTTAGCATCAAATCGTCCCCTAACCGGGCCTCCGGCAGACAAGACAGGTCAAATTAACACCCGCTTCTCGGCTGAATGCGTCTGAGGACAGGTGTGAACAGGTACGTTGTTTGGCAATGCCCTCACTAAAAGGAATCCTGTGACCTGCCCTGCATACATTAAACTCTATAAGTTTGATTATGGTAGTATAAAAGTATTCACATGAACGGAAGCTCAATTTGATGGACGTTGAGCTATAATTTGGTGTGGTAGTAGCAGAGAGTCATCCTCATCATAGACTCAAAGAGCAAATCGATTGCATAAAATATTCATTTGATAGTTGGCATAAAAAGTGGTGAGTATGTATTCCTTTTAGGATTGCGCTCTGGAGCTTATTGGAATAATTTGGGGACATAACCAAATAAATTTTACATAGCACATGATACAAAAATGTAAATGTTTTGTCTGAAAACTGAGATGAAGGTTCTGTGCAGCTCATAGATGTTAAAGTCTTTCCGGATGTCTTGCCTGCAGCAACTTTAATCACCTCTGCCAGCCAAGCTGATTAGTTTTGTTCTGGTTTTTGATTAGGTTTAACTTGTGACCTGAGCTCCGAATAAATGCAGTCTGGTTGACCTGCATTTCAAAGTTAAATATACAAATAAATTATGATTTAAAAAACAGTTCTATGGAAGCAGTCATGCCCAGTGTAAAAACTATAGTCCTAGTCTTTGCTGCAAGTTTGAACAATAATGTTCGGAGATCATTACATCTTTAAAGGAAATGTCTTTTCAGTAAGACGCAGAAGAATTGTAATTTCACATATTTCCGCTGTTGATCAGACACTACTTTCAATTTCTGAAGATGTAAATACATATTTGTATTATTAAATAAAGTGACAAATCTTTATGATAAAACAAATTATGCTTTTCAAAAGCATCATAAAGATCCACATTGTTGGGAAAAACGCGGTGTTTTCAGAGAGAAGCTGAGCCAAAATTTCAACACACACACACACACACACACTCAAGTGTCTCTGATGCATTTCTCTCAGAGAGTTTCCCTGTTTGGGAGCGCCGGTGGAAACGAAGAGATTGTTTTCCCCCAGCAGGGCCTAATGATGCCTGATGGCTTATTCAGCCGCTGAGTGCCAGCGCTAAAAGCTGATCATTACAGAGCTCTCTCCTCTTTTGGTGCGAAAGCCGTGGATCTGAAAATGAGCTGTCACAAGCTGGAGGAAGCAATGCAGGACGCTGGGTATTGTAGTGACCCTGTTACTGATGGATTCCATCACTTTGGAAAGCTGGGAGGGCCTGTGACTTGGATGTAAGCACATAGTTTGAAAGTGTTGGCAATGTATTTAAAATGCACTAAATCTAAACACTGGTTTGTGACTGTTGGACCACAAAACCATTATCTTTCTTGTTATCAAAGACACAGTATTATGTTTTTTTGTGTTGTTCACCCAAGGCTGTACTCGGAGAGATCAGTAAAGACCACAGAAAACCTTAGACGTGTAACAGAGTGAATATCCCGATGCATGCTCAATAATCCATTTAGAAAAAGCTAAAAGTAAAAAAATAACAGAGTGAACTTTTACACATACACACACAAAACTGTATTTCTGGGTATCTGTATTCTGCCCAATAAGTGTACATCTGAACCCTAAAAAACAAAAACAAAATAGAAATAGTTCCATATTGGCTTAAAACAAAAGTTAGTGAGGTGCATAGAATCATTAAAATTGTTTGGATGGTTGAAATCCCTAACACCATCGCATTTAACAGGATACCCAGAGAATAACGGACTGAGAGAACAGACTCCAAGACTCGTATTAATTAAAGTGCTTTATTTATAGTGAATGAAATATGAAGCTATATACACACACACACACAAACAGGGCACCTGGGAAACAAGGAGAGGAATCAAGATGATGGAGATCAAAGAATGGTTAAGTAGCGGTAGTTTATGTCTTACAGGTAGCTGAAGGAGTAGAAGCATCGAGAGAAGAGCAGATGGTTCCAATGGGTCCAGTCCACGGTTGGACAGCGCAGAAGGTGAGTGGTGGTGAGTGGTTGGAAGGTGGTGGAACAGCTGAGGTAAATCACAAAGAGGTCTCAAGGATTCACAGGAGAGTCCAGAACAGATGAATCTCAGAAAGCAGATACTGAAACACCAAGAGAACACAAGGTAAGTACTTTCTTGTTTCTTGTAAAACGCAAGGAGGGTGATAACACAAATACCAGTAGGCATGTAATGCTCCAGCAGGGAAGAGAGCTTCTCTGCAGCCTTTTATGCTCCTGGAGCTCGTCAAGGGAATGATCCACAGCTGTAGCTTGTTGGCACCATCTTGGAAATCAAAAAGCTGCAGAATAAAACGGAAACCCCTACAAACACAAGCAACTAAAATGATTTTTTTTTCTTCTGCAGAGTGGTTGGACTCACAATTCAGATAGTATCCCACTGGGCTGCAACTACATGGTGACTCAAACTTGACTTAATATTTCTAGAAAATACACACATTCTCAGCTGCAGCCTCACTAAGTTCCAGGTTTGCAACACCTTTGAAATGAAGATAGGCAGATTTGAGTTGTTTTTGTAATAGTAGTTATTTATATTTAGCGCGTCTGTCTTTTCAACATGAACATGCTTTCTGTCAGAGAAGAGATCCTGTGCAGGAGTCTAAAAACAGCTGTTGAAATGACGAGACCAAAGTCGTTCGAGACGCCAGTGACAACTGTAACTATACAGAGAGGAAAAATAGACTTAAGTCAACTTTAAGTCAACTACCAACTTGGGCTTTCCAACGTTTCCATTTTGCAACGTTGCACTTTTAAACACCCTCTAATGTACAAATGTACAGAAGTACGATGACCAACCTGGAGTTTGACGATTTGCATTAAAAAAACACCGACATTATGAAGAAACCGTTACTTTGATTCACGAGTCCCTTTCAGAACATGCTCTGATCTCACGGCTGAGTTTTCAGTTTGCATTGTAGTTAAAGTTCAACAGTTGAACTCTGGCACAAAGAAAGCTTGCTGAGAAATGATCTGAACTGAACTTTAAGGCTTGGAGGGAACTTTTGTTGGATGACATAAGTCAGACTTAGAGACAAGTGGTGCTGCCATCAGTGCTAGGCTCTAAAACCCTAAAAAGATGCTAATATTTCAATTATCATCGCCACTGTTTATTTCACTCACATGGTGGTGGCTTCATCATAATGTAGTAAAGCTTCTCTGTGTCAGGGACAGGGAAACCTGTCAGAATGGGACAAAATATATATTAATGCAACTTGACAACTCTGAAAGGCTCTGTCAGAGTGAAATCAAAACATGTTGTAGTTATACAGACACATTAAATAAGTTGTTTAGAAGTTGGTTGGATGTAATACAGTAGGTTATGTTTGGAGGAAAAAGGCCATAGGAAAACTTCTGTATTACTGAGAAGAGACCAGTATCATTGGAAATATCTCTGGTACAGCCCATGTTGAACAACTGGGAGATAAAGTTAGAGAGACCAGACTGAGATGGTTTTGGACGTGTCCAGAGGAGGGACAGTGGGTATACTGGTAGAAGGATGTTAGAAATGCAGCAGCCAGGAAAAAGACAAAGAGGAAATATATGGATGCAGTTAGAGAGGACATGGAGGTAGTTGGAGCGAGGACAGAGGATGCAGAGGACAGAGTGAGGTGGAGGAGGATGAATCGCTGTGGTGACCCCTGAAGAGGGAAAATACGAAGTAGTAGGAGAAAAAGAAGTAAGCGAACAAGGAGAAGTAGTAGAAGAAGAAGAAGAAAAAAAACAGTATCATTGGAAGACTTGATCTAAAGCCCTAAAAACCATTAAATTGTGTGAACAGTGTTTAAATTCAGAAGGGTCCAGTATTCTGCAGATGTCTAATGACAAGGGTGAAATCCCCTTGATTAGCTATCACAACTGTCTTCGTTTGGCTCAGGCTTTGCAGCTGTAACAGATTTGTTGCCACAGCAGCAGATAAGGATCTCAAGTAATGTTATTTTCTCCCTTTATGTGTTGCAGCTTTTGACTATTTTCAGGACAATTGGGTCCTTGTGGGATAGCAATACACCTGATTGCAGTTGCTCCAACAACATGAAACCCTGTTATGTCAAATGGTTATGCCCTGATACAGAGAGGGAGATAAAAGGGGGTATGTGGAGCTTTGAGGAGTTAAATGTCACTGCAGCATTACAGGTGACAGTGATGGTGTTTGGTTATTAATGACATGTGAAGTCCCAGGTGCTACTTATGAGACAATCGCACCATTACTCCCATTGGAAATCTATGCGTAATGTTCAGGCTTGCTGTCATTTTTCTCAAGATCATCAGACCTTAAAATGTTTAATCAATTATACAAGAAATAGCCCCCATTAATATCATTAGTTAAGTTCTTGACAAATGACCTGTTGGCACCATGATTTAATTTTTTATTGTGACAGAGATGATTAAATGTCCATGATGCATATAAATTAGCTTAATATTCACTGCTCATCACTTGTTGATTCACTAAAAAAATCAATCTTTTCTGAACAGCGCAATTTGTAAGGAACATGCTTTTTTTGACTAAATTAATAATCCTGTCTTGTAATTTAACAAAATTGGTAAAAGAAACAGAAGACCTGTTGGAAATATACTGAAGGTAAAATAAAATATATAACATAGCGGTGGTGAGGTCACATAATGAAGGAAATAATTCACAGGCGAGGGCTGCACCTGTGTGCCATTTCTCATCATTGTTGTTTCACCCCAGCGTCACTGACTGCTTTACTGCCTTATGGCAGTTCACCGCATTACTAAAGCTGGAGCCTGTTTGAATTAGCAAGGAAATGACCATATTTGTTATCTGCAAAAAAGAGCCACGGCAGGCCAAATTGAGAGAGTAATGGGCCTGACGTCAGGAATGAATTCCGGCACAAAAAGCTCAACAGCAATTCATCAGGAGATGCTGGTGTAGATTAGCATCTTTGGATGGTGAGATTCATGGTAAAAAAAAAAAAGAATCATGCATGAAACGTGGCTTCAACCGTTGGGATATTTAGCAGCAAACATGCAAACGCTGCCTACCCATTTAATTTTAGAATTTGTTTCAACAAAATTCATCATTTATTTCAATACATTAGTTTTCTTTTTTTTTTCTTTTTTACTTTATCAATTCTGAAATACTGGAACAACATATTGATGTAGGAGTTCTAGGTCCACCAGCCATTCTGTCACTCATCAGCTGCAGCCAATCCTAATCAGCCACCACTCTACACCTGTTCCTGGTTTGGAGGACTACTCTGCCTGGGTATAAGAACCTCTGCCAGACATGCCAGTGCCAGGACATTATCATGCTTATGGTAAAATGTGTGACCAGCCACTAAATCTGTTTGAAGCATTTTGTATCTGAAGACCTTGTGTTTGATCTCCGGCAGAGATAATATGGTCTACCTCAGACGACCTGCTCCTCTCTCTCAACCAACACTCACCTCCTTCACTGCTCGGATCAGCTGGAACCCTGGGACTCCTTGGACCTCTTCTCTCTGGACCAGGCTACAAGAAACATTGAACCTGCAAAATTAAAACATTTATTCTTTTGGAACTTTTGACTCTGTTCTTCTCAGTCTGCCATTTGGGGTCATATATTATCTAAAAATATGACGATGGTTCTGCAGACCTGCTAGTTTTGATCGAAGCCACAGTAACTTAAAATATAAAGTTTATAGGAAAATACACCTTAAAAGAATGTAATGGACTTTATTGAAATATACAAAGGTCATCAACATGAACATCACCAATGATCAGAGCACTTGATGTAATTTATAGATCCATGAAAACTGCACTAAATGAAATTAGCATTTTGTGAAGGGAAGCATAGCACTCAATGTGTATGCCAAAGTTAAAAAAGATTTTTCGTAACCTTTTAGCACTTGGAGTATGTGATGGGGATGACTTTCAGCTACTACCACCCCAAACCTTCGAACCAGAACTTTACCATACCATTTTATTTATAGAGCACTTAAAACCGCTACAAGGCCAACCAAAGTGCTTGTAATTTAACAAACATATTTTA
This sequence comes from Nematolebias whitei, assembly GCF_014905685.2. Lineage (NCBI taxonomy): Eukaryota > Metazoa > Chordata > Actinopteri > Cyprinodontiformes > Rivulidae > Nematolebias > Nematolebias whitei. The sequence continues at coordinate 34,291,360 of NC_056508.1, read as the reverse complement.
TTTCAATACATTAGTTTTCATTTTTTTTATTTACTTTATCAATTCTTTAATACTTTAATGTGAGGTAACGGTGCTAACCACTAAGCCACCATGCTGCCCAAAGACAGCAACACAGGAATTAAGGAATCATCTTCTGATATACGTGGGTCTCCTTTAAGCTTTTTATTTACAGTTGATATTACATATAGCTCATCTTCTCCTAAATTTATATTTATAAAAAAACATTATACAGACAACCGCCTGGGACTGTGCAACCTGATGTTGAGGACATTGTTTTTAGAATTGTTTAACTTTTTCAGGGTACTTAGATTTCAAGTTTTATTTTGAAGTTTAAATAAAACTATATGTTTTTTGTTTTTTTTTTACTTTTAAATGCTCAAAAACATTGTTTCTTTTTTCTGTTTTTGATGTTCTACTAATTCTAAAAAACTAGGTAAAATTAAAAATGTACGCCAAGTGAACGTTTGAGGTTCAAGACAATAAAAGTGTCAGGCCAAGAGGGGCACTTCTCTGGGTGGGGTTGGATTTTGGGGGTCTGATGCAAGTAGAAGAAGGATTATTTAAAAAAAAAAAAAAGTGTGGGGGGCATATTTTAAAAAAAGGATAAAGCAATCAAGTAAATTATTGTCAAATCTTTTATATAACATTATTTTTTATTACTGTTATTACAGGCCATTTCAAAATATTTCAAAAGAAAGTTCTTGGTGGAGAAAACCTCCATTAAAAGTTATATCCTTTTATGAGAAATTGCTGTGAGGCATTTCCATGTGCACTTTCACTTGATCTTATTGACTGTACTTTATTGTGCTCACACTCAATAAGCAGAAACAATAGCACTGATAATGGCAACATTTAAGTGAACTTGCTGCTTTAGACAGAACAAAGGAAAATGTAAATGCATATGGATGACATTCAATTCAAGTCTATTTCCTCAGCTGCAGAACATTTGGCTGCAGGGCTCGAGCTAAGGTAATTGTTTGGGTTGTAAAAATAGAACAAAACTCTAGCAGCGAGAATCAATGACACAAATGTTTTTGAAAGCATGATTTGACATAAGTAATTGTTATTTTTTTGTGGAATTAAACTCTGGTAAATCATCTATTTAACAGTGGAAGATATTTAGTTTGTTCTGTCTTGCTGCAAGACTTTTTCTGGGGCAGCTTGGATTACCATGAAGGCTTGGACACCATTGGATGAGGAAATAACACTGGACTAGATGTGTATTGCTTACTGTCTTTCATATAAGCTGACACTTTTCAACTTATTCAAGTCCTTAATTACAATTTACAGCTGCTGGGTGATTACAACTGCAAAGCTTGGGAAAGGAAAAAGATAAAAGATGACAGAGAGATGTGAAAGTGAGGGTAAATTTACTAGCAAAGAGTGATATAAATTATTAAGAGATGCCCTGAGAACTAGTATATTACAAGAAAACTGTGGTAACAGCCTAAAGGTCACAGAGGGACCAGTAGAGAGATGCAAATGATCCATAATCAGATAGAAAAAGGAACAGAAAGTTTCCTTTTTCATGCTTCTGATATAAAATTTGTTCTCACGTCACAATCTCCACCTTTTGTTGACTCTCAGATGCTAACAGTCTGTACTCGTCAGTTTCAACTGCTCTCACTAGACTATTCCTTATTTAATGACTGGCTTCCTATAAGGAAGCACTTCATTACTGCAGGCCCAACAAGCAGGCGGGGCAGGACTGGGAGCAGAGTCTCTGTGTGCACAGGGACGTTTAAGATTTGATCATGCCGAAATCAAAACAGCCTGAGCTTCACGTCTCTTGGTATATTCAGCACACGCTCATTTGTGTGTTTTTTTGGTAAATCATCCAAGATGAATGCACGAGCATGATGCTGAATTCAGTCTGTCTTTGTCAATTGGACATTTTTCATGACGCACATGTGCAATACGAGATCTAATCCTAACTCATAACTCATGGACACGTAACCCCAGAGGAACGGTTTTAGTCCTTAATCCTGAGCAAACAGAGAAAAAAAAAACTAACACCATCATTAACCCGTTCACATTTTTCTGTGGAGGTTATATTGATGTGTCATGAATGCTACTTAAGCAACCCCTCCACCTTTAAAAAAAGGAAAAAGCTCTTTTTTTTTTTTTTTTACAATCAAAATGCAAGAATCGAACTATTTGCCATCATTTTATTTTGCATCCTAAAACTTTAAGGGTTTTGCTTTGAGGAATTAAGTTGTTTAATTTAAGTCACAGACATACTGTATGTTGATGTGACATCATCATTGGGTAAAGAAGTGAAAATAATCAGTGCACTTCATATTGGTACTCATTTTGCTCTGTGTTACATGTAACACTTCAAATTAAAACCAACTTTGTTTCAGTGATTCAAAGATGTGCAAACAAATGAACAGAAAACAAAAATAAACACTAGCATGTGCATTTTCTTTTTCCACAGGGGAAAAAAAAAAGAATAATTGTGATTCCTAATAAGCACAATAATTTAATACCTCTTTAAAAAACTTTCAGTTGATGCAAAACAACAAGTATTCTAACAGGAACTATCAAAAGATGCTAAATACAATTTGACTTTTTTTTTTCTCATACTATATTTGCATTCATCAGTGATCAAGCTACGCTGGGTCTTCAAGCCTTCAGGAGTTGCACTACTTCACCAGAGCTCCTAAGGTCCAGAATCAATTTGTGCTTCTCAGAGTTTCTTTGGATCCCAGGTTCATCTCCAGTAAAAGCAGCTCCAGGTCTGGATTTGGGAGGCAGACACCTTCTCTAAGCTGATACTTTTTGATGACGCTCATGTTTCTTGCACATGTGACCTTAAACCATCACTTAGTGATGCTGCTGTCGGTCCAGGCTGCACTCAACATCCGGCTTTTCCCCACTGTTTCACATCATCACACAAGTATCATTAATCTGTAACACTGGCTGCAGGTATCAGTTTTACCTTTTCATTTTTAATAAACACTCTTTTTTTTTTTTCACTGTGCCCTCTCCCACCCAAGTGAAGCCCTGAATTCTTGAGGAAAATATATCCACAATCATAAAATAAGATTATGACCCAGTCAGGTAAAGTCTCCAGGATGATTTCTGGTATAACTTGCTGCTATAACAAAAATGCACTATTGAACAAATAGCTTTTTAGATCGCAGTACATTACACCCATGTGTATTATGTTTCAATAAAAGACTTTTCAGATCCAAATAAATGTTAAAATTATTTAATATTATCTGCATATTTGAAAAACGGAATAAATATGGCATTAGAGTATTAGCACTACAGTGGGTATCCAGTTATTTGAATAATAGGAGACAGTTTGTACAAGTAAACGATGTAAGGATCTGAATTTTGTGTTAATGGATTTGGAGTCCCTCAAGGCTCTGTGTTGGGACCACAGTTGTTTAATTTGTATGTGAATGATCTGGTTGATGTGTCAGGGCTTTTGAAGTGTGTTTTACTTGCAGATGATACCACATTTTATTGTTCGGGTGAAGATGGACGAATGGACGGATGGATGCAAGTTGCAGACGATAGGCCCGAACCAGTCAAAAAGCCAGTCAATACAACAAACAAGCAGCTCATTATGAAAGATTGACTACTTTGCAACTTCTATTTACCACATCTGTGACATTTCAGTTCCAAACACCGCAATGACATTTACAATGCGGTCATAAAATGAGCAAAGGCAAACTCAAAACCATAAACAGAATAAGAACAGGTATTTATTTTACCCAAGTGCTAAATGTTATCTAGTCTGGGTCTAGATGATGCATAGAACATTAATGCCTCAATAATTATCTTTTAACAGCAAAGTTTGAGTTTGAGGGTGTCATTTCTATTGATGCATCATACTGGGCCATAAAAGGCTGAAAACTCTAAATGACGTCCACACAGAACATCTGCTGTATGTCTGGACAACACTGTCTCAACATCCCACCAGCTCACAATGAGGGCAAATCAAAGGTTATGGCTGAGAAGGAGTACCATCAAAAAGGTCCTTTGATAATGGAAATTAACATTCATATTCATGCGGATAATTATTGTAATTCACGTCAAATACCAGCCATTAGTGCTGCAGGAAAAAAACGGGGGTTTGGTTATTATAAACTACTTATCATACAACTGTTGCTGGCTGAAAGGCTCTGGTTGCTTCTGACTAACATCAATATCGGTGTTTCAATAAAGCCGAGGGCACAAACACTGTTATTTTGTTTATAATAGCTTTAACTCTAAAGTCTGATTCCTAAAGCCTTTAACAAAGTGAAAATGAAGATTTATAAAGAAAAGAACAAAAAATAAAAACGTTGCCATCTGATTTAATTTACTGCTGTTGATGGGCAACTGTTTTTATTCTTTATAGTATTTAGAAGCACATAAAATGTCTTGGATGGAAACTGTTGTGACTGCAGTATATTTATTTTTCTGAGCTCTTATTTAGCAGCCTCACAGCTCTGCGATAACAGGAGCACGGTGTAACATAATTAGTTATTGGCCTGCGTCTAGTCTCATCAACATCACTGTCTAAACAAGATCCACAATGCACCAGAGTCTGCTAAAGATGATGGATGGTTTGCAATTTATTAATATATATAAGTTGTAACGCTGACAGCTTTCAAAAACTGATATATTGAACTAACACTTGTAACAAAAATGTGCGCTTTATGATTTAATCATAGTACGAGTACCTGATTTCTCTTTGAATAATTAAAATGTCTTTAACTTCCACTTTAAATACTGAAATGAGGAAGCCAATATATAAAGGAAAAGGAACGAACGAGCTTTAAAAGTGAGCATAAACTGCTCAGACATCCATCAGTTTGATTGATTTCTGTGACTGAAGAAGGTGGGGGTTGATGACACACTGATCATGTGCCTGTCTCCCTTTGTTTACCTAAATGTCAGCCTGCTGAGACAGTTGAGGTCGTTTACCTCCTATTAGTCCGAGGGAACAGTTTCAAACCAAGCAGTCTAAAATCTGAAGAAATCATGACCAGGTGAGTGCCTGTTGTTTAATAGTGCTAAATAATCCTCAAAACTGCATTGATAGCAACTAATTTCCCCCCAGTGCATTCTGGGTGTTTGTCCTATTTTCCCTCTTTGGTGTGTCACTGAGTGTGGAGATGACAGGGTTATACGGGAACTTCACCTCCCCTGAATTTCCCCAGGCGTACCCTGACAACCAGCACATCGTGTGGAACATAACCGTTGCACATGGTCACCGGATCAAACTCTACTTCACTCACTTCAGCATGGAGCTCTCCGACAAGTGTGAATATGACTACCTCCAGGTACACAGCGAAAACAGTATCTGTCTGCACGGGACGTTGCGCTCACTAAAAGAACTTGTCAAACCAGGTTCTGGCAGAAGGAAACGAAACTTTGCGCTTCTGTGGCGAGGAAGAAAAGAAGTCTGAAAGCACCCCCAGAAGCACCATCATCATGTCAGCCAGGAACTTCATGTCAGTGGTCTTTAGGAGCGACTATTCTAACGAGGGCCGATTCACCGGCTTCCAAGCTTTTTACACTTCAGAAGGTGACGCAGAATAGGAACATTCTTTGCCAGAAGGCATACATTATTTTTGGCAGCTATAATTAAACTGAAGGTGACAAAAACACAATAATAATAGGATTATTCCATCACAAGTACACGAGTGTTTTAAAGGATTAGAGTTTCAGTCTTGTTAGCAAAAGATTGAAGGTTCTTTAAAAAGTTTTAGTAATTAAAGCCTAGTATTCTTTATGGACTCCCTATGGAGTTTATGAACAGAAAATAGAGAATACAGTAGTCCCTTGTTTATCACGGGTGGTTACATTCTCAGCTCCACTGCGATAAGTGAAAAACCGCGAAGTAGGAATAGTACTACAAGTACTAAGTAGTAGTTTGTTTTAAACCCTTCCCACACTCTTGCAATATTCTAAACAATGTTTCTAAACTCTAAACGCTATAAAAAAGCACAGCATGTCATGATCTCCGCACTATCTGCCACCTGCCAGTGCTCTCGGCCACGCCCACTTCTTCGCTGCAGAGCGGAAATCATGACATGCTGCAGGAGAGAGCTTCTCCCTGCACCTGTGAGCTGCACACAGGTAGCAGGCGCTAAATAATTTCAAATAAATTATATATATACAAAAATAAAAATCCATGCCGATGGTGTGGCTCATCCATCAATCAGCCAATTGTGTGTCATGTCCAGTCTTACGCTGAAAAACTGTGAAAGTCGAACCGTGAAGTAGCGAGGGACTACTGTACTGAAATGTATGTAAATAAAAATAGCTTTTGTTATCAGACTTGTCAGATCATATAGGATCTCATGTGGGCAGGGTGGAGGTTGACTTTCCCTTCTTAAGGGCCATTGTGACTGATTCGTTTGTGTATTTTGTGAGGATCTTTTTTTTTTTAATGAAATTGTAACCGTTCATTACAGAGATAGAGAGCATTGTGTGCATTGCAATGATCTCAAAGAACCCATAGGGTTTTTAACTTTAAACCAGGGGTGTCCAATTCTAGTTCTTGAGGGCCAACCATTCTGCATGTTTTACATGTTTCTCTGCTCCCTGATTTGAATCAGCTGGTGATTAATAGGCTTCTGCAAGGCAATTCAACTATGAATCAGGTGTGTTAGAGCATCACATGCATGAATACGTAACTTGCACTTGCATGCTGTCTGGCAATTTTTACTACAGTCCAAAAACAAGCATGTTAGATTACCTGGCAAATCTAAAGTGGTTCTATAGGTGAATGTGTGTGTGTCTTTGTGGCGCTGTGATGGATTAGTGACCGCTCTAAGGGGTACCCCACCTCTAGGCACCAGCTGATAGATGGAAATGCTGATGATTAAACTGAAAAAAAAGGTTCTTCAGTTATTCCAATGAAGTTAAATCAGGTCTTCTGGACAGTTTCTTTTTACTGAAATGTTTCGTCTTTCATCCACAAGACTTCATCAGTCCGAGGAGCCACAACAAACTCAGTCTCATAAGCAGCACACTCTAGTGGACCAACCAGTTTGATGGTGATAAGATGGTTTCTGGAGTCCGCCCTCTCCTCCGTTGACTCCTCTGAGGCAGCCATGGCCAAAGTGGTTCAAAACATCAAAGTTCATGCTCAATAATCCAGGTAAAAAAATCCAACAAGTTAAGTCAGGTCCTTTGGACGAAAACGTTTCAACAAAAAGAAACCGTCCAGAGGACCTGACTTAACTTTGTTGGATATTTCACCTGGATTTTTGAGCATGAGCTTTGATGTTTTCTCCAGTTATTGTTTTTACACAGTTAATATATTTCTTTTCTGATCTGGAGTCTTGCTTTAACCAAGTGTTACAATCATTTGTTCAGCTGCTGGTATAAACTGAGGTGATGTTTAAGGTCCATCCAATTTTTTTATTTTATTTTAGGAGCTGGAATCTAGTCAAATATTAGAATTTACAATATGTTTCATTTGGAAAACAAACAAAACAAAACAATAATTTAAGCTTTTCAGGATATTCACAGTTCATGTAACAAGACAGATAAACCAATCGCCAAAGACAACACAATATTCTATATTTCAATTATTGTGGATGGACAAATGTATACATTCAACAGTGTTTTGTGTCCGTCTTTCACAGACATCAATGAGTGTCTGTCAAAAGTGGATGGAGAGGGAGTGTGTGACCATTTTTGCCACAACTACATCGGGGGCTATTATTGCACATGCAAGCAAGGATACTTTCTCCATGACAACAAAAAATCCTGCACAGGTAAGAGCATAAACAAGCTGAAGCTCAAGAGGCATGTTCCTCTGTGAGCAATCAAAGGAAGTCTGAAAGCTGCACGACCAAGTGTGGCGTTTGGAGCTTAGTTAGCAGCATCTGACTGTAATGATCTGTGCGTTTCTAAGGCTAAATGTCCTGCTGGGCATCTCAAAGGCAAATACATGTGATTAATACATGTCTACATGTCTACATACCTACATGTCTCTGCGTGAGTGCAGCTACGGAGTGCACTCTCAGGACATTATTACCTGCAGTGTTCCCTCAATGAGGACTGAACTAGGCAAAAGGGCCTTCTCCTATTCCGCTCCTGTTTCCTGGAATTTCTTACAAAAAGATTTGAAGCTCTCGACCTTGACCTCTCTAAGTGTCTTTAAGAATCTGTTGGACACCTGGCAGGGTCCAATGCTGACATGTTCCTGTTTTTAGTTTTCTACATTTGTCTTGGAATCTAGCTGTTTTTTGTTTTGTTACCTTTTCCTTTTAGCCATCCCATTTGTTAAAAAAAAAAAAAAAAACTGTATTATGCTTTTTTATAACTGTTTATTGTTGTTGCTGTTGTCCATTGTTGTCATTTTTCTTTGTTGAAATCAGGTCTCTCTTGTAAATGAGTCCTCGAGGCTCAATGGGATTTACCTGTATAAATAAAGGTTGATTGAAATACTAGTAAGTTTTAGTATTGTTCAACTGCCTGTTTGGTACATTTTGCCAAAATAAATTGAAATGTATTGACTCTTAAAACAACGGCCATAACGATATAATGACAGTTTGCTCCTATGGTGTTTTAAAATATTTATTTAGACAAGTAAAATGCAAACAGTTGTTCATTTCCGATTTCGTGAGAAAGTTATACACGTATATTTCATGAAAAGTTATTTCTAGAAGCTCTAATAACTTTCTAGCACTGCAGAACAAGTCCTCAAAAGCAATTTTCTGACATTTCACATGGGTCATGCTGTTGATAATATTAGTTCTTACTAGCCTTGAAGTTGTTGAGCTCTTCCAGCTGGTGTTTGGCAAGGTTAATCACTGTCGATTCCTGAGGGGAAAACAACCTCAGAATGGCTGTAAAAATTAATACCTGTGTGCAGCGCTAATAACACACCAACACAAGGTAATTAATCACAATTACCAGCTGATGCACCTTAAATTATTATACTTTGCCTGAGGAAAAAGGATGGCACAACAAATCATGCAATGAATAGACAAAAATGATTATCTGCCCACAGATTGTACTAATTATATAAATTACAGCAACTCTGCCTCTTTGCAATGCTCATCTGTTTTTGCTCGTAACATCTGCACACTTGCCATCTAGAGCAATAATGCAAATATAAATGAATCCAGTCTTTTATGATGTTGGGGAAAGTTTGTTCTTTTGATTAAAAAATATAACCCAATTTCTGCAATTCCTGCAAATCTTAGGATTGCGTCGTCTAAAGTTTAAACAAATATTGGCCCCAAAAGGAACGCAGTTCGTGTATGGCTTTATTTAGAAGCTTACTTCTTCTTTGCAGTGCCGTGCCAAAATCAGGTGTTAACGTCGGCATCTGGAGTTCTGACCAGTCCAGGCTACCCGAACCCGTACCCACCCATGAGCCAGTGTGACCACACCATCAGTCTGTCAGAGGGCTCCAGGATTATCCTGGACTTCCTGGAACCCTTTGACATAGAGGGACACCCAGATGCCCCCTGTCCATATGATATGTTGAAGGTCAGTTCTGTGTGTCTCACACAGGATGTTGAATAAGTAATATATTCGTCCCCATGCCTGCAGAGATGGTCTGTCTCTGGCTTCCACCTCCCGGGTGATTTACTATATCATCATGCGGTTTCTTGCATAGGTTCTTGTCAGTCAGTTGAGCAGGTAATAAATCAACTTTTAGTGTGTTTGTGTCTTTCTTTGTAAGATTTCAACTGCCGGACAAGAATATGGACCGTTCTGCGGCTCCACGCCACCAGGGCGCATTGACACAGGAAGTTACCAAGTGGATGTTGCGTTCAGATCTGACTCCAGTGGAAAAAACAAAGGATGGAAGATCAAGTACTCAAACACCAAAGATGAGTCCCTCACTTTAATTCAAGACTGACAACTAGAATGCTGCTGAAATTATTTCAATCTTTTGTTCAAGTAAGATTATTATTTTTTTGTGTGATGTAGTTTAAATTAATTATTGCAACTGTTTTTGTATTTTGCTTTATTTTCCTTTGTACAAATAAAATTATTTTAACTGTGCAAATGGTCAAAGTAATGCTAACTTTTTAATTGTGGATATAAAATGGAAGTGAAGTGCAAAACGTCGCATACAATCATTCTTCAAAATACAGAAGTCAAACAGTTTTGTTTTAGATGAAGAGATTATTTAACTCATAATCAATTCAAATCCAAAAAGTCAATTCTATAAAATATTTTAAAAGTTGATGTGATCAAAGAAGCAATAATTGACTATTAAAACTTAATGAATTATGCTGCTCAGTTCTTTGATCAAAACAAGGTTCTTCAGTCTGAACAAACTGTCCCCCACTTCACACTTTTTGATCCCTCACTAATATTTCACCTGCATATTCCATAAAAAAAACATCTTAATGCATACACAGAATATTCTCCATCCAGTCCCTCATGCCCTTAAATAGAAAACAAAATCAATTTAGAAAATAAATACACAAACCCATGTTTTATTCATACATTTCAAAGTCATTAAAAAAATGTGTGGCTTCAACATCTTGGACTTGTAAACGATGAAATTTGGGAGTTCCAGGTCAGTTTGGACCTTTGCAAAATCATATTTTCACAGCCTTTATTAACATGTACACTTTGTGAGAATGAAAAGCCGCCACCTGCTACAAGTCTCTCCACCTTCGTCCACTTTTACATGCCTCAGGCAGCTTTTGAAGTGCTCTGTAGCAAAATAAAATATAAAAATGCAGCTCTAGTTAAATGTATTAAGCTAATAAAATCAAACAACAAATGATAGTGTTTGCTTAAAATCACAAGCAGTCTTGGTTGTGCTTTCTCTGCACTTCATGCAAGCAGTATCTGCGTCAATACTTCTTTACTTTTGATTCTGTGCCAGACAGACGTATTTTACACACGATTGCAGGAGTTCGAAAAGTTTCTCACTTTGCTTTAAGAGGAAAGATAAACAAAACGTGCAAATTAATACACATTACATTAGCTGTATCCATCCATTGGTTTTATGCATCACGACTGAGCTATTACATGCACGCACAGGGCAGGTAATTAATGTCACAGCGTGTTAGCACTTAATGTTTTTAACAAGTGTTTATCATAATTAACTGCTACAAAGATAAACGTGTTATGGTTATGATATATAATGATGTTGACTGTGAAACGAAACACAGCTTGATCCTGTACAGAAATGTGTGGAGATGGGACCTGTAAAAAGTTGATTCCTACAAATGTCTGGGTATCTTAGTTGATTTGCATCTCTCTTTTAAGCTTCATGTGGAAAACCTAGTAAAGAAACTGAAAGTTAAACTGGGTTTCTTTTTCAGAAACAGATCCTGTCTAACTCTGAATGCTAGGAAACGCCTTGTAACTGACTTTCCTTCCCTCCATTGATTACGGTGACATTATCTACATGAACAAGCACCCTGCAGATGTTGGATGCTGTCTATCATGGTGCACCAGGATTCATAACTGGCTGTGATTCTCGTACCCATCATTGCACCCTGTATTCACTGGTTAACTGAACATCATTAACTTCACGCACTCTCTCACTGGTACATTTTCATCTTTAAATCACTTCTTGGTCTGCTGCCTTCATACATCTCCTCCTACATGTCTCTGCGTGAGTGCAGTTACAGCGTGCGCTCTCAGGACATTATTACCTGCAGTGTTCCCTCAGTGAGGATTGAACTAGGCAAAAGGGTCTTCTCCTACTCCGCTCCTGTTTCCTGGAATATCTTGCAAAGCGATCTGAAGCTCTTGACCTTGACCTTTCTAAGTGGCTTTAAACATCTGGTAAGTTCATGGCAAGAACCAATGCAGACATGTTCTTGTTTTTAGTTTTCTACACCGCCTTACAACCTAAATGTTTGGTTTTTTTTGTTACATTTTCTTTTAAATACCATTTTATTTTCACTTGTTAATAAAAAAAAAATCTCAATTTGTACGCATCCTTTATGATTGTCTATTATCTTTGTTGTCCACTGTTGTCATCACTCAGGTCTCTCTTGTAAATGAGTCCCTGAGGCTCAATGGGATTAACCTGTATTAATAAAGGTTGACTGAATGAATGTATGGATGCTGAGATACATGTATACGGTAATACATTGATGTAAAATGGTTACAGCTTTGTCCTGTTGGTATACAGTATTACAGCTTGTCTATATAAAAATGCAAATAAGTCCAGAAGTGTACTTAAAATGATCTATTTGAACTTATTTAAGTTTTTATTCTAGCCCTTTGGTTTCTTCAAGTCTCTCAGGGATTGTCAGGATGTGCAGCAGAACTGCTATAGCCCTACAGAGCCTCACTAGCTTACACATGGCGAGGTCAGTGAACTAGGCCAGGCTGATTCTGGCAGATCCTGATCACCACGCCATGGTGAGTTCAGGTTGCTTCCATCTGGACGCAGGTATCTTCTGCCCAGATGTAGAATGAACAGACAGAAAAACTCATTCATCCCTGTAGTGATCAGGCTTCTCAACGAACACTGATGATTTCTGTACTGTTACGTAAATGTCTCAATGTCTTATCTAGTATGGATGTTTTGTGTGCTTATTGTGAAACAAATTATCCCTCGGAGATAATAAAGATTCTTAAACTTGAAATTAAGTGGACATGAACCCCCAGAAGTAAAATGTTGCCATCCTCTGCTCACAGTTTGTCATTTCATTATAGACTGCCGCCATGAAAGTTAGGCGATTGTGTAACCTACAACCAAATATCTACAACTGTTTAATGTTTGAAGTCAAACACGTAAACAGCTGTAGCAGATATTGAGTTAAAATTTGATGTGTATTAGTAGCTGAGACTCTACCCCCAACAAATACTGTACTTCAAGCATTGACAGATGGCAAAACATCCGTTTAAAACATTTTAATACAAGGTAGCAGGTGATTTGCATTCCTTCAAGGAATGAAGCGCTTAAATTTGTCGACGCATCTGAATTTATTTACATTTTGTACAAACTTGTTACTACATCTTGGAAGTTTTACAGCAATTAAAACAAAGCAAGGCAGAACATGTATTGACCTGTGTGTCACCCATGGCGCTTGCAGATGAACAGAATTATAAGGTGACAAGTAAGAGTCACATGACCAGATGGGATACCATTGTTTCCAGTCCACGAAGCACCTGGGTGCTTACAGAGCAAACCTGGACTTCTTACCTGAGCCCTGCTGAGTCATCATCTACTTCTTATAGATAGAGTGACGTACAAGAGCAAACTCAACTGAGTCGATGCCGTACCGCACTCGCCTCGAACTCTTCAACCTAGATTGAGCCAACACCACAGGAATTACGCCAGCCATGAATCCCACTAACCAGCTGCTGGAATACCTGGCAGCAGCATGTTACTGGTTACCCATAAGGCTCAGAACTCATTCTTCCACTTGTGCATGAACATTGTTCACTGGTGTGAAAAGACAAAAAGGAAAAATTCAGAACTGTTGAGACGAGACAATTTTATTGGTGAAAGGACTCCTTGTTCAAGCAACACTTGGAAGAAGTACCTTTTAATTTCACATTGTTTAATAATCATGCACACTTTTCCTCTGCGCAAGTTTTACATGTTTTTTATATCTAAAAAATATGATACCAAGTTACTCTTGTTGAATCTGTGTAAAATGACTTTACTGTTTTTGTATAAAAATAATTCTGACTAATTACACAAAAATATCACATTTAAATGCATCATTTGTGTTCATTTGTTCAAGAGACAAAGGAAATTAGACAAGTTTTGTTGTGAAGGAGTCACATGGATCTGCACATATTGTCCACGCAGTCTGACATCACACAGCTGGAGTGACGCATAACTTTCACATTGGTATATAAATGATAGATTCAGAGAGAGCTTAGCCAGTAACTGAACCCAAATATACAGTTTATGTTAGTGCTGTATGTGTACTGTGGTAATGTACCTGTGTGGACAGAAACTGTGCTGAGAATGGTACAATGTGGTACATTTGATTTATCAATGAGGCATTATTAGCACAACAGCTAACTTGCATCTGTAAAAGATTTAAATGAAATGCAATGGACACTGCGAAAAAAAAAATGTATAAAGCAGTTTTGATGGAATAAACTTAAAGTTGTTCAAATTTAACGGGGAATAAATAAGAAAGAGCAGATTAGGAGGGAAATGACTCTCATCTGATTTATATATCAGTGTCTGTTTTTTTTCTTCTGAACTTTATATTTTAATACCACATGAAAATTATTTCTTAAACCAACTGATGTGATCTGTTTGACACCAAAAAGCTTCTTTAGTTACATTCAAGTATGTTTGTTACCTATGTTGTAATGGACTACCTAATGAAATAGCACACGAAGTCGATCTTTACTGGAAGCACCAAACAACAAAACTAAAAGAACAAGAAGCTAATGTAACACTAACAACTGGCAATTTCTGACTCAATTTTGATAAGATACTATCATGCCTGACTGCTAAATATAAAGCTGAAGACTTTACTAGAATTCAAAATAAGACTGAACTAGGGGAACATTAGGCATTTAGCTTTTTAATTACACATTTTTAATTAGGTATAAAACAAATGGCTGACCTAATCATCAGGCCTTAACACACAAGTCTGTAAATGTTTTCTTGGACAGTTACTTGCCATGTCATCTAATCTATAAAGAGAAGAAACTTTAGATTTAATTTGGTCAAGAGCAGGTGGAAGATTTGTTACATTTGAACAAAGCAAAGCTATTAATCCATATCCTGTCTTGATGCTAAGCTAAGCTCAGTGGCTGCCGGTTTGACAAGTTTCACATAAATGTGTTAGTTATTACAAAATGACAGTCATCTGACAGGAAACAGATCCAAGTGGTTCATGTCATAGTTTGATAAAGAGTGTGCACAACTCTCCCTGTTTCTTCCTGAGGCATGAAGCAATCAAGTGCTTTGCAAGATTTCTTTTTCCTAAATGAAAATAAAATAAACATTCTTAACAGCGATATATTCCAGCTGTAATACAGAGCAAATCTCATTCTACTGACCCAGAGGCAGGTAGTGTGAATTCTTATCAGTCTCTGCTCAGGTGAAGCCTCAACCTAGGAGCTCCCTTGGGTGGGTGTTTCAGCAGCCTCTTGGGTGCTTGTTGCATTAGACTCTTTGCTGCCATCCAGCTGTGAGCTGCTGATGGACTGCATGGCCTGAATCTGCTGGAGGCGCGTGGATAGTTCAGCCTCACAGGCCTGCAGCAGTGCAGACGTCCTCGCCGTGTCCCAGCCCATCACCTGCTGCATAGCTTCCAGTCCTTTTGTCACTACCATCTACATACACAGAAAGGTTATTTGTAATTGAATTGCTGGTGATATGTTACACTTTATTCTCTCTTATCAGATAATAAACACATCCATCCATTATCTTTTATTCTTTTCGAGGCCATTAAGAAAATATATTAAAAGATGCATCTAAAATTTGTACTTCTCCTATTAATGAAAATGAAGGATAAAAGTTTGATTTGCTTTTTTCTAGAATGAATGCTGTTTGGGTTATATATCTGAACTGTTTTATTGGCTTCAAAAGGATTTGAAGCGTTAAATACGTGCTTTCTCACTTTTACATGTCAGACTTGGTTGATTTGGAAGACATTAATATGTGCCTTTGGTGGTTTGATACGATGTGCACAACTCTGGTGAACTCACCCTAAGGACTGATCACTCAGTCCTCAGTTTATCAGGGTACGTAGAAATGTGTTCAAGGTGGTTTTGGATTAAGTATGGCCTGCTGGTGAATAATAATGTGTTTGAACTGCAGCAGGTCGTTTACTCCTGGCTATTAGTCATCAGTTTTGCATCACGCTGCGTGGAAACTGCAAGTAAAAATCAAGCATTAATAGCGTGCTAAATCACAGGTTGGGCAACTGGTAACAGGTAGGTTCTGGAAAAGATTTACTTTCATGTTTAATGATACGTGCTTGCAAAACTGGACTCATGAAAGCCTCTGACATTTGGTCTTTGCAAAAAGAAATACTGCAGGATAAATTTAAATATAATGTGAGGGTGCAGGATCCTTTGAGATGGATTTGTTGAAACATATTATTGGCACAAGTGTGAACTGACGTATTTACACTTGTCTGGTTACAGTTACATCATCTAGAGAGGGGAAAGAGTTAGTACTACAAGATAAGACTGGCATCAGAGGGAATGATGTAAACAAAAAATTATGAAAGATATGTCGGTTAACAGGGCAGAAGAAATGTTTCTAAATTTTTCAGCTCCGCCTCAATCTGCTGTAAAAAGTTTGGTTTTAGAAACAAGTAAAAAAAAAAGAGTAAAAGTTTAGACAAAACAAATCAGAGGTAAGAGTGAAATACCTGCAGATCTTCTGTGGAAAGCCTGGTCTCAGGATTTGTTTTGCCTTTCAGGACCATCAGTGTCCTGGACATAAATCCAGAGGCAGAGTCCATCTCCATTCCGTCCGGTAAATCCACGTCTCTGACACCTGACATATTAAAAACATGCTTTCTCTCAGGACCATTTGTTTTATTAAAGGACTGATTGTTATTAAACCAGTGAAAGGGAGAGGATTATTAAGCAGCAGCAAGGGTTCCATCTAGTGATCAAAAGGTAAAAGTTCAGTTCAAACAAAAAGGCGGACATGACTAATGAAATATATCCAAGAATAAATACTAGTACATTTTATTTGCATGATTTTTGATTGATTTTCCCATTAAAAACCTGTATATAAAAAAGAACCTTCGTAAACATTAGATTAAATTTTACGTTGAGTATGTTCTTTTGTTTAAAAATAAAGGATATGAGCATGAATGTATTAAATTTAAAATAAGATCAGTATTTTACTCCAATCTTTATATTTTACCTGCTCTATGAATGAAAACAAATGGAAGAAAATTACAGTAATGTGCTGCATATTGCATCACATTTTTTATCCCATTAATACAACAGCCATAGTAAATGTTTGAAGATTTGTTCTTAACATATCAGCGGCATAGTAATCCAAGTCCAAGACACTATTGTTGATGAATATTACAGCAGAGTTTCTGTAGAGCCTTTATCCCATATGATAAAATAAAATAAAAACAAAAAAACTATTTGTTAACATTAAAATAGCATGATTCCACAAAGTTTCTATTGGATTAAAAAATAAAAACTACTAACTGTAGAACCAATTTAAAGAATTAATTAAAAAAATTAACCAATCTTTGACAAAATTGAAAATAGCTCCTCAAAACAACACGGCCATACCTTGCTGGCTGGGCTGACTTTGTTCCTCCTGCGGTTTGTCCTCTTTCTCCACAGCTTTGAGATACAGCTGGAGCAGCTCTTTGGATTGCCTTTCCTCCTCTTTTCGGTCCAAAACCCTCTGCAACGTCTGCTGAAGTTCCTCAGCCTTTGTTTCTTGGAAGCCCAAAGCCGAGGCTAGTTCAGCACACGGGGCGTCCACTAAACACTGGAAATATCATATCTTTTTTTTTTTAAATCAGCACATGTTGCTCTCTAATGAAACAATATGAAAAAAGATCAGAACTGAAAAAATATAATGTTTTCCTAACAGCTGTATTTTCTCATCTGTAAGACAGAAACATTTATTCCTGTACAAAAACACAAGGGTGTGCACTTCACTGTTACAATGATAGAAATCTAGACATCAAGTCGGTACCTGCAGATCAGCCTCAGACATGAGAATGATGCTGGTCAGGTCCTGCTTCAGCTGCAGTGCCAGATTCCACCATGGTGCTGCCGTACTGGAGGCATCAACCGTATCAGCATCCATAATTACAGAATCCCTCGCCATCCAAGCTGTGCCACCATCCACTATGGTGACAAGTAAGTGAGTACACAAACTCAAAGATGAGCATTTCATTGTTGCAATGACAGAAATCAGTCCAGACTTTGAACAAATGAACTTGCTTACTCCTGCGAGATGGAGCCCATGTCTCTTTGTTGTGTAAGAGCATAAACTTTGTATTTGGGGGTAAACACAGAAAGTAGGTCTGATCCTCTACGATTGTCCCATCGTTCTCTAGGACCACCATGACCGTGTCACTGGGGCTGAACCCAAGAAACTCACAACCTGTAGGAAGAACAGAGACATTTTTAATCTTAATAATCCTGATTTATTGTGATTTCTCCAAAGAATGGTCTCGTCTAAAATACGTTTATACAACTATTCTCCTGCAGATATTTAAATCACAGCATTGTTCATGCAGTTCATTTAGGTTATCACTTCCTTTCTGATGATCATGTTTCCTGTTTTTTGGGGGCTTTACTGCTGCAGCTGACTGCATGTTTCCAGTGCTATATAACAATACAGTTCAAATACACTGAAGGCAGAAAGTGAATTTGTAAGGTTCTGGCCTGCCAATGCCTGCCTGGTGACTTGTATTTTAGGAATGAGTTAGATCAGTGGATTGGCTCAAGCTTATGCAGCTGCATGTTTGAACTTGATGAAAATTAAATTGTTTCTGCACACATCTCGTTCGTGATCGTGAAAGAAGAGCAAGCTGGAGCAGAGCAGAAAAAAGACCCATGTCGTTAGTGGACTGTCATATAGGGGGCATTTTCCTCGCTTTTATATAATTTTGCATTTAATTTAAATTAAAACGACAAACACAAAGAAGTAACTTCAGCTACACGCTTACCATATATTTTCTAGGGAAAAAGTCTGCGGTTTTGACACGTTTAGAAGTTGAACCAAGTGTGTAGCCTCACCTTTTCTCTTCAGCTCATCCAGCGAAGGAGCAACCACACCGTAAGATGTCTGTCGTGTGAAATTACACACTTTACAAGCTTTTCCATCAGTCATTATAGGCCTTTAGCTAAAAAAAAAACACTAGCTTTATTTAGTTTTTTTACTATAACATAGAGAAACAACAGCGCTAAACTCTTTAGCTATCGCTTTAGAACACGGAACCGCCGAAGTAGCGCTATGGACCTCGGGATATGTAGTTTTTGTGTTACAGGCGTAAAACTGGAAATCATGATCAGTAACATCTACACTTAAAAGCGCCTAAAATAAAGGTCTAATTGTATTGCCAGTTTAATTCCGCTTTTGGTTCGTTTGAGTATCGCGCCAAGAAAAAAAAACTGATATTGAAGTTATGTGTGAATTTTAAACAAATATTTAGAAGTTGACAGTTTTAGGAAAACCAGTCGAGCGCCGTTCAGTCGAACTATCGAGTGACAGAAAGATGGCATCCACCGAGCAACTTGATTCACCAACACAGGTCTCTCTATCTATGCCTCATACATTTACAGTTTGGTGTCCAAATTTAATTGTGAGCCACTTGAATGCATTCCTGTAATCTATAGCTTTGAGCTGGCGTTCATTTAGAGTGGTTACTTTCTCAGCTAATTGAATGGTAGCCTAGTAGACGCTCGCTAGTTAGCATGCTAACTACGTTGTGTTTTAAAAGTTACCTCTCAAAGGTGTTAGGAAGTGGACACAAATTACTATAATTTCTACACGTACGTTTTGACAATTATATTGGCTTGTTTGTTAGTCTAACGGTTTACTTTGACCAGATGTTGCCAAGTTTTATATGTAACCATCTTGTAGCGTAGCATTTGTGTGGTTATAGCTGCATGTTGATAAGTGGTAAGGTCACTGGAACCGAGGCTAAACGTGCATTGTTTTCCTAAATGGCTGACTAGCATCCAAGACAAGATAAAAAATTGACTTGAGTATCTCATAAGAGTATGACTTTGCTGCAACAACTATAGGACTGTTATTGTGAGTTTGAAATTGAATGTTAATAAGACTAATTGTTAAAGGTGTGGAATGTATCCTGACTTAATCAACCTAATAAAGCAGAAATTAAATTAAATGGACAGACAGAAGTGTTGTGATGTCATGTCTGTCATACACTTCATATGAAAAAAATAAAGCAATTTGAAGACTTTATCACTAATATAATTACTTGCTTTATATTTTCTTGTGTCATTATCCCAGAGTTAAAAAAATAAAGATGAGATTGTGCTTGTTTTTATCATTTCTTCTGTTTGTTTTCTATCGTTATCCATATGTCAGGGGGTGTAGCTTGTTTGCTTATTGCCCACACAGAGAAATGGCTTTTAACCTATTTTTTTGGCAAATGTATTTTTTCATAACAAATTGTTTACTGTGCTCTTTAAAAAAAAATCCAACCCCAGATAAAGACACAATGTTATTAAAAAGCTGCTTCTTATATTATTCCCCCACATTTTATGTAACTCATCAAAGGTGTCTGCACTTTAAACTTTGATAGTTTGTTCTTTAAACAGCTAAAATAAAAATATATATTTCACTGTCTAGATAGGTAGGAGTATGGATGGATGGATGGATGGATGGATGTACATCCATCCATCCATTATATTTACCCGCTTCTTTCTTTTCGGGACGCGGGGGTCACTGGTGCCCATGTCCAGCCATCACTGTGCCTGAGGCGGGGTACACGGTGGACAGGTCTCCAGTCCATCACAGGGACACATAGAGATAAATGAGACAAACAACCATCCACTCTCTCACTCACACCTAGAGCCAATTTAGAGTTACCAGCCAGCCTAACATGCATGTTTTTGGTCTGTGGGAGGAAACCGGAGTACCCGGAGAAAACCCACACATGCACGGAGAGAACATGCAAACTCCACCCAGAAAGATCCACAGACGGGATTTGAATCAGGGCAACCTGCTCACTGAGAGACGGCAGCTCTTCCAACTGTACCACAGTGCTGCCATGTACAACTATGTATTAACAAAATGTCAGTTCTAATTGCAACGCTTACCCGTAACTATGGTACTGGAAGACGAGACTGATTGATTGAAACCCAAATGGTTTGATTTTAATTATATGTTCCTATTTTTGTAACTCGATTTTTAATGCTTCATAAAATCCAGTTAGGATTCCTTATGACAGTGAAGTTACAGGAGGATCTTTTTTCTATGCATGTTTGTATCATTGACAGAAATAAGTTGTAAAATACAACTGCCTCTGTACCCCAGTAGATGGCTCCATAATCCTACTGTATTTGTTTTTGCAGCCTGGCCTTCCGCCTGGAGATGTCGAAGCAGCTCGTCCCAGAGAAGCGCTGGTAAGAGTCAGGTTAATGCAAATGATATGATTGATAAGACAGCCTGGAGACAACAAAACACAAGTGTGATCAGTTAATGTAAGCAATTCCAAACTGATAGTTGAACTAAATAAATTACTTTTTATATTTTCAAAGCAAAACAATGTCTAGATTCTGTACATAATTTTAAGTGATTCAAATATTAATACTAACAAATCAGTACTAAATCTTCAGCGTCTAAATTTTTATTTTTTTAACCCAAACCAGTATTTTCACTGGCCATTTTTTAATTGTTTATTTTTTGCTATGATTGCTGCTTAAGCAAAAAATCAGTGTCTGTGGTATTTTTTTGTAAGAATGACTGTCTCCAACTTTTGGCAACACAAAATTAAATGGTTCTTTTCTTAAGCTTTGGCACTTATTTACATAATTTGATGAAATTACAAATTTCCCTAGGCTACACTATTGTAAAAGACTTCTAATTAGTAGAGTCACTTCAGCATCACATTGACGTCTCTGAGCTTAATGAGAGGACACTTTCTTTTTAAAAGTCTATTTTAACAGCAACATTAGCTTTAATCATATAGCATAAAAAATGGTTTGACAATAATAAAACACAAGTGTCTTTGTTTACAGAGAAGCAAGTCATTTTTTTTGGCGAGAGGTTGTTAATTTTTTGTTTTCTATGCCTTGTATAAGCACTTCAAGTAGTAAAGAATGACAAAAGATGGCATCTAACAGCAATAAGCCTTAGTTGTTTTTGTAATAATGGTTAAAGGAGGTGTTTATAAGGACTTTTTTTTGTTGCTAAATGAGATGGAAAGCATCTCGCGTACATTCACTGTCCTTGTATGGGTACAGCATCAGCCTGCATGTCTCAATGTCATTCTCCACCATTCACTCTTCATCTTTCTCCCATCATCCCTTCATGCCAAGGCTAATTTAATCCTGGGTTTATTGATTGTGGGAGCATTCTCCCAGGCTTTCTTTCAATTTACTTCAATTTCATCATCCCAGTGCACTTGAAGACTGCCTCCTCAAAAAGGGAAGAAATTCTTATTACAAAGGTCCTGATTCGAAACTGGTTGACAAGTCCCACCACCACCCTCACTTCCAGCCCCTTTTCTCTTTTTGATGAGCTGCTCTTTCCCAGTTAAGTGGATTATTACAGTAGGGATAATTCTTGTCACATGGCATTATTTGGATGAGGTGAATAATTGAAATTTGTGTCTGAAAGGATTTTATCTGGATGAGAGGAAAGGGAGTGCTGGCAGGGTTGGGAGGGACAAGAGGAAGCGAGCTTTCAAACACACACACTCACACATAACACACATTTGTTTAACATTCGTGTGCACATGGCCATGTCAGACAAGCCCAGTGTGTCTAGACTGAGGACACCAGTCATGCTAACAGGTTCTGACTCACCTCGCCCTGATCAGCAGGCCCTGGCACACTGCACGGCATGGGCTCTCCTTAGTGGCAAGAGGGCCCACCTCAGGGGCCAGTGCCACAGCCTTTGCCACCATGCACACCCAAAGGGGCAGCTTTGGACCTGCAGTTAAAGAGTGTGTAAGCGTGCACTCCACAGTTGACTGGTATATCAGTCACTGCCAGCTGCTGTTGTTGCCTCCGGCGTGCCATTTGCTTCCTTTTATCCCAACTCTCTCTGCCTACAGTCCCCACCCTCCCTGCACCTTTTACTCACTCTTGTGGTTGCAATTACTCAAACCAGTCTACTGATGTTCCCTTAGTTCTCTTGGCTTTTTTTTTCAACTTTTCTGTAAAATGACACCCTTTGATCAACCTCCATTTCAGTTTTCACTGCCTTTAAGGCTACATTTGCAAGCTTCATGTGTTCTGGTGCATTTACAAATCATTTGACCACAATAAAATATGCGAAATGCATCAGCATGAAAAGGAGTACCAAAGGAGTTTTATCACAGTGTGAGACTAAACTAGATGAAGTGGTAAAATATGTTATGCTTTTACTTGACAGGTTATTCATTCTTTCAAAGCAAAACTATAGTGTAAATTAGCAAAAATAAAGAAAAACTACCTGCCAGTCTTAGGGTTAGGAGCCTTGCCAGGTTCCTGTTGCCACAACAAAACAAAGCAGTGAGCAACAATGTTTGTTTTTACATTTTCTGTCTTGAAATATTAGAAACACAGATGGTTTTATTTCAGCAATGCTGAAATTATGCCAGCCTAAATATTACATTTATTATCATTATGAAACAGTGATTATTTAGGATTTGAACTGTGATGCAAATAAACATGTACAATTTAAAAAATACTGTCTGACAGCATAAACTCTGTGATTTTTTTTTTTTTCATGTCCTGATATTCAACATCAACAAACCAAATCTAATAAAAGACATATGTCCAGTTTTCTAAAATAATGCTGCATGGCCACACTTTTCTTATTACTTTACTATGTTTTTGACACCGTTTATTTTTTATTACAGGGTTCATTGGTTTTGTTTCAGTAAGCTTAACCACATCATTTATTTTTGTTCAGAGTTACCTTTTTGATTTTCAAGATCTTGGTTTGATTTTGGGTTGTTGCAGCTTTTTCAGCAAACTTAAAACATTGGAATAAAGTGTAGACCATGTGTGAGAAACATTTAGTTTCTAGGCAGCCATTTTGTGCAGGTTAAAACAGTCAAAGTGCTTCACGTACAAAAAACATAAATTTTCCAGGCCTTTGTTAAAAGGCACACCTCTAGGACGTTTTTCTCTTTCCATTAATGCTTACCTTTAAACATAGCTAACATAGATAGCATAGTTAAAAAAGGTCTATGTTTAGCACAGCAACAATCTTTTAGCACATCAAACATATTATCTGTCAACAAGTACTTGTAAGAAGTCACTTATCAGTTATTGAAAAAAGTAGTAAAATTATCATTATTTTTATTATTATTAATCACAAATAGCCTTATTTCTGTCAGCACAATCATTTGGTCAAAAACTTAAAGTTTATCATAAATTAATTTATATAAGGTAGTTTTTATTGGCTTATTTTAAGTTACTTATTACTGTAACTTTGTTGATACGTTGGGTGTAAACTTTTTTTGGTTTGTCTGATTCACAAATAAAGCTTGTTTCATGCTTTCCTAATCACTTCAGAGAATTTAGCAACACTCTTCAGCTCTTCCTGGGGGATCCTAAGGCATTTGTAGGCCAGAGAGGATCCATAATCTGCCCTAAGGTCTCCTCAAACAGATGTCTGATCAACCTCAGCTGACTTTTTTTTTAGTTGTGGAAGAGCAGCAGGTCTACTCCATCCCACTCCCAACGGCATACGGTACTCTGAAGCTGATCCTGGCTACCTTACTAAGGAACCTAACGTTAGCCACCTATAGGAATCCTGTTGTATAGGCCATAACTCGTATCTCATGAGCATAGGTAAGGTTTGGAACATGGACAATGCTCACCTCATTCTTCACTATGGCAAACCGGAGCAACAGCCTCATTACTGTGGATGGGATCCATCGATTCATCCTTCGCACCTTCCTGCCATAGCTTATGCACACGTTTTCCAGATACTTGAACTTCTCTGCTCCTGGTTCTCATTGACTAAAGAGAACCCCCTAAAACGGGACACCTTGCCTGAAATAGGGGAATTGAAGCACTTTCATGAAGCCAGGTCTGGGGGAGAGAGCTCGCTGGTGAGCAGCTGGTTGTTCCTGGGACTTGCTTGGGCCAAGCCTGAAAAAAACTACAGGGACACCACCTCCATGTGGGTCTATCACCTGCAGAGAGCAGTCAAGTTTGGGTGTTGTATAAGCCGTGTGACAGGTGAGGACAGGGCTGGAGGCAAGCCACTTCCTGGAATCATAAACTGGTTTTAGGAATTCAGGTAATCAGTTGAGCTAATTTTGTGGAACATATAGATTTTTTTTTTCTTTTACTTGACAACTGAAGCAACTTCAAATTAGAACGCTGCCCCACAGTCTTACAAAACAGGTACCAAGATGTGATACATCACTGTATCCTTTCCTAGTGTTCTGATATTTCTCTCTCTGAAACAGGATAAATGTTGACTTATTAAACCAAATTATTATTCTTTTACTGCTTCAAGATTCAGTCTTTATGCAAACTAGACATTTTAAGTTTTAATTATTTTTTTTCAAAGGCGAGTGTGACACACATCATATTTAGTTCTTTTAGCATTACCATGCTCTTACTTTCCCTGCCAAACTACTCATTTTTTAAATCTTCAGATCATAATCAGTGAAGACTGTTTTCAACCACATTTCCACCTTGTAGCTGAGGGTTCACCACAGTCCTTCCAGGTTTTTGTAATGAGCAGAGCAGTTGTTAACCTAGTTTTGTCAGTTTCAGCAAACTTGCGTCATGCACCAGAACATCAGACGACCCTTCTGAAACACATCTCTTCCATCCGACAAGCTCGTTTAAAGAAAATGAAGCTACTCACTGCATCAAGTTGTGATAACTCACACTCAGCACTTGGCTTCTTTGTAAAACTGTTGATTTTTCTGTTCAGGATTAGGCAAATAATTGAAAAAAGAAAGAAAAAGAAACTGGACTTGTTTTGTAGTTGAAGATATTTTGCTTCCTATCTGAGGAGGTTTATCAAATATGAACAGTGTGGTGTTCCAGGTGTCAGACTGCATGAGACGCTCTGCTTATGGAAGCTTAAACGATCATTGTATGACTAAAACAATTGGAGGTTACCAATACGACTGAATCAGTGACATAATAAGTGGAAATAATAAGGGGACAGTGATACAAATGTTGTCAAATTGTTGCATTCAGTGTCATTATGGCACAAAATACTGTTTAACTATAGAACAAATACTTCTTTAGGGATAATATGTTTAGTATTGTTATGTTTAATTTATGAATAATCAGTTTTAAATGACCCAGTTTGACCTTCATAATGTTACCTTTAAGTGTAATGAGGGGAAAAATAGCAAAAAAAATAAACCTTTATTGTTTTTATATTCTTAAGTAATAATTAATTTAGCAGATTGTTGTATTATTAAGAGACATTTTTAGTTAATAAACCTATTTTTTTTAAATAATGATGTTTAGTTCTATGTATAGTTGAAGTGCAAAAGATATTAGAACACAGTTTTTGAAGCACAATTTTTAAAATAATAACAGGAAAAAGTTTAAATTGAAAGGATGAGTAAATATTGGCTTTCTCATTGCACTGCATTTAGCAAGGTGTCAATCATCTATATCAGACTTGTTTTAATAACTTAATTGTTCTTTCTAGTCGTGTGCTCCTAGAAAATACAGATATGAAATTGAGACTTAGTTTTTTGGCAGATTCTGTATTTTATAATGAATTAATGCTAACATTAGAGTGTCTGCCCTTAAGCTTTGTGGTTTTAAAGACTATTGAACATGAATACATGTCACATTTGCATCCTAACATGCTGTTTATGCTAAACCAGAGAACCTTTGGATGGACTTTAACCGACTTTAAACATGCTTGACTCTTTTTATTTTTTGCTTAAAAACTGATTAAACCATTTTAAAGTACTGTTTTGTTTGATTATATTACAACAGTAAAAGCTACTAACTCAACCAGAAATAGAAAATTCATTAAGACTGTTCTATCTGATTTTTGTCATTCTGTCAGTTGCGTGCATGTCGGCATAGAAAGTGTGACCTGGGTATGTGCCGTGTGTTTAGGTTTGGGGATTTTAGTACAGCAGAGGGAGGAGAAAAAGAATTGTAAGAAGAACATCCCCGGTCTCACAGCAACTTCAAAAGCTCTGCTTCCCCAGGATATTAAGCTACTGTGATGAAAAATTTAGCAAGCGTTAAATAAGCTGCTTTGAAGTGATCTGTTTTGGCTCAGCAGTCTTCAGATTTCCGTTGCCCCTTTGCTACAATATAACTATGTTTCTGTAGAAGAGGAATAGGAGAAGGTTGCGTTCAGGGTAAGATGTTACGTGGACCTGGCTGGTTTGCAGAGCTCATATCAAAAGTTGTGTAGCCACAAACATAAAACCACCAGTGCAGCAACTGTACGTCTTTTTCTTTTTTTTTTTTTTTTACTGCTTTTCCTCATTATTTTATATTTCTTTGCTGTCTCCATGTGAGCAGCAGAAGTTACAGTCAAACAGATGTTGCTCATATGTTACCTACGCAGCCTTTTTTTAAACTTTCATGTGGGTGTTACACAAATGCGGTGGTACAGGAAGTCAAAGGTCACACTGAGGTTTGATTCAGTCATTTTTGGCCCATAATGATAGTCCCCTCTGCCTTTTGAAACAAAGTTACATTTAAGAGCATCTTATTAAATGTCTGCATTTTTTTTTTACAAAACAAAATTGTTTTCTTTGACTTAAAGTGAACTAAAACCACACCATACTTTAAGGGTGTTAGTTTTGTTCTTTTTTTGCTTCATGTGCCATAAACCAAAAAAAACAAAATAACAAGAGCCTAAAATCTTATCTGTTAATTCATTTATCTGTTCTGTTCACGTTCATCATTTTTAAAGCCGTTAGTTTAATTTTTGAGAACTCCAGGTTTCAACATGCTCCATATTAATTATTGGGGCAGAATAAGAAATGGGAGCCAGTAATACGCTGGGTACGGTAACTCCATTCCGTCAGGAAACTGGGCTACCATTTAGTCAGTCAAGGGAACCTTCTCTGAATTTTCCTTTTTTTCCTCTTTGCTCATTACTTTAATTGTAATTGTAATCCTTTATTGGAGCTGTCTGCAGTAAAGGAGAGTTATGGTCGGAGCGGGGGCGTGAGCCATAGAGATATTTCATGATTATTGGGGAAGACGGTCACTAGGTGGCAGCCACTGGTTCGGCCTCGTAATTACGGAGAAGGAAGTGATGGGGAGAAACACTTTGTATGTATATGCATAGATATGTGAGTGTGTGCATGAATAGTTGTAAAAAGAGATTGTTCCCTAAAAAAAAAAAAAAAAAAATTCAGTTCATCATATTTTGCGCAGCATTTTGAAAGTTTTTAATTTTACATAAATAATGTTCTTTTGAATTTTTCTGAGAACTGACAACGTGTGAGTGTGATGTGGCAGTGGTGTGTTTGCAACAGAAAACATCTGCACGTCGCGGCGTGTTTCAGCAGCCGTGGCGACGTTTTCACTTTGAAAAGCATAAAAGCTCAATTCTGTGTTTTACAGCACCTACAGTGCGTAACGTTCTGTTTGTTTCGGTGGTTAATGACACAGGAAGGGCCCTCTGTTTTATTGTTGCTGTGTTGCACTTTTCCCCCTCGCTGTGCAACCCTGCAGCCAGCCTCCTTAGAGGACTCCGTATGAATTCTCACTGTCATGTCCAAGGACAAGTGGCGCAGGGTCAGCTAATTGCTTTTATGATTATGATTTCACGTCAGATTTATTGTGCATGCTCGTAGCACATCTTCCAGGTCTTGCCGACGTTGCGGGCTTGGATGGGTAAAATGAGTTTACAGCTTCTGGCTGTGACTTCTTGTTTAAGTGCAGGTCACACTTTTTGACTCATTAGAGTTGAGCACAGAGTGGTGGTGGGGTGGGGGTGGGGGGGTGAATCACACTGGCTTTTCCTGGAAAAGCCTCTGTTTTCTATGTGACTTACTGTACTTGTTTTGCTCATAATTGGCCCACAAACGTACTTTTTATCACTTTGTCCTCAACATGTGCTAAAGTTTGGAGGTCATGAGTGTGGAATGACACAGACGGGATTTTGGTTTTTCAGTCGTTTGAACTTTTTTTTTTAAACGAGCCATAAATCTTTCATTTTCATTTCTGTTTGCAGATGAAATCACTAAGCTTATTCCACTCATAGTATGCCAGAATTATCAGTTCTTTTTGATGTTGCTGTGTTTTTTTTATTTGCACTGGTTCCACCCACCTCTTTGAAAAGGATGAGCACAGATGAGTCCAACCCATTTTATGAATTATTTTCATTTTGTGGTTTTTGCCTTGTGCGTTCAGCTCAATTTTTTTTACAACTTTTTCTATTAATTACAAAAAAAGCATTGAAAAGCCTTTAAATGACTGAAAACCTTAAAAATGGAAGGTAAAAATGTGCTCGCTGCACAACAATAATTCACACATTTTAAGCAGATAGTCTCGCGTCATAGCTCGCGTCTCGTGATTTGTTGCAGTAATTTGACCTCGCTCTGACCTTCTGAGCTTGTGTGACGAGTGACACATGCTGCCTGGGAATATGGTTTGGATAGCTTGGCAGTGCTCAGAGGAATGTTGAAGCTAGTTTTACGCAAAGTTCATTTTGGAGACATGTAAAGTCTGTGATTAAGCTGAATTCAATAAACTTTAATGAATACTTGGGACTTTATTTGCAGGGTTTTTTGTCACAGCAAGTATATTAATGTAAACGACTTGGTAACAGAGCTGTAATTTTCTATTCTCACACAATTTAGAGAACTGTCACAATATGTTTACTTAAGAAATGATAGAAATACGACCCCGGTTTAATTACAGTGCAGTCGTTTTGCCTCAGTATACTTGGGAAAGTGGTCTTATTGAGCTAAGCTTCCTTTATACTCTCTATTCTGCTTTGTAATTACTTCAGCTTGATTTATGTTCTTTTCTTTGTGTTTATGGTTGTAAACTGCTCAAGTGAGTAAGTTGGTCTGAGAGTGGCTTGTCTCCTTGCAGCGAGGCTGGAAATCTCCCGATGAATCTGAGATGTCTCTGCTGTCAAGACTGCTCACATCGCTCCCAGCCTCCAATGTCACTTTCAAGGCATAATTACACAAGTTGTGTTGATTAGTATGAGAAGCAATTACGGTGGCTTTCCGCCGCAAATGGGGAATGTGATGGCTCTTGATTGACAGGAAGCATCCTGGCTTTAATAAGTAAATGACTATGGTAATTCAGGTGCTGAGACCCTTTGATTTGTCAGCATCTTTCTAATTTTTGCGATGTCCTCCTATTTTAATGAACATGAATTTGATTGAATCCCACTTCATTTCCTCCGTTCCCGCATCTGTCTGTCTGTCTTCTCTCAGACCAGCTAGAGCTCTCGTAAGTGAGCCATGTACTGATGCTTTCAGAGCCATCTGAACCAATCCTGCCGCTGAATTATTCTTTGCAGAATGAGTCCAGCGTGCACAAATAAAACCCAAGGCATAAACGAACATCATACAATTCCTGGCACACATTTTGAAATCCTTTTAGCATATCAGGCTTTTCACAAGTGTAGAAATCAGAGGAAAAATTATTTGTAATTGACACTTTGGGGAACATTTTTTCTCCTTTTATCTGGCTTCCCAGTAAGTTATTAGCTGTTAATTTGTCGGCAAGCTCCCCTACAGCGCCAGATATTTGTTTGAATGCTGGGATCCCCTCAGCACATTTGTAACTACACTTCTGAAAATGCTGCTCTGCCTAATTATGTAACATAGCACTGCCTTTTAGGCAAGTTTCTTTTAATTGAATAATATTAGTGCCAGCTAAGGATAAGCAATTGAAACAGCATTACTTGAAAGAGCAGTCTATACTGTATATGAGTTGTACAGTCAATTACAGTAATACAGCAGGCTAAAGCTTTTACACTTTGATCTGTGTATTTTAGATTTTTGACAAAGGGCCAAATATTAATGCCAAACTTTGATTGGCCTAACACTTAGTCCCATATTTCTTTCTTTGTTAATAACCGTTGGCCTAATCAAGTAATTCCCTGTTTGTCTTCGTAACCCCCTATAGAGTCATACATGCATACATATAATAAAATAATTTGCTCTTGCACTCTCTAGCCCAGCTGTAATTTATATGGATTGAATGAGTGCTGCATTGTGGAAAAGCACGAGTGGACCAAATGCTCGTTTGTCACCTCTAATAAATGTTGGAATGTAAATTATGAACTTATGCTTCAGATGTAAATGCATTTTATTCCAGTCCTTTAATGTAAACAGCCCACTCCAATACATTAAGGGGGTTGGGGTGGGGGGGGGGGGAGGCAGAGGGGTATTAGATTTGGGATTTTGGCTGTTTCACAATCAATAATAAACACAAAAGAGCTTAGATGGAGAATGTTATAACATATCTGAAGTCGCCTTCATAAATTATTGCATGAAAGCAGGCTTGTACACCAAAAATGTAAATACATTAATGTTATTAATAATGTAGTGACTAATAGTTCTATCAAGACTGTAATAGCAGTTTAATGGAATATGACAGCAAGAATGTATTACACTTCGTACATTTAGATGGGACCTCACATGACATTTATCAGAGATTTCTGTAACAATTTTTTTGATTATTTAGTTAAACTAATTGCTTCTTTTCCCCCCGAACGTCTTCCCTGGCAGAGGGGCAAAAAACTGGTAATGGATATTAATTAATACGTGTCAGTTTTTCTGGGTTTGATTAAAAATAATGAAAGCAAAATGCTAATGGAATTTTAGCATTTTTCTGTGTGGGGCCTTGAGATTGTAGCTTTGTCGAGGGATTCTGTGATGATTAAAAAAACTGTTATACTTAAAAAGTGTCACACAGACTGAGAGAAATGATCTTTAAACTTGCGGAAACATGAAAAAGTGCTTGTATAAAATATTGCATTATCAATATTCTAATTTAAGAAATGTGACTCAGAAGTAAAATAAAGTTTTTATTGTTTTTTTGTAATTAAAAAAAAAATGAGTACCGTATTTTCTGGCGTATAAGTCGCTCCGGAGTGTAAGCTGCATCAGTCAAAAAAGCATCACGAGGAGGAAAAATTATGTATAAGTCGCTTCGGTGCCTAAATCGTGTTTGTTATGTGTTTATTTAATGGTCAAAACAGCTTAATTTAATTTCACCTGGGCAGCGTGGAGCCATCCATCCGTCACAGCTGGAGCTGCTAGCTCTCCAGCATCCCTCCGCCTGCACCAGCTGAGTGAGGCGAGCACGCACGGGAGGACTCACTGTTGCAGTTTTTAGCAATTTAACAAGATTAACACTTAAAATACAATTATTTGTTTGCTCGACATTAGCGCAAAGGTGTGTCTCAGTTTAACTCTTCCTTAATAAATGCACTTTAATGGTCAAATGGTACTGTATGTCAAAAATTGCATTATGAATATGGGGGAAATAAAGATGTCTCTTTGGCATATAAGTCGCAGGACTGACAAATAAACAAACCTGACTTATACGCCGGAAAATATGGTATTTGTCTCAAAATGTTTGTCATGAGATTTTAGTTTTTTTTCAAATGCGAAGGAAACATCAATCATCAATCTTCTCCATCAGTTCATCTTCTGACGTTTTCAGCTAAATGAAAAGTTTTTCAATGCTATTTTCAATGAAAGGGCGCAAGTGCACAAAAGCGGTTGGCACTGTTTTAAAACAAAGAAACAAAAAAAATCTACTGTAGCTGACGATTATCCAACACCTGGACCGGCTCCTTTCACTGGCTTGTGCGTCAACTCTGTCGACTTCTTGTTAATGCAGTGATTAACAGGAAGATTGCATTTGTTTTTCTGTGCGGCTCTCCTGGCAGCGGTACTTTGCTTTCTCTTTGATTAAAACAGTAGATGGATGGGTGCATTGCAGTTCAGTTATAAACTTCAAAAGAAAGAGTGCAGAGACAAAAACGAGGCAACTTTCAGCTTCAGGTAGTGTTTATTGTGTACATGAGAATTTAAAGTGAAGTGTTTGTCACTTGCTAAACTTTGTGAAGAATCCGCTTTAGTTATAGACAAATGTGCATGTCTGTTTTTAATAGACTGATTTTATTTAAATGGTTCTTTTTTTTCACTTTTACCTTGAAACTGTCCTCCTGGCTGTTTCTTCCTAAAGTTTTTGTGCTACATTATGATTCTAACAGGGTATGGGAAGATGCTTTAAGTATCATGGGGCTGAGAAAAGGAGAAGTCAAGGGTCTTCCATAAACAGCCTGTACTTTTGAAATGCAGAGTGGCATTGTCATGTGTTTTCTGTGTCAAGGTCGACAGAAAATGTCAGAACAGGTGTGCATCTGCTGCTGAGTTGCTTGCCAACTCAGCCCCTTCGCTATAACACGCCACCACGTATGACATGATAGTAGTTCACTGTGTTCACTCGTTCTTTCAAAGGAGGCTGGCAAAACGCGTATTAACCCCCGTGACAACATGTGACGTGCTGCCGACCAAAATGGGGTGTTGACGCCTAAAGTTTGACCAAAGCCTCCAATTGTCACGTTGTCACAAAAAGTACAAGCGCTGTGTAGCAGTCACTTGCAACATTCCTATATGATTACTCATTTATTGTGTTCTGATTTTGGTGTTTCTTTATTATCGATAAGTTTTACTGTTTCACAGCACATGATTTTTATTTAGAATATTTTCTTTTTCTTTTTCATGTGCCATTCATGAAAGCGCCCACATGAAGTCCAAGTTTATTTTTAAACCCAAGTTTGAAAGTAATTTCAGTTGACCCAAAACAAGTACACAACGTATACTGCATTTAATCAATAATCATCAAATAAATCTGAAAAGGCAACAAGTAAGACATCTTCAAATAATATTTAAATAGAGCAAACTAACCTAAGTTTGCACCATGAAGTCAAGATATCGTGTTTATCCAGGACTTACAGCTCGTGGGAAAATAATTAGTTTTCATCGGTGTTCATCATCGCAGGGCTGGGACACCTATTATGTGAAAATGTTGGCTGTTCCACACATTATTTGTAGCTACAATCTGCATTGGGCAGTCATGTTGCAAAACCTGAAAATTCTGTCTGAGCTTCTCAGAAAAGGTGGATTATGATTAGGTGCGGCATGCTTTTGCCTTTTTTTTTTTAACCACAGTATTCTCTAGTGTGTAACAAAACAGGTTTAAAGGTTGAAATGAAGATTTCTTATTTGATCTGACGAGCTGTCTTTGTGTTCTCCCTGATTGGGCTAAATGAGATGAAAGGCAAATGCTTCTTCTCTGACCTTGTTTTTGGATGCTGTCAGCACTCTGTATGTTCATCCAATTCTTGGCTTGAGTTTTACGGGTAGTAGGACACCAAGTTTAAGAGATTTCGCAAACATTTTCTGTCACTTAAATTGTTCTGTTTTAGACTGCGATTTTTTTCCTTGTCCAAAAATGTAAAGGAACACTTCGCCACCTTGAGTTGTCTCCCTCATTTGATGGCGATTTCATTCTGACTTGTCTGCCACTGTAGATGTGTGGCCCATTGTCTTGGCAAGTGTGTCTAACTGTTTCTGACAGGTCTCAGTGAAAGACAGGCCGCAAGGGTACACTGCCAAGCTTTCCTCCCCCCACATTTGTTCTAGCCTCGTCCCACTCCTGCCCAGTAGATGGCGATGTTCATCTTCTCTGGCACTGCTCCGGCCTTGAGCCGTCTCATATCACCGTCCCCTTTCTTACTTTCTCTAGCTCTAGGTAAGGCAAGAGAGGTCTAACCCTGTGTGGAGGGTCATGCCACCAATTCCTGGTCCCCTTTGAAGACCATGAAATTGTTGATCCAAGACACACAATCAGGGCATTCAGCTCATTGACTAGAGGAGCTGATACACGATTACCATGTCACTGAAATGTCACAATCTGTGGAACTGTCTTTGTGAGTATAATTCAGTGGTACCGTGTTTCTAAGACCGATTAATCTGATCAATAAAAAGACACCCTTCACTCTATTGTCACTGGCCTTATTTATTTTAGTTTTTATTAGTCAGTTTGGCTTACTGGCAAGGCCACACACAAAACTGATGCCAGCTCTGTGCATCTTCACCCCACCTTCCTGCTTTGTTTATTATCAAAGTGTTTCAATTTAAACTTGCGTTGCTGTGTTCCCTGGAGTTTGTGTGTGTGTGTGTGTGTGTGTGTGTGTGTGTGTGTGTGTGTGTGCATGTGTGTTGTATGTGGGTGCTTCTTTAAGAAGAGCAGTTTGGAACGGCAGAGGAGGATCGGCTTGTCACTGTTAGTTGCTTGTGACGGAGGCAGCGCTTCTCCCGACACCACAACACAACTTCTGTGGTGCGTCGCTCGGACACAAGCTCCACGTTGTTTGCTGCTGGTGCCGCTTGCATTTCGCCTCAGTCAGCTAACAGAATGTGAAAGGCTTGCAGGCCTTGATGATGTAAAGGACAACACACTGAGCAGCGGTGGTTTTTAAGAAAATGCATTGTGTGTCGTCATATCGTTGATGTTAATCATACAACTGAAGCGTTACTTTCTTCTATAAATGAATTCAAATAAACTTTCTGCTTGTTCTGATCAGAGTATAGATGA
This sequence comes from Nematolebias whitei, assembly GCF_014905685.2. Classification (NCBI taxonomy): domain Eukaryota; kingdom Metazoa; phylum Chordata; class Actinopteri; order Cyprinodontiformes; family Rivulidae; genus Nematolebias; species Nematolebias whitei. Next base: position 34,256,251 of record NC_056508.1, on the reverse strand, counting down.
GAAAAAATTAAAATGGTCTTCCTGATTTTTGTTTACCTCAGTGTAGTTTTATCCCATTTTCTTTAAATAATTTATTTTAAAAAAAAAATCTAATGAGTTGCTAACAATCTGTTACAAACATTCCATTCATGTTATTCTGCTTTAAAACTTTTCTCAACAAATGTATAGATTATTCACACATTTACCTAAATTTGCACTGGAAACTTTTGAGGTCATGTCCTGCCATCACTGTCTTAACGTCACCACAGCTTTGGTTTCATCAGATAAGACTTTTTTTTGGTTGTTGGGACCTCAAGCAGTGATTGCTGAAGACATATTTTTAGATGCTCATATTTCCATTTTATGTTAAATTGTTAAACCTTTCCTATATATATATATATATGTGATGTTTCACTTCTAATTTTAAAAAAAAATTGTAAATGCTGCTATTTCATATCACACCAGGAGTACAGCAGACGTTTAAGTCTCATAATGAGCTGTCTTTTATCAGCATATGCCCACTTCTAATACTAAAAAGCATGCTTGTCACAGAATGTCATCACTAACTGCAAAAAGAGAAAAAAGAAAAGCTTCGAATTACAGGAAAGAGGCACTGCATTAAAGAACAAAGGAGATCGATGGCAGTACATTAAATTTTATGCGAATGAAAAAAAAAATCAACTAATTAAAATTGATTACTCCTGCTTTGTAAATGTGTTTCTGAATTAAATTATTGTATGAAAACATTTTGACCAATTGAGGAGCTGAGGAAGTATCCATTACTGGATTGCAGCTGAGAAGGGTCTGGAATGTTTTGTGGTAGCTAAGTAGTTTGTTGTGCTTCACTGCGACTCCCCTCTTGCACCCCCACTGCTAAAGTGCCATGGGTTAATCTCTGATGACCCTCATCTCTCAGAGCAGCTCCAGACTCGTAGTTTGGGCCTTTTACCTGAATTAAAAGGAACACAGGAGTTTTAAATGTACTTTTTTTTATTTGTCCAAACTGGGTAAAATAGAGTTATTGCTGGTGTTACTCCTCTTGAGTCACGAGGACTCGTGAGGCTTTCAGGGCAACACTCGAGATGTCCTTATCTAAACTGCCATCTATGTCACTGCTTTAGCAAGGGCAACCCCAGGCAGCACCACTGGCAGTTGCACATTAAAAAATTGTCAGAGTTGGCTTTGTATCTGTCAAACTAGTTTTTGAACAAGCTGGGTGACACATGTTTGCGTTCAAAGAAAACGGATCGCTTTGTTGCTTTGTGTTATTTAACACTTGTTGGCATTATGAAATGCAGCTTCTTTCTGCAGCTCGATGCTCTTTTTTTAGTTCGTTATATCTGCCTTTTTTCCACCTGTAACAAACACACGCAGAAATCATTACGGGTTTTGTTTTTTGAGTGGCAAAACATCATTATAAAACCACAGCAAACTGACGTTACACAACAAATTCACAAAACTAATTGACGTCAATTCCCTTCTAATGGTGACGAAACGCAACAAGTTTGACGTCACAAAAATTTGAAATCATTGTAACAATAGTCTAATTTTTAAAAAAACATTTTCTTTGTCTTTGTTATGCGTGTTTGTTTGTTCTCTGCACATTTTGTGCTCGTCAACTGTCCTTGCTTGATCAGGTGCACTCAGGTTTCAGTGTTTCTCACCGCTAAACCTTTTCAACCTTTTCTTTGCAAAGACAAAACACTAACAGGAAAGTGCTTCTCAATGGAAAGTTTTGTCTGTTCACACAGTGGTCTTAAAATAAAAAAAACTTGATTTCCGTCCACCAAACCCCCTCCCTCTTTACAAAAATTGCATAATGTGTTTTTGATGTCATGTTTGTAGCCTTGCCCGTGGCTCTGACACTGATACGGCGCTGTATGTTATTTTTAAACCTTTGCATTGCAAATGCCAATGAATTTTTCCATGACCCCTTTCCCATGTTTTACCAGTTCTCTTTCATCTAGTTTTACTAATGTTGAAGTTGTTCACAGATGTTTATTAGATTTTATTCATTTATTTTTACAATGTTAGGTGCAAAAAAGTCTGGACAAAAATAATGACAAGAATGAAGCAAGAAACGTGGTGCTTTGATGTGCTGTCTTCATCAGAATGCTTAATCTCCTGCAGGGCCCTGAAAACTCCTGCAGTGACTGAGCAACTGAATGTTCACTAAATGGTCGGGTCAGCACCTCACTTCCTGGTGTCTCTTAGGGTCAATAATTCCCTATAGCTGCTCCCACGAGGCTTTGCTTCCTCTACTGAAGGTCACATTAAGGCGGGAAAGATGTCACAATTAGAAGGGCATTTAAACTTGCTCTCCTAAAAAGATTAAAAAGCACCACTGGCCACATCAAACAGCCAGGCGACCAAAGGAAATACAATAATTGCATTAAAACTTAATTCCTTTTTCGCAGGGCTCTGATATCAGAAAGGTATTGGGTTAAGTCATTTAAGACAGCTGCCCCTAATAGCAAATCATCCATGAAAGCACCAAATTAATATAGAGCTTCATTTTTTGCCGTCTCACTTTCTCTCGCTTTGGTCCTCCAAACATGTGTTTGAGGGGGGAAATTTGAGACTATCCTAACACAATTTTTGATCTTGTCCACTAGTGTGTTATTATATCAGGGGCACTTCACAAATGCACAGGCCAGGGCAATTTGGAATGAATTGATTCACATTGAGACTGAATCCTATACTTGCTAATGATTTTCTTTTAGCCCATCATTACAACTTTTTGTACTATGATGCCCACTGAATCCATTCACTAAATTGATGACATGTAATTGTCTCATACTTTTATATCACGTTGGTTTAAAAATTTGAGCAGCAACTGTGACATTACTTTGATTTGTTTAATCGTTCGATTAGTCTGTGGTACCATAAGACCGTGGATGGAAGATTTGCTCAGCAGTTTCAATAAACAGTTAGTTCTACCTTTTGTCTATATGTTGTTTTTATGGTAAATGGACTGTACTTGTATAGTGCCTTTCTGTCTTATTGAGATACTCAAAGCACTTTACACTACAATCTGTGTCCTCATTTACCCGTTCATACAGCACTCTACTAGATCTCTACAAAGCTAATTGAACAAATCATTCTAAAGAGACTAATCAGAGCTTTATCACATTCATACACTGAAGGGACACACATCACAGGCAATGACGGGTCCAGTGTCTTGCCCAGGGACACTTCGACATGTGACTGCTGGTGGATTCGAACCCCCAACTCTTGCATTGGAGGACGACTGCTCTAACCACTCAGCTACAGCCGCCCTTTATCAAAATGTTCAGATGTTTATTCAAAAAGAGGTCATAAATTATCAATCTGCATTCAATCCTAACAACAAGAAAGTCTGTTGTTTACTGTTTATATCATTCTAGTTTATGTTCCAAGTAACTGATAAGTGAATGGATGATTTGACCTAAATAATGTAGAACTAAACTGTTTATATGTGTGTTTAGAAAACTAAAACTAAATTCTGCCTCTGAGTGTGTTTAGAAAACTAAAACTAACTTCTGCCTCTGGAAACAAGTAGTTTAAATCTTTGAATAGCATTTAACACATTGACGTTTCAGTTCTAAGGTTAAACGTTTTCACACTACCTACGTCTGAACCCCCATAATGCACTCCTGCATACTATCCATAGGTTTTGTGGTATGTTATAGTTGAGTGCTGATACTAGTTAGAGCAAAAATATACAACTGGTTACATGGATTCCCTTAGGCGTCCATCCATGTGGTTCGAACATAATTGAATTTCACCCTCATTTCTTACAGTTCGAGGTATCGCAGTTGTAATTTTCAGGCAAGTGCAGTGCAAAGTCTGGACCAATTCAAACTCAATAACATTTCTGTAATCTTGTCTGTTCATCAAGTTCACTCTCTTTAAGTGTATTGGTTAATGTTATCTCTTCCTATGATTGAGTTTTCGCCTCTTTTTCAGTTTTACCTGACACTTTATTGGTTATCTGGTTTGCAAAGATTATTGCTCTTTACATGGAGCACTTTGGTACATTACTAGTCAAAGCTTTACAAGAAGGTTTACAAAGTAGCACATTTCTTGTTAAATCACTAAACGTAGACAAGGTTTCTGCAACGAATGGCTACTTTTTATGGCAGTTATTGATGCTGCTTACGCAAAAGTACCTTGTACAGTTATCCATCTTAACCCCCTAAAAGCCCAGTTGTGTGCTACCCAACACTATAACTGGGGTGATCCATAAGTCAATAACAAGGGTGAAATCAGTGCAATGTGGTTATAATTGATTGAGATGTCTGGCTGGAACTTGTGCAAAGCATATATGTCATCTGCTAAGAAGTGCACTTTTCCGCTCCCTGAAGATCTACCACTACAGTTTTAACCAAATGGACTTTTGCTTCATTAGTTTGCCGCTGAGCAAGCTGCGGTCCTTGCTAAGGTATCATACTTATAACATTGATACAATTTTCTTGTCAATATTGTATGGTTGAAATTTTAAGAGAATGAAAACAAGAATTGCTTATTCAGCATGTTCTTTCACTAATAGGTCATTATCGTTTTTAGGACCCTCATCTCTTTATTGACTGGTACAAAAATTAGAATATTAGATTTTTTTGTATCGTCTCTTCTTTCTGCCCTCTACTTAGAGTTGTGTCTTTAGAACACTTGGTTAGACAGTAAGTGTTTTATCAAGAGCAGGATTATTTTTCTTGTTATGAAAAGGACACCCTTTATTTTATTTTATTTTATTTTATTGAACTGAATCTTTTTGTCCCAGAACATGAGTTGTGGGCTCACCATGCAAATGGTTTAATCTAGTTGTCACAATGAAGGTTCCGAGTGAGTGACTTTAATAAGCCCTCAGCATATACAGACCCAGGAAATCCCATACCTCTTGTGTAACCCTTGTATATCAAGGTCACAGTTGTGTCTCTGTGAAATAGAAGATTAGTGTTTAAACAAATTGTGGCAGTGTCTCACAGGATGAATCAGATACTTTTTGATATTTTTACAACACTATATTTCTTGTAAATTCTACATAAACTAATATAAAGTTTATACCTATGTAGAGCCTATGTTGTGTTACTTTTTTGAATGTATTCCTAGCACTAAAGGGAAGCTTTAAAATCTGACTGCTGAGGTTCACAATAGCCCCGTGTGTTTGTCATAGAAGTTTAGCTTTTTAAAAAGCTTCCCTGCCACCTCTGCCCATTGGACAACTTTAAGCTACTATTCTTTTGTATTGAAACAGGTTCATAGTATATGCAATGCATTACCTAAAATGAATTACCACTGGCATGGCGCTCAATCACTTTGTATCTTTCAACACTAAAAGAAAAGAAGAGTAATCAAAACCTTTCAAGCTATTAGAGGGATGACTTTTACAATTGAATCATGGGGACCACAGGTGCGATAATAAGTCATGGAAACCTCCCCTCCATTGTGTTTCTTCTTTCTGTGTTCTTACATATTTATCTATTTTAAGAGGCGCCACTTCATGGCGCCCACTTCAAATTTATGTTTTAATGTCATTTGAGGAAGATTTTTTTCCCCCCTACCTCCAATTCTTGGAAATGCATACTGGGTGGAAAATTAAGGTGCATCTCGAAGGAAAACATAATAGAATCGATGAACGCAGTGCACTTAAAACTACTGATGTTCTGATGCTATTTAACGTTCTGGTGCATTAACGTTTCAAGTCATTACAACAGTCAGGCGAGGTGATTTGATCATGGCAGGTTTTTAACTGGAAGAATTACAGAAGTTTTCTGCCTTGGATTCTCAAGTTATTAGATACAAATGATCACCTCTGCATTAAGTATAGATTTTCTTCCTCTGCGCACTTAAGAATGGAAGTTTGTCTTTAAGAGGGTAATAGCAAATTAAGCTCCATACTCCATTTGTCCGGCACTCTTGATGGGCTAATTTTATAACTGCTGATTTGGTCATTCCCCACATTTAGCAGGAAAGTGGTCAGGTGGTGTTTTTCCTCGCTGCTGGGTGTGAGGGGTATAAAAGCAACTATCAGATGAAATCCATTTAAGTTTTTTTTTCTTTTCTTTTTTTTAACAAGGGCAGATCATAATAAATCTATTTCTTATAGAAGAAGGTCTAGACTCTTGTTTGTGCTGTTAAAAGCATTATGGTAGTTTTTTTAGGGCTTATCTTCATCTGTTCACATATATGCCATTATGAGGAATTAAATCAAAATGTTCTCTTCCCAGATTACCACCGCTGTGAAATTTCTAGAGAACCCAAAAGTACGTCAAACTCCCCTGGCCACCAGAAAAGGCTTCTTGAAAAAAAAAGGTAAAATACTTTTACTTTTAACATAAGACAACTTTGAACAACACATTTATGTGAAAAATATTCTGTATTTCTGTGAAGAGCGTTGTTGCTTAGTCATAAAGAAATATTTGTTTTTTTTCTGGCATGACTAATCTGTAAAGGTCAAAGGTTGTGGCTGTAGCTCTGCGCTGGGGAGGGCTGGTGGGGTTGAGGGGATAAAAAGGGTCGATTTTGCTTCAGAGAACGTGATTCAGGGCCTATGAATAAATGACACACCAGTTGGGATGCTCCTTTGGGTTCAGGAAAATTAATATTGACAAACTCCCTCTGAGTTTTCAATGGAATTATCAATATTGCCTTCTAGCATTTTAACCCTTTTACTTAATTTAATGGTTATTGTAAATTTGTCAGACTACACAGTGAGGTTTTCTGAGCAGGGGAAGAGTTATATTTGCTGCCTCTTCTCTGTTTTTATTCATTCAAATATTTTAATGCATTCTAGAATATTGTTTGTGCAATTGAAAAAGTCAAAACGAAAAAACTTTATTACCCCCGAAGTCATTAAAGTCAGTTCATAATGCAGCAGTGGAGTTGTAGGGCTGTAGTTCAGCAGTGATAATATGAAGAGTTTGTTTTTAACCTCAGTGTTACTCTTTGTGATAAATGTTTTTATTTTAGTTGTTTCAGAGACAGTAGTTCAGTACTTAAGGGACTGTGTCTGCATAGTGCTGAGGGATTTTGCTTGTAGCATTAGAGTAGCCAAACAGTTAAGAGTGAGCCTAAGAGCTCTGCGATTGGGGAAGGTAACCTGAAACCAAATCCATGTTTGCCGGCTGCTGCCACACACCTCTCATATGGCTATAATGATCCCTAATATATTTTTACATTTCTTCATATTTTAGTCTCATTATTGACAACCAGCTATAATTTTCTTTTGTGTACTTCCAAGGCAGGATCACCACCAAATGATGTCATGCTTTACCCCATTTTCTTCTTACTTGCAAGAGTCTTGCAATATTTGTGGAGCTCCACTATCCAAAATGGTTTGCTTTTACTGCACTTTAAGATCATGAAATATGTATGATGCTTTAATGCAGATTTATTTTGGTGAATCTGTTCCATTGTAGATCCAGGCAAGAACTCTTGATTTGCATGAGGACATTGATCATAGGGAGAGTGAGAGCAGAGATATGTGCAATGAAACACTAAGCATAAAGTATGTTTGAGGAGCTTTTTGCAGTACTCTTAGCACTGAATTTGTGTTGTACAGTTGTCCAACGGTTAGCCTTTTAGGCTTGACATCGTTTGACTCAAACTTGAGCACCCTGATATTTGAGTTAAGAATATTATTTCTTAATGCTGCTACATAAAATTGTGTCAATGTGTTTTTAAATTTGAATGCTAGAATGATATTGCTCATTTAACAGAACAACTTCAAGCTGAAAGGTATGTGCAAAATATATTTTAAAGTGGTAAGTCAATGGCATATTTTGGTAATATTGTTAATAAATATGCTGGAGGTTTCTTCCTGTTAAAAGGGAGTTTTTCCTTTCCACTGTTGCCATTACGCTTGCTCAGGATGGGAGACTGCGACGAAATGAAGATTCAACAAGTCTTCTGGCTTCCTTAGATAGATAACTTTACTTTTGTATGTATGTGAATGTTTCTGTTCAGTGCCCTGAGACAACTTCTGTTGTGATTTGGCGCTATATACATAAACTGAAATGAACTGAATTAATATGTAGCATCCCTTTGAATGACTGAACTTTTTCTTGCTTTACAATGACATTTTTGTCTCTGTACATTGTTTTGAACTGGTCAGCTTGGTCCATCCACATAAAAGCACCAGTGCAAAATGCATTTCAATGCAGGTTTTTGTTAAGATAAATAATTTTAATAGTCAAAGATTTTGTAAATTATGTGATCAATTTAAACCATACTATCTGGAGACATTTATATGGTAAATGGACTGCACTTATATAATGCCTTTTTATCTTATCAAGACACTCAAAAAGCTTTACAACACAATTTGGGCCCTCATTTACCCATTCATACAACACTCTACAAGATCTCTGTAGAAACTAATCAGTGCTTTATCACATTCATACACCAATGGGACACACATCGGAGGCAATGAGTGGTTCAGTGTCTTGCCCAGGGACACTTCAGCAGGTGACTGCTGGTGGACTCGAAACCCCAACTCTTGCATTGGAGGACGACTGCTCTAACCACTCATCCACAGCCGCCCCATTTATGATAACTTCTTTTTGCTTGCTTCCAATTCACTAGAACTTGAGCAACAGAGTTTTTCTGCAGAGAAGTAGGCCAGTCCGTTTGCTGTATCTTCACCCTCTGTATTTTGTCTTTTCAACCTTTTGACACAGAAACTCAATAATTCTCCTCATCCCACAGTCAACACAGAAAACGTGTCACTCTTAATTTCTAATACAGTTTAATGTCATATTTATGTAAATACTTCTTGATTTTGCTCTATATTAACAGCCAGAAATGTCAAAGCACACATAAAATGAAACAATACCATCTCCCAGTAGAGTGGAATTTAAATTGGATTCCTCTTGCTGCTAGTGCTTATGCCGGACAGCTGATGAAGGGGAAAATAGGGCTCACTTTGATTGCATGTTGCAGAATCTTTACACAATAATCTCAGTCGTGCATATTATTTTCCTGCGCATTTGTGCCCTAATCTGCATTGAAGTATGCCTCTCTGGTTGCATCGCTTTTTTCCCAAAGAGATCATAATAGTGCGGTTTATTTCAATATTCATTGAAAAATATAATTTTCTGTTTTTCTTCTACTGCCAATTTCAGGATATGAATTGGTCATTACAGAATCCAATATTTCCACTTGCCCTTCTTGAGTCCTTGAAGTTAAATAAACCGACTGAAATGTTGAAACTTTGTTACTTTAATGTAGTATAAAACACGATTTAAACTTGGGGTCCTTTTTTTTCCTTCTGTAGCAGATGGGTGAGGAAATGAATTGAATTTTAAACTGCTCTACAACAATCTTGAAGCAATTTTGCTTTACTCGTTCCTCACCAAGCTCAAGTAATTTTTATTGTGTTTGAGTGAAATTTAAAGTGGTTGAAAATTGTGCTGTGTGTTGTCTTCTTCAATTAGCAGTTGTAACAACTAAAGAGCAATGGGCTCCGTTTTGGCACCGCCATTTCAGCCCTGACAATTAGCAGTTTCACACATAATCACCACCAAAAATTTAATTCTCTGGACAAAGTCAAGAGCATTTTCTGGCTTTTAACATGTCACTTTGACCGTTGCCCCAAAACTGACATCACTCAGCAGCTCCTTGATTACCAAGCTGAATACAGTTTGGAAAAGTAAAGAGCACATTGGTGCAAATTTAACATGTGAGCAGCTCACAGTGCCTTCTCTGTCAGTGAGTCATAAAAAATGGCTTCACTTATTTCTTTTTTATGCCTTCTCAGTGGTTATGTTGAATAAATGATCCTAATAGATTTCACCCTGACTAGAGGGCTGGTGGTCCAGGGTCAGGAGAGCACAGGTAGGCTTTTTTTGTCTATTACCATACCTGGTCTGAAGGTAAGGGTAAGGTTCATCACCACAAGTATTAATAGGATGCTGTTTGTAAGTGGGGTTACGTGACTCACCTCTCGGACAAAGATGACAATAACCAAGGCCTGTGGAGAAGGTAAAGGGATTGATGTGGTTATAAATTACTCCACGGCGCCACCTAGCCGAGGCCTTGCCTACTTTGTCATCAGTACAAGGCGATAAAGCAGGGAAATGAGAGCAGAGTCCCCTTTTTAATACATAAATGAATACTCTATGAGAGTGGTCATTATTTAGGGCATGCCATTTTCAAGCAGTTGTACAGAACCAAATGACATGTATAACCCCTCGTGCCACTACAGCTTGAGAAACTGGTAGAACTTTTTTCTTAATAACCCCATTGACCTCCATCTATTTATGACCCTTGCCATACATTTTTTTTCTTTCTAAATACAATATTCAAAATGTAAGTACTTTTCACTCAAGGGCAACTTCATAATTCAATCTTTGGAAGACCGCAAAAAAGGCATTCACCTTTCACTTCCCAAATATTTTAGTAAGCAATTTTTATAATTAGCTGTCCAAGCTAGGTCTTGACCCATAAAGTCCAGAAGTGCCAGAATTGGAGAAATAGATTTAATGTAAGGGCCTGGCTGTCTCTTTGCCCTTAAAAAATGCCCAGAGAATATGAGCTTCTGAAAATAGAGCTGTAAATAACCCGACGAGCAATGGGTTTTCCTTTAAATAAATACCGATCAGGTTTATGTTGAAAGACAATAGAAAACGTTGCCCAGATATGCAGTTTACAGTATTTATAGCTGTAATATCGAGGTGCCAGCACCGTAATTTCATGCCCCAATGAGAATGGCAAGGTCAAAGCAAATGCTTTGGCAGAGCATCTGCTAATACGGTGACTCATAAACAGGCACTACGTGTATCAGGTGCACCAAATAATACAGTATAATGAAATACAGAATAGCTTTCCATTATTGTTCTTTTTTTATGGTGTCGTCATTAGGTATAATTTATGTCTTAAAAATTCATCTCCTTACAGGTCGATCTGAAATGGGGGTCCAGGGGTCATTCCACAGGTTTTGGAACCCATAATAAATTTCCAGTCCCCCTTTTTTTTACTTTTCCTTTTATATGTAAAACTCACTTTCACCTTGTTCATTTTTTCTTCTGTATCTAAGTGTTCTTTTTATTTATTTTTTGTTGTGTTTTGCAAATAAATCAGAGACGACAATCAATTTAGCAAGTAGCTTTTGAACTTAAAACCGGTTTGTATATGTATTTTGCTTGTATGTACAGGGAGAGCTAAAAATAAATAGTCTATTGTTGCACGAACAATATCAAATGTATCAAAAGGATGCACATATTTAATTGCAACCTACTTAAAAGGGTAAAAATAAAGATTTTATATTTAAGGGTGAAATTGATTGTTTTTCTGTTACTTTTTCCTTTATTTGGGTAAATTGAGATCACTGCAGGTCTCACTCAATAGTCTGTCACCATGTAGTCTGCTGTGGTCAGATGAATCAGGAGTCCAGGGACACATTATTGCTTATTTGACATTGCAGTCTGACTACACAAACTCAGCACATGGCTTGTTCCACTTCCTGGCACTGAAGACCTGCTGTAAACTACTAGCTGACCAATATTTTCCTTCAGTTATTCAACAGTTCTCATGGTCATTCCCGGGTAGATTAAATATGTGACTCGAGATATCTTGTCATCAGATGCTTTGCTGACCATATAAGTAATTGTTTATGCATTGTTTATATTCTTGAAACGTTACATCAAACCCCTGCTTATGTTCAGTGTTTTCCTTCAGGAAAAAGTTACCCTCAATATTTATTCTTTAGATTATAAAAAAGCCTGATTTTTTTTTCATTTGACAAGACTAATACCATATTTTCCGCCGCACACGTTGCACCGCCCTATAATTCGCATCAGTCCATATACGTCTAATAAAAATCCATAAATACGTTGCTTCACCGTATACGTCACTTCTATTATGCGTCACGGCTGACACGTCACGTTTGTTATGTGTCACCGCTGACAACTCGGAAATGTGGGCCGAACCCAGAAATGTGGGCCGGTGTTGTGCCAAAAATCGATTGGCTGCCAAATGGCAGCCGCGGGAGCATGCATGGAAGGACTTTAACAAGATTAACACTTAAAAACAATTATTTGTTTGCTTGAAATTATAGTAAAGGTGTGTCTCTTTTGAATTTTTACTTATTAAATGCACTTTGACGATCAAATCAGCTGCAATTTCAAAAGCCAATATGCAGAAATAGGTGCGTGCACTGGAGGACTCACTGTGCATTTCTTCGAAATTTAACAAGATAACCACCTAAAAACAATGATTTGTTTGCTCGAAATTATAGCAAAGATGTGTTTCAGTCTAACTTTTCCTTAATAAATGCACTTTGACGGTCAACTTAGCTGCATTTTGCCAGGGCGGCACAGCAAAATGAAGCTGATTTGACGGTTGCTCCAGGCAAGCTGGACGAAGGTGGCAGGCTGTGGCAAGCCAGTTGTGTCATTAATAGCCACTTTTACCTATTGCATAACACAACGTCATGACATACTACTTGAGTGCCATCCAGCGGCTGAAAATGGTAGTGTTCAATATTATCAGTCAAAATAAATGAAAACGGTCATATCTCAGCCAAAAATTGGTTTATAACTATGGAGGAAAAAAATCCATAAATGCATCGCTTCAGCGTATAAGTCACAGGGCATGCAAATTATGCAAATACCCACAACTTATAGACAGAAAAATACGGTAATCTAGTTAAATGTTAGGAGAAATATTTGAGCTACATCAAAAGGAGAACAACATATAACTAAAATTGTACTGATTTGTTCTTAATGAGGCGAGCTTTATCATTCATTATCCAGAACTACAATGTGTTCCAGTTTAGTGTCTTTCTCTGGCTTTCTCTTAATTGTTTTGTTATAAATGGGCTGATGTTGCTTTTTAATATAGTTTATAACAAGTTGTAATTATTTTTCTTTGTTTAGACCATGATACTCATTAAACAGTGAAACCCACATCAATGGAAGCATATGGTGCTTGAAATAAAAATTCTTTCTTGCCACAAAAGGAAATGTTCATATTAAATTTTTTCCCTCTTCCCCTCTGATTCTCCATCAGGGAGCCCTTTGCAATTTAATCATCACTAAAATCATTAAAAATATCTGAAGATTAAATTATATTGGCATTTGCAAAATTATGTCATACATTTACATTACAATGAAGAAATTAAAATAATGCATTTTTGCTGTCTGGGGTGTATGAAATCTCCACATGGGAAATATAACTGGAGAAGTGGACAGACTCTTATTTTCTTTGCCTTTGGTGGCAGTTAATAGGCTTGCAGAGTTTCAAATTTCATTGTGTGAACCCTTTCTCCACTTTCTTTGATGGATATCCATAAAAGTCTCAACGGTGTGTCTGACTTATGAAATGAAAATACGTTTTTGAGAAGAGGGTTGGTAAAATTGAATGAGAATTGACATACTCTGAATTGTACTTAGAAGATTTGTTGGGATCTTGGGAGGTGTTTAAAATTACGGTATTATAGCCAGGGAGCCATTTAGATTTTCACTTTAATGCACAGGCGCTGTGTGTAGTTGGACTGTTTTTAATATTTTTTGTGTTGATTCCAGGCCTGACTGACGAGGAAGTAGAGTTGGCCATCCAGCGCTCTGGCAGCACAGAGGAGGTCTTGCCTTTGAGTCCTGTGGCCTTTCCACATTCACCTTATGCAGTTCCTACACCACCCAGTGAGTACACAAAATCATTACTTATGGAACTGATATTTAGGTGCACTTTTAACTTTTCAGTAAAAAAACTTGATCAGTTAGAGGCTTCATCAGATAACTTAATCTTCAATACAGTCCTGTAGCATATACGGTTGCCTTAATTGTGAAATCAGACTTGGAGAATGCCACACAAGACAAGCCTTTAAAGTCTTGTATCATTCTTTTTCTGGGGGGTCCACCCTGGCAAGACCCCACACCACAACCTGTATCTTTATTACCTCAGGAGGTTGTGAATTCTGTCCACTGATTTACCAATGCAGAATGAAGTCCGCGTAATGCTTAACCCATATGACAATGATTCCAGATGTATTCCACCCTCATTTATTACTACACTGTCCTTGACTCCCCGGCATCTCATGTTTTGTAATGAAAGTGATGTTGATGGGATGGCCATGTAGTTAGGGAGACTCGCGGCTCTCTGTCCATTGTAGGGGGGTTTTATATCAAAACGGCTATAAGGGAGCTGCATAATGAGGTGAGAGCGGGAAGTCTTGTATGGGGGGTCATGCTGAAAAGAGGGGGCTACCTGCCTTTGATGTCCTTCTCACAGGGACGGTGCACAGGGACCCGCATCCATCTCTGTCGCAGTAATGGATACTCTGATCTCTATTTCCACATGGTAGAAGGACAGGAAGGCCTCCACTGAACCCAATAAATTTGAGAGGAGATTGGAAAAACGGGGGATGGAGACCACAGTTTCACAGCTTAAGTGACCAAATAAAAAAAGGAAGATGGCAGAGTGGAAGTGGTATAGAAAAAGGAAAAGACAGAAGAAGAATAAGAAGCTCTAAAGGAGGGGGAAAGCGCAAGCGAAGAACCCTGGTGATGCATTTCAGGCTTGTTCAGGGTCAAACACCCATCTCAAGGACTCTTAGGCCTTTCAGATGTCTGGCATTTTAGGATAGGTGACAGTCCATCCCGGCATTAATGTTGATGAAGACCCAAATTTATGTGGTTATATGGATGTTGAAGAATGGTTCAAAATTGTCAATGGTAAAGGTTACTGGTTCACTAAATGCTGTAACGGCAGTGAAACACGCCCTTGAGTAAGTAAAATAAAATTCCATTCACCTTGAAAATATTCCATATAGTCCAATATGAGTGGTCTCCTCTTTTATTTGCATGTAAAATGACAAGTGCTAAAGCAAAAGATCAATTTAGTTTACTTACTTCAAGGCTATAAACATGTACCACATGAACCATTAGGTGAAATCAGACCTTTAGCAGAATATCAATGGGAGGAGGAAGCCTCAGAAATTGTATTTATTTTAGCCACACTAGAGTAAATAAAAGCAAACTCACACACTTCCTCATGATATGTTGGTTGTTTAGTGACATTTTCAGTTGAATGCCTCTCCTAAGTGGGGAATTTCCACCTTGACAGGCAGTTGGCCTACCCAGATGACAGCTTGCACAATGACACACTTTCACATTATCTGTCACTCAGCAAGACAGTCAACTTCTAACTGCACAGATACACATTCTTTTTTTAAACCTTTTTGTTCACATTAGAAGCTTTATAAATGAATAGTATATTGAAAATAGTTTTTTTATTTATCCCCATGTTCTATGAATTTTATCGCATTAGTCATGAAAACAAGCTTCAGGTTTTTTTTTTTAGATGCGATGATGGATGAATTTTGCAGTCATTCCACTAATTTGTTTTCCCATCACTATTTTATGTATAGTTTCTTTTTCTAATTATAACTTGTTTGTGTTGTACCAAATAATTATAACTCATTATTAGCATTACTAAAATGTTATCAGTTGGATATTTTAGTTCATTGTCAAAGATTAGATTTTGATCCCAATCTTTTTCTTTCTCCAGCTCCAACTGGCTACAGATGGAGAGACTATGGTGCTCTCACTGTCATCATGGTGGGCATTGCATTTGGCTTTCATCAGCTTTATAAGGCAAGTTACTACAACATTATGACTATTTAATAACGTTTCTCTTACAATAGAAAATGTATGATCAACAACCTTCACATTATATATGGAGATAGTCTGTACTGCCTCTTCTCTGTGTTAGAATTTTTATTTTTTCATCAGTCTATGATGAATTGTGGCGCCTCTGCAGTTTGTCCATCACTCGGCTGTTGTTATTAAAGTGATCCTGCTTTATGTCAAAGCATGGTTTCATTTAACTTCTTAGTTTTTTCCTCAACCAAATACTTTTTTTTTTTGTATTAACTAGATTTGCCAACATGGAACTAAACCATTTTTTAAATTATTTCTTATTATTAAAATAAACTCTACTGGTTTTATTGGGCTCTGCAGCCCTTGAACATGAGCTCATGACGATTGCTTGTCAACAGTGACACTATTCCCATACTGGTGTTAGTAGTGGTCTGAATGACATATGGAAACCATTACTCTAGTTTTAGAAGGGGAAAGGAGACTAGCAGTAGCTCTTTGCCTAAATGACTGGTCCCTCCACTTGTGTTTACATATAAGAGAGCAAAAGGGACACATTACATGTTCGTACATATACCTTTCTGAGTGTATGTACACATGCTGTCCTGACAGGCCCGTTTCATGCTCCATTATTTACTATTTTAGTAAAGCTTTTTCTATGTCTGTACACTCATTCTTTTTTGCCTCAGCAGCCAAAGACACACACTGTATCAGCCCACAGTTTCCTACGTGCAGAAACACTTGCTTTATTTGGTAGGTGGGAATCCCTGGTGGGATGGCACAGGTTGCTGTCATGTCACCTGAGTGTCGCACCAGTCGCACCATATGTCCAGACTCCTGCCCATACTTTGTTCATGCTATGGTGCACCTTGTAAACACCACACTCCCAGCAACCCACGTATTAATTACCACATGTTGACACCCGTTTAATCTTTTTCTCTAAAAGTGTTTATTAACGGTACTTCCACTGGTGTGGCTTCTTGTCTCATGGGCTGGAGAGAAAACCAGGTATAGTGCTCAAAGCTGGGAAGGAGGAATGAAGTCACTCTTTTCTGTGTGTCTCACAGTAATGACTTTTAAAATATGTTTAGTATTATTTACCTTAAGAATACAACAATTTGAATTTAATTTCATAAAAATGACTCTGTGCATACATTTTAAAGATTGACTAAAATGTTCAGAAGCTAATAATCATTGTAACACCTATGCTGGATGACAAACACCCAAAATTACTTTCAAGCATGCATATTGTTTGAATTTTGCTTCTCAGTGGCAGAAAATGAGAAAGAATGACACTTTAAAACAATTTAAATGTTCATCGTTGTTTTGTTCAACGTTCGTTCTTTGATTTTACTATAGTTTTACTGATTTTAAGGCTGTATAATTAAGTTCAAGTATCTTTATTGTCATTCGCATCACATATGGTACATGAGGTGGAACAAAACTGTGTACTGAAGGTCCCAGTTACATCCAAAAATAGCAAAAATATAAAGTATAAAAATAAACAGTATATAAGGATCTAAGATATACACTAAGATATACGCTAAACACTAATAATGTCAAGTAATACGGTATATTAAACAGCAGCCCGAACATGAGTCTTTAGTGAGTAGATGGGTATGAGTGAATACAGCAGCATGAGATCAGCAGTATGAGATGAGCAGCATGGATAATCAGCAGCACAGATAAGTCACATATCACCAATGAAAGTGGCATTAAAATTTGTTTATGGGGTAAATTACTATAGTTTTTATAGATTTTATATTAATTATAAATGATCAATAATGCAAATTTTACAACAGCTAATATCTGCACTTCTGCTTGACAATTATTTAAATGCCTAATCATTTAGAAATGTTATTAAAAAATGGTTTGATCAATGGATATATGTTCCTCAAGTTATCAACTGCTTTGACTTTTTGCTGTAGGACAAACTGTGCAGAACTGGCAATTTACCATACATCCAATCAGCAGCGCTTTTGACCTTACAGTCGCACATTTAGGTGGCCTTGTTTTTTCCTCTTCTTTCTGCCCCTTTTCACCAAGGAGAAGTGTAATATTGTGCCATGCTTTTAATTGCAGAAATACATCCTTCCCCTCATTATGGGGAGCCGAGAGGACAAGAAGCATCTGCAGAGGATGGAAAGCAACATTGCAGCAATGAGTGGCACGCTGACACAGACAGGTGAAGATTAATATCTTCATCACTTTCTCTCTCCTTAACATTTTCCCTCATTTATCTGTCGCCAAAATCGGGGGGCCCTGCACGTTTTTAACAAATGACGCCGCTGTCATTTCGCTTTAATTTGAAATTGCTTGTTTACTGTCAGGCTCGGGCTCAATTAATTACGTTTCGCTGAAAAGCTCTTAACCTCGGAATATTAATGAGGAGTTGGGAAATGACAACTTTTCTCAACCCCCCTCCCCATTCCCTTTCACTCCCCCCCTTCCATCCATTTCCCCATGCAACAACCTCACCCCCATCCGAACCTCCACTGCCATCATAATCTGCCACCCTCTCCCCTGTAGGTGGGCAGAAAGTTCATTTTAATTTAGTGTGTGTGTTAGTGTGTGCAGCATGGCACTGTGTGGCTGGGCTCAGCATTGGCCCTAGTGTGATTAAGTGCACAGTGACAGGTGCGGCTCCCATGTTGGACAGGTGAAGAATCTCAACCTGGCTGTCAGACGTGGGGAGAGGAAGCGGGGAGTGAGATGCTTTTCCAGCTCTTTGTCACTATAATTAAAAATCCAGGGAGGCGTAAATGAGAGGGGCACTCTGAGAAACTTGGGTCTTGTTAGCAGTAGTGTTAAACTGGCGTGTGTTTTCACCTGAGAGGTACCATCCCAATTTCAAATAGGTGCTTTTCTTTTGAGATTAGTTTGTAGTCCAAGTTGTTAAGGCGTGTGGTTGACAAAAACACAGTGGTTACATACTGTCTGTCATCAATTTATTATTAAAACTCCAGGACTACTGGAAGTCTTGGAATTGTATTCATAAACAAGTACAGTAGTCCCTCACTTATCGCGGGGGTTAACTTCCAGACAGACACCCCTGCGATAGGTGAAAATCCACAAAGTAGGGAGGTTATATTTATTTTAGTATTTATATATATATATATATATATATATATATATATATATAAAGGCTTTATAAATCCTTCTCCCACACTTGCAATGTTCTTAACTATGTTCTAAACACTCAAAAAGAGCACAGCAAAAGAGAACAGACAGACTGATGCTATGGTTACTGAGCCAGTCAGCGCCTGGGGGTGGACTGGCCATCGGGAGCTCGGTTCGGGTCGGGTCGACTCAGTTCGGGCCGCGCTTGATTATTTTAAATAAACAATCCATGATGCTCTCTCTGGTATCCGCCTCACTTAAGCTCCCACAGCAATGATGGGGAAAGACATACCCCACACCCCGCCTCTGAGGCTGACAGCCTCAGAAAAAGAAAGGAGGGGGCCCCTTGGTGATCACTAGCGGCTAGGCCACCGGGAAACAATGTGTACAATCTTACATTGAAAACCCACAAAAGAGTGAGTCTGCGTCAATCGAACTGCGAAGCATTGAGGGGCTACTGTACACAATTTGGTGGAAATATACATTTGTATAAATTTATTCTATACATTTTAATATTCAGAAAGTGACAGGCATCTGCAGATGAGCTCTGTGCCCTTTGTAAGACTTCGCTTGCAAAACTATACAGACATGCACAAGACCTTCGTCTGCACATCCTTTGTTGGATTTTTCCTTTGAACTTCAACTAAAAACAAATTTAGAATTTGCGTTTCCAGCTCCCATCAAGGCCTCACAGATGAAAATATGGCTGTTATCTTTTTATTCAGTCACACCCATTCTAATGTTGTCTCGGTGAGCCAGGTAGGTGGAAGGTGGAAATTGTGTGAGATGGCTTGCAAGGTGTGTCACCCTGAATCTGATAAACAAATATATGCTGTTTTATGGTCATTTTCTCCCAACTATGCAAACGCATTTACCCTGGATGTTTTACTGCCTATTCTTGCCCTACTTATCACTTTTTGGAGATTTGCCAACCTGCACACCCCATTCAGTTTCAGTGAGGACAAGATTACAGAGGAAAGTCCTCATGTTTTGTCAGTAAGAAGGTAAAACTCCACTATGACAAAAGGAGGGGAAGGGAGGACACTGGTCTTTTCTTGAGCCAATGTGTAGAACTAATTTGCTATGACTGCAGTAGCCAAGCTGCTATTGTAGTTAATGACTGTTGTAGTTAACAGTTGGGGAGAGGGGTTGCAATTACACTGAGTTTTCTCCCCCTGCTTTTGCCTTTGTCGCCTTCTCGCTTTTGCTCTCTCTCTGCTGCACTGAGTAATAGCAGCCGACTGCTTTACTGCTGCCAATTGCTTGAACCCCCTTTTGTTAAAGTTCATGTATTTCTCTAGTGCCAGGCGCAATGAGGTGATGTATCCTTCTGAATGGGGACTACATTAGTCTTTCTCACCAGGCCCAGCTAAGAGTAAGGGCCTTGACTCCCATTATGATTTGCCTACAACTTCACACAGACAATTAATGAATGGATCTTGGATCTCCTTCAACGCGCTCAGGCTGTAATGGAATTGTGTGGCTGTTTGGGCACTCTTTGTTGGTGGGAGCCATATTGGTGACCAGCTGGCCATTAAAGACAGAGACAAGCCTGGACATATGTAGTGTACATTATAGTGAGGAATTTACTGAATAATTTACTGAATACACAATGTGCACCCTCCACGCAGCAGCTGCAAGCTTCACAGATCATCTTGTCTCTGATTCTCTCGCTCACCCATACACACACACATGCACTCACACACTTCCTCTTTCTGATTCATGCCTGGCCAAAATCTCTGACTGTATTAATATTCTTGGCTCCATATCTCTGATAACTTGGAAGAAGTTGCTCATTTTTGTTGAGTGTCTGAGCAGGACAAAGGAGTCAACTTTGTAGAGCGACATGGAAGTCTTGGGCTGTGAGCCGTTTGGCTGAAGTGGCTGAAAATACAGTGGCATCGGTAATTTGCAGGCACAGCATTATGAGCTGCCAGAGTAACCCACACATCTGGATAAGTTGTTCTGTGGTGAGGTGGATTCAAAGACTAATAGGGCTGCTAGCGGTTTAGAGCGCACACCCTGTTACAGTAACACCTTTTTAAGCAGGGGTAACTACTATTTCTCTTCTATAGCCGTCTTCAGAAAGGTTGGTTGCACTCTGGCTCACAAACCAAGAAACTCAGATTTTTTTTTGCACAGTGGTTTTTGGCCCCGACCAGCATCGCTCTAACTTGTATTTTGTTCGATTCTTCAAGCCTGAAATGATCAAAAGCTTCGGCACCCCACCTATATTGATACAGCTCCACCCATTTAAACACAGGTGTCACTAAAAGATATTAATGTCTTTGAAAGATCAAATATTTTGTTTTTTTTTCTCCTGTGTTAGTTTTTCAAAAGACACCCAGCTCCCAAGTCAAGTTCTGTGTTTTGTCCCAGTCTGGGTTATTGTAGGAGGAGGGTTCTTTACATCCAGTCCAGCCGGCTGCAGCTCAGGCTTTTAACCATTGGCCTGACAACCTCAGCAGTGGACCACCACAATATCTGTTGATGTTAATCCTATTAGGCTTGATTTAACACTTTACACGCCCATGATTTATATGAATGTTTATTGGTTTTCTGTAATATAATCAGCTCAGGGAAACTTAATGCATTGTTTGGTAATACATGCGTGACTGGAAGCAGGGGGCAAAAAAAAACTGTGCCTGGTGTTATTTGAAATCATACACCTTCGTCCAACACCAACACTTGAACTAATTCAATCTTCAAAGTCAATGGAAAAAGAACAATATTTATTAGGATTAGGAGGGACATTTTGTCTGGCAGCCTCCTCTAAAATGAAAGCCTTGTTTTTTTTTTCCTTTGTTGATCGTTTGAGGGTTTAAGATGCATTAGAAGGCAGTGTCTGGGTGGATAATGGAAGGTTAGAGACTGTTATTTAATTTAAGTTCAGACACTAGAGATTAATACCTCCATCCTATGTGGACCCCTCCCTTCTCTGCCCCTACCCCAACGCCTCAGACCAAAAAGATGCAACTAAAGGTACCGGGTATTAGCTTTGATTATAGTTCTTCGAGGACAGCTTTGATCAGTGGCACAAGTTAAGCCTACCAGTTCTCTCATCACCTCTAGGAAGAGAATCACTTTGGTGTTACTAATGTAACCTCATCAAACATCCCACTTTAATTTCTTGTGGAGTTTATTGTTATTCTGCTTGTTTTTCCACAGTCAACCAACTGCAGCAAACTCTGGTCTCTGTCCAGGAGCTCCTGATTCAGCAGCAGCAGAAAATCCAGGAGCTTTCCCAGGAACTGGCTGCAGCTGAGGTACAGTAGTCATTTCAACAGCAACTCATCCATCACATCATGCAAGTAGCAACATTATTGAGGATAAAGTACAAAATTGTATTATTAATTTATGTTAGCTTTTCATCTACTTCTCTAGTTATGCTAGGTGACTTGAATAACAATTTATCTTTCTTTGTTTTCCTTAATTTGGCATGTGATTGCACATATCTGCATATAAGTCCTTATGACCTTGGTGAAAACTAACAACAGGACAACAAAACAACTTCACAAAGTTTCAACAGGATATTTTAAGTTTATGGCGTGATTGATGTATTTTAAGGAAAGCTGGACAGGCACTAACTTTGAAACTGCAGAGAAGCTCAATAACATCAAGTTGCAGGTTAAAACCTTAGATTGATGAGAGAGATTAGGCCTCTCATGGCCTCTGTGTACTAAAATATTTTATTCTACCCAAGTGGTAACTATTCAAGACAGACAGCATTATTATACCGTATATCATCAGAGTACAAGGTACAAAAAAATAAGGTGGATCTCATCACAGAACCATAATCTTTAACCATGCCACCTTGATTTTTATTGACAGTGTCCATAATCCACTCAGAATGTTAAGTGTTTTGGGAAATCCCACTGAGTGATTGTTTTAAAAACTTGTGTGCAGGAATGAAATGTTGCTTGATTTTTATATAGCACTGCTCATAAATTGTTTTATGATCTCTGGTACCTAAAATTGCTTTGAAAGAGACGGTCTTAGACAATGTTTTATGTCCACAGCTTGTTAAGCACGTGGGTGTATAAACGTAGCATCTGGATATCACAGGAAAACATATGTGGTAACATCTGCTTTGGCACAAAAGAGGAAGAAAAGTATGAATCTCTTTCCTGAACCAGGTTCATCAAAAGATGACGACAAGTAGCCCATTTTATGTCGTTTTAAGTTCTGAGCTGTGCATTATCTTTGCATGGTGCGGAAAACAACGATGGCCAAATCAGCACATGCTTCTCAGCCAGACAAGAGATCCAATTTGAACAATGAGTTTTATCCAGTGCAAAGGGACAATGGATCTTATTTCTTTTCATTTGTCATCACTAAATCACAGATTGGATTAAAAAGTCCACTTCATTTGCCATGAGTGCCTTGTTGGACAGCAGTAGTGTATAAAAAGTATATTTCCCATCAAAACACCCATTAAACAAATCATAAACCCTACTTTATAGTTATAGTGTTGATCTTAAATTTTCCTTGTGAGTCGGCACGAGGCCTACTGTTGTCTCAGGCCATGAGGGAAATTGGGAAATTGTTTTCAGGTCCAGGATGTTTGATGAGAAACACATGTTGGAGCCGGAGAGCTACTTATCATGCACCGTTTGCGGCTTTCAGGGTTTGCTGCACTACGTTGCTTAACGTGCGCCACGCTTAGCAATTATACCTCTCAACACGGAAATGTGCCTTTAACCCAAAACACATGGAGACTTCTGTTTCCTCAGCTGCTAAGCAAACATTTCTCATAGTTTGAAACCGCTCAGTTGCGGTGTGGGTCTGCTGTCCCCAAAGTGGGGACCTCATTATGGAAGTGAGCTTAAACAGACTGGCTCATGTCCACACATACGCACACCCAGAGAACACTGGCTGATGCAGCATTATTCCAGACGTCACTGTTTTCTTACTTATGATTCTGTGAGAACGTGCTGCTGTGCAGTATCATTGGCGTTGAGGGTAGACTTTGCCTTGGGAAGATACATCCTTGATGTTAAACAGCCAACTCTATTTCTGCCCTATTATCATTACAAATCTGCCTGTTAACTGTGTTTGCCCTGCTGTCTCAACTCACTGATCGTTCTCTTTATTAGTGGATACTACATAGAAGATTAGAAACCGTCTCCTTGCTTAGAGAAGATAAAGTACCAGTGGGAAAGAGCATAAATAGAGTGAAATCAATTGCGCTGTACCAGTGTTTCGACTCAAAAACACTGCTCTGGGGACTTCCATATGAAACTAATTCCATCATAAATATACATGTGTTACGGGAAAAAAACAGACTGTCTGCCAGCGGAGTAACTGGGAATTAATTTGCCTTCAGACACTCTTAAACAAGGCTTGTTAAAGATCTTATCTCGCTGCTAATGGTCCAAAGGCATTTATCTTCATTTAGCCAGATGTGCTGCCATCCTTGGATGCTGCTGGATTTGTTTTGTTTTTTTTCCTTTGCTTGTAATATATATTTTTCTTCCTTTTTTTCCTGAAACACTTAGTTAGCCAGCAGAAATGGGCCGACCCCTATTACACCCAGGCACCCACCCGAGACATATTAGTTACAAGGCTTTTAAACCAGTTAGGGGAAATCTCGCTGTAAACAGTATTTACTCTGTAAAAACACAGCCAGCCTGAACGTTAGTGGTTCATCATTTTATAGGTTGTACCTCATTGATAGGCTAAATACGTTATTTTGATTTTGGTAGGTTGGCTTATTTGTTTAGTGATGTATTTTTTCCATTCTGACATGTTTTTTTTGTTTAATTAATTTAGTACAAAAGGAAGTGTAAAGTGGACGGTATGCCCTGCACTTGTTAGACTATTATTGCAGGTCACGTACAGTTCAACGCAAGTCTGTCAGTCAAACACCAGAAACAAGACACACTTAGAATTTTCCATTTTTTTATTATTTGGTGTTTCTTCAAGGAAAAAGGAAGGACTTTTGAGGTCAGATGCTTTTTATCCAAGAGCAACAGCTGTATGCAGACATTGATATTGATTTAAAGTGAACAAGAATAATTGTAACACCTACAGAACCGTAACCTTATTTGCCCCCAGGATGCCAAAATGTTTTGTTTAACCACATGGAACCAGAAAATAAAAATGGAATTAAAGCATTTTGTTGCACAAAATACATCTCAGTTATTATTATGTAATGTTTAGTTTCAAAAACGGAAGATATGTATTTTAGAGATGTTTTTAAATATGCAAATAAACAGTCAATAAGATTCCAATCGCTGTCAAAAACCTAAGACTTTACGTAAGTGAAATGTGAAACAGCAAGAAGTCACACAGGCATCAATAAGGATGGCCAAGAGAAAACAAACAACACTTATTTAAGTTGAAGACCAAATAAGAATCAGTGTGCATCAGCTTGATAATTGCAGAGGTTAAACATTTTGACCAGCAGTTCTTGAAACGTCACATCTTACACACTTGTGTGGTCTGTTGGATATGTGTCAACACTACAGGTGGAGCTTTTAAAGTTGGCATTCTTCAATTTTCTGCAGTCACTGATACCTCCAACATTCAGCCTTCACCCAAACACCTTGTGCACTTAACACATAATCCTCACACAATGTGTGCGTATACACACTGACATAATGTATCTCAGAGCTGAAACTCAGTCCTGGCCCTACATTTAATTAGGTTTCTTCAGACTTAATAAGACATATGTCAGAGTTAGTGTTGTGTGACAAGCCTTGATGGGAGATATTATATGGTGCGGCTCTGTAGATAATGCATATTATGAATGTAGCTAGTGGTTTACGTGTCGACTCAAAAGGCTTCTTTTCTGTTAGGTGGCATGAATGAACAGAAGTTATTACATTTCAATTACTTTGAAAAATATGCCCTTCAAGCGATTTTGTGCCAGGGAAATTTTTGACTCAGCCTTTAAAATAATTAATATTTTCACCCAAAATAGGAGAGAGAAGCAGATATGAGTCTTATTGCCTCCTTGGGGAGGTGAGGGATTAAGATGGTTCTAATGAGGTGACGGTTGTAATAAGAGTGTCTTTAGCAGGCCTCCAATGCACCGCAGCTCCAATGAACACATCTTCTTATCAGGGAGGTTTAGAAGCTGATAAGAGCCTCCCCCCAAAAAAGGGAGAAACTCCTTTTGCTTCATCTTCTTTTTCTATCTCCTTTCACTTCTCCTCCTCTTCCTTCCTCCATCCGCTGTAAATGAGTCTGATCCCTTTCAGATGTGATTCAATTAATTTCTCTTAGATTTAATTACAAGCGAAAGAGTCCAAGTTATCCCTCTCTCCTCGATAGGGGGTCCACGCTGCCTAACAAGCTTCCTCTGGTGAGTCAGGAGAGTCTTAATTACAGCTTTTACTTTCCTTTTATCCCACTTTTCCCCCTGTCTGCTCCTTCTAATCCCTTCTGGTTCCATCCGTGTATCGTCTAGCTCTCAAATGTTTTTGTGCTTTTTACTAAGGAGTTGACTACGAAGTGTAAGGTACTTCTACTACTTTACTGTTTCCCCAACAGTTTAGGGTTATGGTCAGCTAATGCTTTCTCATTGCACCAAGTACATTATCCCTGGGGTTCCCAACCCTGGTCCTTGAGGAACACCATCCTGCCTGTTTTAGTTGTATCCCTGCTTTGACACACCTGAATTGAATCAATGGGTGATTAACAGGCTTCCGTAGAACTTGATAACGTAATTAAATCACTGAATCAGATGTGATGGAGCAGGGAAACAGCTAAAACATGCAGGATGGTGTTCATCAAGGACCAGTGTTGGGAACCCCTGCAATTGTGAAGTTATGTTTTTTTTTTTCTTGTTTTTCCTGAATATTTTTATGGTAAACACTGTTTGTACTGATCCTCTTCTGTGTTGCATTACATTTTCAGGTTATTGCTGTTCTAATCCTTACTTATTTGGCATCTATTAGTCTGCCTCCACGTTTTAGACATGTTTGTTTCAGATGTTTGCAATCTAATCTTTCTTCTTTATCTGAGTTTTCAATGTTATTTTTTAGCAAATGTTACACGACCCAAAAATAAATAAATGCTTTTGATTTATGATGCTTTTTGTCACCAGATCTTTGCCAAAATTTGTCCTTTATTTTATTATATTTGATTCCCATAGAAAAGGCTTCAGAGTCAGATTTTCAGCTGTAATTTGCCATTCAAATACCTTTCCATTCTACCCTGTAGCATTTCATGCTACACCAGTGTATTTGTCTTTGTGTGATAACACAAGCCTCTGATAAAAGAGCAAAAGAACAAAACACTGCTGAGCTTTGGTCTGTCTTTATGAATGTGTCCATTGTTCAAGATTGCCATTATCCAAACCACAGCACACTGACCTAATCTTTTCTAGGCAGTATGGAAAATTATGTAAAAACAGTGTAATTCACACTCACTGGACTTCCTGACATCAGAAAACGTGGCTTCAGCAGAATTGTTTGCCTTCCTCTCTGTCATCAAACCCAGTAGGCAGTTGCTAAAGTTGTTATGGTGACTGATGACTTGACTATACACAAACATGTGGCTTTTAGCATTTGCATTTGCTATATTTGTTTACTTGTACTATCCTTTCATGAAATAAGGTTTAATATTTCCTACGGTTGTGGAAAAGGCTAAACACGCACAGTGGTTTTGTGCTGTGACCCTTCAGATGACTTGAACAGTTCATGTTTGTGTTTTTGTGTCAGTGACAGTTGTGTGTTCATCTCTTGTGTTTTTATACAGACTTCGTCCTCAACCAACCGCATCCTAGACAACCAAACAGTTGGAGACCTGAAGGCTGAGATTTCCTCTTTGAAGGGTTTACTGCTCAGCAGGTAAAGTTATTCAGACCCCCGTCACATGAACCAGTCCAGGTGTGTGGTGTGCGAAGAGTGGGTGTGTGTAAAGATTTAAGACGTGTCGTTTTTGTCATTTTCTGAGTGGTACGCTCTTTCAGGAGCTGCTCGAGTAAAACTTCCTCGTTCTCCTCATCCTCTTCCTCCTCCTCCTCATCAGACTTTGTAGGAGAGGAACTCGCAGTGTAATTAATGCATAGATTAAAGTAGAAAAAATATTTTGACTGAAAACTTTTCTACGCCTGTAGACCCCCCACCACACACACACACACACACACACATTTGAAAGCTTTTGTCTGCATATAGGCCACTTCTCAAAGGTTTTCACATAAAGAGAAGTATAATGTGTACTGTGTACATGACCTTAGTAAAAGTACACAGTATAGTGTTCTCTAATGGAGTGATGTCATTGTAAGAAGACTTTAACCTGCATCAAGACCAATGTAATTCTGAAGGAAGTTTTAACAACTTTTCTCTAGTTTACTTTTATGTCATTCAGTGTTTTCAATTGAGGGATTATCTGATGTATTTAAAATAAATTATAACACATGAAGTAATTTGCAGAGTATGAATCAACTTAAAATTAATATTTTTTTTAATTTGCCTGAATAACAGATTTCTTCTCTGAAACGATTATTTCATTTTGAAGGGATTATGATTACAGGATTTCAACTTGTGGTCATTTAATACTATTTATTTTTCATATTTGATCATTTGTTAAATTCCATTTATCACAGTACAATTACCTCTCACTATGATTCTAAATGTACACAAGTTTATCTCATCCAAACAGCCAAAGTCTCTTATTATTGCTAAAACATTGTGTTCAGTGGTGCTTGAAAGTTTTGTGAAGCCTTTATAATTTTCTATATTTCTGCATAAATATGACCTTGAAGCATCACACACGTTCAAAATTAATAAAGAGAACCCAGTTAAACAAATGAAACAAAAATATTGTACTCGGTCTTCTTTTTTTTTTTTTTTTTTTTTGAGGAAAATGATCCATTATTACATATTTATGAACAGATGAGCCCAGCCAGCTCTTGTCACCTCTTCTTGTGGGATGTGGGACAGGCAGGGGCAAAATCCTGGACTGTCCCACCACCCACATCGGGATGGTTGAAAACACATTGTTTTTTTACCCTTTTAATTTTTAAAGACAAGAAAACTTCATTGCAGTGACTGAAGACTTTAATCCATGTCGATTTCACTTGGTTGTCCATAAGACAACCTCGAGGAGAGAGCTGGTTGTCCGAGACAAAATAAATTGTCTTGGACAAACAGAAACTGCTTATGTTGACCCCTGTTATGACTTTACAAGTGGGACAATGATGGGTTCCTTCATCAGTAATATTTTCTGATCTTCTTGCTCAAGAAACATACAAAATTATGAAAAAAATCACCAAAGATCAGAGAGCTTTCTGTTTAATTCCTCAGAAAAGTTGTTCAAATGCCAAATTAACACCCATTTCCACTGCACTGGTTTGTTCACTATTGTGATGCTGGTGTTAAATCTAAAGCTGTGCTGATTGTGAGACATGAATGGTACTGAATCTAACCTTGCTTGATTGGTTGTAGTGAAACATCAGAAAATGCACCCCATTCAGTCAAATGCTGTACATACTGTACACTCAGCTGCCTTTACATAACAGGAATGCAATGTGTGTTTAAAAATCACTTTGGCTTTAAGTGTGTGTATTTTACTTGGAGGGATGAGTTTCTGAGAAAAATGTCCAAGAATAAGTCATTCATTGTGCACACACCTTTGTACAGTACAGCACACGCAGTAAAGAATGCAGTATCGCATTACTTTTGCAAACAGAAGTTTGCATTTTTTGTTTTACCTTAAAGCATGCTGCAGCCTTCAGTTGGCCTACTGTGTGTTACGAGTTTTACTGGTAACCAGTGTAACATACAATATGTGCATATCTTTGAAGGACGACTGTATAAAAGAGAAATTATAAATGTCAACTAAAATGTATTTTGAATAAACTTGAACGTAAAGTTTTTATTGCATTTACATTGTTATTGTGGCACGGTCTTGCTGTGTGCTCCTTAGTCTCTACCTATTCTGTCTCAATCTAATCAGGCCCAGCCCAGCTCAGTTAGGCCCATTAGCATGCATGATTATGTATCCATGTCTATAATGAGGCCTGAAGAAAGAGAAAAAACACCAAGGACACAAATTGCCTCAGAAGTGTCTGGTTGAGCATGTTTTGTTCTCCCTCATACATTCTAATCAGCAATAATCCTTTTGTCATTTGCTTTCTTAACTTCATCTCAACTTTCACTGAGAGTTTCCTGGCAGCAGCTTGAATCAAAAAGTGCCATCTGTCTCAAAACTTGTTGTCTTCCTGTTCAGCTGATCCAAATTGTCCCAAAACTGTTTTCTTTTAAACCACCAGGAAGTGCAGAAACCATTCAAAGCTGTCTTTTTGATCTTAAAAAGCACCATTCTTTGTAATAAAAAAAAAGAAGTGTTTGAACATCTTTACCAGGTGTTATGAACATCTGGCTGTTTGCTGGAATAAACAAAATCTTCAGCTGTAATTATAGGAAGTACATAAGCTGCTTAGTTTGTGGCTCATGTACAATGTAAAGACGTGGTTGAGTCTAGTTTGTAAGTGCCTCAATAAGAAAGTTGTACAGTAGCCCCTCACTTATTGCAGGGGTTATGATCCAGACACCCCCACGATAAGTGAAAATCCACGAAGTAGGGACGTTATGTTTATTTTACAATTTATATATATTTTAAGGCTTTATAAACCCTTCCCACACTCTTGCACTGTTCTTAGCAATGTTCTAAACTCTTTAAATGCTTTGAAAGAGTACAGCGTAAGAGAGCAGACATTACTGAGCCAATCAGTACCTGGAGTTGAACTGGCCATCGGGAGCACCGGTAAGAAATGGTTTGTGAAATGCCCCGGCTCTGTTCAGGTCGCATCGGCTTGGTTCGGGTTAAGGCTCGATTCAGGTCACGTTTGATTATTTTAAATAAGCAATCCATGCCACTCACTCTGGTATCTGCCTCATTGAAGCTCCCACAGCAGCGATGGGAAAAGACAGACCCCACCCCTGCCCCTTCTTTCTCTTTCTGAGGCTGTCAGCCTCAGAAAGAGAAAGGAGGGGGCCCCTCGATGATCATTGAGCAGCCAGGCCACCGGGAAACAATGTGTACAATCTTACGTTGAAACCCTGCAAAAGAGTGAGTCTGCGAAAGTCGAACTGCCAAGTGTGTTGGTATTTTTATATTCCCTGTTGTTTATTAAATTCTCTGTTATTTTTTTTATATCTTGTGTGATTCCTTGTGTGTATGTTCCTTTGTGCTGAAACTCTGGCACAACAATATCCTGCTGGATCAATAAAGTTCTCTCTTATATTATCTTATCTTATCAAGGGACTACTGTACCCAATTATGTCTGATAACCATGTTTAAAAAGCTTGTTTTACATATTGTGATCACATTATGGTTTTTGATAACATTTTGTTTGCCCCCCTTCAGAAAACAATTCCCTTCCACCCCTGCTATTCCTAAGATCCCATCGTGGCAGATTCCACTGAAGCCGCCTTCAGCGTCCGGACCACCGTCCATTAACCACACCAACAGCAGCAGTGACATCTCCCCTGTCAGCAACGAGTCCTCCAACTCCTCCCCTGTCAAAGATGGACACCACAGCCCCCAGGATGCACTGGGAGGGCCAGATGGAGCTCATGCTAACAACGATGATTCTAGCGCTTTGGGCCCAAGCACATCACTACCACTGGACCAGGTACGCATGGAGGTGCAGGGGGAGGAGGAAAAGAAGGAGGAGGATGGTGATGTTAGTCATGTAGAGGAGGTTTTAAGCATGCAGACTGAAGATCGACTAGGTGGCGATGGACAGATTAATGAACAAGTAGACAAACAGAGGCGACCCGAGGGTGCCAGCAACGAAAGCGAGGTTGATTAGCCGTCAGCAGTGAGCACAAAAACACTCTGCAGAACAACACTGATCCCTGCTTGTGTCTCTCTGCTCCTTGACTCATACACAGTTTATTTTTTTAATCTAGTTTCCCCGTCAGTGTCTGCTTCCCTTTTTTCCCCCCACATTGAGCAAACTGAAAAGTAGATATGAATGGAGGAAGATCCACAACTGACAAATATCAGGGTGTTTAGTGACACATGGCTTACCACAATTTACTTTTGATCATGCAAACAAAACAGGCTGCTAAGCCGAGGCCCACAGAGAGATGTTCCTGTAAAAAAGAGAAATGACAAGTGATAGTCAAATCACACCAACTTTAAAAGCTCGTGTACAACTTTAACAGCCTCTGACCAACTGCTTTTAATGTTCACGATCAGATATTTCACAGCTCAGCCTTGGTGTCCTTGTAATTCTTGAGGTTCTTGTTCAGAACAAAGAGTTGGTGCTGTGTGGGATAGCTCTGCTGTGTAACTCTGGGTCAGGAATCATATGTTATCTCAGTCTGTGAGCTTCCCGTGAAGCATTTTCAGCGTTTGCCTCCACTTTGATGGCTATAGGACAGGACAAGTTCTTCCAGGGCCGGAGCTTTTAGCCTCTTTTATGTGTCCTTTCACATTGGTGTCAGTCTGTCAATAATTCACAAGGCCAGCAGGGTGGCATTTGGGTGAAATAAAAGCCCTGAAATTTGAGATTAGAATGTGATGACGGGCTTTGTTCCATGCCGGTGTCAGAGTGCTCATATGCTCAGAGGAGGGGAAGATAAATGTTTTTCACCCCCCCCCCCCCCCCCGCTTTCCTTTTTTTCACTGAGGGCTGAATTCTGCATCTTTACAAGTGCATTTGTGCGTGGCAGGCGAGGAGGTCCAGACAGTCTGCTGAGCTATATATGTGTCTCCAGCAGGGCAGCTGATTTGGTTTGTGAAGTATGTTAATAATCAAATGATCAACAAATAACAGATGTATTAGTTCATGCGGCTTGAAATGTCAAGGAGGCTAAAAGCGGAAATCTAATACAGAAAGCCCAGTTGCATCGTATTATTTTCTGTGACAAACCCTCCGGTCCAAATTACGTAGGGCCTCCTACAGTGAGTAATCTTTACAGAAAACGGCAACAATATTTTGTAATTAAGCTGCAGTAAGACACAAGCCCTGCCACAGATGGAAGTTGCAGAACTTGTATTACTTTTTTTTTTCTCGGTGTGGAGGTGGATGGGGAAGTAAAAAAAAAAATTGCCCCATGATTGAAAAGGAAAGTAATAAATGAATACTTGACTTATTGAATTACTCACTGTGTCTCAAGCTAACAAGAAAAGTCCATGACTGAGAAGAAGGAATATCGGCTGTTGAGCGATTTCCACCTCCATTGCACAACCTTCTCAGGAACACAGGAAAGGTAGAGGAACGCATCACATTTTAGAGTCTGACGTCCTGACCTATGTGTTAGGTTTTCCTATGCTAATTGAGATTAAATACAAAACAATAACAACTTTATAGTATACTGTAAATTTCAATTTTTTATGTATTTGAAAAAAAAAATTGTTCGTAAATGAATAGTTTTAAAAAAATGTTCAGAAAGTCACATTTCTACTGGATATTCAGTCCTTGTTGTTTCTGTAACAATATCACATATCAATATTGTAACGTATATAATTTCAACCATAAATGTAATAAATCTTGTTTGTCTCAAGAAGATTCTCTTTATTTTAAACAAACTAAACACGACACACAGTGCATGCTACTGTGTGTCAACATTAAGGACGGTCTTAGTTATGATGGGATGTTCATGTTTATATTGTGAAACTAGAAAAGAGCTTAAAATAAAAATCAGCTAACTTTTCCTGGAGTTGTTTGAGAACGTTCTTTAAATTTATTTTTAATGTTTGTGTCAATGTGGTTATGTTTCTGAAGATTTTCTTTGTGTTCAACTTAGTTTGGCAAACCTATAACAACTTATATTTACTGTTGGTTGCACCATAAAGGTTTTATTAAAGAGAGTTAAAAAGTAAAAATAAAAATAAACAAGACATTCTTGCATTTTTCTCCCCCAAAAAATTAAAAGACTAGAAATTTTAGAAAAGACATGTATCGCTTTATCCAAAATCAAAAACATGCAAATATAAAATATATTTTTTAGTGTCCCTGCTCTCCTGCAGGGTTGTCTTGTTTGATGGAGTGCAGAAGCAGATGAGAATATTATTTTTGTTTACTTCATGTAAAACCATGAATCAGTCAGAAAGCTTGACAGAGCAGGGACTTCCACTTTGTTCAGCTCTTTGTCCTGAAATGACTGAGTTGATCAAATACAGGTACCTTCATTTAATCTGTAAGTTGAGCACAAGTGCTCATCTTTTAGTTTCTGTTGCACAAACACTGCCTTCAAACCTAGGCTTCATGGCTTAATTTGTAGTGTTGTTAAGTTGAAAGCTGTTATAGATTTAAACTCCCTGTGTACAAGATTTACAGTGATTTATTGACTATAACGCCATGTATTTTTTCTGCACTTTATGCAACCATATTTCACATGTTTCATGTTGAAAATGATTTCACAGCTAATTTTACTTAATACGTACAGCTGACTAGTGCAAAGAGCTGGACAAGATGGAGAGTTGGGTTAGTATCATGATTTCAAAGACAAAGTAAATTGTAATAGGTGGAGATAATTTGATACAAGTCTCCTCTGCATCATGCGTACAGAGCATCACTTATAGAGTACAATGTACCAGTTGCATTATTACATAGTACTACTCACACCTAAACTAGAGTACTGTAAAATTTGTGAAACGTATCAAGAGTTACATGGAGGTAGATGGAGTGAGAATAGAATGAGATGGAGGAAGATGACTCGCTGTGGCGACCACTGAAGACGGAAAAGCCGAAAGTAGTAGTAGTAGTAACAAGAGTATGTTCTAATTCAACTTGTGTGACATGAAAATTAAAATGTTTATAAAGTAGCATCAGTATTGCTCTAAAATATAATTATCAGATATTTTACAAGTAAATGTACTACAAATAAAGTAGCTTACCAGGCTGTTTAGCAGTCTTTCAACAGTCATAGCATCTTCTATAGACAATATTGCCATACATTTCATGCTTTTTTTATTTGGACCAATTTGCTTCTTGCCATTTTCAATGCCTTTCATAAATTACAAAAGACTAAATCCTGACTCGGTGAAAACTTTTATACTGAACACTTGCAATTTCTAGTTCAAACTAACAACACTTGTTCACAGCTAAACAAGAAAAATCTAATTTTAAGGGATCATTTGGGCATACTTTACCTATAATTCACAATAAAACTGGAGATTCATGTGCATTACGAAAAGTATTGATTCATGTAGATTTGTTCAATTTGCCTTTCATCAGGAATTACACATCTTCTAAAGCGACAAACGTGTTCAGAAAACTTGTTTTCGCACTGCACAAGACCTACAGACGGGCTTTTATTGGAAGTTCATTTCAGTAGGAGTTCATTATACAGTAATTATTTATTCTGTGCCAAAGCATGTTGGTGTAGATATTTAGTCATTATGGATTTTTCAATCCTAAGACTTTGATAGAATGCAACTGGACCTCTTGTTCTCGTTTCACATTCGTACACACCCCTTCAGTTCTGAACTGAAACAAGACAAGAAAGCCACTTTTAAATTATCCTATTAGAAATGACCCAAAGTGTTTAAATGAACACACACTGAGTTACAAGCTGGACAACTCTGAATGATCATGTTTTATTTGATTTTTCAAAATGATTGTGTTCAAGGCTGACTGAAGCCAGTACAACCTGTTGTACACTGCTCACTACTTTTGCCTCTTGTCACTTAGTTGACCCTCACTGAAAACCTCAGAATACCATTATTTGTCAGATGGTTTATCAAAAATGGTGCAGACAACAGCAAAGGTATTTTGTTCAAGGTTTGCCCAACTAGTTAGCAGACATGTTATAAAGGGAAGCCGATAAGCAACACATGAACTGTCTGAACTTGAACTACAAGCAGTGAATTTTTGTGCACAATTTGCTTTAGACTGTGGACTTTATAACAATATAAAAAAGTTAAGGATTGGGGAAAATGCCCAAATATGCCACATAGTTTATAGTTGTGGTTTACCATGTATTAGCCAAAAAAATACTTATGTATTTCTTCATGCTGGGTATTGCCATGCAATGTCAAGTGTATGAGTTTAATTTATCACGGTCTAAATGATCAATAGTGTTTCACATATTGATGAGGTGTATAAACTTCTCAGAGGTTCAATACCACATCCCTTTGTAATCCATTAACCTCTCCCTGGAGTTCAGGCCAACCTTAGATTTATAGGGACCTCCAGTAATAAATCCACTTGTACATCATTTAGTGTCTTGGGGGATTTGCAGAGCATTTCTGTCTACAAAGCATCATCTAGTCTCATCTCCATTTTTAGGAGTCCCACCAACATCCACCACAGTTTGCATACCCAGTCAGGCACCTTGTGTGAATTTAAATGTGTTTCCTGGTGAGTTAGTTGGTGACCAGTGGCTCTCGGTGTGGTAGTGCAGTGAAGGATTGTTTGTCTACAGCAACACCTTGGTTTTGACACCATTTGGCTCCCCAGTTGGGATCCTTAACCTCATCAATCTTGGTGCTAAACGGAGAGCACTCAATAGGATAGTGTATCGACACGCTCTGAACTCCATTGTTCACTGGAACTGAGCACTCAGCAGGTTAGAGGGCTGAGTGTCTCCTCGGATCAATGCAAGAGTTGTTAGCCCATAGCAGCAGCAGTCAGATGGCAACTGTGGCTCTGCAGCACCATACACACCTTCTCTACTGATTTAAAACAAATCTGTGGGTCCTTGATTGTTGATCTTGAATGGGGGTACTTGACATCATAGCAACAGAGGTCTTCTTGAAGCATCAGGTTAACCAAACTTCAGGACAGGTAGGGGAAACTTCCTGTCATTTTCATAGGAGAGATCATGGACAATGCAGGAACAGGAGAACTGAGAATGAGATGGTCATGCTTCCTCTTCCAGCTTAAAGTGCTACAAGCATAGTCTTCGACAAAGTTTTTTTTTTTTTAACAATGCATTCTATCTAAGCTTGTAATTTTTTTTTTCGTGATGCATTTCTTTTTTCTTTACTATTTTTACAATGAAATATGGCTGCATGAATCACCTCCAAACGCCTTCTACAGCTGTCCCGCTAAAAGCAGCTTACCGTCTCTGAGCGGCTGCCGAACACTGGCTCCTTCTTGGTGAAAATGAGAACATTTGACAAGCCAAGGTCACCAAGGAACTTTGCCTGTATAAGGCTTCCATCGCAGGGCCCCACGAACACTGCAAAGTCATAAAGCACTTTGTCATCACTCGCTATATAAACTCTCAACAATCAAGTGGGATCACATTCCCCTCCCTCCCACCTCGTGTGGCCTGTGTCACTTGATTTTCTCTTGGCGCTGTTTCAAATCCAAATGGAAAATGTGGAGGCTGGAAGGCTGTGAAGGATGTGGGAAAGCTTTACTTACCTCACTGACAGGTAACGGAAGACGCTTGTAAGGAGTGAAGAGAATCAAAAGGAAGGTGGTAGGTTTTTATGAGTCGTCTAATAATGAGCCGTCAGGAGCACTGTGGCCATGAGAATACAAGTGGAGACAAGAGGTGGGGGGAAAATGGATGATGATCTTGTCCTGCCTGCACTGGGGAAGGGATTGGATTATCCAAAGGAAGGCCTGTCAGCCTGCTGAGGGTCCACGGCTGCAGGCAGAGCAGGGGCAACAGGTGCGGTACTCGCCAACGTTTGTGCAAATTACCCTAATCACTGGGCCCAACTGTGGAACACCTGAAGCGTGCTGGTGTTTGAGCAGACAGGAGAGGGGCGAGGGAGAAAAAATTAGGCATGAAAGTCCAGCTTCATCTTTTATATAGCGTTTTACATTCTCAATGAGTTTCATCTCGAGTTAGATTAGGTTTTAAACATTAGACAAAATGTTTCTTGGCATAGAGTTAGAATTTGAAAATCTGTTCTGTCCAAACTGTTAAAAGCAACAATTTGTGTGTGTGTCATAAAAAATGTTTTCACTTTGGTGAAAAGTGGAAAAGTTAATTTTACTGAAAACTTTTAAAACGTTTACATCTGTGTGGAGCCCCTAAAAGTGTCATTATGGATTATTTGTTAATTGTTGCACACAACAAAATGCTCTTTTGTGCGTATTAAAGTATCTAGTTACATCAAAATATTCTGTGCCCTGTTGTCCAAAAGAAGTTAATTTATGCTTTACCTCAATATTTGTATTACTATATTTGAATATACAGTGTAGCAATTTTGCATGTCTGTCTCAGAATTTCTACTAATGAATTTGTTCTGCAGGTTTTTGCAGATGTGGACAGATTATTCTAGTTCATATTACAAAGTGAGACCAGCCTGAGCAGTAACCAGAGGACAAAACCAGTGCTTTTTTTTTTTCCATTTAACCTTTTATTCATACAGATTAATCACATTGAGCCTCGGAGACTCATTTACAAGTAAGAACACGAGAAAATACGAGCTGGGAGGGGAGGTAAAAAATAAAATAAAATTGCATCTCGCACTATGTCCTAGCCAAGGCACAGTGTGAAAGTTGGAAAAAAGACCTCACACTTAAACAGCAGATATAATGACGTCATAATACCATGAGGAGGATGACGAGGGCAGTGAGTGGTCCTTGGACTGCCAGAAAGTTCCATAGTCCTGATAAGATAGCAGCGTCTATCAGCCGGCAGTGCTAGCTAACGACAGCTGATTTTTGCTGTCGCTCTTCCTGTGGCGTTATTTTAAACTGTCATATTATTTCTTCATGCGGTTTCAAATTTATCATCAGAAGTTTGACGAGCTGGAAACGTTTGCAAAAGGTGTCAGGTAAATGATTGGAATGTATAAAGTTTGTATGAAAGCTTTGATATCTAAGGAGCTACTTTTCGTTTTTTTACCATCACATGACATCTTTAATACTCTGCTCTTATAGTTGCCTGGGTATCTGAAACTAAACAGAAGTTTATGAGCAATGTGCATTAATATATGAAAGAACGAAGTTCAAAACTTACTGTACGGTTTAAACAGAACATGTTGACGATCATGAATGAAGACTCGCGCTGCTATAACATTACGAGGGGACAAAGGAATAGTTTGCAGCGTGCTTCATGTTCCTGAAATGATGCTTTTTTTTCCTTCCAAAGCAATAAATAAATAAATTGTAGCAGCAACTTCAATCCTAGGTTTGATACAAATGGAGACATGCCTGCTTGTCACCAGGTTTAGGCAAATAAAACTAAATTTGTTTAGCAAAACTAACCCTTTTTTAAAGTTGAACTTGTGTGAAGAAATAAATTGGAAGGTTGGATAAGTTTATACCAAACTATGAGAGGGAAGTACATTTTGTTTGCCAAAACAATCCATTCGGTAACCCAAAGATCCATAAAATATCATTACTTAAAATTGCTATTTACAGCAACTGTGTCCTCTTTTTGCATTTCGTTACTTGAAAATTGCAAAATAAAAAAGTTAGCCAGCTTTCCCTGAAGCACAGAAAAAGTACCTTTTGTATATGTGTGTTAGCTGTGTAGTCTTATTTCTTTAAATGTACTTGTGTGAGTAAGGTGTGTTTTATTGTAGCATATATAATTGTATTTAAGTGTACTTTTTACATTCAAACATCCAGACAGGACACGTAGCTTTGGAAATGTAGCTCAGAATAGCTTCTTTTGTAGGTTTCAGCTGTCAAAAGGCACAAATGTCAGACCCCCAGACGTGAGTTTTTAAGTGTAAAGAAAGATGACCTATGAAAAATGGGGGACGTGCATTTGTTGAGCTTGTCTTTCCAAATTGGCACAGTTTGTCCCAGTGAAATACAATCACTGTTTTCATGTCCAAAGGGAGAGGAGGAGTTGAGCAAGTGAAAAAAAGTAATCCTAAAATCCATCAGCGGATGCCCCATGTCTTGTTTTGGAAGGTCTGCGGTACTCTGAATTCTTCAGGTAACACAAACCCAGAGTAAATGATAGACTTTTACTATTATTAGCATCCGCAGAATCGTCCCAACCTTTGCCTCTTCATGCTACAAATATAACATTGCTGATGTATTCCCTATTAAATTACTGAGTTTTAACTCAGCAGTGGCGTGCAGCGTCTGTTATCAACAACCATAATGTGGAAGATTAGCGCACACATGATGCCCACCTGTTGCCCAGCTCTGTTTTATGAAGGTCACAGCTGTGATACTGAAACCAGTCTTTTTAAAGGCTGTTGTCGTGTTGATCTGAGGCTGGCAGCATTCAAAAGTCATTCAACAGAAATAAATCTCACTGTTATATTAAATTCATCACAGTTTTACTTTCAAGCGACCAGCCTCAGAACATCTCGGTCAAACTTTTAACTTCATTTGTATTATTTTGATTTTTAAGCAATAGTTTGTTTCTAACATTTTGAGGTTGCATACATATTTCCCACTTACTGAGAAGTCTGCTCAGTTGATAAACCTTTTTTTTTAAGTGAAAACTGAGGTTGAATAATGAACAAACCAATAATAATTACCTGAATATGAATATATTAGACTTCCATAGTATATTAAAACAATTTGACAGTTTTGGGTAATAATATTAATAATGAAGTTAAATTAGATTTACCAGGATTTGACTTCCTGCTTGGGTTCTTGCACAGACTAAAGAGTGCTGGAAACTGTCTGACTTTACAGCAGCGTTTTGTCTCTGCTTATGTTTGTTAATGTCTGTTCTTGTTCTCTTTCCAGATGAGTGCAGTTTATCTCAAACAAGCCTGTTAATAGATCAAAACACAAAGATATGACCTCATTTCCTGTTTGTTCACAACACTGCAAATTCAAGTTGCTCATTATTAACAAACGGTTTCCAAAACTAAAATCCAAACATTAGATGTTATGAGGCACAATTCAGTGGTCGTCTGCTTTGGTTTGAATACAAACTAGAGAAATTTGTGACTTGTAAAATGTTTTTTTTTTAATCCTCTAGAGGAAATGGCCTGATCGAAAGGCATCATCATTGTGTTTATAAAACAATCGGTTCGCCTTTAAAATATAATGTAGTACATCAAAGTTCATGCTCAATAATCCAGGTAAAAAAATCCAACAAAGTTAAATCAGGTCCTCTGGACAGTTTCTTTGTGTTGAAACGTTTCGTCCTTAATCCAAAGGACTTCATCAGTTCGAGCAGCCACGACAAAATGACAAACTTTCTTTCAACACAAAGAAACCATCCAGAGGACCTGACTTAACTTTGTTGGATTTTTTTACCTGGATTATTGCGCATGAGCTTACAAGTTTTGAACCATTTTGGCAATGGCTGCCTAAGAGGAGTCGATGGGGGAGAGGGTGAACTCCAGAAACCATCTTATCACCATAAAACTGGTTGGCCCACTATGCGAGTAAGCCACTTATGGGACTGAGTTTGTTGTGACTCCTCAGACTGATGGAGTCCTTTGGATGAAGGACAAAACGTTTCAACACAAAGAAACTGTCCAGAGGACCTGACTTAACTTTGTTGATTAATGTAGTACAATCATTTTGTAAAAAGACAATTGATGAAATTATTTTCTAGCAACATTAACTGCATTTGTATTCAATAAAGTGCTAGATTTAGAGAGCCAGTCCTGTACTTGAATCATTGTAAGTCTGAAAATTACACAAACTTTTTTTTTCATTCAACCTTTATTTAGACAGGTAAATCCCATTGAGCCTCGAGGACTCATTTACAAGAGAGACGTGTTGGTCTTTTTTATGCTTTGCCTGATTAAAAACAAATGTATCATCTGCAAACATTTAGACATGAACATTTGGGCATACATTTAATTATAAACATAAAATGTAAACATAAGTTAACCATGAAAAGAGCCTTGTGGGACTCCTTCTGAGCTTTCATGTTAGGACTTGATCCCATCAACTCAAATACATTTTTTGTTTGACTGATGAGAGTTGAGCCAAAGAAAAATTGAAGTGTTTCAGTATAGACATCATGAACATGATGACTGATGGTATAAAACACCTTTTTAAATCTTAAGAAACTGCTCCCACACAATTACCCATCAAGTAAACATTTTACTTTTTCCAGCAGGCACAACTTTGACTAAAGCTAAGCTGTATAGGTGTAACTTTTATCCAGATGACTTGTTTGTAACTTTGAAACCCACTTCTTTACAAGTTTAGACATAACCATGAGTATGCTGGTTTAGTGATAATTACCTGCATGATTAGAAAAAAAAAAGGAGTAATTTTTCCAGGTTTAAAAACTGAATTGCCTCAGATTTTGCTAGATTTAATGGGACAAACAGAAATGAGAAAATAAACATTGGTTTTTAGAAAGACATGCAAAAATGATACCCTCATGCCTTTTCTGACAAATCCCACTCAACTTCTGTAAAGCAGTTCAACTATTTTCAACCCATTTGATACTGCGTAGGGTTACTGTTACATAGAGCTGGTGCCCATATTTCACAGGACCACAAAACCACATTTTTATTATTATTATACTATATTAATCCCCAATGGAGAAATTAATTATCTGCATTTTTCCCTGCACACATGTGGAGCAGAGGGCTGACGTCCAAGGCACCTGGGGAGCAGCTGGGCATTAAAAGACCTTGAATCCTCGTGGCTCAATGAGACAAACCTGTATAAATAAAGGTTGAATGAATGAATGATCAGTGAGGTACAGAGGTGTGCCAGAGTGAGGTACATGAGGGTGGGGGTAGATGTGGGTTCTTCACCTACACCATCCAAATTTTTTGTGCCCATCTGGGAATTCAAACATGTGACCTCCCAATAAAAGATTCACTTTCTCCAACCTCTGCATCACTACTTCCCCAATATCATCCATCCATTATTTTCCACTTGTTCCAAAGTCAGGTCGCGGGGGAAGCAGCTTGAGCAGGGAGGCCCAGACAACTCTTTCCACAGCTACCTCTTCCAGCTATTCTGGAAAGATTCCAAGGCGTTCCCAGGCCAACCGAGAGACATTAGTCTCTCCAGCATGTCCTGGGTCTTTGCTGGGGTCTTCTCCTAGTCTGACATGCCTGAAGCACCTTCCTAGGGTGGCGCACAGGGAGCATCTTTACCAGATGCCCGAACCACCTCAACTGACTCACCTCGATGTGGAGGAGCAGTGGTTCTACTCCGAGTCTCCTGGATAACTGAACTTCTCACCCTATTTCTAAGGGAGAGTCCAGCTACCCTGCTGAGGAAACTCATTTTAACTTCCCCATTATAATAATACAGATGCTGACCATAAAATTAGAATATGATGAAAAAATTGATTTATTTCAGTAATTCTATTCAAAAAGTTAAACTTGTGTATTATATTCATTCATTACACACAGACTGATATATTTCAAATGTTATTTTAATGTTGATGATTATAACTGACAACTAATGAAAACCCCAAATTCAGTATCTCAGAAAATTTGAATATTTCTTAAGACCAATAAAAAAAGGATTTTTTGAAATGTTAGCCAACTGAAAAGTATGAACATGAAAAGTATGAGCATGTACAGCACTCAATACTTAGTTGGGGCTCCTTTTACCTGGATTACTGCAGCAATGTGGTGTGGCATGGAGTCGATCAGTCTGACACTGCTCAGGTGTCATGAGAGCCCAGGTTGCTCTGATAGTGGCCTTCAGCTCTTCTGAATTGTTGGGTCTGGTGTATCACGTCTTCCTCTTGGTTAAGGTCAGGCGAGTTTGCTGGCCAATTAAGAACAGGGATATCATGGTCCTTAAACCAGGTACTAGTAGCTTTGGCACTGTGTGCAGGTGCTATTCCTGTTGGAAAATTAAATCTGCATCTCCATAAAGTTGGTCAGCAACATGATGCATGAAGTGTCTAAAACTTCCTGGTAGATGGCTGTATTGACCTTGGACCTCAGAAAACAGTGGACAAACACCAGCAGATGACATTGCACCCCAAACCATCACTGACTGTGGAAACTGGACACTGGACCTCAAGCAATGTGGATTATGTGCCTCCTCTCTTCCAGACTCTGGGTCCTTGATTTCCAAAATAAATGCAAAATTTACTTTCATCAGAGAACATAACTTTGGACCACTCAGCAGCAGTCCAGTCCTTTTTGTCTTTAGCCCAGGCAAGACGCTTCTGATG
Source organism: Nematolebias whitei (assembly GCF_014905685.2). Classification (NCBI taxonomy): domain Eukaryota; kingdom Metazoa; phylum Chordata; class Actinopteri; order Cyprinodontiformes; family Rivulidae; genus Nematolebias; species Nematolebias whitei. The sequence continues at coordinate 34,212,663 of NC_056508.1, read as the reverse complement.
CTGTCTCTTGTTCAAGTGTGGCTTGACACAAGGAATGCGACAGCTAAAACCCATGTCTTGCATATGTCTGTGCGTGGTGGTTCTTGAAGCACTGACTCCAGCTGCAGTCCACTCTTTGTGAATCTCCCCCACATTTTGGAATGGGTTTTGTTTCACAATCCTCTCCAAGGTGCAGTTATCCCTATTGCTTGTACACATTTTTCTACCACATATTTTCCTTCCCTTCACCTCTCTATTAATGTGCTTGAACACAGAGCTCTGTGAACAGCCAGCCTCTTTAGCAATGACCTTTTGTGTCTTGCCCTCCTTGTGCAAGGTGCCAATGGTCGTTTTTTTGGACAACTGTCAAGTCAGCAGTCTTCCCCATGATTGTGTAGCCTACAGAACTAGACTGAGACCATTTAAAGACCTTTGCAGGTGTTTGGAGTTAATTAGCTGATTAGAGTGTGGCACCAGGTGTCTTCAATATTGAACCTTTTCACAATATTCTAATTTCCTGCGATACTGAATTTGTGGTTTTCATTAGTTGTCAGTTATAATCATCAACATTAAAAGAAATAAACCTTTGAAATACTGTATATCAGTCAGTGTGTAATGAATGAATATAATATACAAGTTTCACTTTTTGAATGGAATTACTGAAATAAATCAACTTTTTCATGATATTCTAATTTTATGACCAGCACCTGTAATATTCTAGCATGTATGTTTTTGGACTGCAGGGGTAAATCTGAACCTGTTGAAACTGTGTCATGTACATGGAGAACATGTAAACGCCACACTGCCGTAAAACCCTGGAACTCTTTGCTACAAGGTAACAATGCTAACAATGACGAAGCCCAACTTCTCTAAGTCCCATAAAAATTATGAAGCAAGAAAAGATTTGCACATCAACTGCAGCTTGAAAAAATAAGAATTGGCTTTCCTAAACAAAACATCACTAATAGATGCTGATGAGTGAGTGACAAACAGTACATAACACTAATGCTTGACAGTAACTTCTGTAGTAAATCGACTGCATTTTCTTTTATTATAAACTGTTTCTTGTTATCTCGGTTCAGTGTTCCCCTGTCATATGAGTCAAATATTACCTGTTCCCCTGTCTGAACAAATAATTTCTGTTTTGCTTCCACATTTGTAACCAAAACTTCATCTTTTTTCAGTTTGACCTGTGTCTGCTCCTCCTCATGAGCAATGAATGGCACTTCCTGCTATACGCAGTCGTAGGTTTTTGCAGTGTCTTCCTGTGACTGAAGCTCTACGGAATAAGAAGTTTAAATGCGCCCGATTGATGCAGGTGCATTGTGTGCACTTGGTAAATTCAAACGCTCTTGTATGTGCAAACAGACAAGCCACTTTAGGCTGCTTCATCATCATTTTCCTCCCTGCAAATTACAGTTGAAAGGCTTTCACATTATTAACATAAAAATGAGTCACACGGCGCCAGTGCCAGCGTCAAACGGTTTTACAGCTCTGTTGAACGCTGTCTGTTCTGTGTTCCAGCCGTCGGCGCGCAGCAGAAACACCATGTTGGACCATTTCGGCTTATTGTCAGCCAATATGCCAGGCTTTTTTCCCCCTGAAAGAAAATGATCTCGTTCCCCTCGGACTCGTGTCAAATTAAGCAAATTTACAGCTTAGCACTTAAGAACTTCTGGGTTTGCCAAGAAAGCGGCAGCAGCAGGCCTCAGTCTGCAGTTAGTGGTGCTGCGTTGTGGCAACTGAAGTGGGATGAGAATTACTCTGGCTTCTGAGAGAGAAGGATGGCCCGCCGGACTTTTTGCTGTAAGCGCTCTCATTTTGAAACAAATCTAAGACACGATTAAACACACTCACTCAAATGTATAGAAGTTTGGTCCATTGCTGAAGTAAACTACTTGAAGGATAATTGCCATGTGGCTACGAGCCAGCCTGAATCAACCGTTTTTTGCGCTTCTTTCTGGGTGCTGTCTGCTACTGGTTGTTTGTCCTGCTGGCAGAGTTGTGTTTAACTCTCAAGATGACTAATCTCAAGCAAAAGGAAAACTCGAGGCAAAGTAAAACAAATAGAACACAGTGTTTGGCATTTCTTGGTAAACATTTATGGAGCTCTGTTGAGAAGAGGTTAGTTTTTCACAAGCGGTTCCAACGGCCTCGGTGCTAATCGTTCTACTTGGTTCTGGTCGTGTTTGTTTTGTGACAGCTGCGTGTTTACCAATAACGTCTCGAACCTTCCTTCCTTTTGTGAAAATGTGTTAGCCCAAAAGCACCGTGTAGTTAAAATATCTAATTTTCAACACGTTTTTCATTTCTCAAGTGTCACAGACATTATAGGCCTTGTTTCACTGCAGATATTTTACCTTAAAAGTAGGGACTTCAAAGTTGTATTAGTGAGGGCTGTGTTCCTCTTCTGCTGTGGTGCATGCTGCTTCTTCTGTATAATGGTTAACTAGCAGAGCTTTTTCTAAATGGAATGCAGACTTCTGTGCGTTTCCTTTTTTTTTCAAGTCAAAATATAGTAGCTTGTCACTTGGACTTATCCATCAACTTCAATATAGTTTCCACACGTCTCAACCGGAAGTGTGCAACACCACTTTTCTGCCATTATAGTGGACAAGTGCTAGACGATGATGATCAAGATGGCTTTCAGACAAACCAAAACATTGATACCCTTGACCAATTATAGTGGACAAGTGCTAGACGATGATGATCAAGATGGCTTTCAGACAAGCCAAAACATTGATACCCTTGACCAATGTGCAAGAGAAAGATATGTCCAGAAAATTCAATTCAGTTTATTTATATAGCACCAAATCACAACAAAGTTGTCTCAGGGCACTTTACAGAAACATTCACATACATAGAAGCCAATTAGTAAAGTTCTCTATCTAAGGAGACCAACAGACAAGTTGAACCTTGGCTTCGTCACAGTCTCCCATCCTGAGCGAGCACAGTGGCAACAGTGGAAAGGAAAAACTCCCTTTTAAAAGGAAGAAACCTCCAGCAGAACCCGGCTCAGGACAAGTGGCCATCTGCTTTGATCGGCTGGTTTGAGAGGACAGGAAGGAGAGACGAACACAGAATGAATCACTGCTGTTGGGATTGATCCGTATGAGGAAGAGAAAGAGAACATGTCAGACGACGCAGACAAGTTGCCTCCGATCTCTTATTATGACATAGCTAATTATTTAGTGAAGACGATGAGTGCCTACACAATGAAGGAGTTTCACAGCCTCAAATCCATGGATGCATGTGCTCAGTGTTTTAACGGCTTTGTGAAAGACATACGAACTGAGAGCTAACTCGTTAAATAAAGGTTTAAACTCAACTGGCCCAACTCGGGGCTACAACCCAGGACATTCTCGCTGCGAGGCAACGGTGCTAACCATAAGCCATCGTGATGCCAGGAACACATTAACACTGATGACTAGGTCAATTTTGATGACATTTTGAGGCGTGCCAATGCAACTAATGCTCAAAATAACAAAATAGGTATATATGCAGGCAGAACGAGTGCTTAAAGTGGAGGTTTAGCATGTAGCATAGCTGAGCTTTATGCGCTAAGACTTTCTAACTCATGAATCGAGTATTCCAGCACACATACAGTTATACTCTGACATGGTTTAATAAAAGGATTAATATAGATTTTTTTAAATTATCTCCAGAAACCATCTTATCAACATCAAACTGGTTGGCCCACTATGTGAGTGTACTGCCTGTGGGACTGAGTTTGTTGTGGCTCCTTGGACTGATGAAGTCTTTTGGATGAAGGGCAACAAGTTTCAAGAAACCATCCAGAGGACCTGACTTAACTTTGTTTGATAGATTTTTTTGTTTGTTTGTTTACTGGAATAAAAGTGTTGGGAACAGATTCTAGACGTTTTCGAAGGCTGAACTTTGTGGTTGATGTTTCCAAGCCAGACTCGTATGGGGTGCTTCACGTTTCCTGATTTTTGGAAACTGTGCTTTGCCAGAACATCTGCCCAGTTGGAACATCTGTAATGCAACGTAAAACAACCATTGCAATTTACATAAAATAAAACAAACATCCCCATTAGTAAAACTTGCGTGCCTATGGTTAGCGACAAAGTGCCTGGATGTGTTGCGTCACATGAGAACTATGTATACAAGAGGAGTTAAGTATTTGATGCTAAGTCTAAAATGGTCTTACTACTCATTTATGAGGAAAAATACACTTCAAATTTCAGAAATAGTTATATACAGTAAAAGTCATAATTGTTTATCCGTCTTGATTAATGTGCATGTCTCTCTTTGATAAAGCCGTATAAAGTTGTTACAAATTATTATTATTATTTTTAAAGACCACTTCATGTGACAATTCAGATTTATTTTGAAATGGTTCTCAAAAATTCCTAGGAGTTCATACAATTGCTATTCACACTGTTCTGGTGGATTTATTTATTTTTTTTTCAGGAATGCACCACTGGAAGTGCTACAGCTAGCTGCTACCACTATATGCACTTGCAAACAACCATAGAACATATAAATAATCATGTTACGCAAAACTGATAGCAATTGAAAGGTAAGAAAATAGCATCTGCACCAATGGAGTTGTTTTAAAAAGGCAGCCTCGATTTGACTAGCCATTCCTATCAACTAAACAAATGTTTACACCAGGTGACATTGTTCAAAACATTTCCACAAACCGTAATTCTGAATAAATTGCTTTAAGCACAACGCTGAAGCCTTGTCTTCCAACAGACCCTGACATCAGTGTGGCTATGGAAAACAAAAAGGAACGAAGCTTCTCGAAAAATAACAGCAAAGATTTCCTGACTCATCGCCATCATGATCAGATCAGCACTTTCCAGATGGTTTGTTCACATAAGTGTGATTACTGGCCACGTTTTTAACCAGTTTGTCTGGTTTTTGAAGTAAAAAGAAAAACATACCAGTCATTGTTTTTATTAACTAAATGTTCCAGTAAAAACTGTGAGAAAGAATGTTTTGTTGTCTGCATGTCCGGACTAAAAGTGCGTTGAAGGGTTAAGATCTTTAGATATGCCACCCTCAGAAGAATGTGACTTGAGTTTATGGGAAAAAAAAAATGTTAAAAAAAAATGTTACATGACCAGAAAAAAAGGTGCTGTACTGGCAGGACGGTAACCCAAAGGTGCTAAAAACAAAAAGAAGCAGATCTGTGCATGTTTCGTATAGAGGATAGCATGTTCAAGACGATGCAGTCATTACCAAACTAAATCATGGAAGAAGATGAGGTCAGTTCTTCTGACTGCTGGTCTGTGACCTTAAAAGACTTAAACCTAGATCTCTTGATGTGGTGCTGTAAAAATGTGGAAAATATAAAACTAACGGAAAGCTTGCTTTTGCAGATTTTTGTGAATCAGCTTCTGTGACTGATGTTCAAAACGACATCTCAGAACAAAGAGTTTCCCATGGATGGCTTTATTAGCAATTCTTCCCCACACGGAAATTCTCACTTTCTTCTAGAACACATCTTACAAGTTGGATGGCTGCCGTTGTACCGTGTTTGGGTTTTTGTCTGTACTGAAGGTGAGCGAAAGATGTATCGCACTTTGATCCTAAATCACAGATGCCAATAATATCACAGACCCCAGTCTCACACACACACACATATTCATGGAGGGAAGCGGCACACATAAACAGAGCCACATAAGGCAAAGCCACATGTTTCTAAGGGCCTGCATCCAATAAGGTCTTGTTAATGGTAAATTGGATGAGTGTGTGTCCAATTCCCCATTTCCTTTGAGGTGTCTCAGCAGCAACAGCTGCTACCAATGGCAAAGCTGCTTTTTCCTCACAGTCCTGTTTTTTTTTTCCTACAAAGTGACTGTGGTCTTTCCAAAATAAGCTCATACACATGCAAAAATAGATCAATGAACATCTATTGCAAAGGGCACGGGATTTAAAGAGAAGTCTAACGGGGGCAAGGTGCTGAAAGAGATGAGGGGCACATCTCATTCAAAAGGAGAAAAAAAGAACAGTAATGGGCCAGTGAAGCAGTAAAATGAGGATTGCAGACATGTTATACATACTCAGTGCTTTGTATATCAGTGAAGCCCATCAGCAATCTCTTACAACAAAGATAAGCTATAGGTCATGTGTTTTATGCAAAATGTTTCTCTTGTTATGCAGTTTAAAAACTTTCTCTGGTACATTCACAATAGATGATTTAAACCTGACTTGCTGCCGCTGAGACCATCTCATTGTCTGAATCTGTCGGCTGTGAAGTTCTTAGGATGCACTTGTCATATTCTCAGAGTATTTTGTCTTATTTATGTTATAGAGGGCTCCACTGACACCATACTGTTCACAATGTGCTGCAACAAAGTTGTTGTTTTATAATAAATATACTATACTTAGAGTTATCATATTATCATGCTGAGGCCCCCGGTTTTGTCTGCACAGTCAGACTAGTTCCAGGGACAAACTCGGTCCAGATTCTCACAGTACTATTGTTCCCTGATAAATTTCGAAAACATTTTATTTTTTTAATTTCAGGACAGTTGAAATTTGGTGAATGTGAAGAAGAATGGCATATGGTTTACTGTAAGACAGAGTTTCAACAAGTCTTCACTCTGTGTTTTACTTCCTGGGCAGGAAGCTGCTGGACCGGTCCCCACTCAGCGCTAACGCAAAGACTCACAATCACCCAAACCTGAAGTTAATTCAGAACCACTGAATAATCTAGCATTCACACTATTGTTCTGATGGACACAACCAGCGTACTCTGAGAAAACCCACAGAAATGCAAAAGGAAATCATGCAACTTCCACAAAAATAAATAAATAACAGCTGATTCGAGATTCTGGCTGTTTAATTATGAGGCAACTACTACTCTGGTGGTTCCCATTGACCCCACTGTGGAAAACAACAAGTGAAGAATCTTCCAAATATTTTTAGAAAATAAATAAAAATGATTGAGTCACAGAGGCAGCACGGTGGCGCAACTGGTAGAGCTGCTGCCTCTCAGCGAGCAGGTCCCTGGTCCCTGGTTCAAACCCCGGTCCAGGGGCCTTTCTGGGTGGAGTTTGCATGTTCTCGCCGTGCATGCGTGGGTTTTCTCCGGGTACTCCGGTTTCCTCCCACAGTCCAAAAACATGCATGTTAGGCTGATTGGTAACTCTAAATTGTCCCTAGGTGTGAGTGAGAGAGTGAATGGTTGTTTGTCTCGTTTGTCTCTATGTGGCCCTGTGATGGACTTGCGACCCGTCCAGGGTGTACCCCGCCCCTCGCACAGTGATTGCTGGACATGGGCACCAGCGACCCCCGTGACCCAAAATGGAATAAGCGGGCAAAGAAAATGGATGGATGGATTGAGTCACAGTTTGTTTGTTCTTGTAGTGTGTTTATAATGTAGTTCGCATTTCCTGTTTGCATTTATTTTATATTCCTGGATTTTTGTTTATTAAGCTTGGCTGGATTTTGTATAAGGCAGCACGGTGGAACAGTTGGTAGAGCTGCTGCCGCTCAGCGAGAAGGTCGTCAGATCAAATCCTGGCAGAGGATCTTTCTGGGTGGAGTTTGCATGTTCTTTCCGTGCATGGGTGAGTTTTCTCCGAGTACTCCGGTTTCCTCCCACAGACCAAAAACATGCATGTTAGGATAATCGGTAACTCTAAATCGTCCCTAGGTGTGAGAGTGAATGGTTGTTTGTCTCTATATGTCCCTATGATGGACTGGAGACCTGTCCAGGGTGTCCCTGCCTCTCGCACAGTGTCTGCTGGACATGGGCACCAGTGACCCCCACCACCCAAAGAGGAAGAAGCGGGTAAAGATAATGGATGGATTTTGTATTTTTGTGTACATTGTTTCCCCTCAGCTCAGATCATTACCATCTTCCCAGCTGCTCTCATTCACTAATCACCCTGCCTACTTACACTATACCCCAGGAGTTCTCCTGTTCATAACTGGTTCATAGTTTTCAGTTTTTGTGCTGTCATTGTAGTTTTAAGTTGTTTGAACTCTTTAGCCTGCAAAAGCTGGAATCAGAAGTCTGCTGTGTTGATTTTGTGGGTCAGAAGTGAAAACGTTTGGGAACAGAAGTACTACACCACCATGCTGCCTTGAACACATCGCCAGTGCAAAAAAGCAACTTCTGTAATCCCAGCACTCAAAGAGACCAGTTAGCTTCGCTCTAATGGAAGTGCTGCTGCTATTTGTGCTTGCAATGTCAATGAAACTTTATATAAATAACTAATGTAAAACTGATGGCCATGTACAAGTGCAATCTGAATTTTTAAGATTGGAATTATCTTACAATGACAGCTATTCATGTTATTCTTGGCCCTGCTTGGATGAGCTGTTAGCTTTTCTACTTGGTCAAAAATAATATTTTATTCAGTTTGGATTCATTTAAAATCTATACAGCTTTAATTGTTCATAACTTTTAGACAGCAACCCATATAAAAAATAATAATTTCCCTTTGGATTTGGTTAACGTTCGCGTATGAATAGATTTCAAACGTCTTTGTGTACATGCTCTTACGTGTGCGTTTGGTTGTACTTTGACTACATGGGCCTTACGACTGTTTCCTTCTGGTTTTATGCGATCACACTCTCTGGTTTCATTGCCCCCACATTTCTCTCAGAGTTCCCCCAGCTCTTGCTCTATTATTGCAGGACTCAGGAACAAGCAGGGTGTGGGTCCACAGCAGGCAAATCTCCATAAATCCTTCCACAGCGGCGACCCTCTTCAGGCTGTGCCGAACAATATCTGTCTTCATCTAGGAGTGCACAGGCCCAGCCACCTGCTTTTCCTCTGTCTCTCCCCCCCGCCGCCCCCTCCGTGCTTTGTGAACCTAATAAAAGCTGCCATTAAGCAGCGCTTCATCTGTTTGGATTCTAATCTGCCTTATAGGCATCATGTGACCACATATGCAGTGCACACCTGTCGTGTATGTTCCCAGCCTCAACTGTTGCCTCTCCACCTACTCGCACAACCTGTTCCTGGCACATCAACTGTGTGGAAGTGTTGGCTGCCACCCGTACACTTGGTGCTCAGAATATGTACAATCTGAAAGCTCTTTTTTGTGAGTGGGGGGAAAAAAGCAGAAAGTACCATAAAAGGACAAAAAAACAAGTGACTCTGCACGTTTTGTTTCTCAGTGAGTGCAAAGTAATGTTTCCGTCGGACGTAGAAATGAAAAGAAGAACTAAAGATAGCACAATTATGAACACTAAGTTTGACTAGTGTAGATGAGAAGGGATTCAAAGTAAAGATTTGTTTTTAAAAAAATTAATTCAATGTGCCTTTTTTTAGATAAACTCAAATAAATCGAACCAAACTGGCTGCAGATGGCGGAGGGCTTTTAGTTCAAATAGTGCTGCAATATATCACACAGTCCGAGACGATGCTCTGTTTATCTGTTGCTTTTCAGTCGGCTGGCATCTTTCATTTTTGAAGCAGATGAAATAGATCTTTATTTATTTCCACATTGCTATTTTATGTTCTTCTTTTTACTCTGTTCATTAAAGAAGTGAAATGATCTGTCGTTCCGAGAGCAGCCCAGGATTTGCAGGTCACTTCCGTCTGGTTTTTAAGTAATACAATTTTTGTCTTTATTCCTTTTTCCCCCCCTCTAGTAAATTACATACAGAGTACCAGCTGGCTGACAGATGGTGATGACTTTACCCACTTTATTCTTTTTTTTTTTTATTATTAAAAAAAACATCACAAAGAGGAGAAGAAGGAAGGACAGTAACAGCTGTAGCCGAAGAGACAAACACAATCAGCGCGCCGGCCTCTGGGTGACATGAGGGAGAGAGAGCGAGAACACGCCTCAAGACCAAAAAAAAAAAATGAAAATAAAGTAATATAATAATTATTTGCCCTCCTGACATTGAGCAACATAAAAAGAGAGCTCTGTTTACAGCATGAGGCGTCTAAATGTTAGTTTGATGAAGGTTTTGATGTATTTAAAAAGCTGAAAGCAGCAAAAAGATGGTCCTGAGGTCTGAAGTGGAGCAGCTGAGACAGAACCACAGGCCTGTAGTTAGTCTCTTTCAGGTGGAGACACGCCGACAGAGAGCGTCGCCATGACCTTCTGACCTTCTGTCATCCAGCAGTACGGTTCCCCTCCTCACATCCCCCTTAATGTCCTCAGGCTGGATCACTGTCAAGCACTACATGCTCACTGTCATAATAATCATAGTTTCTTTATTTTCAACATTGTACAGATCCTGCTATTTTACACCCTAGTAGACACACGCACGCACACACACACACACACACAATCACACACACACACACACACACACACACACACACTGGATTCACATGCTCGATGTCTCCCGGCACCTACAGTTATCTTTTAGCAAATGATGAGAAGAGAAAACAAACACAGTAATGCTTCTGCTTTGTAGCGGAGTCCCAGGAGACGGTTCAGTCCGTGAGCGAAGCAGAAGAAACGAAGCAAGATTTTCACTTAAAAGCCAAAAAAAAAAAAAAAAGCACACACATAATGACAATGAGTCGAACTAGAAGAGAAGATAGAACATCAGGGAATTAATTCAAATCAGTTAAAAACTGAGCATCAATTTGGAAAAAATGAAAATTCCCAAAAAGGTCATGTTTCTGTTGCAGAGTGAACAGAACCAAGTATGGAGGGGGGAAAGCACACAAGCAAACTATAACGAGAGAGTTTTAATCTTTAACTTTTTTTATTAATCATTTTCTTTCTTTCTTTTTTATGATTTTCTTCTTAAATGAACCTGTTCATCAAAGAGCATTTTGTTCATATATAGTTATTTTTTACAGGAGGAAAATACTGTACAACCCTTTTTTTTTAATTCATTCTCACAACAGTATCTGGAGGAAAATCAACGGCACACATCTTTATTCCCTATAATATGATCATTTATTTCCAATGCCAAGCTCAGGAGATAATTCAGTGTATCCACTCCTCAGTCGTACATGTTCGCTCAATAAAAAAAAAAAAAAAAACAGAGCATGGTTTGACAATTTTTTATAATTTAGTATTACAGTAAGTGAACATTGTTGTGAACTTCTTATGAATTCATTTAAATCTCACAGTTCATGTTAGTGTTTTTGCCCTTTCCCTGGCGTCACACGATTTCTTTTTTTTTCTTTTTATTGTTTTTTTGTATTATTTCAAACTGTCCAATCACAGAAGAAGCAAAAAATAAAAACCAGTCTTTAAATAAACCACAGAAGAACAGTTTGTCGTCACACTAACATCTATTTGTGCATTAAAAGCAAAAAGTGAGTTAAAACAACATCTTTAAAGCAAATTCCCTGTTAAACAATATATTTATACATATATCGTTCTTTTTTTCTTCTTCTTCTTTTTGTTTCGTTTTCAGATGGTAAAAATGAACCTAAAAAGTGCAATAACACCCTAAAAGTATTTTCATTGGAAGGTCACATAAATATTAAATAAAAACCGTTACAACAGGAGCTCAACCACAGCCGAAGGAAAGCAAAACGTGGTGACACTTTTCAATCTGTACATTTTCAACATATAACACACTCCCTGATGCGTCCTCTGCCGTCCGACCTGCTGCATCCGAGTGACCGGTCAATTAACCCCCTCCCTCCCTCCACGGTCGTTATTAACCTCCCCTACTTACTCACCAATATGCTTCTGAGTGACAACACAACAAAACACTTTAATGCAAAGATGCAAGTGGTAACAAAAATATTGTTAAATATACTCACAAGTTATCTATCATCATCATTTATTTTATGGTCAGCTAATATAAAAGTGCACTGTTCACGCACAAACTGGATTCCTCCATGGGGGCGGGGTTCAACGTAAAAGTTTCTCTTGGAGTTAGTTGAACGTTTCTAGCAAATAACAGAGAACTGTTGAAGCCTGACTGCAGCGAAGACGGACAAAACAGTCGGTCAACCGTCCATATGAGAACAAAAAATACACACAAAAAAAGGGGAACAAACAAAATTTAACCCCTTTTTGTCAGTGTCTAATAATAATAATAATAATAATAATAATAAAACAGAAACAAATGATCAAATGTATAGACATGTCCTGCTTCCCTTTTTTCTGTGTCCACGGCGCAGCAGCTCTTGTCACCCGTGCCAGCAATTTCCTTTTGTATCATCATTCACACACACACACTTACATTATATAGTTATATAGAGATTTGTTTTTTGTTTTTCTAACGTTTTTTTTTTTTCCACACACAAAAATGTGAAAAAAAAAAAGGAATAAAAATAAATTAAAGTCAAACATGCACGCACACAAAAAAGACTGATGTGTTGTAAAATGCTTTACATTGCTGGCCCGGCGTGTAAAACGGGGGCCTAATTCTCCGTGTCTTCATTTATATTTTTTTAATGCATAATTGAATTAATAATGTTGGTCATTTTGTAAACATCATGATGAATCGTTTTGAGCCATCATTTTCTTCACGCTGCTGTGTTTATGTTTTTGTCGTCGGAAGTCTCTGAATGAGGCCATTTTCTTTTGCCTATTCATTGTACACAGGGTTTCTCTGTAGTTCCTACAGTCTTTCTTCTTTTTTTAATTTTAATGTTAGTTTGTAATGTTTTGTTTATTTATGGGTCAGTATCTTGCTTTTCCAATTTGGAAGTATGAGTGTGGTTAATGGAAGCGAAACTCTCGACGTCGTCCTTTTCCCCGTCAGGCTCCGCCAGTGAATCATCATTAGAGTCAGTGTTGAGTTCATCCTCCGCCTCGTCTTCTTCCTCCTCCTCGTCCTCCTCTTCATCATCGTCTTCTTCAGCGTGTGCCTCCTCCTCTGCTGACATGTCATCTTCAGCCTCTCCGGACGTCCCCGTGGTGTCGTCCTGAGCTGCCGGCAGACCTAGATGGGGTCCGGGATTGCGGCACGTCATCTTCTTACTGAGGTCGAGCGAGTCGCTGAGACCCAGACCGGCCGCATTTTTCAGGAAGAACATGGAGCTGCTGGTGTCTGTGCCCAGGTTGAGGGAGCTGTCCAGGCTGATGGAGGATGGTAGGTAAGAATGGTTATACTCGGAGACAATGCTGGCCGTTTGGTAGACCATGGAGGGGGCGCTGTTGTTGATGTGGGACAACCCATGGAGGCCGCCAGGTGAGGAAGTAGGGAGAGTCATGGAGGAAGGAGTGACCGTCACCATGTTTCCTGCCAGGTGGTGCATCCCCTCCTGTTTTGGTGACACGGATGGCAGCTCGCCCCGCTCTTGCTTCTCGTGCTTTCTCTTGTGGGAGTCCATCTGGGACATGCCCACCACCGTGTGCTTACACTCTGGGAAGGTGCAATGGAAGTGTGAGCACTTGAGCTTATATTTGCAGTCAGGAACCTCGCAGTCAACGCTGGAGCTGAACTGGCAAAAGCCAGCGGCGCTGATCACATCCTGTTTGCCGTGGTGCTTGCGATGGGCCGTCACCTTGGTGCTGTCGGTGCAGCGGAAGCCGCAGCGCAGGCAGTGGAAGTGGGTGCTGTTGCCGGAAAACTGGCAGTCAGGAAAGTTGCAACTGAGCGAAGATTTAAAGCGCTTGAAGTCGTCTAGGACCAGGTTGTCCACGCGGTCGTGGTGCTGTGCATGCTTGTACATGTGGGTGCGGCCGCAGAACTTATAGCCGCAGTTCTCACGAGTGCAGTGGTAGTGGGTGACCTTCAGAGAAAACTGGCAGGTCGAGTCCTTGCAGTTTTCATACAGATCATAGCGCCGAAAGCCCTCCAGCATCATCCCCTCGTCTAGCATCTTACGGGACGAAGGAGTCTTGCGGCGTTTGCCAAACGGTGACATGTCTTCGATGATCCAGAAGCGCTTCTTTGCACCGGCAGCCGTGGGCATGGTGATGGTGTTACCTAAAAGAAAGAAGCAAGAATATTAAAGTATAATCAGCAGATCCACAAAATAAAACCCACAAACTACAAGCAGATTACTGTCCAGGTTAAAACCCTAATGTTGAACTATACTCAGCCAGAAGTGCTTGCAAGCTGAGTAAGCACACAGAGCTGTATATTTTTATTCCTAATTCCCAGAATGATTAAGGAAGGAGAGGGGAAATGATAGATTGACTGTGAAACATGACACTTTTACAGAGTGTCTCCAGCCTCCAAACAAAGCTGGAGCAGTGAGTCTTAACCAATCCTCTTATCTCCGAGTTGTTTTATGAGGGGCACCCACCTTTTGCAACACCCTGGGGTCACTGCTAATGATGCGATCCCTGTTCTGTACGACAGGAAGCAGTGGGCCTCGATAAAACTTGAGGCGTGATTAAAATAAGAAGCTGCTGATGCAGCCTTGTTAATGGAAACTAAACAAGGCCCGGGCTCCATGGAACAGGTGCCAAATTTACAGCTTTCTCATAATGCCAAAAGTGAAAGCACACACAAAGGTGCAACTGGAACAAGTTTATCAATTCTTTTAGGTGCATTATTTTCACATACATTTATTTATTTTCTGCATGCCTCTTATTCTTTCATCCCTACAGAACAATACTGAAGTGAAAGGCTGGACCACACAGTTAAACACTACAAAAGAACTCTGTAAATGAGAATGACAGCTGCAGAGTAGGTTTGTGCTGGGGATAAGTACCTGCAGCATCTTGCACTATAGGGACGTCATTTTTAACTGGAGACGGAGTGGCAATGATGGGGCTGAAAGCTGGTGTGTTGGTTGGCATGACAACACTCCGAGTGGCTCCCAGAGAGGCGCTGAGCAGAGAGTATGACAGACAGGATGGAGAGAGTAGGTATGGGAGCGAGGGGAGAGGAGGTCGGAGGAGAGCAGGGGAAAGAGATGGGGCCTGGAACTGAAGGCCAGATTGAGGAGCGCAGGGAAGAGGTGGTGGTGGTGGCAGAGGAAGTGGTGGAGGAGGGGAAGAAGGAGGTGCATTGTGGGTAGCACTAGTGTCAGCAGGGGTGGTAGGAGCAGAAGAGGTGGCGGGGTAGCCTTGTCCTGGAGAGACAGGTTGACCAGAAAAGGGTGAAGGACAAGCGAGGAGGGGGAAAAGACATAAAAAGGGGGCAGGTTTCACACACACACACACACACACACACACATACACACAAAGGGATGGGAGGTAAAAAGAGAAAGATAAAAGATAAGAGAATGAAACAAATGAGGCCCATTCAAGACAAAGTAACCCAAAGACCAGGCAAAACAACAATGATGAGCGCAGTGGATCATATCGGCAACATGTGAAGAAATGTGAACATCACAGCCACGCGCAGATAAAAGAACAAACAGAGCAAAGTTTGAGAAAATAGAAGCACTTTTTAAAATTACATTGTGTTGTTGTTGATGATGTTTAGCCAACAGAAATTGCTAAAGTTGGCATTAAGCTGCAGGCATGATGATCTCGGGCCAAAAGAAAATGCTGTAACGTCTCCTCAGATCAATAACTCAGACCATTCGTGTACAGAATGGAGGTTTTATGGCGATGACCAAGCAAGCTGCAAAATGTCTCGTCCACAACTCAGAACAAAAGAGAACAGCGTTTGTCATCAGCCTCGTGTTTAATGACTCACAGGTCTATTGATTGTAAGTCAAACCACTGATACAGGAAATGTATGATTAACAAATACACAAAATGACAAGTTACTGGTATTCTGAGCGAAAAGGGTTATGGATTATGTGAGGATGTGGAAAACCTTAATTGATTTTTAAACTAAATAAAAACCAAGCCTTTGGTTGTTGACTGTAAAAATGTTTTGCTTCTCACCTGCTGGAGAGCTGTCATTGCCTACAGGAGTACTGGTGCAACTTCGGTCCTGGTTGGAGGACTCAGAGGAGAGCCCCAAAGGGCTGCCTCCTCCCCCCATGTAGTCCAAGTAGTCATCAGTCTCATCAATGACAGCAGAGGAGTAGTTGGAGACGATACCATGCTGGGTCATCATGGGTCCAGAGCCCAAACCAGTTGCGTGCTGCATCTCGTCCACTCTCTGGCCAAGCGGCATCACCTGCGAAAAGAAGCCATCTTTATAATAAAAGCACACTTGAAATAAACTTTGGTAGACATTTATGTAGGTGTTGATTTTTGGCATCCAAACAAGAATTCTTCAAGAAGTCAAAAGCATTTTTCAAAGGATGAACCTCATAGTTCTGGCTTATGACAACTACAATACGATAAAAAGCATCAAACAGAACAAGAAAGTCGACATGCTTAAATCAAAGTCAGGTACACAATGTGCTTCGGTGGTTCAGTGAAAAGAAATTGTCTTCACTCCAGTGAGAAATTTTCAATAAAAGGACGTCACAAGTAATGTGTCATTGACTGGTATGACTACAAATTACTGGTACTCTCCTTTTTAAAGAACATCTTTCCATGAATGTGACACGTTTTACAGGAAACACAACCAACTTCAAAAAAGGTGTCTAAAAGACAAACATTTTATTTTGAAAATTCCCAATGAATTTGAGTTTTTTTTGTAGTGGAATTGCGCTTCTTGTGTGTTTGTGCGGTTGTACCTGGGATGGGACTCGGTCGAAGTTCTTCCCCAGCATTCGCCTCATGTGTTTGCGTGCGTGCGAGGTCATCTGGTGCTTGAGCAGGAAGGAGAACTGGCAACCTTCTCGGATGCAGTGGAAGTGGCTGTTGACTTGGTTATACTTACAACCTGCCAAAGAGAAAATAGCGACAGCTGTTAACTCTCCATCGGCAGATTAATTCATCTTCGGCTCATTGCAAAGTATCCAGAATCAGCTAAAGCGCTAAAGGCAATAGCACCAATATGGAGGTGTTGTGATGAGGTAAAACAAAAGGTGAAATATTTTTAGTTTCGTTTTTTTCCCCCCCCTTTATTTCATGATATAGTGCTGACAAAAGAGGGATCGGGTTTCAAAGTGTTTTGGAGTGTACACGTAGGAGGATTATTAGATCACTGGTGTCACACTGAGCAAGTCAAGGCTTCTGTGCACTAAACCTGTGGAGCTCTTTTATTACACTGACATGCTTTATTCAGTTAGGAATTTACATAAATAAATTCTCATTTTCTGTGGGCCAATAATGCACACATCCCTCCAAACCAAAGTAAATATACGATTATTACCATATTAAATTCATTTCTCAAAGTATCTCCATTGTCGTTTCTCCTTTTGTTCTGCATTGTTCTGCTGTCTGCTTCACCGTCTTCCGTTCTTTTCTCTTGTTTTAACTGGTCTGTCTCTAATTGCTTTATGATTTCAAATTAAATGATTGTTCCGTTTTGTGCCTGTTAATCGAATACCATTATATAAAAGCAGGCAGAAATAATTGAAAGAGTAACGTGCCGGGCAGGTGCTAACATGCTGGTAACCATGGCATCCAGTTTAAGAGAATTAAAAAAAAAACATGTCTGTGTCATCAAATAGCTTTTGCACACACGGTGTTTTAGGCACGCAAAGTTGTGCAAATAACAGTAACCTCTGTGACTCCGAGGCCCTTTTGTGAGACAGAAACCAGGTAACATCATCAGCGGTGCTCAGTTTAATGTTGCTGCCATGGATACTGGCAACCCATCAATTCTTTATGACGAGAGCGGTGGCGTTGGTAATCCTTTCTGTTTTTTCTCCCCCCTCTTCCCAAACAATACAGTTGACAGATCAGGCTGGGGACAAAAAACAGCTGTTTAGGGCTCGGTTTTGTTTGCTTTTGTGTCTGCGTTTTGAAAAGCTTGTGTAACCGCCTGAAAAAAACAGATCACTTTTAATTCATTTCTGTGTGTGTGATGGCAGCAGTGGCTGTGAGGCGCAGCTTCACAACACAAACAGGCCAAACCAGACAAGCCAGATAATTAACAAACACAAACCTAATTGCTCATTTCTGACGGGGGCAAAAGAAAGAGGAAAACAACCTGGATGTGATTGCCCTCTTTGACATTATTGCTCATAAAGCAGTGCAGGCGAGACTTCCTTTGGGACTTGAGATGCCATTGTGAATATAAAAAACAGAGAGAGAAAATCTACAAGGCAGCCTTATTTTATGACTATTAAACCGTCCACAAAGCTCGACACCATGTTTGCCAACAATGGTCTCTCTCCCTTTGTAAACACAGAATATCCTCTTGTAACAGATAGCACTGATCTGTCTACAGTAGTCCCTCGCTACTTCGCAGTTCGTATATCGCGGACTTGCTCTATCGCGGTTTTCCAAAATAAGATTGGACATGACACACAATTGGCTGATTGATGGATGAGCCGCATGATCGGCATGGAATTTTTATTTAAAATATAAATGTTTTAATTATTTAGCACCTCCTGCACCTTTGTGCAGCCCATACTGCAGGACAAACTTCCTGCTGCAGCTGATCAGCGTGCAGAGTGGAGAAGTGGGCGTGGCCAAGAGCGCTTGCAGGTGGCAAAGAGCAGAGGAAGGGAGCTGAAATCATGACATTCTGTGCTCTTTTAGAGCGTTTAGAGTTTAGAAACATTGTTTAGAGTGTGGGAAGGATTTTAAAACGCCTTAATATATATATTTAAATAATAAAATTAATTAATATACTACTTGTACTACTATTCCTACTTCACGGTTTTTCAAGGTACTGATCCCTTGCGATAAACGGGGGACTACTGTACATCTTTTTCACTTTAACTCCTTTAGATCCACACAACTTGACATAATATGATCAGAAGCTGCTCATGATGACTCAGATGTTTTGGTGGACAAACGTTCACAGTTTCAAAGTAATTCTCATTCTTACCTAGCCTCCCGCACTCCTCCCTCTTGGTGAAATATCTAAAGCCATTGGCGGCTCGGCGTTCTGCCTTCTCATGCTTCTTGATGTGCCACGGCAGCTTGGTGGTGATGTTAGTGACGAAGAAGCAGCCAGGCCTCAGACAGTGATAGTGGCCCCTCATTCTAAACTCGCAGTGCTGTAAGTGGAGACAAACAAGTCAAAGACAGATGATTAATTTGGTTTGATTTATCTTGTGCGCAAAGTCAACACCTTTTTCTTTTTTTTTTTGGGCTGTTTGGAACATCCCACGTTTCTAAGTACAATTACTTTCCTCCATCAGGCCCCATAAACCCCCTCCTTCTCTCTAACATGTCTGTACACTGCCATCTGTTTGTGAGGCTCGGATCCCAAAGGACCAGGCCAAATAAGATCTGCTCAGTTCAGGAGACTAAATGGAGGAGGAAGGGGGAGCAGAAGGAAGGGAGGGGAGGCGGGGACTTTTTGTGAGATGGGTGATTTTCGACACATTAATGAATTCATTTAAACGTTCTCCAAATACTGGCTCACGAGAGCAGGCGGGGGATGCCATTTAGGTTTCATTTGCCAAGCATTCCCCTGATTTTTGCCCTATTCCAGACAGCCTTGTTTACTGTGCAAGTGACAATGATTTATTGGGTAATATCAACTAAATTGGCCTTTTCTGAGAGGAGAATGCGGCAGTCAAAATGACATCATTGACATATAAACAGGCATTACTGGGGTGAGTCGACTGTCTTTCTCAGCAGAGATGGAAGACGAGGAGCAGTGGTTGTGAAAGCCTTGAGTCAAATAACCTCAAATACTGGTCTAATAGATAGCATACTTCACACTTAGAAACCTCTGAGAGATGACAGTTTGTGATCCGGCTGCTGGCTGAGCTAGAAAGCCGCACTCACCTGGTTGGGACAGAGACACTGAAGAGAGTAGTAGGAGAACTGATCGCGGACGTTGACCAGGTTGTTGTTGGGGTTGATGTGGTCCAAACAATGGGACTCTGCCTTTCCAGAGGTCTTGCACACATACTTGCAGTTTCCAAACAAGCAGTGGAAGTGGAACTTGTTTGAATACTTGCAGTCAGTAGCCAGACATGGATCGCTGGATTTAAAAAAAAGAAGAAGAAAAAAAAAAAGTATAGTTAAATCAGGTATTGGGGTGGAAACAATTAATTGAGCTTTGAATGACACAAGTACTTTGCATACTTTTCCTGAAACTGCAGAAAACCAGGTTTGACTTGTGGCTTGGCATTTTCCAAGGAGGTGGTGGCCAGAGGGGAGTTTGCTGGAAGGTTGGGCATTGAAGCGGGCATCTGAGGGATGCTGCCAGCCAGTTGCTTCCAGGCCAGCAAAGAGGGAGGAGGAGAGCTGTAGCCACCAGAGGAGGTGAGGTTGGCCACATCCATGGAGGGATTACTAGCTATAGAGACAGGGGCGATTGGCTGCAGTGGAGCTGCCTCACTGGACTCCTTGCTGTCACTGAACTGCGACTCCGGCTTTACTTTCAAGGTGGCTCGAAGGTGGAAGCTAAGGGACCAGATGGAACCTCATTTTTATACTGATCAATAAAGCAAAGCGGTGTATTTTCCAAGCAAGAACTGGCGTGACACTCACTTAGCGTGTTTTATGGCCCCATCCACCGTGCTGAAGAGGGCACCACAGTCCTCTACCAAACAATGGAAGTGCACTTTCTGAAGAAAGTCACACTGCGCCTCACAGAAGTCATCCGTGTCAAACCTTTGCATGAACAAATGAAAAAAAAAAAAAAAGTCTACGAATGTATTGGCTTCTCAAACAAAGACTGGTTCAACCTGTCATCCGACAGTCATTTTCAGATCTGTCATACTGTAACAACAAAGTCCATGCTCAATAATCCAGGTATAAAATCCAACATTTTTCAGTCAGGTCATCTGGACAGTTTCTTTTTTTGTGCTGAAACGTTTTGCCTTCGAGCCGGAAGGCTTCATCAGTCAATTGTCATACTGTAAATTACAATGCTCTGGAATGATTGGATTATTTTTTGTTTCAGGGGGTTTCCACTCAAAAACATGGGATAAATAGTCTTTACAGGAAAATACAAGACTGCACGAGACAGAGCTTTTAGACATTTTTACTGTCTTCATAAAATGACTTTTATTCACCTGCGAAGGTATGTCCTCCAGATCTCAGTGGGGTTCTCTGGCCTCTTCAGCACTCGGTTCAGATACTGCGCTGCCTCGGAAGAGTCG
Source organism: Nematolebias whitei (assembly GCF_014905685.2). Lineage (NCBI taxonomy): Eukaryota > Metazoa > Chordata > Actinopteri > Cyprinodontiformes > Rivulidae > Nematolebias > Nematolebias whitei. Next base: position 34,191,830 of record NC_056508.1, on the reverse strand, counting down.
TTGGTTTGTCCCCCCTCCAGCTCTGTTTTTAGGTTAATGGCATTGAAGAGGGCAGGGTTCACCTGTGACATCTACAAAGCACACAACACATGAGCAACCAGCCGCTGCGTTAGCCGAGCATTTGTAAGCTTGTTGCTCACATATGTTAGTGACACTGTGAAAACCAACAAACAAATACATGCAGAATCTGGCAAATCTACAGAGAGCTGTAAGAATGACAAACATCCAGGCTTTGCTTGAGTCCAGGCCAGACATGTTTGCGAAGGATCCTCTGGGGGCATTTGTTGAGTTTTTATGTGGTGTCTCGAATAAAGACTCCAGAAGTCTGACATGTCAGCAGTGGAGTTGCTTGTGTTTAACGACTGAGAAAACATTTAACAAATAATGTGTGTATATGCAAGAGAAGCACAAAGTGGAAAGGGAGGAGATCTTGATCAGTTGTTGAGAGCAAGAAAAAAAATGGAGATTAATCTGCCATTACATCATCAATGTGATGGAAACCACCCAGAACATTTGTATCAGTCAGATAAGATATATGGGTAAAGCCACGTCCATTTTAATCTTCACAAAAACATACACACGTTCAAATTTCCATACGCTAACGTTTAGACTTGTTAAAAAATGAGGGCAGCGCCTTCCTGTTTTTTTTTTTTTCCCTCCTCCGACTTTTTAATCAAATAATTTATAAACTCCATAAATAAATGCAGAGTGAGGCGGGGAAGGAAAAGTATAAAGGGGGGGAGGAAAAAAAATGGACGGCAAGTTCAGAACAGCTCATCAAAAAACAAACATCTCTATATATCTGGCGTGGCACCCAGCTCCTGCTTCATTATATTAATTTGTGAGAGGTGCAGCGAAAATTACACCGTATGAAAAATGGCTGGAAAATTTAAATGATACAAACTCATCTTATTAGCGGTGAAACATTAAAAAACAAACAGGCCCCTCCGTGTCCCGCTAATTTGTCTTGGGATGAAAGGCGCTTGATGGATGGATCTTACCTTATTCATAAGCGAGGATAAAAGAGATGTATTCGCTGGTACAGGGTGTCCGTTTGATTCATTGCTGGAACAAGGAAAATGAACAATGTTTCGTCAAGATTTGCATGAGAACAGTAAATATTACTATTTATCACCAAGGTGTGCAAGTTTAATGAAGAAGAAAAAGGCTGTCATCTCAAAAAAAAAAGAAAAGGAAAGGAAAAACTGGTGTTGATTATTGATAAGTAATTTCAATACAATATAGATTATAGATGTTAAATGAACTGCGATGTAATACCTGTGGTCTTTCTTGCTCAGATCCAAGCTGTGCTCCTGTGTAGAGTCTTGGGAAGCCCCGGAGTTGGCGTCCGCAGGCTCCTGCTTCACTTGAATCAGATTGAACTGGCTGGCTAAAGTCGGCTGCCCATTCCCTGAGGATCACACCAGAGATGCACAGAAGAGACAACAAAGTTATTGTTGGTCAGCACTATTACCCTATGACAAGATCCAATCTGACTTCTGTCCTGGCCCGAAAAGAATACTCTGAGTGATAATTATTGCAAAATTATGTCAGGCCGTCAAGCCTTTTAAATGGTGATTGAGAGGCGGGAGATATGAGGGAAAAAGACTCCTTTTTCTGCAGCACTTGTCACAACTCATTTGCCAGGCTGCCTCTTAACTGGTCATTAAGTGAGATGCTAATGCTGAGGGAAAGTGGCAGTCTCAGAGTGGCCACCCCCCTCCCTTCCCACCTTCTCGAGCTTCTTGTTGGCCTGACGACGGATGGCGGCCAACGCCACGGAGCATACCCACAAGGAACAGAAGCGCTATGTCGGTCAGATTGGAGCTGACAGCCAATCAGATTGGTTCAAATAGCGTGACCTCTCTATCACAGTCTCCTCCAAATAGGTATTCAGTAAATGCTTTGTGTGCGGACAGCGGAGCTGAATTGAAATAAATAAACACAAGGGGATGACCTGAGGTATAAACGCTGACAGGAAGGTGAATTCTGCCCCCCCTCCCAATCTCGTGGGATTGAAATATTAATTTGTCCTCAGGCTAAACAGAGAAGGCTGAGCTTCTGGCTGACAATAAATGATGGTGAAACTTAAAAAATAAATGTGAGTGGGAGGTGTGCCACCTCTGGCCTAATGACTGAGACACTCAAACTGGAGAGCACCGACAGATGTTTTTTGGCTTTTTTGTGAAAAATCAGTTGTGTAGTAATCGAAGCTGGCGTTGAGGCATAGTGACGAATAAGGTCATGGGCAACCAAGTGTGTGCCCTTAACCCTCAGCCTGGTGAGGATCCTCTCAAATTTATTATTTCATTGTTTTGCAGGAGAGGACATCAAGACCAGCCTACGTTAGGGGGAAACTGAGCAGAGTTCGCCCCCGTTACAAAATGACCCAAAGACATATCAGGCAGAATAGGAGTGGAAAAGCCAGTCTTGGGCCTTGTCAGCTGAAAGCTACGAAACGGGGAAGTGTCAGTGTCAGTTCAGTTTGACAAAACTGAGGTTGGAGGGGCTGGGGGGCGGGTGGAGCAAAGGAAAACAGCAGTGAAACAATAATGCGTCTGGTTTGAGGTCACCGAATGCTTACCAAGTCTCAATCCCTTCCCCCAACTTGATAAGAGTATACCCAAAATTAACTAGCCAGACAAATCCTGCCTTGTCATTGACAATTAAATCAACCGGCAGACAAAATGAGAGCATATTACATCAAGAGCACCGCTCACTGTATGATCTGCATATGATCACAAAGCCGAGCGTAATATTATTTCTCTTAATGCGAAGATAAGTTGACTTTTTAAGTTGGATTACTAAGAAAGAAAAAAAAACGCACTTCGTGAAATTATTTCTTTTCTATTCACTTCCTAAGGAGGGAGAACAAATGAGTTTGACTCAAAGCAGCTTCTTTCTGGAAATTATCCAGGAATAATGCACCACCATGTAATTACTCCGGATAAGATACAGAGCTTGTGAAAGATCATTTGTACCGTGTGTCTAATTAGTAAACCCTTCAGATGCTTGAATCTCTGGGAAAAACACTTAGGGGTAAATTAGAGTGGAACATTAATAAAAAAAAAAAAAAGAAGAAGAGAGTAATACTGAATACACAAACAAAAAAAAGGGCTAAATTCGATAAACAGGTAAAGTTTCACAGCGCAATGAGAAAATAAACGCTGTGAGAAATAACCTCAAACACTGTGACTTTTTTCACACTTTTTTTAACAGAGAAGCTCAAACCACTTCCTCCATTTTAGCCCCAAATGTCCTTCTCACACATTTTTTTGAAGCAAATATGAGAAATAAAACCACAGCTACCTCTCCATCCTGTGTCTGCGTGAACTTTTACAAAAATCTATATGATTGAGAGTGGGGAGTTCATGTCAGCCCGTGGGTTTCCGAGCAGAGAGATCTGAGCAGTAGTCAAATGAGAGGGGTGGCGGAGGCACCATCTGTGGAGGCCCCACCCTCGGCAGGTGCCTTCTCAGTGTTGGTGCTACCTGCTGGAGGCCCAAAGGTGGAGCTCAGCCTGACAGCCTGGGCTCAGCTCGGCTCCCCGGAGCAGCTGCCTCAGCATTCTCCCCGGGTCTGTCCTGCTCTGGGAACACCACCAGGAATTGTAATCCTTCCCCTCTTCCAGCACACGAAGAGGTCCCATTTTACCCCCCCCCCCCCCCCCATCACCACCACACATGCTCAGTCGGAGAACCTTTTCCAATGCATGCTATTAGAATTAAATACTTTATTTTTCATTTTAAAGGCTTTTGTTTTGAGCGACTCGATAAACAAGCCAATTACTTCCAGACTTATTTGAATTCGGTTCAAAACAAGCACGTTTTTGTGAGAAGATGTCTAAAAATTCAAAAAGTGCGTCTTTCTTGTATCAAAGCCTGTTTCCTCGCTCGGGTGCATTGAGTCATTTCTACCTCAGTGACTTCACTTCTTTTTTTTTTATCAGTTTGCATAGAGGATAAAAAAAAAAGTTGTGTTTTTTTTTCTTCCTGCAATTTCTGAACTTAATTTCATTCCACCTCCATTTGCTTGGAACGAGGGCAGACAGAGATAAGAGACTGATGATGAGCAAACATGTTCAACACAAGCCCCCAAGAGCCCCCCACTTTGAACATCATAAGAGACTTTTACAGGCTCTACTCTCCCCTGTCAGCGCATTTATCTCCAAATGGATTGTGAGTATCTAACAAACGATCAACACAATAACAAATCCAGAGCAGAGGACCATGCCTCTGGTTTGTCCCTTTAAGCCTGAAAGCGAAGGTTCTACTGATTTTCTCTCCACTTTGGGAGGGGGTGACCTCAGGGTGGACTTTACCTTCACCGTCCACAGTCACTTTTAGAGTGCTCTCATTCATCTTATATTTTTGTCTCGAGCAAAAATATCATAAAATATGCAAAGGTAATTAATACTTGACCTTAAAGTGTTAAATGGAATTTAAAAAAAAAGGGGGGGGGGGGGGTTAGTGGAAACATATAGCAATAAATATCTTATCTGTTGTAGGTAGCACTGAATGACTGTTGTTTAAAGAAACAGAGTTTAATTATGATCATGTTATACGAGTTTGCACGTTTATGAAATGTTGTTTCCATAAACAGTGATGAAAGTTTTTAGATTGAACGTGTTTTATGATGGCAGCGATTCAGTTTGGTCTTGAACTTGTTCAGATTAGCACTTAGCTCGTCTGTCAGGTCAATACTCCATTTGTCCAAACTGAGATTGTTTGGGAAGCTAAACATGTTCAAACTATTATTGTTTATTTTACTTACCCTTTTTTTATACAGTTAGTCTCACTGAGCCACAAGAACTCATTTTCAAGACAAACCTGTTTTTGGGAGCAGATGATAGTGGTTAAGAGCCTTGCTCAAAGGCCCAGAGTGGGGCAAATGAGGGTGGAGGCAGGTGTGGGTGATTCACCTTTTCCACCCACATTTTGATGTTATCGGTTCGAGGAGTTGAACCTGCGATTTTCCGATCACAGGCCCATCTTGTCTAACCTCTGCACCACCACTCCCCAACTTATTGTTTTTTTATTTTAGATTTATTTGAGTAAAACACATACAGAACAATGATTACTTGTAAAGTGACATACCTGTGTCTGGGTTGTTGGGGGACTTCAGGGCGGCAGCTGCCAGTCTTGCCATCATGGGTGATATTAGACCTTTGCTTGCTGAGAGCTTCTCCATAATGGAAGAGTTGGCAAAGGAGGTTGGGGTAGATGGCATAGAGGTGTCCCCCCCCACAGTAGAGCCGCCTTGGCTTGGGGAGTCGGTGGGCATGGAGTGAACCCCAGAAGATGCAACTGTTATCAGGCTAGCGGCTGGTGGGGGCGGTTGGAGAGGCAGCCTGGACATGAGGGGGAAAAACGGGTTGGAAGTGGCCAGAGCGCTGTTTGGAAGAGCAAGGACCGGCATGTTGCTGGGCAGAGCCTGAGTCAGCAGGCTAGACATGCGCTGACCCACACTGGGCATGGATTGGGTGAGCTTGAGGGTGTGGCCTGGCATGGAAGAAGAAGCGGTAGTGGGTGTGGTCAACAGGTGCGGAACAGTGGTGGACTGCTGGGTGGTAGGTGAGGCACTCAGGCTGGAGTTCTTGCTGCTAATGGCTGAGAAGTCCATCAGATCATCATTACTCGACTCCTCAGGTTCGTCTTTAGGAGCCAGAAAAGTGGAGGAGAGGCCCATTACGCCGGAGGAGCGGATGTGTCGGCGCTCGTGTTTACGTTTGTGGGAGGTCATCTGGCTGGTGGAGGTGAAGGTGAAGCCGCAGCCTGAGCGGATGCAATGGAAGTGATTGGTGGCCTTGCTGTACACGCAGCCCTCATACTTGCACTCCTCATACTTATAGAACTTCTTAAAGCCATCCTTGGCATATGCATCATCCTTGATGTGGTAGCTCTTGTGCTTCTCAATGTCACACTTGTTCTTGAAAGTGAACGTACATCCCGGGCGTCTGAAGAAAATAACAGGAATTAAGAAAAAATTAAGAATAATGATCTGTAAGAAAGCAACCTCAGTATAGATTTAAACACTCCAAACAAAAACTTCAAATCAGGGAAATTTGATGACAAAGTTAGAATATTTTCTAAAGGATAATTTGATTTATACACAATATGACCCCACATGAATATTTCCTAAAAGTATACCATATTTTCCGGACTATAAATCTCGCTGGATTATCAAAGTGAAAGTCAAAGTTTTTTGATTTGTCATACGTGTGGTACATGTGGTGGAACGAAATTGTGTACACAGGGCCCCCAGTTACATCCAAAAAAAGTATAACTTGTAAAGAAAAACAGTAAAAATATCTAAGATAGGAACTAAAAATTTGCTAAACTAAGAATATGCTAAGTAATACAAAAACAAAATGCTGAACAACAGCAGCACAAATAGTATAGGTCGCATCAGTCAAAAAATGCCTCCTAAAGGGGAAAAAAACAATATATGTCACTTCGGAGTATAAGTTACATTTTGTTAGAAGTGTATTTTACAAAGTGCGAGAACAGACATTTAATCTGAAATAACAATAACACACAGAACTTACATAGGATCCTGAACAGGCTTAATTAACGTAACAAAAAACAAGTCAGAGAGCAAGTTACCCGTAAATTCAGCAATCTCATTCCACATCACTTTTGGGGGCATTTTACTTGTGTTAAGTTTTTCTAAGTTGTCTCATAAGTGAATGTTGTTGTTTTTTTGTTTTGTTTTGGTTTTTTTGGGGGGGGGGGCAGGTGGGGTAGGTTTTTTTCTCTTCTCTTTTTTATTTATTTATTTATTTTTCTACTTTTTTAAGCTTAAGTTTTTCTCAGTTGTCTCATAAGTGAAGGTTTTTTTTGGGGGGTGGGGTTGCGGGTGGGGGTGGGGTAGGTATTTAACGCGTCAGTGAAAAATTGTGTCATGAATCAGAAAAAAAACTTATACTTATAGTCTGGAAAATACGGTACTCTTCAAAACAAAACCTTGATGTCAACTTAAACTTAAAAACTAAACTATTCTTACTTATCTAATTCTCCTTGTATAATACCTGATTTTTTTTTCGTTTTCATGAACATTTCATCTAAACTTAAGTTGATAATTGTAAAATGCTCTTCTTGGTTGTGCTATCACTTTTAAGGACTAATTGTTACTGTTTAGTTTTATCTTTAAAAAGAGGAACAACATGTTCTTTTTTTATCTTTTGTGTTGGCATTTTTGTAACAGTCACAGTTGTTTGTTAGGATGTCACATTTATTGCGATAGTAATAAACTTATTTAATCACCTTTTCGAGTGTGAAGTTAGAATGGTCTTTTTATTACAGTTAAAAATAAATCAATACTCTGAATACCATCCACATTATGAGGTTAGTTCACCTGCAGTGGAAGTGTGTGGTCTTCTGCCCGTAGAACTGACATCCGACCGTGCCGCAGTCCTCGGTGGCTCGAAATCTCTGGAAGCCGTCGTTGATCAGCTGGGCATTCTTTTTGTGGAAGTTTTCATGGGTCATGACATCTGAGGTGCTGGTGTACACCTTGCTGCACCCCACCTGCAAAGCAGAGACGAAGCACGGTGATGGAAAATGAGATCTGGGCCGACGGCGTGCATGTGAGTTTCAGTTTGCAAGAAAGGTCTGAAAAAGGCAGCTTCTGAAATGCTGTGCTTTAAAGAGATCTGATATACTGTACAAGCTATAAAGAAGGCAGCATAGTGTGGTTAAGAAAATGCTAGTGGCCTAGAAATGAGTAGGGGAAGACTGTTTCTCACATTGTTTTAATTTTGGTAATGCACATGTGAGCATTACAGGTTTCATAATAACCCTAAATTGGAAACAATCTTTGTCATCGTTGTGACAATTGGAAAGAAACAATAAAAGCATAGGGACTGAAAGAGGTGATGGTCACAGAAGGCTCCTGAAACTACAGCATCTTCCTGGCAAAGCAGCCTTTCAGAAAATGAAAATCATATTTGGAGTGAGATGGTGGAGATGCCACAAAAGTTACTGTAACTCAGAGGGAAAAAAATAAATAAAGAGGTGGTGGGGCAGAAGAAACCACACGAGAGAAAGATCACTATCTGAGTCTTTAGTTTAAAATGTTCTGGTAAGAACAAGTCGTTTGAGCCAACATTGTGGGGAAAAAAGCAGGTAATGTTTGAATTTAAAGCAGCAATTGTATATCATCTGTGACACTTTTCAGCCACACAAACCGGGCAACTTCTCCATACTGAGTCAAACAATGAAGAAAATGTCACACTGTTTTGTTTCCGCCCTAAATCATGGGAGCCGATGCCAACATCTGCAGGTTCTCAGCGACAGTTAAAACATAGACTGAAATGTCTAATAACAATTACGTTGTGAAAAAAAAAAAACAGAAAAGAAACGTATATATCTCAAGCCATCCTCTGCTGCCTTCGGCTCAGTGACACACAGCAGATGAATAAAAAATTAAACAAATCCAGAAGGAGGAATAATCTTCAGCAGGCTGCTTGCTACTAAAAGATGAAAAATGTGTAGTTTATATAAACACCTAGCTAAATTTGATCCATGCCAATTAAGGAGCGAAAGTGAGATGGTGGGCAAAACACCAGCAGCCGTACATGGATTTACCCCTATATTTTATTTTAATTTAGTTAGGAGAGTTTTTGCTTTATTTTTTTTCAAGTGTAAACCCATATTAAGGAGAAAAGCTATTTGTGTGACGTTTTCCCCTGTAAATATAAGGGTTTGTTGTTTTCCAGAAGCGTTTGCTCCATAACTTTACTTTAGGCACAAAGTTTTATTATATAAAAGTTGCATAAAAGGACTTTAGCTTTGTAGGAATTGAGTTCTGGTTTACTGGTTTACACTTAAGCACGTGTGTTTGTGTAGCGACTGAAAAAGAAAAGTCCACATTAAATTTTGCAACTCTTTGCAACCCAAAAGATCAATCAGGTCATCTGGACGGTTTCTTTTTTTGAGACGTTTCGTCCTTCATCCAAAGGACTTCATCAGTCCGAGGAGCCACAAACAAACTCAGTCCCATAAGTGGCTTACTCACATAGTGGACCAACCAGTTAAGTTAACAAGATTTTTTCTGGGGCCCTCCCTCTCCCCCGTCAACTCCTCTGAAGCAGCCATAGCCAAAGTGGTTCAAAACACCAAAGTTCATGCTCAGTAATAATAACAGATGTGCTGCTTGTGGGACTGAGTTTGTTTGTGGCTCCTCGGACTGAAGAAGTCCTTTGGATGAAGGACGAAACGTCTCAACAACAACAAACAAAGAAACCATTCAGAGGACCTGACTGAACTTTGTTGGATTATTTTACCTGTATTACTGAGCATGAACTTTGGTGTTTTGAACCACTTTGGCTATGGCTGCGTCAGAGGAGTCGACAGGGGAGAGGGAGGGCTCCAGAAACCATCTTATCACCAGCAAATTGGTTGACCCTCTATGTGAGTGTGTTGCTTGTGGGACTGAGTTTGTTGTGGCTCCTCGGACTGATGAAGTCCTTTGGATGAAGGACGATACGTCTCAACAACAAAAGAAAAAGAAAAAAAGAAACCATCCAGATGACTTGACTAAAATTTGTTGAAATTTTTACCTGGATTGTTGAGCATGAACTTTGGTGTTTTGAACACTTTGCAATATTTTTCACAGGATTTATTCTCATAACCAACGGGCTATTTTAGTTTTATTTAATGCTTAAGCATTACGAATCAGGATTTTAGGGGTTTTTGTGTGTTCACGTGCAAAGGCCTTCATGTGCGCTCATCATACATGTTTGTGGGTTTACTGTAGGTTTGTGTGTAGGCGGGTGCAGAGCAGTGAGTTTGCGTAGTGTACCTGCATGCAGTGGTAATGGGTACTTTTTCCATTCAGGTGGCAGCCATGATAGTAGATGCTGCAGTCATCCAGAGGGCTGAAGCGCATGAACCCATGCTGCAGGGAGTTGTCCCTTTTCTTGTGCATGTTGTAGTGCCTGATCACATCCTGCTTGCTGGTAAACCTCTGAAAAAGTGGAGGAGGGGTGCGGGTTGGGGGGAATATACAGCAACAGGTTAGTGTTAATTTAAAGCATTCACAGAATCAGCAACAAGTCACTTTATATGTGCAGGCAGCAGCTGCAGTATGCAGGAGCCAGTTGGCAGTTGGGACTGGATGTACACACACACTGCAACAGAGATTTTTTTTTGCTTTCTTTTTTTAAAGATGCCACATTCTGTGGTTATTGATTTACTCTGCATACATCACAGTCCTTTCCAAAAGCAGACCCAAAGGCTCTGGAACTCTCTGATCGCAAGAGAAGCTCCTAAATGCAACATACTTTCCCAAACTAGCACTTGTCTTTATGTTTGTTCGTTTGTTTATCTTTTAACAAAACGTCTTTTTCGAATTAAGATGAATCAATTGACATGCAAGATCACAGTTCTTGTGTTTTTCAGTCTGGAAGAAATTATGTTCCGTGCAGATGGTTTCTCCGACGTGCACAGGGGAAAACACAAGACAACTGAAACAAACAAACAAGTCAACCAAAAAAAAAAAAAAAAATTCCTATTCAATTCACCGAGATATGATTCCATTTTTAATTAAAGCATAGCGCATGGGTTTTTGGTGCAGGTTTCAGCTGTAATGATGAATGAATATGCTAAGAGACCCGCCTTCTAAAATTACATCTAAACATACAAATTAAAAAAAGAAATTCCTCCCACAGTCAGAAGTCAGGAAGGGGAAACAGAAAAAAAATCACTCCGTGGAGACCTGCTGCAACCAAATCTGCTGTAATTGGGTTTAAGCTGATGCTATAGAAACCGAAACAGGAGAAGCTTAAATCAATGAGACAGTTCTGTCTTTAATCCACGTCTATCTGCAGCTGAGGAAAAAAAAATAACATCAGAAAGAACTATTCTAAAAAGAAACTAATTGCTGTACAAAGTAGGGTAATTGCTGTGTGTCATGTGTTCCATAAAAGCTAAGATCTCACACAGCTGCTCATTTCCTTTTTCTTGGACTGTTTCCCGCTGTATGTTTCTAAAACATCTTGTTGGAGCACACACTTCATTAGTTTTTTTAATCTAACTAATAAATGCTTCATCACTTCTTGAATCTTTTTTTTTTCTGTGTGTGGAAAAACCCCAGGTCTCAGTTCTGTTCATTGAGCTTTCTGGTATTTAATGGGAGATGATGACCGGAAGACAGGTTGAACTGTGGTCACGGTACATTCGATCCATCAAGCCGTTCAAAATAGGCCATGGAGAGAGCTGACTGGGAAAAAGATCTCATTTTCAGTTGAGTGGTGATGAAGGTTGGGAGCCACTTGCTACATTTATTTTAGGATTCCCACTAGTGTGGCAAGATGTGCACTCTCTGCTCAAGCACAAGCCCATGAAAGGAGAATGTTAGGTCTTAGCCAATCGCCCGCAGGCTGGCAGTGGGATAATATTCCAGGAGTGTGTGTCATGTAACATTTCATGAGTTATCACTCTGAAAAGGGCTGCTCATCACAGCCTGCCAGCATTCTTTTTTTTTTTTTTTGTCAGTGTATTGACATCCCGAGAGCTGCCTTCCAAAGCATATCTGTGTTTCCGCGCAACACAAAAGTAACAGAGAAATGTGGGCCTGACCATGGAAATTGCCACGATAACCTGAACTAACACTCTAAATAATGACATGAAATGATTTTCCTTTGTGTTCTCCAAGAATGTGTCTCATCAGACTGTGAAGTGGGATTCATGCAGAAAATGAAAGCGTAGATTTGCGCTTCTCACCACATAAACAACGTTTATTGGGAGGTAATCTCTGCTGATCGGGAGCAGACAGAAGATTACGGCAAAGACGGCTCAATTCAGAAAATTGTGAAGAAAGGGAGAAGTCGTTGCGCTCGCGCTAAGCAGATTTTATTTTTTTTACACCTTTGACAAATCTACCCGTGTTTTTCTAACTCCCTCCGGCCATATGCTACAGCAAACACAAGGCCTGTTTTATGATCTGCTTTGTGTTTTTCTCTCCCTGTACTGTGGTGTACATAACATGTTGTGGGACCAGGGAAAGATTAATAATGTGAGAGTGGATTAAAGGCAGGCCCCCTTACAGTGGCAGTGGCTTAAAAAAACAGAACAAGTAGATAAAAGAACCACGTTTTAGCTTTATCAGTGTTAAAAAAAAAACTGTCAAAGATAAGCTGTGCCTGCCTGAAAACTGAACAGATGTAAATATCAGCAGCTTGTTCAGCAAACTGAAAACCAACCAACTTTTCATCTGTGTAAACTTTGGCAGGGTGTGACCAGTAATAATAGGAAAACACATCCTATTGGTCTGTGCTTGGGCTATCACAACCCTTTTATTGTGTCCCAAAAAACAGCTTTGAAGCTTTAGCTGTAAACTCTTATTAGGCCTGTTGCAATAAAGAATAAATCAATTAATCGCATGATAAATGAAAATTATCTACCTCATTTTTATTTATCGGCTTTATCATTTCTTCGTGTCTCTCTCTTTCTACTGAAGACACTGGATGACAAAAAGGCTCAACTCCGGTGCTCTTCACTGACCCCTCCATTTATCTTTTTTCTCTTTTCTTTAAAATTCATTTTAACCGTCCAAAATCACTTTTTTTGAATCATTAAAAGCAGCTAAGCTACAAACTAAGCTAACAGGCCGACCTTGGGAAAAAAACCTCTGTCTTGTCGAAGCTCCAAAATTCACAGTTGAAACTCGTGTCTTTGTGTAAAAAGTTGTTTTTCTCTGCAAAAAGAAGATGAGAACTTGTTTACTGATTTTTTATAAAAAGCTTTGTGTGAAAAATGTTATGCTAAAGGGCTCAAACCACACCGAGCGTCTGCCATTTTGAGAACTGAAAAAAAGGAGAGACAGCCCATGTCACGTCAAGAGGCCTCCTTCCCATTTTTCGTAAAGAGACACGCTGCTCACTCCCTCACTATCCATCCTTCAGTTCAAACAGTCTTATACTGCCAGCCGGTGGTTCAAAAAGGTACTACACTCAAAACAAATTAACCAACATTTCTTCTTAAATGAGACAATAATTACTAATTATTGTCACATTTCAAACAATATTATCGTTTATCGCAATAATTTCTGAGACAATCGCCCAGCAAAATTTGTTATTGTGAGAGGCCCAACTCTTATTAAATTATTTTATGCTCTCTTGCAAATCTCAGCTGAAGAGGGTGGAAATGTGACATTTGCTGGAACGCTGGTTAAATGTTATGTGCATGTTAAAAAAGGATTAAAGTACTCACGCTCACCTGGTAGTTACACTCAGGGTCCATGCAGTGATAATGCTCTCTGTACTGGTAGGCACAGTGCACGTGTCCACAGTGCTGACTTCCAGAGAACCTGAAGACACATTTTTATTATTAATTTAAACAGACTTGTTCAAAACAGAATGATTGGGGTGGCAAAAAAGACCAACAGCAAATCTAGATCAATTAGTGGATGAATCATTTAAAAAATACCAGAAACGAAAACAACGCGTATGATGCAGCTCTCAGAGGCGATGTGCTCGTCTCACACGTCACCTTCAAAGTACCACAGCTCACACCTTCAAACTGACTGCTGCTTTCCACACTCGAGCACAAATTACCCGTCTGTCACACCAATTTCAACCAAATTATCTTCATTTATTTCCAAAGGAGCCATAAGAGACACTTATTACTCTAAAACCCTTTCTCTTCTCATATACGCTCAGACACTAAAACGTTTGGATTTTTCTTTTTAATTGCTGTGGAAGTCCTTGTCAAATCAATTTGCAGATCTTTCAGGTTAACCACTGTTTTGCTCCATGAGGCAAAGGGTCAGGCTCGACACCCTTTACGCCCTTTCTTTCTGTTCTGGAGACCAGAAACCAAAATTTTCGTTTGGTGCTAGTTTAAAAAAAAAGGCAGCTACTCTCTGCCGTACAACCACTTTTATGGCGGTGATTATAAGCATGACAATGATGACTGTTAAAATCCTCCAATTACCAGTGAAAACACACAAATAAACATTTGCAGTGCTGCTGCCAAGGCCTCCATCTGCTATAGTGCAGAGGAGAGGGGGGAAACGGGGGCTAAGTAATCTTTTTTCCAACTCTCTCTTTGTTTTTCCTTGTTAGGATTATCCCAGAGCTGCATTTACAGATCACTTTGCTGAGTTCATTAAGTTAATTGAACAGCATATCCACCACTGTTTTTAAGTTGACTGTGTGAGTGTGTGAGTCTGGAAAAAAAAAAAGGATCTTCAAGAAGGTCTGACAATTCTTCTAACAAGTCCAAACCAGTTGAACTGCGAGTGCACCCAATAAAGCCAGCATTTGTCCCAACTATTGATGCTTTCTATACTGTTGGATGTGCACTCGAATATCCACAATGATTAACGCACAGAGTCCCCCTCCCTCCCCCCTGAGACTCTGGTCCAACCTTCTGCTCGTTGCCCAGCTGTATCACTTTGCCTCTGGACAATTCCCACTTGCCGCGTCAGGGGGCCTAATGGGCCTCTGCTATTCAGCAGCAGATTAAATATTAATATTGCCACGATACAGAGATTGCAGAGCATCTTCAGTTACAATAGAGATCAGTGGCGGCTCCTGAGCAAAAATATTAGTGAGGCGGACAATTTCCTGCATCACTAACCACACTTTTTTTTTTTTTTTTTTACAAATTGCGTTACATTTTCGGTGAATAAAAAAAGTTGCTTAATATTTAATTTATTGTTGTTGTTTGTGTGTGTCTGCTAATATTTTGCCTTTTTTTTCCCCTCCCTCCCACGGGTCCAGGTTGTGTGTCTCATGAAAAGCAGTTCAATCTAATAAATCAGAGAAACGGACGCCTCCCACACCCAGCCGACAGGTGCACAGCTTGAGTTCTAATTTGATTTGAAGTAATAATTATGAAATAATACTCCAGATTAGCACAGGGAGGAAACAAGGTTTGGTGAAACAACTAAAATAATATAAAAGTGAAAAATTATGATACAAAATATCATCAACAAATCTAACAGAAGATTAAAGTGGGGATCGAAACACACAAAAACTCTGTCCCAAGACTGCTACTTCAACCACTGATCCACACCGCCACACACAAACAAGCCGTGTAATCGTTTGAATAAGGTCCTACCATGTTGGTGGAAAATTCTTGTTCTTTGACTTTCCTATGTTCTTCTCACTTTTCTGTTCTGGTCCACTCTGTCTGCTCCACATGGATTTAAAAACAGAACATCTCCACTGTTGGTCTCAGCAGGTTTCACTGCAGCTATTCCTGAGTTTGAGCTCACATCAGGTCGAGGTAGAGGTCGTATCAATGAGCTAAAACCAGGCGAATGTGTCCAAACGGTAGAAAATCAGATGCCCCAAATGAAACTATTGGACCTGCCTGTTTGGATCACTGTCCTGACTGACAAACATGGGCCGTTGAACGGTACTGTTCCATAAAGGTAAATGAGTAAAATACTGCGGTTGAATCACTAAAAATCAACTTTTTAAATGCAACTTAAAATTGTCCATATAGTTAAAAAAAAAACAACAAGAACACAGCAAGCTCATTAAATAAGTAATTTAGATAGTTTATTAGAAGGAACTACTTTGTGGGGCAAATAATTTTTGTTTGGTGGGGTTCTGCCCCACCTGCCCCTATGGACCAGCCACAATTGACAGAGATGCACAGATTAAAGTGGCAAAGCAACAGTGGGTGCATGAAAGCATTTAAAGAGTGAAAACTGCGGCTAAGCACTATCAAGGAACCTTTGTAAAAGCCCAACTGCTGTGGTGAAAAGATGAACAACTTCTCCTTTTGCAAGCACCAGATAAAAACACATTCACAAAAAATGTTTTTTATTCACACTGTGAACTCACTATCCCCGGTTCTACAAAGACCCCTTCCTCCTCCTCCTCTACCTCCCCTCTCGCTGCTACATTTGCCCTTTTTATGAGCCCTCCTTTTCCATTTTTTTTTCCCTCCCTCCTCTTCTTTCCTTTCCATTTTTTTTTTCTCAACCTCAACACGGAAATTGAAACTGTATCTGGGCTTATCTGCAACCTCCCCGTGAATCAACTGCCGAGATGTTTAGACAAATTTTATGCATTATGCAGCGCAAATATCAAAACAGTTCTTGGCAGTGCCAGCAGAAGCCTCATTAAAAATTCCTTAATTAAATCTTCTTGCAAAATGTAATCAGTCCAAGGAAGGGGTTTTGTGTGTGTATGTGTGTGTGTGTATGTGCATGTGAAGGATATGTGCATGTGTGTGTTTCCTTCAGTGCCAAGGCTTTGATTTGTGCCCTTCATGTTATGGCTTGGAGAAGTAATCATTAACGCCAAAGCCACTTTGGCTTTTCAAATGCTTTTGTTTTTTCTTTCTTTCGTTCTTTTTATATAGAATAAACAAACAAGTGATGATCACCTTTCTAGTATCTCTATGATGAATTCAAAATGGAAACGCTGTTTTGCCTCCGATAAAATCACAAGGCACATTCCCTCTTCTGCTGCCGCGACTTTTTAGATCAGAAAGTTTAAAGTGTTTAAACAGCAGAACCGAACCGGATCTCTGCCTAGTCTCAGATCCTTTCTGAATCAGTCACACCTAAAAGTTACACAGTATACCGTTTTGGAAATTTTATGCAACACTCAATATGAACATTTGTTCTTCCATCTTCTTATCATTCCATTTCTCTAAGGACATAAACTGCAGGTGTGTTTTTCCTTTGTCATTATTAATTTACAGCTAACAGAACATTGTTTTACCACTGGAAACGTAAGTTGCATCATTGAATAAACGATCCGTCAGTGGATTTTTTAAGGGATGTTCTATACGTTGGGAGTATATTTCTATTGGTGCTGCACGTTTGAGGGATTTACATACCTGGCAATATATTTTTGGTACAGGTTGATGTCTTCGCTGGGGGGTTTATCTGGTGGCAGGCCATTCCTAATGCAACAGCAAACACAAAAGGAGACAGGATTAATGAAGAGGTAAGGCGGTTTGTTGCTAATACGAAGAAACTGACACAATATTTACTTATACGCCACTCCCAAAGTATGTCGTATCAATTTACATTTTCCTGTGGCATAACAGCATTTTTTTATGCACTGTATGAATCAAGTACAGGAGGTGCGCACTTTGATGCATGCAGGCGCAAAAGGACATTAATCTTTTATGGGGGTGTTTTCAGTGAGTGCTTTTATGCAAAACTGGATAAAGGGGGGAAAAAGACGTGAAAATGGTCTTTTCTGGTATTATCTGGAAGCCTCTGCTCTAACGTTCATGTCAAGTTTCCTCCATTTCATCTAGAATCAATTTAATTAAAGGTGTAAGAAAACTCTAGAAGACGACTTAGCAGGAGTTTCAGCTCAAACAAATTAATTCCAAGGCAGAAAATAACGAGGAATTTATCACATTACAGAGGCATGCTGAGGAATTGTGTTTGCCTTTTGTCACCTGTGTTGTGATTCCTCTCGTGGAGCTGGCAGCAGAGCTGCCTGCAGAATAACAGTGATAATAGAGATTTGGTTTTGTTTGCTCCCCCTCAGCAAGTGGCATTTAGCTTCATGTGAGCAGCTCCACACAGGGGATGACCTGAGGTTAATCTGGCCCAGAGGGGAGGATGCACTGCCAGACATTTTTCCCAGCACCACATCTCCTCCTCGTGTACTACAAGCATCAGACTGGGTCAGTTAGCCAAGACTGCAGCTTTGTGGAGCCTCAACCTGACAAAGGCCGAAGCATGAGGGAGAGGTGCCTAAGGGCTCTTGAACCGTGTCTTTGATAGGTCTTGACTAACTAGAGACAAGGTCAAAACCAATCAAACAGACTCTGGAAGCTCTTTCCTACTGGTAATGCACACAGCTGTAGGTTAGCTCCCCAAACCCCTCGTTTGCTTCCTTTAAAGTGCACTCATCAGGCTGTGTTGAGCCGACCCCTGCGACTTGCCGGGAGGTTAGTCATGGCTCCAAAGTAATTAAAGGGAGAGTTGTTACACCCTAGCCAAACGAAAGAAGTCAGTCACTTTGCGATGACTGTGCTAAATCAGTCTCCACGGAGTGCTAAAGCAAGTAAACACTTCATGCAACCTCTCAACTCATCATGTTGTGGATATATTGGGTGTTATGCGTCGTTTCACACTACATTCCTTGTGGCTGCTGTGAAGGTAGCAATTACCTTTGCGTTTGGCTAACTGACTCAAAGAAGCTGTTAAGTGCATGCGAGCATCACATTAGCTCTATGAGGTGCACAGAAAACAGAAAAGTGGTTTTGGAGGTTTTTTTTTTTTTCATTCTGCCAGTAAACCTGAAGGGATAGTTCAATTTTTTTAATGAGTTATGGACTTGCAACCTGTCTAGGGTGTCTCCAGCCTCTCGCACAGTGACTGCTGGATATGGGCACCAGTGACCCCACCGCAACCCAAAAAGGAAGAAGTGGGTAAAAGATGATGGATGGATGAAGTTTTTGTAGACGAGTTGTCAGTATCTTACCTGGTTACAACACACTTAATGTGAAACCCAAGTTGAAAAACAAACCGTGTTAAGCAAACTCTAGATACTGATCTGATGCTTTAGTAATACGTTGTAAAAATTCACAACATAGCGTTTGTTGTGCAGATACAACATTTTTTGTTTTAATTTGTCCTATAGAGAATAACTTTTTCTAAAAGAGGCCTCTTTTTGACCAGCCTTTAGCATGACTCCGTCACAAAAATATATTCCTGATTCTCCAAATTTAGATCATATTGACTGTTGTCTCCTGCCGGTCAGAACTGCTTCTAACTTATTCTATACCAGGACCATTCAACTGGCAGTCCAGGGGCCAAATCAGGCCCACTGGTGAGCTCAGTTCGACCCACCAATGGGTTCATTTTTAAATAAAACTAGATTTTAAACCATAAAACAAACTTAGTTAATGACAATAACTGCTGGATGTCTGGCCCCTGAGCTCTTGGCTTTCAATAACTGTGGCCCCCTGAGCAATTTAGTTGAATAGCCCCATGTATACAGATACTTTTTGTCCCTAAGATTATAAACTAATGCCCTCTTCTAAGTTCTGGAGAAAGTGTAATAGTCCCTACATAAAACTTGTTCTGTTTCATTTGTTTTTGATTTGCTTTCATGCCTCCATCTATAACCTTAATTTGAAGCATTAACTATACATAAACTTTAATATTTGTAAAGCTCCGCACTACAAAAAAGTACTCTTAATATTTTGAAAGTTATGATTATGGTTTATGGTTTAGTATACCCACTGTTTGAACAAACTTACTTCACCGAGGACACGGTTCCAGTGGTGATCGAGTCAGTCTTGGAAAAGCTGGATTTTATGTAATCAGCAGCAGCGGAGTTAAAACTTATGTGTCCCGCCTGGTCCATTGTAAGCCCCGGGGCAATGCTGGCCCCTGCTGCCCCAACAGCAGGGACCCCAGAAGCACCAGGATTCCCTGGTGCTGTAGCCAGAACGTTGGGCATCAGTGAGGCCTCAGAGTTTCCAGGTATTAGCTTATGAATTGTTCGAATGTCATACTTTGAAGGGCGGCCCACTTTACCCGTCTTAAAGGCGATGGCCCCACCCATGTCAGGGTTGCCCTCACCGGGCTTGAACAGGTGCAGAAACTTCACGTTTTCCAGGTCGTATTTCGAAGGTCTCTTGTAAGCATTGCCGTTCTGCTGCTGCAAGCTCTCGCCTTGTTTCAGTTTCTGAATAAAGAAGTCGTACTTGGAGGCGCGGGAGGCCATGTTTTGCATGTGGGAGGAATTGGACGTCTGAGAGTTGCCCAGCTGAGGGACAACTGGTTGTTTGTGGTCTAGGCTTGAGGGGTAAATCTGTGCCTCATTTACTGGTAGGCAAGTGGAAGTCTGAAGAGTGGCAGGACTCTTGTCTTGGGCCAGTTTTGAGTTGAGGTCATCTGGTTTTGATGGGGAGGAGTGCACCGGCCAAGGCAGAGCTTCGCCAGCTTTTAACTTGCGAATGTACTCTTCGTACTTAGAGAAGCGAGCACGACGTGAGGCCTCTTCACTGCTGAGGGACGTGAGGTCTGAGGTAGCAGCTTTGAGCTTGTCAAAGCTGATCTTGGTCAGTTCATCCCTTACCTGGTGGTCATCATAACCATACATTCCCAATATCTCAGTCATGGTGTTGGCTGCATAGTCTCGCAGTGCCGATGCTTCTCCTGCAGAAGAACAAAAGAAGAACATCATCTGCTTATAGTTCTTTAGATCTTTTCTTTTTAAAACTGCTTGAAGGAAACCTGAAGATTAGAAAATGTTTGAGGATTTAGTTGCTGTCTGGAATTATTTTAATGCCACAATATTGTATTTCCCTTTGCTTCAAATAGTCATAATTTGATTAGTAACAGATGAATCAGTCTTCTATAGTGCAATTCATTGTACTTTATGCATTGTCAAACATTTTGCTGCATTGTTGTGCTCCACATCAACTAACTATAATATAAATGTATATATATATATATATAGAAGTGCCAATTTACTGAATATTACAGGCTTAGAAACTAATACCCGTCTTTGTTATACAAGAACAATAGCAACAGGAAAAGTGCTTTTGCATTGCAACCGACACCACTTGTAAATGTCTGTGGATTTATGTGTGTACAAAACCAGTCTCAGTCTCTTCCTGTTTTGGTTGCATTCTAAGTTAGTCCTGCAAAATGTGCAGACGGCAATACCAAGATAGGCTTGTTTTTAGTATTAATTTTATTGCCAATACATTCAATCAAAATGGTCAATTTAAAGTTGTTTCTAAACACATACAACTTTCTTAGGAGCACAAAATATGATCATGACATAAAAATCAACAACATTTAGGTTGAAGGCTGGATAAACAATATTCAGATAAAATAAAGCCGTTAAGCTTGTTGTAGAAAACTTAAAATAAAGTGAGTTTGGTAGCACTTTACAATAAGACTTCCCTTATAGATGCTAATAAATAGTTTATAGATACATTATTAATTCCTCTATAAACTCTTTATAAATCATTAATAACTGCTTATTATGCATTAATTAAGGGTGACAGAGTCAAAACTGACCAGTTTCTTGCCAAATAGTGAGCCAAATCTGTTCACCTATATATTTCACCTAGAGTTGTTATATTAAACATTTCAAACTAAGTTACTACCTTGTGAGCACGATAAGCATTTGTAAACATTTATTTAGCATATAATATTGTAATTTATCAGTGCATTATAAGTATCTAACTAATACTATTTGCTAAAAAAAAGGTTTACAAGTGCTTATTGTGCTCACAAGGTAATAACTTAGTCTGAAATGTTTAATATAACAACTCTACGTGAAATATATAGATGAACAGATTTGGCTCATTATTTGGTAAGAAACTGGTCAGCTTTGTCTCTGTCACCCTTAATTAATGCATAATAAGCTGTTATTAATTATTTATAAAGTGTTTATAGAGGAATTAATAATGTATTTATAAACTATTTATTAGCCATCTATGAGGGGAGCCTTTTTGTAAAGTGGTACCGTGAGTTTTGTATCACTTTTAATCATGAAAAGAACAAATCATCACCTCTTTCTTTTCATTTATAACACAGATTTTATTTTTACATTAGGACTATTGAATTGGACAACTTCCCCAAGGACACAAGAGAAATACAGTCAGTGTGTAGTTTCATTGCGATGTGTGGGGATTAATTCTGCCTCATTAAGTGTGATGCAGGTTAGTGCAAGTGGTCAGAAAATAGGAGAAAGGAAAGGATGATTTGACCTGAAAGCTGTTCATAAAGAAGAACAGCCTTAATAAAGAGGAAATGGAGCAGAGAAAAAGAGGAGTATGACGACAGCAGAAAAGTCCAAAGAAATAATTGGGATGAGTGAGCTAGCCTTTTTCTAAAGAGTTGTGTTTGAGGATAAAACTCATTTCTAAAAGCCTCCTGCTGTATATCTTTTAAATATTAACTGATACATATTAAGCTGGTAATTCACCAGATGATCATTTCAATAAGGCTATACATGACTGTCAGCCTTCTCAGCTCATACTTGGCACATTCTCGGGGACAGAGGCCAAAGTCTTTTTAAAAAAAATTGTTTTATCGCTGTTTTCATCACCAGAGCACACATGAGCTGGCGGGGGGTAATACCGCCCACCATCCCGTGGTAATTAATACACAAATATTTCTGTTCTTGTCTCATATTTCTCAGTTATTGCTAAATCAGTCCCTGGGCCCTGCTCTTCACATCTCCTGCGCAGCATGTAAAATAATCCCCAAATTTCCATTCACCGTGTTGGGGGGGTTGTTCCTCTGCTCTGTGGATCAGTATGAAAGAGTATCTGATGGATCGAAGATGCATGAAAATTTCAAGAGAAAAATAGATCAGGTATTTGAGAGGAAATACATACATGTTTGCCACAGATCAGTTTGTCAGATCTATTGTGTTTTCACATGTACCTAAACCACAGTGACACTGTGTGCATACAACTACTTACTGAGCAGTGCAATACTGTATCACATATTTAAGCTCTTTTTAACAGCATATGATAACAAATCACATTTAAAACCCTTCAATATATACTTGTAAAAGTCTTTTTAAAATGGAAAAACACTAGATTTATTTGGATTTTTTTAAAAGATACCTTAGTTGTAATTTGCTGTTCTGCATTTACATAAGTGTTTCAAGGCATATCATATAGCTTTAATACGATTCCACCCATGGCCTTATGTGCCAGAATATAAAAATACACTCAGTAACTAAAGATTTACATTTCAAAATAAAATATCATATATATATATATATATATATATATATATATATATACACTGTAAAATCTAACACAGTTTAAATGTAAAAACACATGCTGCCATGAAATCTGACGTTGAGAAAATAAAAACAATTAGCTCAACAAACTTTACTTTTTGTTTAATTAAAAACGCCTTGCTGCATAAACCTCCTTGTTAGTTTGGTTGACTAGGATTTTTTAATTGATTGAACTTCTTAAGGCAGTTTCTTGAACTTGCTAAATTATTTCTGCATAATTACAACAGTAAGTTGTGTTAAAAAAAATAAAAAACTTAATTGAGTGCCTTATTCCTTATTACCGGAACATGTAAATCTGCTTTAGTTTATTTTAATGCAACTTGTCATTTAAATAAAAATTGAGCATTTGACTGGTCAAAAACAACATTAATTTAAATGGAAATGTTCATTTTGACATAAATAATGTGGCTGTTAAACTAAGCTTGTATTGGTATGACAGACATCTTTACAGTATTGAAATTCCCTTTCAGTAACTTTAAAATTGACTAATGGCTGTTAAATAAATAAAAATAGATGAATATAAAATGAGCTCAAGAAAAAAATGGAGGATGATCTCAAAAGAGTAATGACTCAGAAACTTGAATTCCTCCACCAGTCTTACTGACCTCCAAAATTAAATTATCAGACATTTCTAATTTAGTAAATGTATAACTATATTTAAATGCTTCTAAGCTAAGCTAATAGTTTGGTTTTAGTTTAACAACTTCGCTATTAGTTTGCCAAATTGAATAATGAGCTACGTTGAAACAGCAAAAAGGTAAAATCATGTTTTACAGTGTATTTATTACAAAGTAATGACTTTTCCTTATTGAAGTAAATAAAACATTTACATTTTTATTTGAAGAGTGAACTGCAAATTCTATGAAAGCAAGTTCATGTTATTGCCAACTCTTGTTTTTTCTTGTTTATTTTCATTTATCAGTTTATTAACGAGACATAAATGGACTTCAAAGGATTATTACTGGAACCAACGGAAGATAACTACTTAAAAACGCCATGTTAATAAGTTTTCTTCTCAACTGCTATGTCTTCCTCCTAATGATGTGGGAACGTACAAATCATAAATGTTTTTTCCTGCTTTCCCTTTTTTTTCCTCCTGTTAACACATCTGACATTTCCTTCTGCACTCTCTCTGGTGACACTGTAAAAATCTACAAAGAAGTGGTTTCTAATCTCGACACTTCAGGCAAGCAGAAGCAGCCACACAACACAGATGCCTTGTCTACATTTGAGGCAATTAGACCACATTTTTCCTCCCAGATATGATAACAGATGTGTAATATATATCTCCTTTTGCTGACCAATCCTGGTCATCACGTGGCATGGCTTCACTGTTCACAGGACTAAGAGGCAGAGGTGTTGCTGATGAGAAAGATGCAAGCCAGTTTCTATATATGGCCTCTTCTAAAAACCTGCCAGCGTTAGCGCAGAAGCACCAAAACCCAACATAAAACATTCACTTTAAATAAATTGCCTTTAATAAACTCAGCATTTAAAGTTTTGAATTGTGTTTTTTTTTAAAGCTATTTATGTTCATATCAGTGAATTAGTTTGAGTGGATTTTGTTTAAACGGACAGTGCTGAGCTAATAAAGACTTGCAGTGAATAAATGACATTATGTACATTTGCTTGATGTAATTCGTCACACAAAAAGTGCAGGGCTTAAAACTTCCACCCTGTTTGCTTAGTTAATTAACAGGCAGTAAATAGAGGGAGCTTTGAAATAGCTTGAAATGAACAATAACCTTTCAGGGTGAACCCAGAATTGCAAATGGAGTCCTGGTCAGGCCTGTTAGATCCATCGCTATGAGGGTCTCTGTCATTGCTTTCATAGTTTTTATTCATTATTATTTTTTTTCCCATTGAATGGCTTAAGAGGGCTCTAATGCGACATCTAAATTATCTAGGAAAAGTATTCTGGGGTTTTGCACTGATAGGAAATCTGCACGATGCCTCAATGTGAGGAGTTAAATGTTTTGAAGGTCGCAGTTTCTCTCATTGATCTTGCAATGTTTGTTAATTACATTGTCACTGATGTTGTGAGAGATAATTAAGCCACTATGTTTATATGCATAATTATGTGCACTCCACATCAGCCTTTGAAAGACAGCGGCGAGAAAGAAAGAAAGAAAGAACGAAAGGAGGAGGGGGGGGGGGTGGGGGGAGGAAAAATGTTTTAATTGTGAGCCGAGCAGAAACGTGGCAATATAGATGCCCTAGTTACAATCAGCAAAGAGGAACTCAGGAAAGAAAAAATCTCTAAAGATAAGATTTGCAACTGATGCAGGATGCGTCTTCAAACACCGTGAGGTTTAAAGCGCACCAGAAGAGGTAAAGGCGCACGTCCCGATACAGTAATGTCCTACATATTTACAGACAGCCTTTCTTATGGCTATGAAAATACAAAAACATGACTAATTAAAACCACACTGAACTTTTCTTTTGCCTCTGAAATGAAACGTGCGTTGTTTTCTCAGAAGCCCCTTCCCCCTCGTCGACGTGTGGCCAGAGCTGCAGCTGCTCTTTTGGTGAAAACAAAAAGAAATGATGACAAAAAAGCACAAGTGTACATGACTCTGAGGTGCACACTTAAACCTAGATGGAAGCTCTAAAACTGTTAAAGAGAGCGGAGCGAGAGCAAAACCAAACTTGTTTTTCTACCACAACAACTAGTTTCACCTGCAATTTTTTTTTCCGCTGTGTGAAACTGGCTTTATCTATTCTTATAACCAAGCAATGCTTTTATTTTCTCTCTCTCTCTCTCTCTCTCTCTCTCTCTCTCTCTCTCTCTCTCTCTCTCTCTCTCTCTCTCTTTTACAGCTCTGAGTTTTAACTTCTGCTACTCAAGGTCGCTTTCTCTTCCATGTGTTTGCAGTTTCAAGGGTCACAAAGTAAATAACACTAAAAAGCACTTTCTTAAAAGACTGTTGGTGCCGTTAACACGTGGCCAGTGCTTTATCTTCCTGATAATCAGTGAGTAATACGAAGGGAACATCATGTCACAATTAAACAAGGGTTATTACAAGGCATTTACAACAAGAGCTCATTGTATATAAAAAGTATTAAAAATACGTAGATATTAAATTTTGCTGAGATGTGATAGGGCACAGGAATATAGCTTTAATATGGCAGATTTTGTCTGACAACTGATCGCTTGGATTTGACAACTGCAGAAAAAAAAAAAGAGTATGTATCTCCAGTAACAGAGGAGCCTGAGGCAGTGGCTAAGTTTAGTGAGCATAAGGGGGAAAAATCAAAGTCTCAGTATGTAATCCTGGGTGTAATATGAAGCTTACACTGGTCCTGCCATGTGCTCTTGGCCCTCAGCTGTTGGGAGAATACACAAAAATCCAAATGCCTGATGTTTTAAGCCTTCACCGTTTATGTTTTTTTTAAACAGCAGAGCAAAATCAAGTTTCTGTTTTCCCCTCTCACACACCGGTTGAATGTGTCTTTAGAGTATAAATATCATCACTATTCATAATGTAATTCTAGAGTGCCTATTTCCAATAATGGGCACATTTGCGCTTACATGGATGTGACAATGTCACCTTCTCTTTTTCTAAGCCAGGGCTATTCAACAGGCGGCCCGGGGGCCGAATCAGGCCCACATGTGTGCTCAGTTCAGCCCATCAGTGAGTTCATTTTAAAATAAAATTCTATTTTAAATCATAAAACAAACTTACTTAATGGCAATAACTGCTGGATGTCCGACCCCTGAGCTCTTGGCTTTCAGTAACTGTGGCCCCTGAGCAGTTTAGTTGAATAACCCTGATCTAAGTCGTTGCACCTTTATACTGTTGAGTGCAGTGTAGTCTATGTGATGTGCGGGTATACGGAGTATACCCACTAGAAAAACTTGAGAATTTTAGTATACCCACTTAAAAGTGCCCAATGATATGAGTCCATGTCACTGATACGTGACATGGACTCATGTCATTGTCAACACATTTGGAACATTTTATAGACACACTAAGTTGGTTCAACCTGTTTTTTGTGTAATTAATACTTTATTTTGTATAATTCATACTTCTGTACTTACTACTTAATACTTGAACATATTTTGCTTTGATACTGTTTTATAAACTGTATGTTCTTAATACAAAGTCAACTGTTGTACAAAGTTTGTTGTACATTTATTCAAATAAAAGCATCAGAGAAATGTTCAAATGTTCAATATGTTTAAAAATCTAAATAAATCAACGATTACATTGTACTAACCGGTGTACTTTGGTTTCTAAGCACAGTATACCCACTACAAAAATATAGACTACACCACTGGTTGAGTGGTATGTGTTTCAGGGAAAAGAAAGTGCTGATTTAAGATCTAACAGGTGACTATTTGCTGGTAGGGACATACCTGGAGAGGAGAAAGGTGCTTGGCGACTTTGGGCCTCGCTCGACGGCAAATTGTTGTCATCTTTTGGTGGTCTGACCTCAGCTTCTTTATCGTCATGATAACTGCCATCCTGAGAGCCTACAGGGGCCTCAGGGTCCTCAGTGTTGTCCTCGTCATCGCTGCAGCCCCTAGGCTGTACCATGTAGACGCCTTCCGGAGGGCCATCTTCGTCATTGCTGCCTCTAAGTTCAGGCTCCTGCTCGTCATCAGGAGCTGGCGGCTCTTCACCGTAGTCGCCGTTGACCCACTTCTCGATGGCCTCGCGCCTCTTCTGGTCCTCCTCGAGGCTCTTACTTAGGCTCAGGCTCTCGGGGAAGTTGGTCTCGTTGTCTTCGTAGTAGGAACTGCCACGCTCACTGTTTTCTGCTACACTCTGGTCTCCCTCTGCGTTCTGGGAGCTGCTGTCGAACACCACTTGGCGGCTCAGCTTGGCACAGATTGCGTTGAGTTTCAGGCCACCTTTCCTTTTGGCGGCCATCTTGGGTTTTCCTGAGGTCGTTTCAGTGCATAAACTCCTTTCAGCTGATGGAAACAAGATGAAGAAGAGAGAGAAGAGTGGAATTAGCCAAACGTGATCAGTTTAAGCAAATTAACTGTACACTAGTCCCTTGTTATTGCGGGGTATCCGTACCCTCAAGCCCAACGATAAGTGAAAAACTGTGAAGTAGGAATAGTAGTACAAGTAGTACTGTAGTAGTAGTAGTATGCATATATTAGGGCGTTTAAAACCCTTCCCACACTCTTGCAATATTCTTAATGTTTCTAAACTCTAAACGCTCTAAAAGAACACAGAATATCATGATTTCAGCTCCCTGCCTCCGCTGCTCTCAGCCCCCTGCAAGCGCTCTTAGCCACGCCCACTTCTCCGCTCTGCACGGAGAACAGCTGATCAGCTGCAGCAGGAAGTCTATCCTGCAGCATGGGCTGCACAGAGGTGCAGCAGGTGCTAAATAATTTAAAATAATTTATTTTAAATAAAATTTCCAAGCCAATCGTGCGGCTCATCCATCAATCAGCCAATTATGTCATGTCCAATCTTATTTTGAAAAACCACAATAGAACGAGTCCGCGATAAACGAACCGTGAAGTTGCAAGGGACTACTGTATTGTTTACCACAATAAACAACTTTTAAAAGACAGTCAAACTTAACTGAATAAGTTTTATTTGTCTGTACCTATAACTGATGTCAGTGCTGTGACATCACAATGGAAAAAAAAAAAAAACTGGCACAGAAGGTGTTATCTGCTTCTATTAATAACATCCAAAAGCACTTAACAATAACAGCACAAGACTGGAAGGACACACAGAGATACAGTACATGTCTATGTCACAAGGTTTAAGTCAGCTTTTAAAGCAGCGGTGGAAAATATTTTGCACAAGAGCAAAAAGGAAAAAGAAAAACTGTACAAGCAGCTGAAACCACAGGCAGATAGGTATCAGACCCCCTACAATACTACAAGCGTCAAGTACACGGCTACATAATCCTTCACATGACAGTGCTGTATAGACACTGTGAAATGTTATCTTCACTCTTACCTCGAGAGGCTGTGGGCCTGACACTGATTGGAGGGGTAGGGGGTGCACAGCATTTAAACTGTCAAGATCTGGAGCTAAAACCTTCAGCGCTTTTGGTAACATCAGGCTTAGTGGCTAAATTCATAGAGTCTGCTAGTAGAAGAATATGCCAAGTTCCTAAAAGTGTTGCAGTGTCTGTTTTTCATGTATTTTTACTTAACAATATATTATGTATCCCAACAAGTCTCAGCATTTTTCTCCCCAGAGCGGCCTCTCTGAACAATAGCATATGATATAGTGTGCTTTGGGGCAGGAATGGGTGGCATTATTTCAATCCAAGTGGGGCTATCTTTATAACATGTCCTCTGATGAGGGAGGAACAGCTGCCTGTGGCATTCCATATCCAGAGCTGCCTTTTTAGGGCAGAAACTGCACTCTGTTACCTTTCACTTTATTTCCAGAGCCACCAAAGTTCACCCTCGGAAGACATTTTTAAAACAATTAATGAACAACTTTTCAGAAAGTAAGGAGAGTGCGCTGGGGAGGATTTATGACGCGGAGAGGCAAAAGAATGCAGGGAATTAAAACAAGAACTTTTTCTTTTCATTCAGTGGCAGGTAAATGGCAGAGCTCCGAGGCGGCGTGAAAACACTCACAGCGGAGATGTGCCTTGGCCGTGCATTTTTTAAGCTGATACACAATGTTGATTTACAGAGCCTCCGTTTCAAGAAAGACAAATGAGGCAAAAAAAAAGTTCTGTCCTAAAGTCTCAATCCACTTTCTGTATCAATGAGAATGAGCCTCTTCATTTCGCCTCCACCATAAAGCCAAGCATAATCATGTGTGAGCCATTGCCAGCATTATGTAAATCACATCGGAGCAACATAAAACCCTGTTTTCATTTTCTTTTGCAAAGCTGTGGAATCATTAGAGGATATGCAATTTGAAGGAGTTTACTGATCACCCCCGTTGCCAGACAATGAACCCGGTGCTACCCACACATGCTTTCTCAGTTACTGTATTTACACTGCGGGCTTCCTCTCTGAAACAATGACTTCAGAAATTGTGCACTTCTGATGAGGGGAGCGTATATCAGAAACACATAACTGCATGATTTTTAGTGTTAGACAAATGCAACGAAGGGTGAAAGTGTTAAAAAAAACTGCAAATATATATGTATGTATAAATCAGCTTGAAAAACTATTAGGAAGTAGAAGACATAAATTTTCAAGTATTTTTTTTTCTGCAGAAATGCGCTCCAAAGGAAGATTGAGGTCATCTGGGTGGTGCTGTGGAGGTCATTCTTTTTCTGTTTACTGGGTTCAGTATTTCATGCTTTTAACTACCGATTTCCTTTGTTTAGCCATCTCAAGCTCCTTGTAGGAAATGACCCCTGCCGAGTGGCTTCTTTCCATTTGTACCTATTTATGTAAGTTCTTCTGTTAACAATAAGAAGCATGGGTGGATGATCCGTTGAGGCCTTGGAAGTGAATAATCAGAAATCAGACAGATTTGCTGCTTTTTTTTCTTTTAAACGTAAAAGATCATTGAAAGCAAATTAAATATTGCGCGCTTCCCTTAAGGAGAAGCACTCCATGGTTCGATGGTTTATGAACGCAGCCTGAGCATTTATTTATGCTGATGGTTTCTGTCCACAGCAGCTTTTTGCCATTGCTTACAGTAGGAATTGCTATGGTAACACTAAGCTGTTTACCTCAAGTCGTTTGTGTGCATGATAGCGTACAATGAGATAAAATCTGTGGGGACTTAACATGAAAGAACAACTTTTCCTCTCGGGACCAACACCCCCACCTCTGTGAAAGTCCACTAAGCATTCTGCCTTATTAATGAATATCAGAAAGAAAAACAACACTGTCACACGCATCGGACATTATTTACACTCTGTTTTAGCCCGGTGTGCTAATTGTCAAAGGAAGAGACACCTCAGCGAGCACTGGGAGTCCCAAAAATCATAGGCAGGTTTGAACAAACCAGCTGAAACTAATTTTTCCGGCTGCTTATGTTAACAGTGACAATATTTTTACTGGAAACAGTGCAGGAGTACAAAGAAGAGCCGGATGGTGTCTGTATAAGGCCAAAACAGAAGTAAAAAGTCAAGAAAGTATTTTGAATACATTTGCACTACGTCAGGATCTTTATTATCTTCAGTCAAAAATCAAGCGCACAAGTTCTTTCAGGGGTTCTGCTTTTTCTCAGCGTTGGATTACTCAGCTCATCCAAGTTTTCTACACATGCTATCAGCTCTCTAAGCCTCCACAGGTACTTGTTTCTTTTGTCCTTTTTAATGCAGAATATCTTTGTGTGCCTGGATGACATTACGCTGAATCAAATTGTGTTCCAAATCCTAACAACACAGTTATTTATATCCTTTTATGGATAAAAGATAAAAGCTGTGAGTGGACAGGTCAAGGCTTTAGAGCAAGAGCCTCCTTCCATCTGAAGCAACTTGTGGAAGACGGAACGTCACGTTGGAAATGGAAAAGCTTGATTTTGTTGCTGCCCCATAAACAGACCAGCTCCCCGCTGCGTTTCAGTTTGTATGGATCGAGCACACGCAGGAGGGGTCCGTGCATGAGACGTAGATATTGCCTGTTTAAACTGAAGCTTATCTCTTCAACTAATCAAACACAGATACAGAGCCCGTCGTAGATCCCTGCTGAGTTCCAACATGACTGACACAGGGACCAAACCCCCCCGTGCAATATCTCAAGTTAATTAATACAAACAAGGTCTGGGAGATGTCTGTTTAGCTCAGGATTATTTTACAATATGCAGCCGAAAGTTGAAGAAGCTTTTTTTTTAAAGAAAATAGTCTGGTTATAACTTTATGAACCTTTGGCAGATTAATAGACAAGGCTCCCAGCGTGTAGCTCAGTGAACCTTTCATGTCGCTGCTTCTCAAGGGAGATGTATGTGTGACAGAGTGTGTATTTCAGGAAACTCGCAGAGCTGCACGGGCAAATATACGCACACACGCTTGAAAATGACAATGTTTTTATTTTTGTAAATTCACAGCTTGCAAGAGGAGGCTGTTTCCCGCCTCTCTGTCTTTCTGTCTTTCTCGTCAGCCCGCATGGAGGAGCTGCGGCGGCCACAAGGAAGTCAAGCGGAAAGCTGCTGATGGACAAGAACGCCACTGCACCCCAGACCCTGGCATCTGGCCCCTCTCTCATTTTTATTACAGAGGAATAACAATAAGCAGGTTGCCGACCCCGCCGTGAGATTTTCCACAGTTTTCTAACAGTCGTCGCGGCGGATGCAGAGAAATTTCCATTTTTCTGCATGCATATTTAATTGAGTTTTGTCCCAGTGGTGCGGAAATGATTTGTTTTTTGCTCTCTGTTCACTTGACTCCTCTTCGGAGTCGCTAACCCTGATTAAGACGTTCCCGTTAATTTCCCAGCGCACACCTTTTTTTTGTGCATTAATGGTTCTGATCGTCTAATTAAAACTTCTCAGCTCGGCTGCTGATCACCGCTCGTTGTGCCTCTGACCTGAAGTTTTAATTGCCGCATCAGAAGCGATAATAATAATTTTGAGGTTCTGATGATTAAAAACAATGCCATTGCCAACTAGTTGATGGATGGGGGTTGTGGGGTGGGTACATCTGAGGGAAAGTTTATGAAAAGAAGGGATTGGAATAGAAACTGGTAAGGTGGGTTTACACTCCTGATGAGAAACAAGCACTACCGTATTTTTTCACCCTATAAGTCACGTTTTTTGCATAATTTGCATGCCCTGCGACTTATAGACTGAAGCGATGTATTTATGGATTTGCTCCCATATTTATAAACCAATTTTTGTCTGAGATATGACCGTTTTCATTCATTGACTAAAAAAATGAACACTACCATTTTCAGCCACTAGATAGCAGTCGAGTAGTAAGGCATGCCGCTGCATCATATAATAAGTAAAAGTGGCTATTAATGATACATTCGGGTTGCCATACAATGTCACCGTCATCTGCCTGGATCAACCAAGCTTCGTTTTGTTGTGCCTCCTGTGCACGTTCCTGCGGCCACCACTTGGCAGCCCATCGATTTTTGGCACAACACCGGCCCACATTTCCAGGTTGTCAGCGGTGACGTGTAATAGATGCGACGTATTTATGGATTTTTCCACTTGATTAGATATATTTGGACTGATGCAACTTATAGGGCGGTGCGATGTGTACGGCGGAAAATACGGTACTGTAGGTGATCACTAACAGAAAGTGGGAGACCTCTCTGCTTCAAATGTGCCTCTCAACGATCCACTTGGAGGTTCACTTTCTGAGCAGGATTACCAGGTAAAGGAAGTCAGAGAAAAAGAGGAAACGAAAGAATAAGAATAAAAAACTGATAAAAGCACATAAAAGGTTACAACTCTCAGCTTATTTTCATAAAAATAGCATGTAAAATACAAAAGGAGCATTGTTCATAAAGTGGCTGAACAGGGGGGTGAAAAAGGGAACAATCATCTCTGCTTTCAACCATCATTTTGATCAGGTTATATGATATGTGGATTACTGTCAAAACAGAAGTGAGTTGGTTATGATATTTGTTGGAACCGTACTTTCACACTGTACTTTTTAGATCACCCAAATATGAAGCGATGATAGGAAATGAATCAAGCACGATTGGGGAGGAACTTACCACCAGTGAATGTAGTTATTCTTTAAACGCTGTATTTCTGTTAGCTTTGTTAGGTTTTAGCACAAGATCAATACTTTTCAGTGAAGCTGAAGTACAAATAAAAACAGAGTGGCTCAAACTGTAACCTTTTCAAGCCCTTTTCTCTCACATATCTCTTTTATTATTAATCATGTATTTGCACATCTCACTGCTTGTTTTTCTTCCTTTTTGTTATCGATAAAGCACTTATTGAGTTTAGAGCAGGATGTGACCTTGCATGCTGGCTGCAGTCTTTCTGAAGCTGCTGACCTTGAAGAACGCGTTTGGACTATTTCACTTCGGCTCGGTCCACAGGCTGTTATCAAACATGAGCCTTCAGCCATGTGCCGCGCCGCCGTCACACCGCCACAAGAAAACAAACAAGACACCGCCGGACAAAGGCAGACACAGACGGCCCCCTGTGACACATTCACTGACTGCACAGGACAATGGCTAGAGAAGAAAAAAAAACAATGTATATTTTGAGCCCATATGGAGGAGGAAAGACTGAACTTGAGGGCAATCAGGCAGGAAAGTTAAGAACTAGGGACAAATCCGCCCTCTGGCTTAATCACAAACAGGGTAATTATGGTATTTTCCAGAGCAGAGGACAAGCTAAAATGGTTTAAGGGAGTAAAAAAAAAAAAAAAAAATCAATCTGACATGAGTGGCAAGAATCATTCTGACAGCTACGTTCCAAAACAGCCAACTTTTATTCACTTTGATGGCCGGGGCGATTCAAAGAACACTTGGCTAACTTGTTAAAAATGTACATCAAATCTGGCCTCGCAGCTGGCACCAAGTGATGACTTCACTTGTAAATGTGCAGCGAAGAGGAGGCGAGAACTCTCCTTAAAACACAACTCACAACCCCATCTCTGAAACAAGGGAAATGTCTTCTTGAGGCTTTGCTTTGAGACTCATGTTCCGTTTCACGACACCAGGAGTACAATTTGATTAGCCATCCGGCGTGGTAAATGAGCAGACGACCCCTGCGTCCCTCCCCCACGGTGGCTGTGCTTGGTGTGGGAGCACGGCAGTATATAGTACAGTGGGGAAGGGGCTCAGCGGTGCACCTCTCAAAGGCCCTTGAGCTAATATCTGTACAGATTAACTGCTTCAGTTGTATTTTGGTCACGGGGATCTCTCTTTACCTTAGTGACTTGTTGGGAGGGAGAAGGGGAGATGTGTGTGTGTATTGGACACTTTCTCCTGGAGTGAAGAAGAAACATGGCCTGTTTGCGTAAGAGGTCAGGAAGACAGCCGTGTGTCTCTCTGTGCTTTTAGTTTTTAGGTCATATTTAATTAATCAAAAAGTTACACTGCTGACTCTGTCATTTCCACCTTTTTACCTTTCCCTCCTCGGGACACACACACACACACACACACACACACACACACACACACTCAGAGTGTCAATCCTCCAGGGTAAACTCAGCACACGCTGCTCCATTAGTTATCAATTAAGTCTGGAAATCTCCACCTGGCTCACACACACACACACACACCAAAGCCGGCACACGGCGCCTCTCTCAACAGGAAGTTGAGGAGAGCGTGACTTATTTGAACGTGCTCGTGTGTCCGTGCAAGTGGCACTTTTGTCCATGAGGTTAACCTTGATATGAGGCCCTGTCAGGCCAGATAATGTCAATCAATGACAAGCCCTCATAGATAACCCCTAATGTGAAGCCTAAAAAGCAGAGCTGTTTAGATCTTTAGACATGCCCCCTTTCACCAGCATATGAATTGAATTACAAGGAAATGAGCTGTGGCATTTCTTTAATAAGACTCTTAAGACATTTTGACAGCATATAAGGCCTTACGCTGTTAAAAAAAAATGAAATAAAGGCTCTGCTGACAAAGCCTCCTCTTGTAAATGTAAGGAAGGAAAAGTCAAGAAGGTAAAAGGGGGGGGGGGGTCGGACCTTGTTTATTTTAACCCTTGAAGACTTCTTAATTGATTTCCAAGGTTAGGTTTCAAATTTGTTTTTCAGACACGAGGGCCTTTAGTGAACGAGTGCGTTTCAAGCCATTTCCCTCAATTTGGCTCGGTTTGTTTGCATCTTATCCTGCTGACCTCCCTTCGCACCTCCTCTCCACACTGTTCTCCCCTCTTTTTTTTTCTTATTTTTGCTCTCCTTGAAAAGAATGAAGGAGGTGACATTAACCCTAAAAAAAAAAAAAAAAAAAAAGCATGTATTTCCAGACAGGATGGCTGTGCCGACAACATCGATCCCTGGCTACCATTAAAACATTTGCTCTGCCTGACAGACTTTCCTCTTTTGGACTTTACGTGCAGCAGAAAGAATCAGCGGTGCCTGTTAAAATGTCAGCCTGAGTAGCTTCTCTAACTGTCCAAAAATGCTCTGTGACTCAAAGACAAAGAAAAAAAAGAAAACGTATCACTTTCTACTCAACACTTCTGCTGTTTCACATCTTTCTTGGTTTAATAACCCACTCTTTGCAGGGCAAACTAACAAGTGATGAGTGTGAGTCTTCCTGCTTGTGGGATTTAAATTTCTTAGACTCCGTGGCTGTGACTCTTTTTTGTTACAACGTTGGTTTGCTTTTCTGATGAGCAGGTTAGATGTGACAGCAAAGGTTTTTCAAGAGCCTGGTTGGATTTGTGTGGTTGGGGAAATGTGGGCTGCTGTGCAATCCACTGTAAACATATACTGTACGTTAAGTGGCTGCAACCAATATTAAGTGTGTGTGCCGGTGTATGCGTGTGTCTTGCGCACATGTTTGCAGGGTTGTAGACAGCCGGGCATTGTGCTTTGAGCTCTCCTTCTGTTCCTCTCTATCTGGTGGCTGCAGGTCACGTCAGTTTCTCTCAGACGCACGCTGACATTTCCACATGCTCATAAGAGACTGATCCTCAGTCGGGGTAATAAACACACTGCTGTATCAGTAACAAAAAGGAAATATATATATATATATATATATATATATATATATAATCTGCTTTACAGAAAAGTTTGGCATGAACTGGAGGGAGAACAAACACGTCACAACCTAAAACAGTAACATTCATGTTTCTGCAGGTTCAGGGGATGCAAGAATTGAGCTGAATTTGAAGGTGTGATAAAACAATGCTCACAATAAAGGAGGGGTGTGAATAAAAATGAAACAAACAAAAAAAAAAGAGATAAAACGCAAAGCCGCTTTGCAGAAAGCAAAAAAAAAAAAAAAAGGCATCTATTTTGGGTCTCTTTATACTAAAGGAAGTGCTGCTAAGTTGACTCAAACAAATAAATTTGCTTTTGATAAAACCACAGCAACTATTTTGCATTCTTCCCCAACCCCTCTTTGTTTCCTGCGTCTTTATCTTCATGACTTGCCACATTTATGAGAAGCCTCTCGCTAAATTGTCGAGCACGAACAAGTGAGGGTTTTAAACTGTTGCGGTGCTGACGGCTTGAAGTGTAATTTTATTAGAAAAGTGGCAGGTTAAAGGAAAGCCTCAGAAGTGAACACGGAGCGCTTACCTCTCCACGCTGCAGCCAGTTTTACATTTCTGCAACATTAATATTCCTCTTATTATTATTTTAAAGTTAAAACGGATACTCTGTTGAAGTGCAAATCTGATGAATTACGGGAGCAGATTGCTGCTATTAATTATTAAAACCTATTTTATAAATATTCAGGTCTGTCATGCATCTAATAATGAACGCTTTAGAGGAGGTTACTTCCTGTGTGCATCCTAATGTGTCAGAAATATCGCTTTTAATCACACTCGTGTCAGTGAGTACGCTGAGTTTGAACCTGCCAAAAAAAAATAAAAAATTGTCCAAATCAAGGAAACTCAGAAGGCCAACTACTGTGCTCATCACAGCTCTTCTGTTCCTGCTGTTTTGCATGAGCCAGGTTTCTCCTTTGCCCCGTCTGAAGACGTGGAGAACACCTCACAGCTCCCTGCTGCATTCTTACTGTGGTAATTTAAATGGAGAATAATGCATCGGCAGCACTCTACCTTCTGGACACACCTAGTCCCAGCGCTGCTGCTGCCATATGCTGTGTTGATACATATTCATAACACTTTCTACTGTGTTCGAGTGTCTGCAAGCAATGAGGCTTAAATGACTGTCGCACAACTTCAAAAATAGCAACAACAACAAAAAAAAAAAAAGATGGGCAAAAAAATGTTGGATCGTTCTTTTATTTTTCTAACATTATTTTTGGCAAATATTCTATATTAGCACCATAATTCAGATGCTGCAGTGTGCTGTTGAACGAGTATGAACAAATAATAACTTACCAGTTGAAGATAGCCCTTTAAAAAACTTTAGTTTGGAGCTTAAGTCTTTCTGGCTCGTCAGTGTCAGGACCAAAGTGACCTGACACTCGTCTCCAATCTCAGAAACTTCTCAATTGTTCACGTGAACACTTTATGTAAACTTTTATGTCTCCTTTCATTTTGAATTAGACAGTTATTTACATAGAAAATGTTTAATTACAGACTGAGGCAACAGCAACTAGCTGTAGCACTTCCAGTGGAAATATAGTTCTGCTTGAATAACCATGGATCACAAAATATAAAGGTTTAATAGGTTTAATAAGATAAGATAAGATGATAAGATAAGATAAGATAAGATAAGATAGCACTTTATAGGGTATGGTGGCCCTGAGGTTTAAAGTAACATTTAAAAAACTGAATTAAATTAAGCCTTCAACATAATTAATTAATTAATAATAATTATTATTATTATTTCACATAGTAATAATACATAATTACATAATGTAATTTTGTTTTTTGAAATGTAATTCTGTTTTTCACCACTTCCGATTTGGTCACTTCTGGTTTTCACCACTTCTGGTT
Source organism: Nematolebias whitei (assembly GCF_014905685.2). NCBI lineage: Eukaryota > Metazoa > Chordata > Actinopteri > Cyprinodontiformes > Rivulidae > Nematolebias > Nematolebias whitei. Next base: position 34,153,703 of record NC_056508.1, on the reverse strand, counting down.
TGGCTTAATGTAATTTCATTTTTTAAATTTAATTGTGTTGTTGTTTTTTTACGTTGTTCGTTTAAACCTCAGGGCCATGATAGTTTAATAATAAGGTTTAATAATACACTGTATTATATTACATTATTATTGTTTAGCGTATATCTTAGATCCTTATATACTGTTTCTTTATTATACTTCATATTTTTGCTATATTGGGCAGCACGGTGGCGCAGTTAGTAGAACTCCTGCCTCTCAGCGAGCAGGTTGCTCTGGTTCAAATCCTGGGCCTGGGGCCTCTCTGGGTGGAGTTTGCATGTTCTCTCCGTGCATGTGTGGGTTTTCTTCAGGTACTCCGGTTTCCTCCCACAGACCAAAAACATGCATGTTAGGATGATTGGTAACTCTAAATTGTCTCTAGGCGTGAGTGAGAGAGTGAATTGTTGTTTGTCTCGTTTGTTTCTATGTGTCCCTGTGATGGACTGACATGTCCAGTGTGTCCCCCGCCTCTCACACAGCAACTGCTGGACATGGGCATCAGTGACCCCGATGACCCGAAAAGGAAGAAGCAGGTAAAGATGATGGATGGATGGATGGATGGATGGATGGATGGATGGATGGATGGATGGATGGATGGATGGATGGATGGATGGATAGGTTTTTGCTATTTATGGGTGTAACTGGGACCTTGGGTACACAATTTCGTTCCACCTCATGTACCACAAGTGATGTGAATGACAATAAAGAACCTTGAACCTTATATAGCAGCCTTATTGTGAACCTTCATGATTCTTTTTAGACTAGAGTTGTTGGTCCACTTTGTTCTGGAAATTGTTTAGAATTAAACTCTACATCTTCAAACTGAGGTTGTTCACAGAACTATTTTAGCAGGTAACAAAGCTTCACTTCAAGAAATCTGGACTATCGCTTTAAGTCAAAAAGTTTTAGTTTTGTCTTCAAGAAGCTGTGAAGAGGTGACTGTTGGCGGACGCTGTCAAACAAACGGTGGTCCTGGTAGAAAATGAGTTGATGACACTGTAACACAACCTCCATCCATCCCAGCAGTACTTAGATTAGCTGCACACGGTACGGCGTACAGACAACCAGAGACACACACTGTGGAGCACTCTGAGATTAACATTGTCAGAGCTACAATGATACCCCTTCATTATCTGCACACGGGGCCTCCTTCATGCGCTCGCTTCCTTCACTGTCCTCTCCACTGCTTCTCTGTGGAGGTAGTAATTACTAAAGCTAACACTTCTTTCTCTCTGTGCCTTTTCTTTCTTTTTCTGCAGTGCTCTTAAGCGTCTTCAGCACAAAAAAGGTTGAAATAATACCAGTGTGGATGGCAACCCCAGTGTGGCTCCCAGCATTGTGAGGATATTTGGTGCCAAACTGATGTGCAATGACGGGTTGGTGCACTACCCAAGCTTCAGCGCAGTCATCTGGGTCAAACGCTCATTGCACTTCATGCAACAGAGAAGTGCTTGATGTACCACTGCATCTGTTCTACTATACGTTGTTGGTCTAACAGGCTGGGATCAGAGAGACGTTTGCTCTTTCATGGCGTTTTTCATTATCAACAATGCTTATAACTCTTTAGCTTTCTTCTTCCTCTCCCACTGGAAATATGGTTTTATCAAAGTTGATGGCTTGCTCGGGCACATTTTCTCAAACGCCTTCTTCAGTCTGTCATTTCCCCAAGCTGCTCTCGGGTGAACGTCACTCATAGAAACCGGGGAAGATTTGATGGTGAGATCAAAAAGAAAAGGAAGGACAGTGAGGAGGAAAAGAGGGGTGATCGAGAGAGAGAGAGGGGGGGGGGATGAGAACGATACCGTCCTCCCCCATCTGACACCAACGAGTGCCGAGGGTAATTCCTCCAAGCAGGGCCTGCTTTTTCAGACGCAAAAAAACAAAACGCAGAGTACTGCCCTGAGACATCAAAATGGGCGATTTTGACTTCAGAGGGTCTTCAGATGCTTGAGGAGTTGTCAGAGTTGGGCCATTGGGACTGAACAGAGAGAACAGAAGGTACAAGCAGGCTGTTAACAACCAATACGGGAAACACGCCAGGAAGGCCGTCTCCTCCCAAAATGCCAGTCGGCACCAGATCACTAAAAGCATCAGCCACTCTGTAAAATCTCACCTGAACCCTTTCATCCACTGTTTGCTCAACGGTCAGAATGTTTATCAGCTGCTTTAAGCTGATAATGCACCAAAGAAGAAGGTGCTTGAAAGTACAAAAAGAACATCCACACGATGCAATAAAGGAAGAAAGAACTCAAACAAGCACTGTTCTTAGAAGGCTCGAGCTTCAACAGGTGTCTTTAAAGAAAACTTATTTTATGTTTGTTGAGTCACGGGGAGATTTTCCGCAGCAAATCAAAGACTCGCTCCATTCTTCGGAGACGCGAGCTGTGTTGTGACACGCCGAGAGGGATGTCCGCATTTTCTCCTCGGTTGTTCTCGCTCATTCTTGGAGCATTAGGTTCACTCTAAATAGCCGGGAGGAGATTAGGCTGGCTTATATTCAAACGCACATTTATTCCAAAACCCTCTCTTCACGAGTGGGCCGAGAAGACCGGCGCAGGAGCCTGCTGAGATGGCAGTCAGAGGAGATTCTGTCATTTGTAAATCAGCACAGAGGAGGGACAGAGACAGAGAGGAAGGAGTGAGGGACAGAGGCTGAGGTAAAAGACAAACAAGTGTTGGCTCTGCTATATGAGTTTAGTTAGCTAGAGAGTTAGTGCATGAGTTATGGCTAGTGAAGGCCTGAGGGATGCTGTATTTATGAGGGGACTGAGTGAGTGTTAAATCCCTGGTAAGAAATAAAGTCGTCCCTGAGCGAACAGGGGAAACATTTCACTCGGTCTAAGAGGTGCCTTGAAAAAAAATGAAAGCCATCCCTCTTCCAGTGGAAGCCCTGTTCAGTATTCCCTAAAATTACTTCATTTCTTTGAAAATGCTATCAATCACAAGCAAGTAGACTGAATCTTACGCTTGAATATGAGGAGGATTCTGTCTGTGGGCATGATATCAAGCAGAGGAAAGGGGGGAAATGTGATTCTTTTAAAATTGCATGCAGGTTTACAGAGGGATCTTAGGCTAAGAGGGGTTGCCAAAACACACTGTGCACTTGTTGCAGAAGAAAGGCTCCTCCAAGAGTTGTTCATTTAGGTTTAGATGGAAATGAAGTACTTTTTTTATGTTAATATTTCAATCTACCAGTTTAACGAGAAGAAAATGATCAAGCTTTGTGCATCCTTTGAAAAAAATTCTTGGCAAACACTTCTCAATGTCAAAAAGAGTCCGAGTTAAAAAAGCAGAAACAAAAGAAGGCTCAAGGCCAAAGGGAACAGGAAAAGCTTCACACTGCACATTGTAGCACATCCAAGTTGAACTCGAACCTCTTTCCAAACCCCTGCAGTAGTAATAACAATTATTACTTAAAAAGGCAATATTTTTACATTAACTTAAAAGGCTATATCTTTTTCTTCCCCTCAAGCTTGTGCGGCCTCACTTACCCTAAGTATCTTCATAAATCACTGGTTACTGTTAACATGTACTCCACAATTCAGTCATCAATCTCCTACCAGGTCAGAGTGAAAACAGAGGGGGAAATGTCTGCTTAGTAAAATGTCTCTCTCGTGAATGCTGCTACCGCCACCCACTATTCAAAGACACACACACACAAACACACACACACACACACACACACACACACACACACAGAGTACAATATGCACAGAGAGTAGCAGCAAACAGAACCCATCAGTTAAATAATAAACGCACGCCCGGCACACTGCAACCATAGCAATCCTATGGGACGGGGAACGGTTGCCAGATCGTCACGGTTACAGAAGCCCAGTTCAATTCTCACTCTGCTGGTTCCGTTTGTTCAAAAAACAAATAAACAGCAAGCGAAGAGTCAGAGCTGGCCAACTTCTGCCTCGACAGGGAATGTCAGGCCCGAGCTGAGGCGCTCTCCTGCCTCAGACGCCCCTCCACAGGGCCGCACGTGAATCCTGCGTTGATGTTCACAGACACAGTATTTATCTAACCAAAAGGAGAAAATCTGATTGTACACAAGGAGGATTATTCCTCCCAGAAACGTGTCTGCACGAGGGAGGTAAAGGACTCTTTAGCCTTTTTTCAACAAACACTGTTTACATCAGCAGAGTGGAAAATCCTCCAAATGATAAAGTACTCCGTGACAACATCTGCATCCAAACAGGCACATCAGTCTGGAGCAACGTCGCTAATTACCTCACAACAGATCCAAACAAACCAGACGCTCAAGTGCTTTATCATGATTCCTGTCATAAAAGTGTGCTTTTTTAAATTGCTAAATAAAATACAGTTAAAAGTAGTTTCAGATTATTACACAAAAGATAAAAACGCTGTTTATAAAGTCCTTTTTTACGTAAACTAAACGTTTTATATGATCAAACCATTGTTAAATGTTCGTAGACAAAATGCTTTATTCTTTGAAGAGTAATTTAGTAAAATATAAAGTGGTAAAAAGTGTAAAGTAGATTATGTGTAGATTTTCTGTGCAGACGTTACTTTTGTAATAAATCTAAGAGTGAAACGCACTGCGTGGCCTCACGCGAGTAAAAGATCAAACTTTTGGGAGAAAATCTAAACTTGTTAAAACTTATCCCCGACATAAATTAAACTGCAAGCGTGTCTTTTAAAACAGTGAAAAACGATCTTCAGAAAACAAAGTGTACACCTGCTGTTTCCTGACTCTCACGCAAGTTGACTATGACACCCCCCCCATCACCACCCCCCCCATATCACTACACATGCGTGTCTGAATCATCCCAACTGCAAATAGTAGCAGACCCATTCACTACGTAACACTTGAGAATGTGTGTGTGTGTGTGTGTGTGTGTGTGTGGGATGGGAGGGGGTGGAGGGGGGAGGAGAGGAAGGAGGGTGTGTGTGTGTGTGTATGTGTGTGTGTGTGAGGCTTACCTGGCAGCAAAGCGCCCTCAGTGCTCTGCCTCACCTCTCCCTCCTGCCCTGGAAGAATTCTCTCTACAAAGCAAGGCATTTTCTCCACAACTGCTCTCTGCCAAGGCTCTGCTCCCTCTCTCCCCCTCTCCCTCCCTCTCTCCTTACCTCTTTCCCACTCTGTCCTCTTTTTCTCTTGTCTATCTCTCCTCCCTCCTTGCCCTCCCCCTCTCCCTTCTCTCACAGATGTGGAGGCTGCGCGAGTTTACCCATATTACCAGTAGGGGTCCTTCATCGCCCTTCTCCACCCCGCAGTCACATGGTTGGGGGGGGGGGGGAACAACACACACACACAGAGGCCACTTAACTGGTGCCCTCCTGTCACTACTACAATGAGAGCCCAGTGCAGAGAGCAGAGGAAGGGACAGGTGTGAAGTGGGTGGTGTGCAGCGGGGGCTGGCCCTCGGCCCTTTGCAGCCCTGCTCAGACTACAGGCTCTGCCCCGGCCCCTGAAGTGTAGTACAGTAGAGGTTTACACACACACACACACACACAAACACACACTCAGGGGCATATGAGCACACAGATTGACTTACAGTGGATCCCTCAGAGCCAGCAGGCACAGACTGTGCACACTTTCACTCGCCCTCCACACACACACAGAACAACTGCTGCTGTTGACAGTGGTAGCATGTGCTTTGTGCTCGGTGTGTGAGCGTGCACATAAACATGCACGTTCACGCACAAACACACAGCGGGTGCCTGTTTGTAGTTCAGGTCTCCATCCTGGGAGGTTTGTTATTTAAAAAATGACACGGGCGTGTTAGATTTGAAGGCTCTCGGCAAGAGGACAGTGGGAAATTTTCTGCTTTCTCGTCTACTCGCGGAGCACTTTTCACATGACAATATCAATACTGGAGAATATTAGCTGTCCTGCTGAAGAATGTCAACCCTCTGTTTGCCTTTGAATGGGTGGGTTCCACTCCAGAAAAAAGAAGGCACGTTTGATCCAGATCGCTATTTTGTGCGTTGCTCAAAAAAAACGTGAAAACGCCAGTATAAAGATGAAACCAGTGGTTAAAGATTATAACCAAATGGAACTTGAGCCCACATTTTTATCAAATATTGCCCAAGTTATATGATGCTTTAAATTGTGGAAGATAACTGTACTGATCATGATTTTATGCTCTTATAGCATGAGAACATAATTGTCAGCATGAAGTAGTTTTTTTCTATTTATTGCAGCCTGTAACAGGATAAGGGTATCTGCACTCAAGACGTAATATCCCGGACCTGCTGTTGGTATCATTTGAACAGAGGGTGGATCACCTTTATTTGAGCCAAACAAAGTTCTCTAATGACAAAAAATTAGCCCTTGACAGACAAGGATCCAACGCCCAATCAGGCTGCC
>NC_056508.1:34101489-34144838 GCF_014905685.2 Nematolebias whitei | reverse complement strand
AACAAATTAGCTTTTTATGTTTATTTGTGTGTGGGTGTGTTGGGGGGAGAGATCTCATTTTCAAAGACACCAGTTCTCAGTCCAAGAGAGGAGAGAAAAGAAAAGGCTAAATGTTTTGGAGTCACGACTCTTCTCCTGATTGCCCTGGCTGTCTCGGTTGTGCAAAACATGACCCTCCCCTCCCTCAGCCGCGACAGAAACACGGGCGACTAGATAAACACTATTTTATGCACCGACTAGATGAATCGCCAGACAGTGATTACAGTCCTCCTCTCGGCCCAGCTCAACTGTTTCTGAACACTGAACTGCAGAGGCACTCCAAGTATACCTCAGGTGTCTGAGATGTTTGTCAGCGCCTCTCCTGATTAAATAAATCTACATTTTACAGACTTAATAAAGACAATGGAGCGTCTTCTGTTGTTAATGTGAAAAAGACGTGTGGATAAACATTGTTATTGTGTCCGTTCCCAAAAAAATAACAAAAAAAAAGAAGAAGAGTTGGTGATTTTTACTTTCTGCTAACCTGGCAGTATGGCCTTTCTTCTCCTCAATGAAACAAAAATAACAAGCTCGTGTCCCAAACTAAACATTCCCACACAGTAGCTCGCCGCCTGCAAGGTCTCTGACACCAACATGTCCACCACAGACTGTCCAGTCCTGACGCAGAGTTTACAAAGAGATCGGAGCAGCAACAAGTCTGCTTAGCAAAGTCGCCGATTCTTCCCCGTTTAGTGTTGACATCCTGAAAAACAGTAAAATCAAGATACAGGGCTGGGATGACGGAGGTAAAACACACTTTTTAAAAATCTTACTCTGAACCGATTCATCAGTCTGGCCCGTGCCTCAAATGTGGTGCAGTAAAGCCTGTTGTCAATGTCCGAGCTCTAAAAAGCACAATTACAGAAGACCTCGACTGAATAATTTAAAGAGCATAATTATTGACCTCTATCTGAATTCCTCTGAAAGGTACATTAAGATAAAGAAAAGCACAGGAGGTGGAAGAGGAACGGAGGGTAGGAGAGTGTGCGTCTCCCCAGGCCTCCCTAATGCACTCTCCTGCTGTACTCCAACTTCCTGTGGACCCCTAATGTGCCCACTGCTCGCTGGCCTGATGAAGACTGCAGTTAATGAGGCCCCTGTTTCTGAAATGAAGAATCTCTGAAACCATCAACATGCATTACTATCAAACTGCCACCCCCTGCAATCCCACACTCACACAAACACTTGGTGAAACACCCGCTATCCTAGGGTTTGCTAACACACACAAACACAACTACTAATTCTAGTCTACCGTACTTTATCTTTTGTGCAACAATGAGTTTTTGCTTTAAAATTTTCTCAGGCCAAAACTACTTTAGATATCCAGCAATGTTCAGTCGGCTCATCTGGATGGTTTCTTTTTACTGAGCCGTTTCGTCCTTCATCCAAAGGACTTCTTCAATCTGAGGAGTCACCAACAAACTGAGTCCCACAAGCAGCACACTCCAATAGTGGAAAAAACCCCACTTTGGCATGGCTGCCTCAGAGGAGTTGACAGGGGAGAGGGCGGGCCCCGGGGGCCATTTTATCACCAGCAAACTGTTTTTTTTCCCACTATGCGAGTGCGCTGCTTGTGGGACTCAGTTTGTTTGTGGCTCTTCAGATAGAATAAGTTCTTTGGATGAAGGATGAAACGTCTCAGTAAAAAAAGAAAGAAACCATCCAGATGACCTGACTGAATTTTGGATTTTTACCTGAATTATTGAGCATGAACTTTGGTACTTTTGTTTTTTTGTTTTCAACTGGTCATTTTTCTCTGTGTGAAAAAACAACACAAAAACAAACAAAAACACATTTTGCTTTCAGGGAAGAACTCTGGAATTGAAATATGAAGTTTGCATGTGAAAGACGGCAGCAAAAGAAATAATTAAATAGTTGGTTTTTTTGCTAAATGTATTAGTGTTACTATAAATAGAGCCTCACTGACGAGGCACCCGCCACTCCAGGCCTCCCTGATACACCGGTAAAGAGGTGGGTAAGAACAAATCAAGAATATCCACTATTTACTAATTTGGCTGAGAAAGTGAGACCAAAGTTGAACTGAACTGAGCATTCGTGGTTTATATGTGTGCCATGAGTGTGTGTGTGCACATGCAGGAGATTGGCGGGGGTGGTGGTGGGTGGATAGGTGTTGGGGAGGTAGGAAGCTGAGAGCTGGCAGCAGACTTGGGGGAGGATACACCAAGATGAGGACTTCTTAATTAAAAGAAAATATTTGTGTTTGCATAATATTGCTGACGGAACCTGGAACAATTTAGAAAATTCTGCTTCTTAAACGACTCGCTCTTTAGAGTGATTTGGGGCATTTCAAATCCTCTTTGCATACATGCATTTTTAAAATTTCAATTATGCTGCGCAGCTTTTAAATCAAGATGTTGGGGGAAAAAAATCCATATTTTACTACTTTTAATATTTTTGCTTTTCTTCATTTTCCTATAAATAAACTATTTTCTACAAATCAGATAAAAGTGGCTCTGCTGCCTCTTGCAGCCTGTCAGGATAGAGGGCACTGGAATAATTAGGTGACTTCTGCAACATCCTGAATGCCAAGGACAGGTGGATTAAAGTATTAAAACAATCGCATTTCAGTCTTGAAATAGTCCGGTGCACGACTCAGCACCATGCGCCTCTGTTCAAGTTTACTTGCCAGCTCCATAACGCCACAGGAGAGAGCTTGCAGGGGGGGGGGGGGGGGGTAGCCCAATCCCATTAGCTACGTACATCTCAGCAGACCTGCAGTAAATGTGCGCAAACCTCAGCGATGATTATCCCCTAAAGCTCTCAGATGATAATACATAATCGAACGACGCAGGAATTTTCTCTGTAATCACACAGTCAATTTGGGCTTCCCCCATTTGTGCTCGAATCTGTTCTTTTCTAAATGAAACAGAAGAGACAGAGTCATCAGAGGATGCATTTAACCTCAGCTCCGCAATTAGACACACAATAACAGGGATACCTATATTAGGGGAATGGAATTGTTTAAGAAGAGAAAGTAAAACAAGTTTTCTGATTTTATTTTCTAAAGCAGGGGTCTGCAACCTTTACGATCAAAAGAGCCATTTCTGCCCCTTTGTTCACTAAATTAAATGCGTCCGGAGCCACAATACCTGCTACAACTGGGATTTTCAACTGGTGGCCCACAGACCACTTTACGTTTGTTGGAGGGTGCTTTTCTGGACAGTAGGAGTGATTTTATAAAACTAAAAATATCTAATGATTTTTAACATTTATTGATATTTTTACACTCTAAGACAAAATAAAAGACGAGATTCTTGTAAAGAAAGAAAAAATAATATAGTTTTTGCCCAGTTTCTAAAACTAAAACAATAAACTATGTCTTCTTATGTGATTTTTTATTTTTTTTTTGTAGAAAAATTACATGTCCTACTTTGAGGAAATAAAGTGTAAAGTGAAAGTGAATATGTTTTACTCCTTGTAACGTTTCTAGTATTCATATATTTCCTAAATAAATTACAGGAAAACAGCTCAAACTAGCCCTTTTAGTTGTTGTTATAACAACCAATAAAACTCAGTTTTATTTCAGTTTTGGTCAAAGATTGAAAGAGCCACTGCAGAGGGACCAAAGAGCCGCATGTGGCTCCAGAGCCGCAGGTTGCAGACCCCTGGTCTAAAGGATAAAAATTAAAAGCAAGAGCAGAGTAACAAGGTTTATTCAGTGATGCTTATAAAAGGTAAGAGACTAAAAAGTTGTGCAAAGTACGTAAATTGCATAAAAAATAGCATCCTTGACTTGCTTTGAGGAATAAGCGTATTTGAACCTTAAAACACTCTGATAGTGAGATCCCTACAATGAGGGAAATTGTCTTATCGGGGAAAAGCCAGTTTCTTTGTAGATAGCAGATTAATTTCATCAACTAAGAAGCTCTTTAAACTGAAGCATCCTCTTAGACAGATGCCTCAAAGGACAACGGGAAAATGACGAGAAAAAAGCACAGAAACCAGTTTTTAAAACTTGTTTTTATATAGAAAACAACCATTTTTGTAGTTTTTATTTGATTTAAATGTACTGATAATGTTTAAATAGGCAGTAAAATACCAGTTTTTGTTGAGTGGTTTTTTTTTTTTTGTAAATTAAAAATAATTAGGGTGAGTAAGTAAGGTGAAATCTAAGCCTCTTAGCCCACCTCCTGCCATCTGTGTCTCCAATTTAAGAGCCCTCGAAGGTTCGCTCTTTTGCCTCATGGAGGGAACAAGGAAGAGGAAAAACGGTGCCTGTTTCTGCGAGTTCACGTAACAAAGTCAACCTGCTGTCTCGGCCGTGCCACAGAGGTGTAATAAACTGTCTGTGACAGAAAAAGGGGAAAAAAGAAGAAGGACAGGAAGCTGAAGGAGCAGAGGAAGACAAGCTTGTGCCCTTCACTCCTGCAAAGTAAAGAGTCTCTTAACCAGATTTGACAGCGAACAGATCCCTGGCAATTGGGGTCAGTTAAAGGAAAAGTAGCTCAAGTTTTGTTGGGGCTTTGGCTCCATAGATGCTGAGGAAATGCTGCCCACCGCAGCATCAAAGGGGATTATAGGGACAGGGCCATCTGCCACCTGTAGCAGAATAAGTCCTTTTATGTGTCTGCTTGTGTGTGTTTTGTGAAAGAAAAACAGCGAGACGGCGTCAATGTACTTTTAACTTAAAAGGGCAGCGGAGGTGTGGGGCGGAGTCTTTGCTGGGGCTTATTTCAACCTGTGCCGGGGACATTAAAGGTTAGCACGACAGCAGTCAGGTGTGACGCTTCCAGTCTGGTTTCTGTTAGGATGTGCTGGATATACTGCAAAATAAATCATCTAAAATTTGTTCTTGGCATGCTTAAAAACCTCCCCCCCGATGGAGAACAGTTCGCCTTTTGTCATCCAAGCGAAACACCCAACTTGTTTTTGTTGTGGGTTTATTGGAACGCGGTGCCAAGCCTTGTTCCCCTTTCACGTCTCTAATTTGTTTGGGGTCTCGTTTCTGGCCTCCGCCTGAGAATGTTTTTTGCTCAATAGTCTGCTACCTTTTAGCTGCACCGCCCAGTGCTTGACCTACTGCCGACACTTATTTTCAGCACTCTAATTGTCGTTTAATCACATATCAACCTGTCACTTAAAGACCCTCTTTTTTTTCCGAGGGGGAACATTTGCATATGTTGTAAAACTAATTCCGATTGAAAGCTCCAGTGGCTGTGAAAGCAGGCGTTCTCTCTCTCTCTCTTACTTTCACACTCGTGCAGACACAGTTAGGCACAAGAGAGTAACACACACACACACATACATTCTACAATATCTCACCTTAACAGACAAAAACACACATAGGCAAACGCCGTACCTGATATTCTCGATTGAGGTGGTTTTATCACATTTGCTAACAGTGTGTGGTGACACGTAACGTGTTAGAATAGGGACAGTGACAAAAGTGATTCAGGGAGCATGCACTTGTGCGAGCCAAAGCAAAGGTGACAGCGAATGTATAGTGTTATCGAGGAGTCAATTAGAGTTAATAACGTATCACTCTTCCAAATGTTGCATTCATCTGTTCACGCTTAAATAAAGCTACCGTAAAATAGGTGGTGCAGGGTTTGTGGAGCGCACTACGCCACGTTTACATTATCCCCCTTTTGCACCGAGGATCCATGTTCCGCTTGAGTGGTGGAATCGTAGTGACGGGGGGCAGAAGAGGGCGGAGTGGGGGTGAGAATAGAGCTTTTCAGACTCGAGGAATGCCAGTCCTCAGGAGTTCTCCCCTTCTAATTACAAAGCAGAAGAAAGAGATCTCTTTGTTCTGCCTTTTATAACAATAACTGATTAAACAGGGGGTGGAGCTATCTTATGTGGGGAGGAGTGGATGGGGCTGGGATAAGGTGAGAGCCATCCTTTTGGGGCAGGTGAAGGGGTGTGAGATTTCTGGATGCTTCCACTTTACCGAAGAGGTGGCAGAGTCGGAGGCAATCTGAGCCTCACCGCCTTCAGGCAGCACCACACCGAGAACGTGATGTGTAACACGCTGGCAGCCTCTTAGAGGAAGTGGCATCTCACCAACTGTTGAATCATAGGAAACTCTGAGGAACTTTATTGAAACAGCTCAACATCACAGGACGCTGGGAAAACATTTAACATAAACTGCACATCTGATCAGTTTAATGTATCAACAATTCATTCACAATTATTCAAGTTCAACTCAACTTTATTGTAATTTCCATCACATGTGGTGCATGAGGTGGAACGAAATTATGTACACGGGATCCAGTTACTCCCAAAAATAGCAAAATATAAGTATAAAAAAAAAACAGTTAATAAGGATCTAATATAAAAAATAAGATACAGTAGTCCCTTGTTTATCGCAGAGGATCCGTACCCTGAAGCCCCGTGATAAGTGAAAAACCGCAAAGTAGGACTAGTAGTACAAGTAGTAAGTAGTAATTTATTTTATTATTTATATAGATATATTAAGGCATTTAAAACCCTTCCTACACTCTTGCAATATTCTAAACAAGGTTTATAAACTCTAAACACTCTAAAGGAGCACTTAATGTCATGATTTCAGCTCTCTGCCTCCTCTGATCTTTGCCACCTGCAAGTGCTCTTGGCCACGCCCACTTCTCTGCTCTGCACCTGAACATCTGATCAGCTGTTTAACTGCAGCAGGAAGTTTATCCTGCAGCTGTGGGCTGCACAAACATGCAGCAGGTGCTAAATAATTTAAAATAATTTATTTTAAATAAAATTCCATGCCGATCATGCCGCTCATCTTTCAATCAGCCACTTGTGTGTCATGTCCAATCTTATTTTGAAAAACCACGATAGAGCAAATTTGCGACAAATGAAGTAGCGAAGGACTACTGTATACACTAAACAAACGCCAAATGGTACACTAAAATATCTAAGATATATGCTAAGCCATAATAATGTAAAACAATACGGCTTAACAACAACAGACCGAACATGAGTCAGAGCAGATGGGTATGAATGAAGCAGCATGAGATCAGCAGCAAAATATTGATAATTCAAAATATACTCTAAAATCAAATATAACCAAAATTTTATGAAGTTGTTATACGTCTATAAAACTGTTTCACAAGTTCCATTTCTTCTTGGGCTGGTTGGAGCGATCTTATTTGTCAGCAGTTAAGTAGCTGTAACAGGCTTTGCCATGCCCGTAATATGCTTCTGCTCATTTAGGCTACCTGCAGTCAACAGAGGCCGGGAAGAGCTGGTACAGTGGCCAAATGGAGTCTGAAAATGTTACAGAGGCAATTAAGCATGTTGGTGTGTGTGTGTGTGTGTGCACGCACACAACAATGTCAGAAGGGCTTAGTCGGGCCAAACATGCCTCATTGAAATGTCCATCTTAAAGCCACCCAAGTTCCTCATCTCCCCCGCCCTCCGACAACCAAGATGCTTCCAGACTGTCAAAAGCATTTTCCACAAAGCTGAGGAGGGGCCAAATGAAAAAAAAAAAAAAAGAAAGAAAAAAAGAGGACCTGCCGCTGTCACACGCATGCTCACACGTGCACACACACACACACACAGTCACGAGGCTGTCAGGTAAATTAGATCTGAAAGCTGACAATTTCTGACCATATTTCCTTGATTATTTCAAACAAATGCACACCAGCCGCTCTAAGGAGATTAAAGTGACATAAAAGTCCCGAGTGGGAGGAGGGAGGGCAGAGAATCCAGGTCACCCCCATTTGTCCCCCTGCCTGACAGCAGCTATATCGCTATCCAATCCAATAAAAGTCCCCCCTCCTTTTGCTTTAATTAATTTTACAGCTAGCTTGCTTAATTACTTTCAATCAAAATCCTCTTGCCATCACAAAATTAGAAATGGTTCAACTCCATTAGTCTAAATTCTTCATTTACATACACAAAGACTGTCAGCTCTTGCTAAGCAAACGGCCTCCTGCTTGATGAGATTGTTTTTTACACACACTCTATCACTCTCTCTCAGTTACACACATGCATGCGACTGCGGTGTTAATTTTTTTTTTTGAAAGGAGAAAAGTAGCATTAAATTACTTGAGCTCCTTAGTTAAGTTATTCTCTATCTAATCAGAGTTCAGGTGAGTTGCAGTGCACATCAGCTAAGACTCATTTAAAATCTAATAAAAAAAAAGCTTTATCTTCAATGTTGCATCAAAAGAAAACTCAGCGTCAACAAATGCACTCGTAGTGCCTCTTTCTTTTTTAAATTATGGGTCATTTTTTAGCTCTATGTCACTTAATCCTGACTAAACTGTAGAAAACAGAGGACAACACCGCTATTTAGCTGGTTGACAATGCATCTGGATTTTTCAGTGTGATGAGGGGCCCCAGCCCTGCTGCAGCACAATCACTTCTACTTGGCACGCCGACATCCTCTCCATCATGCATAAACTGCCTAAGGCCTCCACATCATCAAGAATTAAGGACATGCAGATAGGGTTAGCGCACTGACCAACATGAAAACCCAAGCACGGAGGCACACGCACACACACACTTCCACACACTGGCAGTGCCATAATGAGGTTCAGAGATGGGAACATTAAACTGGTGTAATGCACTCACTGCACCTGACTACTGCAAAAAATGTACGGACACCGAGGCTAAAGGCTCGTCACAAAATCTTTTGTATCGCCTTTTATTTTTGCAGCCACGTGCATGCTTCTGAGCTGACCTGGCGCTAAAACACGCAGCTTTGTTCTGCTGTACTCATGTTGTCTTACAGCTGCTGTGTTGGTAAAGTGGATCACTGAAACAGGTTACTGGGATTGTCTGAACAGCGCACCACAGTATGGAAACACTTGTCAAAAGGAGTGTATGTGTGTGTGAGATGTGTTGGTGTGAGTGGAGGGGTCGATGCGATGCAGACCTGGCCTGGCCTCTTTACTCCATGTCTGCAGCCACTGGTTTCCTTGTGCCCTCCTTAACCAGTCCCCATTAACACCGTTAATTATCTAAATCCATCATTCTTGGGGTAAATGAAGACTGCCTCTTTAATTCAATTTAATAGGATCATTTTCCAACTCACGTTCACTTTAGCCCCAGCTGTCCGCCTACTAGTCCCCCACTGTGTCTCCCCCCACTGTATCTGTGACTCCTTTTGGACGCATCTTCCCTAGTCTGGCTGTCTCCCGCTCGTACAGGGTGGGGGTGGGGGGGCTGGGTGTGTGGTGGGGTGGGGTGGAAGGAGGGGTGAGGCTTCGTGGCAGTGATGGACCGACGCGCTGTTGATCTCCCGTGTCTTGTCTTGGCTCGGCTGGTGGCAAGCAGCAGTTCTGGGCTCCCAGTCTGCTGTGCACATTTCCTGCCTGCCACACACAAACACTGGCACACACACACACAGACTCGCAGCACCAGCCATGTTCACCGGGGCTTAGCTAATCCTGTCACATCAGGCCACGTTGGCTGAGTTGAGGTCTTTCGCAGCAACACCCCCCTCCCTCACACACATCCACACTCCTTCACTGACTCCTCTTACTCACTTTCACTCTCTGTCTTACCTTTGTTCATTTCACAAAGTCACAGGGTTGCCGTGCCGACTACTGCATGCGGGTGCTGAGGCGGGACGGCTGACGTCTCCCTGCATGCTCCGGCAGCACTTATCTTACAGAACAACACAACTGGATACCGTTTTATAGAGTTTTAAAAAGAGAACTTGTTCAGGGTTGTTAGATTTACTCTTTAAATGTGTTCAGTTAAAACATCTTGGACGGAAGTTATTGAGAACATTTTTAATTATAGTGGACTGGCAAGCATGACACATCACCAAAATATGTTGATAAAATACACAGTTTCTCTTTACTTTAGCGTGGTGCGTCCAGGTGGTATCAGTATCAGAGCAAATTACCCATGCAGTTTTCAGAATGTGAAAACTTTAGACACTTTTTCTGTGATTTAATTTTTTTTCTACCCATTAAATTCAATTTAAAATTTTAATCAGACAAAAATAAACTGAATTCTGAAAAATAAAGTATCTGGAATCAAAACACGACCGCTGAGTGGCATAATTTAAATTCTCTTAATAACTTGTTACATATTAGCTGCTCTCATCCTATTATTGTGTATGAGGGTAAATTCCCCCTCATTTCCACAGCACACCATCCAAATCTCCCTGGACTAAATTCACTGAAACACACACACACACACACTCACACTCACAGTGCTCTCTCTTCACAATTTTCCCAGCCTCTCATTTGAGACGGACTCTGGGAGAGATTCAAATGATTTTAGCCATGATTTAATTTGGTTTGTTAAAGGGTGATGTCAGCACAATGGGAGGCGAGCCTCTAAATCCACTACATTCACCCAAAACACCCAGATGAGATAATCGTTGGTGACGTCTACGAAAACACTTATTATATTTGCCCACCGTCCGACAGAAGCTGTTAAAACTCATCAGCGTTACACGCTTCTTTTTCCCCCCCTCTCTGGGGAAGAGAAAAGAAAATAGCTCAACTTAGAGTCAAAACGGTCACCCCTTTTAAACAAACAGGGAAATATTGTGGTGGCAGTGGGAAGAGTTCATAAGCAGAAAAGACAAGGACTATCGGGTATCTGTTCAATACTCATTCTGTTTGCACCCAATACTAATTAAATAAAACACGCACAACTTTTTTTATTGGTTTTGCAGAGATCAACAGTTCCAAAGAAGCCAAAAGCTCATGTTATGTGCGGTTGTTACACGTGAAAGGGCGTGTTGCTGACGAGGTAGAAGAGAAGTGAAGAAATGGATCCATGTGAGCCTCATTTATTTTAAATCTAAGCCTTTTTTTACACATTGACAGCTCTTGTCATTGACAACTACTGCACTGTGTAAAAGTGGTAACGCTGCACAGCCTGAAAATGGAAGAAGCAACACCAAACTAAATACAAAAGGTGTTATTATACACTCAAAATATACTGTAATACTGAAAATCAACCGTTTTATGTGAAGAAAAAGTTAAAAACAGCAGTGAGAAGAGGAAGAGGAAGAGAGCTGCAGTCCTAATCCAGAACGTTGTAAACTCTGTATATCTTTAGCACACGGGCTAACCCCACAGAGGCAGGGGTCAGCATATGAAACACGCAGGTTATCTGCCTCCCGACAGGATATCCTCATGGATCAGCAGCGGAGGATGTTGACCCGCCCCGTTATTAAAGAGGCTAATCTGTTCAACATGTCAATGTTAGCACTTTTAGTTGTGATTAATAAAAGAAGACCCCAGGAGTGCTGTGTGTGCTTTTCCACTGCCCCGGGTTGTTTTCATATGGTTTGGATTTTCACCTTTTTTTTTCTTGCTGTTTGGTAATTCAACACCCCTTTTATTTATTAGATTATTTTAGAATAAACACTCTTAATAATTAACTTAGTTAACAAGATCATCATTGTTATTAACTATGAATCCTCTTTAGTAGCTATGTGTGTTTCTCCCTTTTTGCCACAGGCAAAACCTCACCATGGCATTGCAGGAATCATTAAAGTAAATGTAACTTTGCATTTCGTAGATACAGAACAATGCGCCTGTGGTGCCTGGCTCTGTGGGCATTTAAGTGATGCTTAAAATGTATGGCCCAGTGGCTTTCACAGGCTGGTAGTAATAGAGCTGCTCTCTAACAGACTTGGTTTCTAAGTGCCTGGTGCTGTGTCTTAATTTGTAATCTAGTCAAACCAATTGTCCGCTAGCTAAAAAGGTCACTGAGACAATAGAGTACACCGCCTCCCACAACGTTGAGAAAACCCAGGGTGTCTTTTGTAGCTTTTTAACCAAAGATGTAATTAAGACACCTTCATCTTCAGGGGTGAAAAGGGCACTAACAAGCTGAGAACACAAAGAGGAACTTTAACGCCGCCGGAAATACAATGAAGCAGAGCGTTGCGCTAGAGGTGAAATTCACCTGCCTCCGTCGCCAAGTGTCACCTCTGAGGACAAGTTTACGAGCTCGCGCAGCCAGCGTGTGATTTTATACATTGTGACCAACAACTGTGGCGGAGAAAAGCTTGTTGGGAAAGAAAGTGAGGGATGCGAAGCAATGCAGGAGAGGCAGAGGGGGGACTTAAAGGACGTGATTTATCTGGGCTTGATTGCGTGTTAATCGAGGTTACGTGTATTAAGTGGAATCTAATTGGAACAGACACTGGCAGTCTGACAGATCGACATGATGCAGATGGATTGGGGGGGGGGGAGTAAAGAGGAGATGAGGGAGACAGGGAAAGAAAAAGGGAATGGAAAGGGACAAAAAAAAAAAAAAACAACAGAGGAAATTCGATCTAACATTTCCTTTATAAAATAAAGTTTTATAACGTCGAACAAAAGAAAATCACCTTGACGGCAGTCGGACCAAAGGAAAAAGGAGTCTCCTGCTGGGGTCGTTCCACATGCGTCTCATGATCGGTGGATAATGAAACGTGTAGAGGAGGACACACACCAGTGAGATTTTGAGTGACATGACACAGCGGTGGAGTCTCACTCCCCCCCCCCCCTCCAGTTGCCACTAATATTCATTCTGGTTTATTGAAAATGGGGGTAAAAAAAAAATTAAAAAGGGAAAAAATTCAAGGGAACAAGCTCAAGTGACAGCTGCCGGAGCATTTCTCACCTCAGCGAGGAGATGAGCAACTGCTCCATGGGTCTCTGTGAGTCTTCTGACAGGCGACAACTGTTTCAAAGGCCCTCTCCCCAAATCTGAAGCATTTCACTTGTGGACTGAATAACGCTTTCAAAAGCGTCCAGAGTAACAAATCATAAAAGTGGAGCACCTGTTAAGGTCAAGCAACTGCTAACTCATAACTAATATGCCACAGAAGAAGAAGAATGTCACTTGTGGAAAAAGTCTCACAGGACAGCAAATCAGATTAGAAGCTATAAAGAAAATTTAAACCATAATTCGAACGGCTCAGTGTCTTCGTAACTGGCAACGTGGGAATTCAGAGTGTGGGACAAGAACGGCCTCCGAGTTGCGAATCTCTTCAAGCGAATGTGACCGTAAAATATTTGAAGTCAGAATTAAAACTACAAGTTCAACACAAACTACACTTCCACAGGCAGCTGGTCAAATCAAGGGAGAAGTAATTAAAGAGGACACTAAAAATGAAAATAAAATGAGCACAAAGGAAGCGAGGATGGAAGTGAAGAGGAGCGGTGTAAGAAATACAAAGAAAAAGGAAAGCGTCTGCATGCGTATATTAATGGTAGGTTGCGGGACACAGCGGCATTCATAACTTCTCTCATCAACGCAAAAAGCCTAAATTGTTCCCGACATGATCCCATCACAGCACAGAGACAGGGGAGTTGCTTCGGTCATCGCTTGATTTGATCCATTCTGACTGTTACACTAATGGCATTAATAAGGGCAAAATTGCTATTTTAAAACTGAATTTTCATCCTCTTCATTTGGCTAATCTTGTTGCCTTTCTTCTCCCATAAACACACACGTGCACACACAAACTCTACAGATGGTGCTTTTCTGTGTGTCTGTGCCCTCACCATGCAACGTGGATATGAGGTCATCTCTGTTTTCCAGGCTTGCTGCACAATATTGATGGATTGCAACATTTTGCATGGATAAAAACAACAACATGAGCTTTGAAATCCGACTCTGCTGCTGTATTAGAGACGTTACACTCACCAGCTGGCTCGATTAAAAAAAAACCTCTAACCTTATAGGAGCATTAATGTGAATAAAAAGTAAAATTAGGTGTATGATTCTTATTGAAACTAATGAGTTCTTATCTTAAAATTAGTCTTGGGTTCATGTGTTTGGTTTATTCTAAGCAGTACAAAGACTCTGTGCATGTTTCCTGTATGTTTGTGCTGAATGTGAGTGTGCACGTGTGTGTTCAGTCCTCATCAAGCACTAACATTGAGAGGAATGACACTGTGTGATCAAGGACATGAATATCTCATTGATTTTTAGGGGCCAGCTTAACTATCCATTCCAATTGATTTTTAGCTTTGCAGGGCGTGCGAGTTATGGCAGTTTTAATGCATCATCTGTATGTGTGCTCATCACCCTCTGCGAGGCGAGTTTACAATAGTCTGTTGAAAATGAATGTACGGCAGCGTGAGCAAACAAGGAACTTTATCCTTTTCTGTTTTTTTCCGTCATAAAATCAAAAGATCAAGCCATAAAACCTGCTGGGTAAAAGCAGATAAAGAAAACACCTTTAGCATTATACCTCTGCCATTATCTCCTTCTAAACTTTGTAAATTATTAGTAACAAACTTCACTTTCATTTCATGTGAATAAAATTGCTGAAAACAAAACCAAACCTTGTGTGTTAGTTGTAATCCCCCCTTGGGGGAAACATGAAACTTTTGCATCATGTTGCAGTACTTACACCTTGCAGAAATGAGAAAAAAAAAAATCAAGAGGCCTCCTATAGCAAATACAAGCATCCTGCAGCTTTGCCACAAACCAACACCACAAACTAAAAGCAGATTAGCGCAAAACATTTTGAAGATTTTTAGCCGTTTTCTTTATGTTTACTGCCATAAAAACTCATATTACCCTCAATAAACAATTCATATAAGCTATTAATAATCAATGGTTTGATGATATAAGAGACAAAGTCAGAGCAATGTGATCCAAAAGGCGACCTAAAGTCATCTGTCAGGTAGAAAGTCATTAAAATAGGGGCTCGTTTTCCTGTGACAAGCTTAGGTTTCACTGGGACAGGGATACATTTCTATTCTTCAGCAAAGCGCTGTCTTCTCATATGATATCATCTCTTTGAGAACATCACTCTCAATGACTTGTCTTTTTATATGTCTTTTGTATTTTTTTCTCTAATTCAAATGGCTCTTTTTGCCAAATGGTTTGGGTGAAGCGGTCCTCTGTGTGAGGTAACTGCCTTTTGTCAAGTGAAAAAGGACTGAATAAAGCACACTTTACTCCATCCGTAGGAAAAAAAAACAAGTCTGCTTAATTAATGTTTTACAAGTGCTGCTGTATTCTTAGTAAAAAAAAAAAAAAAACATCTATCAAAGCCAGCAGGTTCAGATTACGTACGCTAATTGAAATTCTGAATTTCTAAGCCAACTTCCATTTTTTTTCTCTTCCCGTTGCTCTGACTCTTTCTCCCTGCACACATAATAAAGCCAAGCATTTTGTAGTCCACAAAAGGCACCAAATCATCCAAGTACTATGGGCTATTTGGGCTTTTCTCCTGTATTCTCATGTTCTCCTAGTGGGTTCATGAGACAGCTTAATAAAGCAGTAAATGCTTGGGGAAGCCTGTGCATGTGTGTGTCCAAGAGCACACGCTTGCTCTCATGTTTTACCTCCATCTGGGACCTCAAAGCAGAAGGCAAAGTCTGGTTCCACACACTCCAGTGGATTTTCCAAAAGAATAAATCCAGTGAACAAAAAAGAAGATGACTAACACCCAAGCCAAAGCCAAACGTAAGACACTTATCCCATGAGTTGACATGCACAGAGCCTGTTTTAGTGCAGTCTACAAAATGAATAGAGCTTAATTTACAGGTTGCACATGCAGTATGTGCAGGAGGAACTCGCACTGTGTGAACAGCTGCAGGTGTCGGCGCAACAAGACTGAGGTTTGGACAACATCACAGACACCAAATGGCACAAAAGGGGAAACATGGGTTTCTTTGCCCAGGTGACAATGATCTAAGATCTAGTTGAAGATTGGATCAACTAGGATGTGGAAGAAAAACTTTTTTTTTTTTTTTTTATCTCAGTTCATTCTGTGCATATACCCACATTAGCTTCAAAGGGAAGCTTTAAAACACTCCTGCCATCTGTGTTTATCTGGCAAGGTGACTGAAAGCGATGATTACACAAATTACAGAGTTTAAAAAAAAAAGTCATTCTTGATAACCTTTGTTCTGAGTTAATGATTGCAGCAAAAGAAAACTGCTTCTCTTTCTTTCCCTTTTATATTCACTCAAACTCCCTCCTTTCAGATGGGCATTATTTTATTGTCTTGTTTTGCAAGCATTATAACTTTGAATTCTTCGCCCAAGGTCAGTTTCTAGTGTGCCGCGAGTAGTATTTACGCCTAAGGCCTTTTCAGGTCAGTTCCATTGTATTTACATCAAATAATTTTTGATAAGGGATGTAAAAGGCCTATAAACCTCACATCATAAACAGGAGAGGTGTAGCTGAAATAAGGACAAAAGATCAACGGCTGAATTTCTCCTTATCTTGGTCGCACTGATATTTTTAAGTAAGCGTTTGTCCTCCACAGTCTTTACCCCACCACCAACCCCAGTCACCCCCCTCCCCTTGGCTAAGTGGGAGCAAAGACTTGTTAGATTTAGTCCAATGACTTCCCAGAGCGGCCTGCAAAGCAAGCTCTTGTTTCATAGAGAAGTACCTCCCCTATTATCTCCCTAGCACTATAATCACTTAACAAAGACTTGGGCATTTGCACAAATTAAAACATCAATAATGCATAAGTGCTTTTCAGTTTTGAGCAATAGTGTCCCTGCATTGGGATGAAATACCCCCTTTACCAGTTGGGGGGGGGGGACTCCAGTTCAACATCTCTTGTTCCACAAACGACTTCAAGAAGCAACCGCTCGGCTGTGAGCGTCAAACCCCTCTCTGTTTAGGCTGCGGTGAGAATTTGGGATCTGCTTTGGTGACGGGACAAAATGGCTGAGGCCGAGTGGGAAGCGCAAGTTGTTTTAAAGCAGGAGGCAGTAAGTGGTGGTGGCGCATCAATGCAAACAGGCAACACCCTTGAGTTGCGCAGCGTGGCATCCTTCCATAAACAACACCACCGCCGGGTCCCCGACGTTTATGATTTGTGGTCAGAAGGGCAACACAGGCCTGATTCTAATCCAAGTCTGCATGTTTGCTCCCGCCTCGCACAGCTAAATCTGCCCAACCTAAGTCTCTTATTTTCCCCAGATGAAAACACCAGACGTTTCATATGGTTGTCAGAGAGGGTTTGCTTAAAGCAAGTTATATGAGAACATTACACTTGAACAAGGGGAAGGAAGGGCGGGGGCATCATGGGAAAGAAACTTAGCAACACTTTAAAACCAGGATGCTGTTTAGGCTACTGTTTAATTTAGTGAGAAAACCTCCTTCATATTTATTACTGCAGCTGTGACTGAAGTTGCGCTGACTGTGGAGGAGTTAGGTATCATTACCGGACTAGTAAATCCATGACCAGTACCATTTCAGTGCCAACAGAGGACGAGCCATTCTATACAGATGGCCTCAAGGACAATTAGCAGTAATGATTGGTTGCCACATAAATGAGAGAAATTCTATTTGCTGCTGCACTTGCTGATGAACACAGACCAAATGCCTCTGACAATAATATGGATGGCTGCTTTAGGCTTACTTGTAAATCCTGGTCAAAAGCATCGAAAGCAATCATCTCCAAGAATCTGTTCTAATATTTAAGGAAAACACAACAAATACTGAAAACCTTTTGCAATCATCACATCATTATGGGAAAAAAAGAGACAAATAGCACTGTGATCTAAAATATTATCTCCTCAATCATATTGTTTTTCCCCAGATATCTTCATCCCCCCCTCCCCACTCCTCCCCTTCTCTGTCAGTTAGTCTGGCAAACAATCCCCTTGTTAGCAAACTGTTAAGACAGCCGCTTGGTATACAAATTGCGCTCGACCAAGCAAATTTGTTTTGCAAGGGTGACCTGTTTAATCATCTCATTTTCTTTGGCGGACATTTATTCATCTGGTTTCCACGGTTACCGGGAACATTAAGGGGCTACAGTAATAAGGCTGGAGAGTCAAACAGGTAATAAAAAAATTAACGCCATTTTCCAGCAGCCGAGGACAGTGGGTGAAATGAATCAGGGGAGAGGTGAGGGAAGCAGCGGGGGGAGCAGGAGGATTGGCTGTGTGTTGGGGGGGTGATGATTGTGTGTGGGGGGGCTCAATATTGTCCAAACAATAAGTGGTTATTTTACTCTGTAGATCAGGTGGTGCCGTTATGGACATGACACGTTGGGCACAGAGTAGAAGAGATAAAGCTTTTAACGTGGCTCTGCTCCTTTTTTATTGTCAGTGAGCGATTGCATATCTGAACAATTAAAAGTTTGCCCAAGATATCTATCAACTTTGCTCTTTTTTTTATTTCTCCTGTGCTTTAGAGGAAAGATCATTTACACTACTAGCTATGCAACGTGTCAATAATATTCAAAGAACACCGTGACATTTAGAGGCCTGGGTGAGAAATGTGTTGCAGTGCTCCCAAGTTGAATCATGTTTTCAGCTTTTATCGTTAAAAATAAATAAATTAATACATCATGGAGATTAGAAGAGGTTGCTGTTTTCTAACAGAGATCTACACACAAATTGAGAGAGAGTCCAGCTTCATGCCAAATATAGAAAATTCCAGCACAATAGGGAGAACAGGTGCTGAGGGCCCGTAGAAAGTGACGAAGCCGAGGAGCCGGGTGTCTGCTGAATGCCAAATAAGGCAGCGAGACGCGATGCACCGACACAAACAATCCACTGTTCTGTGATTTTCTGACTCTGATAAGTGTCATAGATTCTGCCACAAAGTGTTACATCGGGGCGCTCTTCCAGAGCAAATTTTTCACTGGAATAATAAGCGAACAAGAGAAAACAAGCAACAAATTTGATGCATTACTCATTTCTCCACTCCTTCCTAAAGTATGTCCAATTGACAGCACATCTTTGGCACTCCTAAAATATGCACAAAACCCTCTCAACCTAACCCTTCATCATTTAAATCATCTGGTTTTACGTGTTTTGGGGGGATTTTGCTTTGCCAACACCTGGCCCCCCCGCCCCCCTCCTCCCCCCCACTTCAGAAGGCAAACTAAAATAAAAGCTTTGTTTTTATTTGCTTGTATGTTTGTCGTTGCCAGGAGTGACTCCGGCGTGACTGAGGTTGGAGAGGGAACTGCTGGCACAGAACAAGTCTTGAGAGGATGGGGGTGAGGAGTGGGGGGAGTGATGAATTGATTCAACCTGAACCCATCCACACACACACACACACACACACACACACACACACACACACAAATACACCCACAAACGCCGGGTACGCACTCTGGCATCAGACTGCTCGCGTGTCGCAGTGAGCTCTTTCCTCTGCTAACTGGCAGGCGGGAGCCCGGAGAAACAAAGTCTCATCAGAGACAGGGGGGGACACGGGGGGTGAAATTCTCTAAAGGGCATACAGAACGGACAGCAAAAAGGCTAAGCTGCGGCTCTGGAACTGCCAACTGTTCTGCTAACAGCCTCCTAACAGGTGTGGGCTCTAGAACCATGTAATCCGATCAAGTTACAGAGTTTGAAAAAAAGAGAATGAAAGAAAGAAAACCGGCAAACTGCATGCTCCTGAACGTCCCCTTCCAATTCTCCATCTTTCCCCCCTTGTCTTTCTGTTGTGACAGAAATGAACAGCTGGGCTTCAGATTTATTATGTACAGACAGTAATTATTGCTGGTGCTGCCTGCTACCGACCCAAGTGAATAGAATGTCAAATAAAAAAAGAAACACACACACAAATGGCAGAAGGAGTGCTGAAGTTGAGACGTGCTGAGTTGAGAACTGTGTGACACAAAAGGCAGTGTGGGGCAAAGACATCACAACGCTCCTGTTTGCAGTCAATTACGGTTGAGAACAGAATCGGAGTACCGGCTCTGCAACTTAGTGCAAATATTTAGTCACGCAAAGTTTCTCGTGTTGCTTTTTGTTTAATTTCTTCTCTCTTTTTTTTTTTTGGTCATATAAAAAAAAAAAAGTTATACCATGCTCTGAATTTCTGCCATAATAAAGGGGACAGAGAACTGAAACTAAGAAATGTGCACAAAAAGACCATTTAAAAATAAAAGTGTTCCAACACCCTATTTCATCTGGAGCTTTTACCGCTCGTTTATGATTAACTAAACTTTCCAATTATTGTTAAATAAAAAAAAAAAAAAGAAAAAAAGAAACTTACTGATATTGGGTCACACAACGTGTCTCCATCACTATCTCAGATCAGTCTGAACCCACCTGATGTATTTATTCCAGAGATAAGAGGGTCAGCAGATAAACAGTTCAGTTCGTACTAATGTCAATCACTGTCAATGAGTAGTTAACCCGCGGCTTCCTTCCCGATACGTTCAGCCAAGTGTTTTGGCGCGCCTCACCCCGCTAACCTACGTACGGGCTTTTTTCCACACCTTAAAGACCCTCCGCCACATTTAAAAGGATTAGACACCGCATTTTGTGCGGGCTTAATGTCTCTTTCAGCCGGCCTAATAAGTGAGCTTCGATAAGCGAAGCATGCAAATTCATTCATGGCCAGTTGAGACCACGCTTTCAGGCAAACGCCTTAAAGTCTTCCACTCTGCTAATTATCTCCTCGTTTTCTCTTTTCCCCCCTCTTATGCAGCATATCGACAACCAGAGATTATTCTTCTCCCTGATTTTGCATGAAATTATAATTTCATATGTGAGATTAGGAACTGGGAGTTGGGTGGTAAAAAAAAAAAAAAAGTTATGGAAAACTCGTCTCTACACACAACATGGCAACGCATTTTTAAAAACACATTTATCCAAATAAACTGAAAACAATAATATTAAACTTTATAAATTTAGCTTTTTATTTCACAATACGTTAAGAGAAGATACACGTTCCATTTTTTTTAACAAACATACATTATTTGAATAATAAAAGTTTTTAGATAATAAAGGCAACGATGACCCGAGGTGCAACCTGTTTATCATTCTTGAATATTTCTTCACCAAGTATTAATTAGGCCATTACTCCAGATTGGTGACAGGAGCTTTGAGGTTTTAATTAGGCGCTGGCCACTGCATGAGTGCACAGGAGTGAAGAAAAGGGAGGGGTCGGGGGTGGGGGGTGATGCCACTTGCCTCGCTCCTGGCCCGTATCAAGTAGCCCTGAACACTTTGGCTTCTGCGGCAAGACGCATGGCAGCCCACGTGCATCTGTAGTTTATTTGATCATTTGATCTCTGATGTTCCCTCTTCTTAACAGTCACAAAATAAGACAAAAAAAAGGGGGGGGGGCAGATGGTGCAATTTGGGCATTAAAAGAGGGGGTTTAAGGTAATCACAGTGTCAGGGGGTCTGATGATGGGGTACATGCTCAATCAGAACTCAGCTGCTCTCACCCCCACATCCAAAACACACTCACTCCTCCCAGTTCTTGCCTGTTGCCCCCCCCCCCCCCCCCCCCCCCCTGTCTACCCCATCTAAAACCAGGCACAACACACACACACACACACACACACACATCCTCGCGCAACATCAATCAAACCCTCAGAGCGGCCCATAAAACTGCACAAACATGTACGCTTCCATTAACTGCTGCGTTTTACACTTTGTAAAAATGGAAAATATACGTGTATCAAAATTAGACAAATTAAAACAAATAATCGCTTCCTGGTGTGCGCGTTTAAATCTGAATTATTATGCTGAAATAAAACGTCACTTCCTATTCAAAATATATGTAAAAGTAGATAAAAACATGAATCAAACTCTTGTTAATTTGTGATTTTAACCTGATTTACAGTTTTTTTTAATTAAATTAAATTACATGTAAAGGAAAACCTTATATTTTGCTGTGATCTTAACGTCCTAAATAAATAAATCCTGACAATGTAAGTGTTTTCCTCGGTTGACGAGGCGATACTAATCACCTTGTTGCTGAGGAGCACTCTTCCCCGACAAGACTCCTTAGAATACGAAGCTCCCCCAGGAGGAATCGGCATGAAAGAGGTTAAAGACAATGACTCACTTTTTTATTCCCTTTCTCCTTCTTCCAAATGTCTCCTTGTTAAATTTATTTCAAAACTCTGTTAATCTGCTGTACACAACATTTCCATTAGCATAGCCCGGCCCCCTAATAAAAATTCCGGCTAGTTTAATTAAAAAATGTAAATTTACTGTCATCCGAGGAGCAGCAGAAAGAGGAGTGCAACAGCATATTTTATTGCTTAAGACATCAAATTGATTCAGGTTATTGCTAAATTGTGATAAAAGGTTATTGAGGGCCTTTCAGGACCCAGGCTTGTTTTTCTCCCTCATTTCATCCGGGTTATTTTTTTATTTATTAATTTTTTTTTGGTGAAGAGCCATAACGATGGAGAGGGCTACAAGGGGTTAATGAGACAAGTGATGGGAAAAAAGGTAATCAACATTAAGAGTCATGAGAGAGCAGAAAAACATATTCCAAGCTGACGAAAAGTTTAAAATGAGGGTGTGCTGCGATAGTTAAACTTGTTTGTTGTTGTTTCCTAACATAATGCAGGACGCCTTAAATAACCAGAAAAAATCATCCAGCTTTCGTGCGTGTCAAAGCCTGTGGTCACACTCGTCTGCTGTCCACCGTCTCTCCTCTGACTTCCATTTAACGCCACACGTATTTAGTGTTTTACTTTTCATATCGGCCATGCACGAGTTCAGATAGCAATGTCGGGCATTACGAGCTAAAACAGACAGAGCGTAAGAATTCTTATTTTTTTTAAATGATAACAAATAAAACGCAGGGAGAGTACATGTTGTAAATGAAAGATAAACATATTAAAATAACAGCCTTGAGCTAAAACCTGCTGATAAATTAAGAACCACAAATGTATTGTGAAATATCTAAAATGTTTTGTTTTATTCTTTTATTGTGATTTAAACCACTTGAATACTATTAAAAGCGATCCTGATATAAATATCATAATCTTTGCTAAATATATATGTGCTCGGAGCGAAATAAAAATCTTTTAATTAAAAATAAAAGCTAACTAATCAAAGTGAAAAGAGCTCTCGATGTCTCTGAAACTTGCAGTTCGGTTATAAAGCTTGTTGTAACAGCGATACAAACAGGGTGGATTCACACACACATGGCAAATAAAAGTGGGACATCACTCTACGTGGAAAACAAGCACACTCGTGAAAGAAAAGTGTTTGTATAGAAATGACATTTTAAAGCACACGTGAATAAACACACACACACACACAAAACCAAGGAGGGAAATGGCGCTCACAAAGTGTAATCCAGTTACAACAGGACAAGTTCATCTTTCTATAAGTGTGACCAAAACGACTTGAATAAACCTGGCAGCTGTCGCTAACGTTCAGAATAACCTGCCTCAAGTGTACATCTTCACAAAATGTTGGACTAAAAACCTTTTAGGTTTTCTAAATTTAGTCTAATTCGAACTAAACTCTATATCTATATATCTACATCTATAGATTTGTCTTTTTAAAAGTTTTCATTTCATTGTACTATCTTTTGTGTTCTGTTCATACACTAATAAGAGGTACCTGAAAGGTGTTAAATCTGTTCTGGTTCCTGTCCATGTGTGACAACATCAGGAACACAACAGTTTGTTTGCTTTGTCCCCTTGGCAACAAACCCTTAGGCCATTCAGGCTGCCCTTATGGCATTGCCAGTGCCTCTGTGGGTCACAAAACTACCTGCGTTTCTTAACGAAACTAAACATTAAAAACTAAAACGTGCCTAAAGAGGGGGATAGATTAAAAAAAAAATCTTCCCTGACAGGGATCTGTTCTGGTCCTAGAATAAATAAACTCAGACAAGAGAGAATAAAACTTTCTCACGGCGTGACGAGCCGTGTGGTGGCGAAATGGGCATTCGTGTTTGATATTGCAGTCACCTTTAGGTACTAAGAGCTGTAAATAAGGGTGTTGCAAGACTTGGGTATACGCTGGCACATTGTTTAATCACGAACAGCTTCCTCTCTCTGTATATTTAGCCAGAGATAAAGGCACACCTTAAACTGTCAGCTAATAAAACATATCTGTCAGAGGTAGAAAAGAAGAAGAGTACTCACCATATTCAGGGAAGTCGAAGTTAAATCCTCTAAGACATGTAACTTTCATAATATTACTCAACTCTGGTAGAAAGTCATTCAGATGTGAGTTGGTGGAGGGGGGGAATAAAGCGGAAAAGTAACTAGATGGAGAAAAAAAAAAGGCTCCTTCAATCAAGCACTAAACTCCTTGACATGTAATCTGTCAATAGTTTGTTGCTGAGATAATGCCGGCTGCCACGAGCAGATTTGATTGGCAGCTAAGGGTCTGGCCCCTCCTTCCTGTGGTTTGACGAAAGAGGAGGGGGGGTTAGGTGAAAGAATATAGAGCCTCCCCCTTCCCTGTTCTGACTCTCTCTCTCCTCTCTCTGTTGCTCTCTCTGCTTTGCTCCCAAACACACACGAGCACAAACACACACGCACGCACAGAGCGAGCTGTTGGTGATGTTGTCTGAATAGGCTGATAGGAAATTATGGCAGAGGAACCGGAGCAGTTTTTTTCCCTCCCTCCCTCAGTGGGCTGGCCTTTCCATCTTTGTGGTCTTCTAGCCTTTCAACTCTCTTGGGGTGGAGCCACCACTGCCTCTATTCAAATGAGGGGGAGAAGTACACTTTACAAAAAAGAGGGGGGGTTAATGTGTTGGGAAGGATCACACGTTTAATAAAATATTTCATACTTTTATTAGTCTGAAGCTTTCAGGCTAATCACCCTCACGTGAAAAAGAGCGCGATTAAAGCAGCAGAAAATCTGAATTGTTATATGAAAAAATAATACTGTGACAGTTTTCTAACAATTCACGCTCAAATTAAGTCATCGTTATGTAAAAAGGCATGAGAATATCACTTTTGTTCTCATGTTTTCAAGAAACTGTTTTGGAGATATCTGACTATATATATATATATATATATATATATATATATATATACGACTTCAAACTAGGATTTCACTTCTCCCCCCAAAAAGAAGAGCTTCATAGTTTACTCTTCCTGCTCCTCTCCCTCAGAGAACAACGCTCTCTCCTTTGGTTCCTTCTGATAAGCTATCAGTTTTCATTGTAAATTCAGGTGAAATGATAAATGGCGGCCGTTACCAGGTGACAATGAATACTTTAATAGACAAACCCCTTATTTGCCTGGCAGTTTCTTCCGCAGTGACATGCAAAGTGCCTCTGGACCATTTGTACATAAACCCATGCACTGTAAACATGGCTCCGTGTCAGGAATGTGGAACTTACAGAGCAACGCAAAATGACAAAGTCTACTTTCTTTCTTTTTTTTTTTTTTTTTACTGTAGATTTCTGCTTTTTCCCCACAGACGATTTTCCCCCCAATAAAGGTGTTGTGTAACTAACATTTACTGGCTGGAGGAAAAAAGAGGAAATGAACACGTTTATGGCTGTGAACCATAATCCAGTGACACACGGTGCTGGCTTCAGTTCCTGAGGGCTGTTAAAAGAGTGCAAAGTATGTACAGTACAGAAAACAGGTTTTGGTTGATTCTGAAATTATGATGACTCATCCAAATGGAGAAAGACCTTTTGTCTCCTCCTTCTTAGCCAACATAAAGGAAAAAAGTTATTAAAAAAAGACTTTCTGCAGACTCCACCCTCACTCTAACATTGTACAGTAAATAATACCTCTTTTTTTAATTCACTTGTCGTGTCGAACTTGTTTTTGGCCTGATCTGGCAACAAGAACGACTTTCTGTTGTAAAGTTTTTGACACAATCTTTTGTGGACTGGCAGTCCTGTTCTTAATCCACAACACATTGCTCAAACAAGGTATTTTGTTTGAATATTTCGTAATATTTGGTTTATTGCATGTATGGATCATTTCTTTAAAACCACAGAATGCTTAAAATATTGTTCCTAAAGCTAAAAGGAACTAACTTTATTGTGAAAAGTATGTTTAGTTGATGTTAAACGTGTCCTGGATTGGTGAAGTGTTGGAAAAATTACACAATATTAACAACATATTGCAATAGTTTATTATCTGGGAGTCCAAATATTTATTTAAAAAGTCTTCAGTTGATCCAAAATGCTGCTTTGTCTTGAGTCTTAATGGGAGTTGGCAGGAGAGATCATATCACAGTCAACATTTTTTGTTCACAGGTAGTACATGTGGTGGAATGAAATTATGTATACAGGGTGCCAATTACATCCAACAAAAGTATAAAATGTCAAAGAAAAACAATAATAAGATCTAAGATATGAACTAAGAAAAACGATGAACAAAAAAATATGCTAAGCACTAGTAGAATAAAAACAATACATCAAACAGCAGCAATATCTCTCCAGTTTTAGCTTCTCTCCACTGGCTCCCTGTCACATTCAGAATTTAATTCAAAATCTTACTTCTAACCTACAAAGCCCTCAACAACCTAGATCCATCTTATATTACAGATCTTATCGTTCCATATTTTCCTAACAGAGCACTTCGCTCTCAGACTGCAGGCTTACTCGTGGGCCCTAAAGTTTCCAAGAGCAGAATGGGAGAAAGATCTTTCTATTATCAGGCTCCTCTCTTGTGGAACCAACTTCCAGTTTCTGTCTGTGAGGCTGACACATTGTCCAGTTTTAAGACTGGGCCTTAAGACTTTCCTTTTTGATAAATCCTATAGTTACGGTTGAATTGTTATGCTGCCATAGACTTAGACTACTGAATGAAAAATTGACCTAATTTCTTAAAATGAATTATTACAATTGAATGGTTTTTATTTTATATTATTTCTATCTCAACATGTGATTCTTGACCTGCCATTGTGTATCTGTTCCTCCTTCCTGTTCCTCTCAAACCCAGCCGGTCGAAGCAGATGACCGCTTGTCCTGAGCCTGGTTCTGCTGTCGGTTTCTTCCTCATGAGGGAGTTTTTCCTTTCCACTGTCGCCTTCATGCTTGCTCAAGATGAGAGTATGGGATGGAGTTAAACTCAAAGCAGTCTGCTCCTCAGAAGAATAATGTTATTAACTTGTTTTTTTATGTACCGGTATATGAAGGTTTCTGTTCAGTGCTCTGAGAAGACTTCTGTTGTGACGTGGCACTATATACATAAAATGAAATTAATTGAATTGAAAAACATCGGAGAAAATGTTCATGTTCAGGGTGAGTATTTTTCATCTAACAATGTCCACAATTGCGAGGGGTGTGTCCTCCGTGCATTTCAGCCCTCTGGCCCCCGAGCTGCCATCTTTGGGGGTGAAACCATTACTTTTCTCAACGAGCTGTGAGGATTTTTGTTTGATGTGGTTCAGCGGTATTGTTCGGTGTATGCGGGAAAATGTTGAGGGCAAGGTGGAGTGTTTATGCATGTGAGTGTGTGCGCACGCTGCTGTGCGTGTGACATGGTTGGGGCACATCAGTCAAAGGGCCGGCGGGCCAGACGTTTGGCTGCCCCTGACAGTGCACTCCAGGAGGGGCTGGTCGGTTGCAGGGCCCACTCCGAGTCCTCATTCCCCAGGACAAAAGCCGTGGCGCAGTTGAAAGATGTGAATTCAGTGGCTTTTGTGCCCAAAGCCCAGAGACATGCCGAGTGAGAAATCTGACCTTTGCCGAAAGTCAGATGGTGTTTTTGAGCCCCTCTTACCGTCCCTGGCAGTTCAGGACAAGAAGTGACTGAGCGGATAGGGCGGAGTGTGAGCTGGAAGAGTACAGATGGTGTGTGTGTGGTGGGGCAACTTTTACAGTCAACATTTGAAGACAACAAATTAAAACAGTTTGAGTTTTTCAGCTTGCATGGGATCAAGTTTATTCTTGATATTCATCGTCATGTTGCGTGAAAATTGGCAGGAAATTGAACGAGTAAACGCTTAATTCTAAGGCAGCGCTTTTAAAAGTGGGACTCGACAAGAGTTCAACCTGATGTCAGTCCAGGTTGTGTCTGATGTGGGATTTTATTCCCTCTCACGTCTGTTTACATTTTATTATATATTCATTTTGAGGCAGAGTAGGAGCTGAATAATAAAATTGCACACAAGTAAAGCTGGAGTAATGATGATGACAAAACACCACGCTCTGATGATCACTGGTCAAGACGATGATTCTTTCGTTTTGTAACCGTGTGCGCTTGTGTACACTTGTACATACAAAATGGTCAAATCTCACACACTGCAAGGTAATTAAAGCCATGCCTGCATGAAGCATAAGGTATGTTTGTATGTCAACATTCTACCTTTTGTTGCACTGTTGATGCTTTATGAATCATGATATAGTACGCTGTTGGACGGCACTTTGCTGAGAGCAGAGATTTTAGTAGATAGAAACAGGCCTATGTTTTTCAGTCATACATTTTTCTTGACACTGCTTTCATCCCCCGGCCGTAATCATCATATCTCCCCCATTGCTCTCCCGGATGCAGACATCCATAATGCAATCTTCCTAATTTTGATCCCTCGCAATCTGGTTTTAAAGGGAGGAGAAAAAAAAGGGGACATATTTCTGAAGGCTCGCTCGGTAATCATTTTAGACAGATAGCCTTTCCCATCGCAGATGAGCAAATATTTGTAAACCAGCTATCTAATGGAAAATTATAGTGAAATTAGAGTGAAATTCATGATGGCAAAATCTGATTATCTGTAATTCTATTATGCCATCTTAGCCCACACAGCATATTTTTGTTGAGTTTTTTTTTTCCCCATAAATACCTATGCCAGGGGTCCTGCTAATCAAATAAAATTGAAATTCATCTTCCCATTAAATTCAATT
Organism: Nematolebias whitei; assembly: GCF_014905685.2. Lineage (NCBI taxonomy): Eukaryota > Metazoa > Chordata > Actinopteri > Cyprinodontiformes > Rivulidae > Nematolebias > Nematolebias whitei. The sequence continues at coordinate 34,116,386 of NC_056508.1, read as the reverse complement.
AGCTGCAATTTCTAAAGCCTAACAAAGATTTTAATTACTAAATTATAAAATTCTCCCTAGCCAAATTGGGGAGAGAAAAAGTGTGTCCCTGCATCTGAAAAACAAACCCATGAAAGAAAATTGTTGATCAAAAAAGATATCCAGGGGAAAATAACATTAGGGAGAGCACTGGGGCCCTTATTCAGCGAGTCTGGGTGGGGAGTGACGTGTGCCAAACGCTAGGCTCCTGGGCTGGAGGAAATGAACTTAGCCGAGGTCCTCTTTGTCTCTAAATGTCTGCCCTCAGAGTTATTATGCCGTAATTGACTAATTGACACCTTAATTTCATTTATGGGGCTCCTGTGTTCATAAAGCAACCTCTGGGTGGGGCAGTGGTCTTGAGCGGAAGCAGAGAAGTCGACATCCAGGACACCAGGTAGGGCCTTAGGCCTCCAGCTCTGTCTTCTGCGGATGATGATTATGTGTTTGATACTGAAATGGTCAGGAAGAACACACTGACTTAGCAGAGGCTTAAGGAGCATCGTACAGTACTCAAATCCCTCTGATGCATGCTGATGGCTAATAACCATGCATGTCCAGCCGTACAATCTGCCACTGCTGACATATGTGACCTCCTTCAGGGTCAGAGGAGCTTATTTTTAGGAAGCAAGTTTCTTAAACTGTCCATTGGGGAATATAATAAATATATTGCTTTTAAGTCTTCACGGGTGACTATGGCTGCATTCCTTATTGCTGGAAAGCAAATTAATCTCAGAATTATTGATGATAATGTTTAGCAGAGTAAATAGAGCTAACAGGACAGCTCGGAGGTCTCGGGTCAGCTGTTAGGTCCATTTCCCAGCCACCCCCTGCTCCTTACCAGTGGGCCACTAAAATAACAGCTCAGCACCCTCTGTGGACTACAAAGCTCCATCTGAAAAGGCACCTGCTGCTGTTATTCACTTTAGCCCCTTTGGCAGCTCAATCTGTCTATTTAAAGGACACCTAGAAGAGAAAGACTGGCTGGGAAATGATGAATTATTTAAGCATGATGTCTAATTATTTCAAGGCAGACATCTTGCTTCTAGAAGGTAAAGTTTGGGGGTGGGGGTGTAGGGCTCTTTGTGAAGAGGTCTGTGTACTGTGTAATGCTGGCAGTTCTGTACTTGAAGTGGCTGTAAGAATATGACCAAACTGAAACTTTAATCTGCTTTTTCCACACCCAAGCTGGCTGGGTATTAAAGATAATCTTTTTTGTGTGTCATATGGTGGGAGATATAGATGGAGCTAATTTTTTAGAGACAAATCTGATATTTGTCAACTGGTTGAAAAAAACCTGGGGATTTTCTTCTAATCCTCCCTTGGATATGAAGACGCGTTAACAGCAAAATGCAGATGGTGTTCTGTGCACAGAGAGTACCCAGCACTCGGCGCGGTGCATATGGAAAGGCGCAGCTAGCCTCGCCAGGGCTCAGCACAACCTGCAGATAGCAAACTCCCCCCCACATTCAATTAACAAGCCTCTTATGAAAGCAAAGGCATGTTAGTTTATTCCAAAGCGCAAACTTTGCTAAATACATTTCTTGCTTGTTTCTCTTTACTTTTTTTTTCTTGTTTCCTTGCTGACATAACATCCTTCTAGGCTGCGTTCATCAAATATTCAGTTGCAACTCAATTCCAATAAGGAAAAGAAAACAAATTATAAATAAAATGGAGGCATAAATCTTTCAGGATCCTAATTCTAACTTTCCCTCAGAGTGTTTTTGTCTTTATTTTGTCACATTAAGCAGTTTTGCTTTCCGTTCCCACTGCTAGGCGTGGCTGACTTCACACTGGTGGAAAGAAGCTCTTTATTCTTTTGCTCTCTTGTTTTGGAACACTCTGCATTTTGTGGTGTCACTGCTTTTATGCACAATTATCACTTGTGTAACTTCTGGTTTTGTTTTTTAAGAGAGATAGAACAATAAAAATCTATGTGATGTTGCGTTTTGGTTTCACAGAAGGGGCTGCTGTAAGTCTGTTCTCGCCCCGTCAAATATAGCTGCCGCGTTACTACAAGCAGTCACCGCAGTGATGCAAAGTGGTTCTGACTGCCTTATCTTATCCAGTATTTTAAGAAGATATTTGCTCTGGACACCAGAATGCAACATGGCAGAGCGCTCTGGCTGCATTCTTTCACCGTTTTGTGGCTCCACTTTACATTTGACAACGCATCGATAAGTCATCCTGTTGCAATAAGATCAAAATGTGACGTTTTAGCTCAAAGAAAGCAAAACAATGCAAAAACATCACCAGATACAAGCATTTGGTGGACACACTGAGGTGCAGCACATCCAAAAATTGTGTTGAAAGGCTTAAGGATGTATACATCTAAACCAATTACTGACTTTATAACTATGAGTATGAGGTTGACAGTATGGGACAGAGCAGATTAATGTCAGGAGGACAGAGAAGATGCTGACGGCATAAAAGCTAAAATAGGTGCAGAGAGGGACAAAACAAGCGACCAGCAAACGGGATAGAACGAGTTAGTTTTTCTGCTTGTTTTCTTTTAAAGTCCACCATGACAAACAAAACTACAAGAAAACGCCCCATAAAATATAACATTTCAATCTATTTTCATCCAACCTTGAACTCTGTCTTTTATTAACTTACTACAAGTCACTTAGACACACATCATCAATGAGTTTTCTCTGAAAAATCCTAACAACTGTATGACTTTTACCAATCTGCCACACGTCCTTTTAGAAATTGCAATAAAATGCTCTAAAATTTCAACGCAACAGGCAGAGGCGCTGCTTTGTTCTGCTGCGTGCGTGTTTGTTCTTCACAAGATAAAGCTGCCTTGTATTGATTAGGCTTGGTGTAGAAAAAAGAGACATTAAATGCATACTGAAATTCAGCATTTTTTTTTTTAACCTTCAACGATGCTTGTCATTTGCTTGTTAAATAAATATATAAATAAATATACACCGGGAAAAAAAGAAGGGTGGGGAGAAAAAAAAAAATCACTAAAGCTCTTTTGCTGTAATTGGCTGAATAGCAAGGGCAGCAGAAAATTTACAGGCAGACAACAGTGTGAAGGGGACTCGGTCACAAAGCAAAACTAAACCCTCAGCACCAGCGAGGGAGAAAGCAAGCCGGTACAGGAGAACGAAGCGCCTCCGTGCTTGTCTGGAATATCTTAACTACACTCGTCTTCCCCATAGCTTTGCTGGTAAGCTGCAGATCACAGTCCATTTTCTGGACAAGTAAAGTAAATAACCTGAGCGAGTGAGCAGAAGACAGTGACAGGGAAAGAGAAATCCCCCAAAGTCACAGTGGTGACACTCTACTAAATCCAATCAAACAGAGGAGAGAGAGAGAGAGAAGGAGAGAGGGAGAGGAGGAGGAAGGAGGGAGGAGGATATCCTCTTTGGTGCCGGTGTGCGTCCAACAGCATTGATGCAATAACACCTCATTCAGTGTTTAGCCCTTCTCAAAGGACAGGCAGGGATAACACTTTAAACCCTGTGGCTTTATCTCCTGCAGATTTTCCATAAAATGCCAAGCCGGGGAGCCGGGGCCATGTGACTACCATGTAGGTCAGGGCAGATGGGGGGTGAAGGGTGTGGGAGGTGAACGAACAGACTCAGAGAGGGAGAGGTTGGGAATTTTCTAATGGAACTGTTGAAAATAGCAAGCCGTAACCAGATTAGAACAATTAAGATTCTGCTCAAAGCTGGGCTAATTAGAGAAAGACTGAGAATTTAAACATTAGCTCAGAGTCACTAAAATAGAGAGCTAAATAAATAAGTGCAGTTTTACGACTGATAAGAGAGTATATTAAGTAGTTCCCTTGCAGTTTCTTGACTTTGTTACTGCGTCGGACTTGCTTGTTTTAGAGCTAAGGTTTTGTAAAAGACAAAAAAAGTTGTTTTTTTTCTAGTATTATTTGGATCAACCAAGAAAAATCGTGATTTAAGACAGTTCAGGTCTTTTCACGTAGGGTTTTGTGGAAAAAATATGGACAGATAATATCTTACCTGTTGTGGATAGATGGCTGAACAACATCACTTCTAATTTTATTTATTTATTTATTTTTTTTACATCTGACCAATTTCATGTGTAAATGTTTAGAACAAATAAGACTAAAATCAAAATAGCCTGATGTTGCCATAAAACAATTCCAAACTGATAAGAAGTTATGATAGTTCATCCAAAAATATTACAAATATATTTACATTTCAGTCAATTATGCATCACAGCTGACTCATTAAATTCAAACTTATCTATACAATGATCCTTCACCTATTGTGGGGGTTACGTTCCAGAGACCCTCACGGTAGGTAAAAATTTGTGAAGTAGTGGCGTTATATTTTTTTATTATCAGTGTTTCCCCTAGATAATTTGCCATGGCGGAGTGCTCATCTTGTCTGCGCGCAGCTAGCTTAGCGCTAGGTCAGTGCCGATGGGGGAGTGGGGTGTTTTCAGTCGCACAGTTCGATTTGATAGGAGGGGTGCGCTGCTTGTATAATAGTAGGGAAAACACCGTATATATATATTTAAGGCTTTATAAACCCTTCCCACACTCTTAGGCCATTTTTACACAACAAGGATCCAGTGAAAACTGAACATTTTTCCCCATTTTTATTAACACGTTTACATGAAAATGTTCTAATTACAATCTCTGTTTACACAGCAACGGTAGATGTGGAAAAAGTGTAATTCCCTCACCATGCCACTAGTTGGCATTGTCGATAGTTTCTTCTTCTGTGGATTGTAGGAAGCCGTTATGTTTTGCGTCATACTGCGCATTCGCCAGGGATTCCCTGACAGAAAATATCTATTTTTTCTGTTTACACGACAACGGACACAGGCACGTTTTTGAACCATTGCACTCTGGAACCTGTTCTCAAATTGTGCCGTCGTCAGAGAAAACATTTGTTATTTTCGTGTAAATGAACAGTACAAACACAACGAAACCCTTCCATTTTCACCAGAAATCGTTTTCGTGTGAACAGGGCTTTATTAACCTTTCCCACTCATTTATAAACACCTCATTTACTCTTAAACACATTGGCGATCGCAATGAAGATGATGACGATGAGAGGAATGTGCAGTAGTGCACAGCATGTAAAGCACACACAATATATAAAAAATAAACCTGGGTTTAAAAATCCCGTGATATAGTGAAGTCGCAAAAATGAACCTCAATATAGTGAGGGACTACTGTAAGAGATTATTCCTCAGGAAGTGCCCGTGGCTGCACAGAAAGTGCTAAAGCCAGCTGCTGCTTTTGTGTGTTTGCAAAACTCATAAAATAAAATTTAAATAAGTATGTGCTGCAACAATGACAGCAATGTAAAGGTTTATAAACCAGTGTGCACATGAACTGCTTTGAAATTTGTGAAACTATTATTTGGAAAAAGAAAAAAAAACATAATCCAATATGATCGTAGCTCCTCTTGAACTAGCCTCAGTCTGAGAATTAAACTATTTCTCTAACAGGAAGCTGTCCAAATAACTGTCTTCGCCAGGTTAGATATTCTTGTTCATACATTTTTCACAGAACCCAACTTTTAGATATCTGATATATTGCTTTAAAATAACTTCCAAACAAGTATAATTAGACCTCTGCATAAGCAATGAACTGAAATACATGTTTCTTCACTTTTACAGTTGGTTTTATCAGTGGGTAAAGTCTATCTCTGTGCAACCAGCCGATGATAACTGAAATTAATAGTGATCACTGAGCATGACTAGATCTGTTGTGCAACCCCTCAACCCACTTATCACAGCCTTTGCAAAACACCTGGTTCATAATGTGATATACATTATTTGAGCAAACACTGCACGGCAAAAAATGTGTGATAATCATCGCCTTGAAAAAAAAAAGCAAAACAACAAAAGCTTTCGTGCATCAAACCCACCTACACTATCTGGAAGTATTCTGACCTTATAGCAAGTCGACTCACTCAATACTTTCTCCTTCTTGCCTCCAAATCTTGCGTTTCTTTGAAAGCAGTTTCTGGTGAACAAGTTGATCGTTATCCATGACATTTTCACAATACAGAAATATGTCAATATTCTGATGCTCAATGTGCTTGTATAATTGAACTAAGGGCCCTTAGTTTCCATATGCTGAGGGCACACGCGATCCCAGTGGAATACTAGTGACGCTTGATTGAGTACAAAAGATGGACAGGATTAGGCTTTGTGCTGTTGACTGACCTTGACTTCTTTTTTGACCCACACCCTCACTTAATCACATGATTCTATTGTAATCAATAAAACTCAGGTGAATGGTACACAAAGATGTACCCAAATGGGAAGTGTTTCCCATCTGAGCATTTGCATTTCTATACAGACCGTGAACAGCATCCGTTAAATTTGTGCAACCTGGCCTCAATCAAGCTCAAAGGCAGCATCTCTGTGAAAATACTATTGATCAAAACTAGCATCTGTCCATGCATAAAAGCTTGTTTCGATTGATTTTTCCTATTTGTGCTGAAAAATATAATAGAGTTCATATAAAATACAGCTTTTATTTATATATATATATATATAATTTTTTTTTTTAGGGGGGGGGGGTGAGTCCACAAGCAAGCTAACACAGGTCATTTCCATAGAAACAGGATAACAGTTTTAGTCTTTCAGCAGTCAATAACACTAATCAATTTATAGTGTTTACACAGAAACATCCAACAGTCTATAGAAGTCACCAGTACTGCAACTAGGTGGTTGAAAGCTTAATCATACGTGGCCCTGAAACTGTTTGTAGATGACCAACAACATTTCATTTCACTGCAAATAAATTACATCTTGCCTCGCCACTAATGTGTAGCTACACACAGCGTAATTGTTGTTGTCTAAATGCAGCTTACTACTATGTTTTTTTTGTCCAGCAGAACAGAATATCAACACCGTGAACTACCACGATGAGTTGCATGAAGCGCAACTGCTTTGCAAAAGTTGCAGCGCACCTGCATCTCTGTAAACTCTCCGAGTTGCCACGTTATGTGAAAAGATTTGCCGTCTCTAATTCCCAAGCTCAAGGCTGATCAGTGTTATTCAACTGACACTTCCCCTAAAACCTTCTGACATTAAGCCTTTATAAGACAGTTATGGGTATTACATTGGTCTTGCAACATAAACTACTTTTTATTCCTTTACTATTGTGTTTAAATAGAACGGCTACAGCAACAGATTAAACTCAATAGGCTACCTCCGACCTTGTTAACAGGCTATTATTGCATTGTTATCCTTGGAGTGTCTTCTGTAGGTTTTAAGCTTGGGGGCCTTAATATTATTGAAGTAGCTAAGGTGCAGTGCTACTGTAGAATGTACTGGTAATGCCTGTTTAAATTATTTTCAAAGTCCTTCCACTTTCATATCATTCTGGGAAGAGGGAACATAAAATAATAAACCATTATCAGATGACTGGCTCTCATTACTTTCAGAAAAAAATGAGAAAATAAACTAAAACGACCTCCTTCTTAGAACCAAAACAGAAAGTGATTAAAGCTCTTGTCAAGGCAAATAGCAGGCTTACCTTGCCACTAAAGCTTATTTGTGCCGACTCCTCAAAATTATTTGTGTTAAAAAAAAAAGAAGGTTAATTTATATTTTATCCCACTTAAATGCAATCTTCGCATTACAATAAATATGTTGTTTATAAGTCTAATGAAAAAAGTTACCTTAATACAATGAAACTTGATTGAGTAATTACATTTTTGTGTGTCATGGTTCAAAATGCATGTAAAGTTATAAAAACATTAGAGCTGGAGATCTAAAAGATTAAAATCTTCTGTGAGAACACTTTGGATGAATCAACCGATTCAGAGATTTTTTTTAAGCTACCCTTGGGCTCTGCTTCATGTCCATGCAGACCTCTTCATTTTGAACCACAGTAAGGTCATACAGCTTTCTGGGCTCACAAAACTATCATAAACCTTTATTATTGACTAAACAAACAAACAAACAACATCTAATTCACAGAATCATAAATTGTGACCTTCCAGGTCTAACAAAAAGTACATCAGTCCCAAACCAAATACTTCCTAAACAAGCTTGATCTCTGCCATGGAAATGGATTAAAGAGAAATTATGTAACTATTTCAAAATTATTTTAGTGCTGAACTAATATATTTTAGGTGTAGTGGTGAGTATAGCTAACCACAAAGTTAGCTTCACTAACCGTTAATTCACTACCTAAAAATTTAGCTTTGCTAATGCTAAACCACAAAATAGATTTAAAAAAAATTCAGAAGCTAACATTAAAGTGCTCACTTTTATCACACACTGCTCGTCATTGACAATGTAGGACTGTTCGTAAGTTGACAACGTTGTAAGTGAACACAACTCAAAATGGTTCATAAATCACAGCTAAAGTGTCCCTGTCCTGTTCAGAGGTGAGCTTTCAGAAATTAATCCGGTCCATCGGAACCAAAGAGGCGGCGCAGAACTCTGCTGTGCTGTGCTGAAGTAGAGTGATGCATTCAATGTGTGTCAGACGTCTCCCCCGTGTCATTTACTGTAATGAATTAACTCAATTTGGCGACCCTCTTTGTGGTTAACTACTTTTATAAACTACAAAGTTGCTGTGCATCATCATCAATATTCTCTCAGTAAAATCTGTTTATATTAAAGTTAAGATATGTGACATGTGTGAGAGAGTCATGTCCCAGAAACATTGTGAGTGTCGAAAAGCATGCTGGGTATAAATTATATGTGCAATGTTTCTGACTGTTTACGATATTTCCGAGTGTGAAAATGGGTTTTTCATGTTATTTCCCTCTTCTGGTTCAGTTTGGCGTTTATGTTAGTCTCTGTTATTCGTTGTAAACTGACACCATGAGTCAGAGTGTTTGCAGTAGATATGATGGGGAAAAGCACTGTAAAGGTGGTGATGTCACCAAGCAGTGCTTAGCATTTAATAGCATCACTTCATGTAAAGGCTCCAGTATACTCACGCGAATCTTTTTCTGCACGGACTCAACGTGCACTGCCTGCAGAGAGTTGAGACTTCATACTTGAGCGTCCACCCTGAGCGTCCGCAGGCAAGGGGCGTATACCGTCGGGACAAATTGAGGTCGCCGAATGGTCATTTGCTGACACGCCTACTGGATTGATTGACAGGTCGCAAAAAAAAAACAACGAGAGCTGGCAGCCCCAGCCGCAGCAGTGTCCTGTGTTTGTATGTTGTTAATAAAAAGTTTTAAAAAAAATTAATTAATTAAAAAAAACAGGGAGTGCTGGCCCTGCAGCCCACACATCAGACCAGCCCACCAGGAAATATCCAGAACCTCCCGCAGCCACGCTGGACCTGATTTTAATTCGCTCATGACAAATTCCTTCATTTCTCATCATTTCAGTCATGACGTCAATGGAGGAGGAGGAAAAGATTGCTAGCCTTTTGGCAAAAAAACAAAAGAAAAGGCCATTAAACCAGATCAGGGATAAAGAAGGGGAATTTAATACACTGGTGTTGCATTCAAAACAGTCCGTCGCCGGGCGGTTTATTGTGCGACACAGAGTACTCGTACATGGTCGTAAAAATTGAGCTTTGCACAGACATGCCCTGCTGGCGTTCGCGCCAACATTTATCTGGTACGTGCGGCCCTCCGCAGACTGACGTACGCCCGAGTATACTGGACGCTTAAAGGTGGTGATGTCACCAAGCAGCGCTTAGTATAGCATAGCATCACTCCATGTAAATCTTCATTCTACTGTACGCATTTGGTGCAGAGAACTGTCTTTAAAATAAATGGAGGACTTGAAGTTACTGGATTTAAATTTAGTGGAAGCTATTCCCCTAAAGGTTATCAAAGTTCTCATTTTTTGTTGTTGTTCATTATCCTGAATGCTTTACCTTGAGCTGGGTAACTTGGGTTGAGTTGGAACAGACTTTTAAAAGACAGGTATGCAATTTTGAAACACTTGGTCACAGACTATCAGCTGTGGGTAAGAAGACATTAGACTGGATTTACTGTGTGGACATTATCAGAGAATCAATCATAATGTGAAAGATTGGGCAACAGCAATTCTCAGAAAAGATTAGAGACTTATTTTCTATGTACTGGTACTACTATATGCTTTATGTTTGGCTAAGTTGGCAAAGATGGTTGACTCAGTATTTTTTATATGAATTTAGTCCACTCATTTCAACATTAGTTTAGCTACTGGCTTGGCGTGTAAAGACAAATCTGTTGTTATTAGACGTACTGTAACTTAGTCACAACTGCTTTCACAAGTTTTTGGAACCACTTGGACCTAAGGCTGAACAGAAAATAATACATCAGAGTGGGATAAAAGCCACTTCAAGATTTAACTGTTCTCCTTGGTGCCTTCAAGTGTTTAAATACTGAGCTGAACTTTTCAGCTAACCAGAAATGTGTCCAAAGTACTACAATAAGTTTTGCATGAGAAAGACCATCATTTATGTAATGTATGATTTATTTGGGAATCTTTTAAGAAGTAAACAAAAAGAGCACAGAAACTTTCACCTAATGTCCAAATAAAGCCTAAATGTAACTTGCAACCTCTTGAACTCAAGAAAAGGCCAAGCATCCTTCATTTATTGATAAAGTTTCCCAAAGCTCAACAATCTTACCACATCCAAGTCTTTGGTCTGAAAATAATACGATGCTCCATCTTTCAAAGATGTACTTTTCCTAAAGCATTGTTGATTGCCCTGTGTCCATTACTTGGAAGGATTATGATAATATTCCACATTGTGCTCGGCATGATGCACAGGAAATTCAATACTCAAAAGGTTAATGCAATCAATTAGGATGACAAAGGAGTAAAGTAAAACCCTCCTGCTCGTGGAAAAAAAAAAGAGAGACAGGAGAAGAGAGGGGGAGAAAAAGGTATTGAAAGCTTGAATGAATGCAGAGAGAAAAGAGGCACTTGAAACGACAGAAAAATGGCATTTATTCAGAGTGTATCATCCAAGGCCAGCTAGATGAAACACACACAAAGTGTACACAAAAAGAAAGAAAAAATACCTCTTAGGCAGAGAATTGCATCATTCAGCACTCAACCAGTTGTAATTGAACAGTACAGGAGCAATATTTTTGTTTGAAGGTAATCAGATACCTAAGCCAAGGAAGAAATGGCCAGTACTAGAGGCCTGAACATCGATTTATAAAGCTCATAATGTTCTATGGACTTTCCTCCCGTTCTGAGTCAAGTTTTGTCTCAGCACTCAATTCCCATGTGCATTGTTGCATGGGCTGAATATTAACAACACAACAACTGTGTATGGGAAAGATATCTTTTGTTATTTAGATAGATGTTCCAGTGCCGTACAACACAAAAGAGTCTCATCATTGCAGATAAATGGATAAACTTGGATGGCGGTATTGAGCTCTACAGCCATTGTAATAATCCATATTACCTTTTCAGGCTCACTCTGTCAAAATGGTGATGTATTAATCACATTTCAGCAATCCTCCATGGCTAATGATAATGTTATGAGAGTCAGGGTGGCAATATTTCGCTAACGTCTGCAACGCCTATTTTCTGCCGATAAGTTGTGCAAGGAGAAAAGCCTAAAACCTTGTAATCCACTTAGGTAAGGCAGCAGACTTACCTACTTCTGCAAACACACAAGCTCATAAATCGACTGCACCTTTGCAGCGTCGAGCTTGAAAAATAAGATTCTTCCGCTTTGTTTGTACCAATGAAGACATGTTGCTCAAACTAAAAACTGTGCAGCCACAAGCCCTGACACATGCTCTGTCCATAAGCCTGACTTATCTGAAGAGAAGCAAATCATTTCAAAATACAGAACCCTGGTACAATCTCAAACCTCGTGAGGCGCGTGTCACAAATAGGAAAAATAACTGTAGCTTTAAAGGAAAGCAAAGCGCCCGTCGTCTTTTTGACAGAGCTCACGTCTAAGATCATCTTATGATGAGAAATGACAATAATTGTAGCCATTTTTTGGTCAAGCCTTGAAAATAACGTTATGCATATTCTCAAACGACACCACGAGACGTCACGCTCAGTAAATGACGTTTAGTTAATACCATATTCAATTTGAGCTCAATGTTATAAATTGACCGACTTATAGACATGTTTGTGTCAGCTAAGGTCGATGAGCTGTCACAGCCATCTTGAATTGAATCGCCTCCAAAGGTTAATCAGCTGTAGATGTATATGCAGTTAATACTATCTGCAAATATCGTTAAAATTTCACCAGTGGTTCGTGAGATATTTTGCTAACAGACGAATAAAGTCGACTCCAACAGCAAATGTGAATGTTTTAAACAAAGAGCTTGCAAACGAATAGCTCAGTACGTGTTGTGAATCACCATTAATAACAGTGAAGCCAAATTTTAGCAAATTATTTGTAAAAATGGCTGAATTTTACACATTTTTGTGTGTTGCAAAGTTATTTAGCTGCGGCGGTCATCTTGAATTGAATTGGCTCCAAAGGGTAAACAGTTGTAGATGTGTATGCAATGATCATTTACTGAAAGCTTCATTAATAAATACCCAGTGGTTCATGAGATAGTTTGCTAACAATCACACAAAATTGACTCCATATAGTTAATGATAAAATTTTGAATAAATATCTTGTGCAGTCTGTTTGAGCTCAGGAGATGCTTTGGGGGTCAGTCTGAGCTACTACCACAGGAAATTGTAGTTCATTGTCAGTAAAACTGACTGAGTTACAGCCATTTTAGTGTTTTCTAAGTTTGGTTAGCTGTGGCAGCCATCTTCAACCAGACTGACTCCAAAAGTTAATCATTTGTAGATGCATATATAATAAATTCTTCCTGCCAGTTTAGTAAAAGTTTGATTAGTGCTTTATGAGATATTTTGCTAACAGATGCACACAAAAACAGGCAAAGCATGCTTTTAACTTTAAACAGCAGGTGATACCCTATTTGCTATCCTCTTTTTATTCTATTATTCCCAAACTCCATTGAGCTCCATCATGATCAAAGAAATAAATAAAAATGTAAACATGTACAGAAGTAATGGTTAGGCAGTAACTAGGGTTTTATGTTTTGACAGTAAGAATCCAGTTTTGTTCAGGGGCACAACTCTGTAAATTGACCTACAACACATTTTTCTGTTTGGGCATTTTCAGGTCCAGCGGCCACGTCACAGAAACAAAAGGCTGAAACGGGCTTTGAAGTCCGCCTCGAATGAAAGTGGAGCGGCTGACACATGAAATGCCCTCACAGCTGGGCTGCCCCCAGTCAAAAGAAAAACAAATACTTTGAATGAGAGGGGGACACGCCGCTCCTGTCTGCGCTTCCTAAAGGCCCTGAGCCGCCGCCGGGAGGTGGGCTTTCACGATATGCCGGTAATGATGGATGGATTGGGAAGAAAGTCTATTCACATGGAGATGTTACATCATAAATATTTACACAGGGCTGCCGTTTCCATGTAGCCTCTGCTTTTCACTGAGAAAATCTCAACGACAAAATAAGTGGAGGAGATTTAAGAAAAGGGGGAAATCTGAAGGCAACCGCTCATATGAACAACTTGAGTGATACGATAATTCTAAACTAAGTTTTAAAAGTTGACGCTTTAGTTTCTCACTGACTGAAATTAGTTTTCCTACGTCGGACAGTTTTACTTTAATGCACGACTAAATGAACTCTGCCTTGTTACAGAATCTCTGACTTTCTTTGCAAAAATCCCACAAAAGTAATCAACTAAAAGAAAAATCAACTAAAAATAATCAATGATTATATTTTTAGGTTGTTTTTTTTTTTTATATATATATAGATCTACAAGTGAAATGCTTTAAAACACGTAAATTGTAAAGCTGATCCTTATTTCATTTACTAATAATGCACAAGCTGCCCGAGTTTTCACTGAGATCAGGAAGAAGTAAAAAGGAGACACTGATGGTGTCGGCAAGCAGTCTAACAAATTTCTTCTCAGTGAGCTCAATTAAAAGCCTTGAAGTCCCCTGAGATGATCTCTCTAACCAATGAAAACCCTTTTGGTGGTTTATTTACTTGTTTATTTATTTTTTGCGCTGTCTAAGAGAGGAACTCCATCTTTTAGAAAAAGCAGTGGGAGCCACAATGGGGTGGGGTGTCATGGCAGCCACGAGTTAAAGCCAGTTGGCCTTAATGATTAGTTTCATTAACATACAACAAAAGCCAATTAAACTAACTGTGCTCAGTTATGTTGTTGTTTTGTGGTTAGACAAGGAGTATTACTCTGCACCAGTGCTGAATCTCATTTAAAGCCGTAGTACAGATCTTTAGAAGTGGGACTCTGTGAAAACGCTGTGAGCAATTAACATCTTACCTGTTGTAGATAGCTCTTTGAATAGCCTCAGTTAGGTGGAATAAAGTTTAATTCTGACCTGAGGGTAGAGCTAACAGCCAGTCTGAGTGGAGTCTAAAGCTAAAGTGGATTGTTGCCATTATCAAATAACCCCGATAGTTTCATGCAAACATTATTTTAGAAGCTGCTTCCACTGTCACTTGTGCATTATATTATATTATAGAAGAAAAGCAAAGATATTTCTGCTAGAAGTGCTCCCAGGATGCAAATGCTACATGCAGCTGAAACTGCCACTACAGTAGTCCCTCAATACTTTGCGGTTCATTTTTCGTGGACTCGCTCTATCGTGTTTTAGTCAAAATAAGATTGTACACGACACACTATTGGCTGATTGATGAGCCGTACAATCTGGCATGGATATTTTTATTTAAAAGAAATTATTTTAAATCATTTACACCCTGCTGCACCATTGTGCTGCCCACACTGCAGGATAAGCTTCCTGCAGCTGATTAGCTGTTCTCCGTGCAGAGTGGAGAAGTGGGCGTGGCCAAGAATGCTTGCAGGTGGCTGAGAGCAGCGGAGGCAGAGAGGGAAATCACGACATTCTGTGCTCTTTTAGAGCGTTTAGAGTTTAGAAACATTGTTTAGAATATTACAAGAGTGTGGGAAGA
>NC_056508.1:34083994-34101389 GCF_014905685.2 Nematolebias whitei | reverse complement strand
CTTTGCGGTTTTTCACTTATCACGGGGCTTCAGGGTACGAATCCCCCGCGATAAACGAGGGACTACTGTATTTGTAATTGCAAGCAAACAAGGAATTCTATGTAAATAGCCATGAACTGCAAAACTGATGACAACGTAAAGCTTACAATATGAGATTAACGACAATAAAACTTTTGAGATTAGAGTTGTTTAAAGATGGCAGCATGTCACTTTCAGACTAGCCTTTAACTCGTCAGTATGGTCAGAATTAAACTATTCCTTCAAGCCAAGGTCATGCAAAAGTTTCATTCAACAGGTGAGATATTCGTTATTCAAAACCCCCACTTCAACTGATCTGAACTATTGCTTTAAGTTTGCTTCAGAAACCTGTTTGAAACAATCTTTTAATTTAAATCAGTGCACATAGAGGGACATGTTGCTGCGCTGAACTGGCCCTGTTGTTGTTGCTAGTTACTCCATCTGTGTGGGAATCAGTGAAAGGTGTCGTCATCACGCTGCAGGGAGCTTCACCGGGCACAAATCTGGAGTTCTGATTGATGCATGAAGTGTGTCTTCTTTCTGGTGCGTGAGTGACACCAGCAGAAACAAAAAGAGTTTCGATGTAGCATTCCACCTCAATTCAGGGCCGTGCCGCCTCCCAGTGATGGTGAGGGTCTCTGGTTTGACATGAGACAGCCCAGACTGTCACATCTGAATGTTTGGATCCTTTTTGACTATAGGAGGCCAGGGGCAAGGGCTGTTCTATGCATCCTCCTGACAGACTCCCACATCAGCATTGTGCTCATACCAGCTAACATCATTAGCATAGAAGGTTTCATCTCACGGAGAGAGAGAGAAAAAAAAAAGCAACCCAGTTTCTTCAAGTCACAAGTCATTAGTGTCCTCTCGAGAGTCAAATTGTTCAGAGGCAGAATTTTTTTCAGCTACAAAAGGTTTTATACTCTTGTTAATTTGGTGGATGTCATCGGTACTTAGATGTCTGTGTCTAATGTCTTGCAGTAATAAATGCCACATAGTGGAAGAATTATATTATTTTGTCAGGATGAGAATGTGGGATGAAGTCGCAACAACATCATGACGTAAAGCAGGAATTTAAAAAAAAGCTAGAATTAACAGATGAGCGGAACTAAAACTTGGCATACAGGCTTAAACAGGACTGAGACACCACATTGTCAATATACTATTTATTACTTCCACTGTATGGCAGGTCCAGTTTTCTAAAGGGTCGTTTTTGTGTTTGTTGATGTGTTATTTGTATTTAAAGTGGTGCAAGTCAACCGAAGCTGTGCCCCACAGCCAGGAAACGCAAACGGACAATTTTTATACGTCCAAAGTGCCTTATTGTTCATGTAGCTTTGAGTTGTTGGTGTTCAGCATGTCATTCTGCATAGATCCCTCACAGTAAGACAGATACACAGAGAGAAGGGGGGGGGGGGGGTGCGTCTTTGGAAAACAGATACATCAGTGAGCCTGTATAGTGCACGACGTTGCTGTGAGTTAATCAGTTGGAAAATAAAACGGTGGGATTCTAATAAGTCATTTGTCAATTTTTACAACCCCCAGACACATTGATCCACGGGGATTAATGAAGACGCCCGATATTGTTGGAGATATGAACAGGGGAGATGGTGGGGACAGTAATCAGTCATGTTGGGGATTTGCCCTACCTTGTTTTCTCTTCCTGGGGAGTCGGTCCATACGGTGGAGCTCACCTCATCTGCAAGAGACCAAAGGGACAAACCATTAAAAAACTAGAAAGAACCTGTTTTAAGGTGCTGTATTTATACAAAGCCTGCTGACAAATCTTTGCATTTACGTGGCTCATCTAATCCGTCATGTGAAGCCGAGATCAATTAAAAAATGGCCGTGCTGCTGATGGAAATAAAAAGACAAGTGGTTTTGTTAACTCTTGTCCTTTTCATATACAGAATAAAAGTGCAGAGATAAAGGAAGGCCACACGTCCCAGCTGGAGGGAAGCCATGATGACTGTGAGAAGAGACCACCGTTTTCTAAAGGCCTTTGATAGATGGGGAGCAACTGGACAGAGTGCTATGCCTTTTTTCCTCTATTTCTTTTTTTATTTCTAAGAATGAATTCACTGTGATCTTTTAAATCTGTTTTTAGAGAACATTTGAGCAGTAGCTTCCTGCTTCTTCCCATCTAATAAACCTTTGGAGACTAAGAGTAACCTTTAGAGAGAAACTTTCAAAAAGGAGCTACAAAGGCTTCAAAACTGCTAAGAAGCTCAGAACAGGTAATGAGCATTAATACAGTTAGACAGCTAAAACAAAAAGCTTACATTCCAAATATAAACCTTTTTTATTAACAATCCGAACAGACGAGCATAAAGTTTTGGTCCTGTGCCAGGACAGACTCCGCATTAAATCCTCTGAAAAGTTTCCTAACCTTGAGAGCACACGCGCCGCAGAAAAAGTCATAATAATTCCAACCTGATCTTCCTACTTATTTTATATCTCCCCTCAGCAACCGAACTTCTTCTCAGCAACAGTGCAGTTATTAATTCATGAGGCACTAATTAGTTCTTTGTTTAATTTTGTGTTAAACAGACTGACCGGAATGATAACGACTCGCGCTGTAGCGCTTCGGTCCCATGCCACTCCTGTTTGCTACAACAAGGGAGCATCGTGCGACTAGCATGATGAACCCAATTCCCTTCTAAGTTGCACTTCATTAAGTCAAAATGTGACAAGGAGCTTAGAGGAAGAACTGGCAGATCTGATCGTACATAACAATGCAGGCCCAGTAAGTTTTGAGGGGAGTGGGTGGGTGCTGGTGCAGGAGGTGCTGTGGAGGGGAGGATAGTGGAATCCAGCATGCATGTTGATAATTTTCTATTTTTAACCCATAGGGGCCATCTTTCATTTTCCTTTAATTGTTTTTGTTCGGAGCTACAGTGTCCTCTTTTTAAATTGCAGCTCCTATCAACGCTCCTGATCAACCCTCTGTGCAACATTACAGGCAGACGAGTAAACAACAGGGCTGCCCTTTCCCTTAATGTAGAGCAAATACTTCAGTAACCTGGGTGACACCTTCCCACTGCTCAGACGCACAGAGAGTTACGTATGGGCACAGATGGTGTGCGATGGGTGCAGCAGTGACAAACAAAATAAAATAGAAAAGTAACGTTTTTTGGCCCCATAAGTTGAAAAACCTGCTGAGTGAAAGCAAAGATAATAAGCAAATTCTCATTCATACTAGAAGAGTAAAGGGTGGTTCCACAGAGCCATATCTGCTGAAAGCGTTTCCAAAATGTTTATTCATGTATTTTTCGCAGTTGTAGGTTTGGTATTTCATAGCTTGGTTATGTGTGAAGGTTATGAACAGCTGAAAATTCCCCTGTTAAAGATCGTTGTTGACCTTGTTTTGAAGAAATAAAGAGTTTTATTCTGACTAGATTGATGGCTAGTTGACCAGATTGACCCATGTCCAGTCTTAAAAATCAAGAGCAGGTCACGTGATTACTATTTGATCAAACTCTACATCCCCTCAATAACATTATGTATGGTAATTATGACAGAAATAATAAGATATTACTAAGAACAGTGCCACAGGTTGCATTAAAGGTGCAAAGTAGTGGCCTTGTAGCTGTTTTAAGTGCTTTATAAATAAAGTGGTATGGTATGGTATGGTATGGTAAATTAAATACTTCAAGTTCACGTTTATTGTCATTTGAATCACGTGGTACATGACGTGGAACAAAATTGTGTACTCAAGATCCCAGTTACACCCAAAAATAGCAAAAATACAAAGTATAAAAAGGAACAGTATAAAAGGATCTAAGATATACACTAAGATATACGCTAAATGATACGCTAAAATGGTAATGGACTGTACTTATAAAGAGCCTTTCTGTCTTATCTAGATACTCAAAGTGCTTTACAACATAATCTGTGCTCTCATTGACCCAGCACACTACTATACCTTCATAAAGACTAATCAGTGCTGTAGATCACATTCATACACAGATGGGACACACATCTGAGGCAATGAGGGGTTCAGTGTCTTGCCCAGGGACTCTTCGGCATGTGACCGCTGGTGGAATCAAACCCCCAACTCTTGCATTGGAGGACGACTGCTCTAACCACTCAGCCACAGCTGCCCCATAGATAAAAGCTCTAAGACATAAACACTAATAATGTAAAATAATATGGTATTTAAACAGCAGTCCGAACATGAGTCTTTATACTTGCATTTACAAATAACCATTTATTTAATGAAAATTATTGCATTTAACAGAAATATTGTAAATATTTATAAAATAATGTTTGCATGAATTGCTTAGAAATAGTTGAGATTGGAGTTGTTAGAAAGTACACTTTGGCCTTGGCCCGCTTGGACTAGCCGTTAGCTTGTCAGTCTGCACAGCACTTTTCTCTTAACTGAGGTAATTATAAAAAAAAATGTCTAAAACAGAAGGATAACTTCTTCACAAACCCTCATTACAAAACAATAAATCTTTTCACATCTACTCCAAAAACACTATCCTGATTAGTTTTTCAGAGACTTTTGTCTAGAGTCGTCACAAATTTTCAAACTACTAGTAAAAGTTTTATTCTATCAAAATAAAATCTTATTTCCATGAAACGTCTACATTTTGTATGCGACAGCAGATCGTATACACTGACTAAATGTCTGTATCTCGACATAAAAACACAGACATCTCCATAAATTACAGGCTCTAACTTTATTCTGAACTGACTGCACTTTTATTTACAAAGTGTCGATTTTTCTTTTCTTTTATTTTTCCGCAGCAAATCATCTGCTGAATCGCACCGCTAAGATGTTTAGCCTCCCCGAGTATCTTCCCACTGGCTGAAGATATGATAAAGTCAAAAAGCAGACAAGTAATTACACTGTATAATAGGCAAGATTGGCATTTTCAAAATCATTTTCATGTGGATGGAAATGACATTGCATAGACTATTCTGTATTCACTGGTGCAGATAAATAAACAAGGCATGGAGAAGAAGGGGGCATGGAGAACGCACAGTACAATAGCAAGCAGGTCAGTAATTAGAAACTCTGTTTGCACAGTAATAATTTTAATATATTCATCAGGAAACAGAGCATGCCTAGCATGATAAAATCCCATCAAGAAACATATCCCAACTGCGTTAACCTTTTAAACAGGCTGCCAGCACATTGCTGAGAACCTTAAATAGATGAACATAAATGTGCAGCTTCACTCATCCGTACATGTGGAAGTTTGACACAATAAACCATGTTGGAATATCACACGGAATATGAACCACTTTGGTTATATTAAAATTCTTAAATGTTTATCGATCTTCGCAATTAAATCTGCTTCTTGACTTTTTTTTTAATCCTGGCTGGAGTCCTCCAACACGTGTTCAGCTCTAGGACCCGCTCGTGTGTGTAACCTTGTTTGTTATTGAAGGTGGCAGTGATGATGCTATGGAAATTATTGCAAATTACTTAAAGGGCTCATGACATGTAAAAACCTTGACCCCATAATGTCATTTACCAAACACAGAAGAATGCATAATTTTTTTTTTTTTTTTTTAGAGGAATTCCAGGTGCGGCACAGTCACGATGAACAACATTTCTAAAGAAGTGGAAGCAGCTCAAAGCTGTTCGTGCATGCATTTGTATTTTAATGCCATATGCACAGATTATGCAAAGCAGACCCACATTGAGTAAAGGTCTTTATAACTTTAAGACAGTAAACAAGTTTCGCTGATGGTTTCCTAATTATCACACATTTAAACAGGAACTCGCAAACACACACTCGACTGAACGCCACGGTTTAAAATAATAACCCTCTTCTCTGCAATGACTGCCAGTCTATTGTTTAAGTTTCCTGGTTTCATTTCCCACACATAAACTCAGAAACTTACAAGTTTACGTGACCTCATTCTACATGAAACAACCTCTAATTACACGAAGTGGAAGCCGCAACAAGAATACACTTCTCGTTGAATAGGTCTGTACTTTGAGTCCTCTAGTCTGTGTGTCGTTCTGAGAGTTTAAACGCGCTGCAGTGTGAGCAACGGGTCATTTATTCATGCATATTTGACAGCACCTAGTAGGCCCCTTTTTGTTCTGTCACTTCTGGCTCCTATTCTCCTTTTCCCCTAGGAGAGGAAAGAGTCAGGGGCTTGAGGGCAGCTACCTCCGCAGTCCCGCTTTCCCCTCCAGGCCTAATTTTTGTTGTCCAGCCCTTTGAAACCTCAATCTCATGCAGAACCAAAGAATGGTGATCCATGTGCAACAAGTGCCGGTGTCATGGGAACCCCCATTTCAGCCCCAAAATATCCCTTTTTATCCCTTTTGAAGACCTGTCACCAGGCAGAGCAGGCGCAACATGACCTCGGGCCTAGCCGTGACAAAGCCTATTTTCTGCCCGCTTCTTGATTGATTAAAAAAGACTTTTTAGTAAAACCATGTAAAAGGAAACAAAAAGTGACACACAGAAGAAAGGGATCTTGGGTGTCGGCCAATCAGACTAGTGCTACCAGTACTATAGCACAGAACGTGAGGCCATATCATAATCGCCTCCAAAGGGTCGGGCCAAGCACAAAAGTTGTCAACAATGGTAATTATGATATCGACTGGAAACATTTGATATTTTGTATTTATGTTAAACTGCACATGAGTTTTACATTAAGTGATAGATTTTTCCTCATATTGGACAACCAAAGATTTATTAAGATGTATTATATGTTGTGGACTCTGTCTTTTTGATAAATTATTAGATAAAAATGCAGTGGTGGGATGTAACAAAGTACAAGTACTTAGTTACTGTGCTTAAGTACGTTTTTCATGTATCTGTACTTTACTTAAGTAGAGTTAATCGTGGGCACTTTAGACTTTTACTCTACTACATTTTACATTAAGTATCTGTACTTTCTACTACACAACATTTCTATAATGCGTTACAAGTTACAATCCCACTGTGTTTTTTTATTTGTTCGTTAGTTTGAAAGTAACCAATGGCGAGAGGGGAATTGGTCCATTGAATCATTGCAAAGTGGGCAGGTAATGTTAGACCTGCCTTCAAGAAGAGCTGGGACAATGACAAATATTCTAGTATATACACATCATGGAGCTGGATGCACCCACAGCACCACTAACTCACCCAAAATGGATTCCACCACGGAGAGTCAGTCAGAAGATACACACTACCCATGGCCTTATTGAAAGACTATTCAGTACAGCAGGACAGATTTTCTCTCCCAAAAGAGACAACAAACTTGGAATCAAAAACTTTGAAAAACAACTTCTTCTGAACTTGAACAAGAAATTCTTGCTGCAATATTAAAATGTTTCAGTTCATGGGATGTTAGTACAGGAGACAAGAGATGTCTCCAAATGTCTCGACACTCGGGTCCAAGTTTTGAAAATGGTGTCAGGAAGTTAAAATATTGTTCACTATTGACCCATTACGAGGTTGATTAGACAGTATTTTAACTAGAGTTGATGACAAACTGGAGTTGAAATGGTCAGTGCTTACTGTGTCCAATGCTCCTTTTCTCAGACAGACAGCTTTTATTTAAATGTGTTTACTGAAGTTAAAATGACACATTGGTTTTGCTTTGTGCTAAATAAAACCTTTCAAAGGTATAATCATTCCTCTTTCTTATTTTGATTAATGACATTTGACTCTGCATGTCATCCCTGAGATTCTGACGCAAAGAATCACAAGTCCAAGTGTGAACTGTGTCACAGAGTAAACACAATAAAAAACATGTATTATCTGCAGCATCGTTTATTAAAATGGAACAACACTATTGTATTACAGAAAATATACATACGGTAGGCACACTTAATGATATTGTAGACCATTGCATTAGGTAATACATTCAGCAAGTACTTTTACTTTTAATACTTTAAGTATTTTTTAAAGTAAGTACTTACTTTTACTTAAGTAAAAATTTTCATATGATACTTCTACTTTTACTAGAGTACATTTTTGTCTGTTTATTTGTACTTTTACTGAAGTACAGTGTTTGAGTACTTTATCCACCACTGTAAAAATGAGAGCAAATTCATCTCAGGCTATTCACACTATGATATTCTTGGTTTCTCCCAGATTCAAGTAAAAAATTACACTTGCAGCATTGAGATATGGGATCAATACTCTATACATTGTAGATTTTGCTCCTCCGGTTGACCTACGTGGCAGACAATTTAAAACAAAGAAGGAGTAGCTGAGGTGCCCTGCACAGCACCAAAGGGAGACCACATTATTAATTCATTTCAACAGCACAGGTCGATAGCTGAAGCCTTTAGCTCAAGTTTTTCAGTATTTTTACTTTGTTTCTAGGAGCTTTTAATTTATGTCCTTTATCTGTTAATTGATGAAAAGAAGGTGTCAAATTGACAGAACATTACCTGTGTTTTATAAAGATTAAAATAAGAACACTTCCATCAGCCTTAAAGAAAGCAAGCCGCTTTCTTTGTTTCTGCGTAGAGATGTAGAGCAGATATTTACCAAGACGATCAACAGGGATGGAGGGGAGAGGGTGGAAGGAGAAGAGGCATTAGAGGCGTCCACACATGAGCAATTAGTATTCCAGATCCTGATGGTTTTAAACACAAAAAGGCCTCAACAAATCCCCACGGCGGAGGTGTCAGACGGAAAATGACGAAAATCTGCTCCTTGACAGGGAGTCATTTATATTTTAGCTTCGTTCCATTATCTTAACGAATCCATCATCAGCCAATGCAATATTAACAGCAGAAAATCAACTCATTAGATCCAGGGGGATTTAATCAAGATTGCAATCATGTATGCGGTTCCTGGAGAGTTGGTGTCTTCTTCTTTTTTTTTTTTTTCTTTTTGGTCCTTTCCACGTAATTGCCGCATCTCAGATCTTAATAAATTATTCTCGATATGAGATTGATGCTTCCCCCCCCACCCACCCACCCACCCCCATTTGCCTCTCACGCCATGCACTCACTGTCTCAAACTATAATATTTACCATAAACATTAATATGTCATGGGCACACAGTTTAAAATGGCCTTTAGCTAACTCGTAGAAGTAATTGGCTTCTCCATTTCTTTCTAGTTTCCTTGCTAATTGCCCAGTGATATTGCTAACAGTTCCCTCTGAAAGGAAAAAAAAGGCCTCTTTTTGCACAAGCTGCGATGTGTTGCTAGGATTTTCCAACCTTTATATGTGGATGTAGAAAGAATTTCCTGTGTTTGATATTGCTTAACAAGACATGCAAGCAGATGAAAGAACATTCCACTTTTGATATGTAAAATTTTATGTGAAACCCGGGCAGCGGGGAGAAAATAGAAAGAATTCATATTTCAGGTGGATTTATTTTAGTCGTGGTTCTCAGAAAACCATGATAGGACAGAAGAGAAGCTGCAACAGATAGCTGTCACTAATTCCACAAACAGTAAAAATAAATTAAAGGCCTAGCATTCCTTGACAGAACATATACCGCCTCCCACTCTTTATGCCAAAGTTTAAAACTAAAATCTTCTTGTGTTCAGAAGGAGTCATAGCTGGTTTGGTTAAATCTTGGAAAATGACGGCATGCATAATCTCATGCAACACTGAGTATGTGTTGAGGAAGTCAATGAGTGACTATTAGACCAAATTTTAACTCCAGATCTCTAAAATTAATAGATTTAAAACCATTTTTGTGTTGGTTAAGGTCAAGCTTAAGGTTAAGGTTAGCTGTGACAACTTACATACAATTATTGGATTGTATGTAAGTTGTAGATGTAGTACATCAAGTAATTTATTTCTGAGAGTTTAAATACAATCTGTAAAGTGATATATGAAATATTTTACTAACAGAAAAAGTAATTATTGGAGGTATTTCTAATAAAAAGAGCACAAGACCTTTATTTTAATTTTGTTTTAAAATGCAATTCAATTCAATTCAGTTTATTTATATAGCGCCAATTCACAACAAAGTTGTCTCAGGGCACTGAACAGAAACATTCACATATACTGTATTAAAAAGCCAATTAGTAAAAGTTCTCAATCTAAGGAAGCCAGCAGACAAGTTGAATCTTCACTTTGTCACAGTCTCCCATCCTGAGCAAACACAATGGCAACGGTGGAAAGGAAAAACTCCCTTTTTAAGGAAGTTAATAAAGAATTATCACTAGAAAAGATTATAGCCATCCATCAAATACATTGTTTTATCAACTAAAGATATTGAAATTCTATGACTTGGTTGATTATAATATTTTACTGTTTATGTATAAGGCTCACAAAAACATACTGCCTTCTAATATTCAAGCAAATTTTGTTAAAAGGGAGAGTGATTATTATCTTAAGGGAATAGAGATGTTTGTGAAGCGTTGGTTTCGTACCAGTTTGAAGGAGCGGCCTACTATAATTCAGGGAATAGGATTATGGAATGGTCTGAAGGATGATGTTAAAACTGCCAGATCTATTTACATATTCAAGAAAATGTTCAAAGTTAATTTTCTGAAGGAATATGGAAAAGTATAATGTGCATCTATACAAATTTTGTTTGAATTGATGTTGTTTTTATTTAGCTTTTTTTTGTGAATTACTTTTGTTTGAATATATTCTGAGCAAAAAGGGGCAGATATCATAAGATTTATTCTTCTTCTGCTGCCTTTCATTTTATTTTTGATTGTATACATATGTTTTGTTTTCTATTGTATATAGTTATTTAGTTTTTAATGAAATGAATACATTTCTAAATAAAATAAAATAAATTAAAAAATAAAAAATTTCTAAATAAAAATACTCAAACTTTCCAATTTAAATCACTTGACTGTCTAAGAGGCGGCAGCACGGTGGCACAACTGGTAGAGCTGCTGCCTCTCAGCGAACAGGTCCTTGGTTCAAACCCTGGTCCAGGGGCCTTTCTGGGTAGAGTTTGCATGTTCTCTCTGTGCATGCGTAGGTTTTCTCCGGGTACTCCAGTTTCCTCCCACAGACCAAAAACATGCATGTTAGGCTGATTGGTAACTCTAAATTGTCCCTAGGTGTGAGTGAGAGAGTGAATGGTTGTTTGTCTTGTTTGTCTCCATGTGTCCCTGTGATGGACTTGCGACCCATATAGGGTGTACCCCGTCCCTCGCACAGTGATTGCTGGACATGGGCACCGGCGACCCCCATGACCCAAAATGGAAGAAGTGGGTAAAAGATAATGGATGGATGGATGGATTGAGAGGGGAAACCGAATCTCACTGCAACCTCAGATATACAATTAATAAGAACATTAAATGTCCTTAAATTATCTTATTTTTGGAATCGAACTGTGAAATTCTTTGTCTTGTCACTCGGTGTGATCATTATTTGTATCTAAGTATGAGGTAGTAGTAGGGTAAAACCATAGTAAAGAATAAATAATAAACACAATTCATATTTGATGTCTTCTGAATCTCAGTTATACTATTAACCAATCATATATAAATTAAACAGGAACATTCAACAGTACGCCTCTGTTTCATTATTTTATGAATAAACCAGAAAAATACCCAACTTCTGACTTGTTAAATCCAGTTTTTAGTAGAATTAAGTGGAGGATTCATGATTCTATCAAAAGCTGTTTTGATTACAGTACGCTCACCATTCTGTTTCTCGTGTTTGGCAGCAGGGCTTCTTCTCCCTTACAGACAGGATTAACTGCAAACATGTTTAACATGATCCAAAAGTGTAAAATCTGTCAGAGAGACCTTTAATCTGCCTATGGAACAAAGCCTTTTGTACAAGGACTAACCTGACCCTGTCATTGTGAGTTTAACTTGCTGTCTACGAAGGAATATAAAGCTTGAGCTGTCCCTTCTTTCCTTCTACCTCCCTCTAAGTCTTCATCTTTCCCCCTGCTTTGGACTCCCTCTCCTTTCTATGTACAAAACTCCCCCAGTTCTCTCTAGTGTGTGTGAGTTTGGCAGAGGGTGGGGGTGTGCATGGGGAGTCCTATAGTACCAAATGCCGTGTTAATCCCTGTTTCTCTGAGATGGCCAACAGTAAATCCAAGCCCTCTGTAAACCAATCTCGGTGTTTTTTATCTTGATTTATTAGATTACGTGTCCCGGGTCCCTGAGCCCATGCTACTAATCCTAATCGGAATAGACAAGTATTAGCCCAGTTCAAGGGGAGCTAAACAACAGCAGTGGCCAACTTTCTGTAAGAGGGAAAACTACAAGCTTATAGGCTTGATGGAGCTTTTTATCCATTTTCCTTTTTTCTTGACTTACATTAGTAGAATGAGTGTGTAATTAAATACATAAATCCTGACAAACCAACCCTCAAAAGGCCTAAAACCACTGAAGCCCGTCCAGTTTGGCTTTCTTTTCCCCTGCACAATGAAGTTACTGAGCCAAGCCCAATCATTTGTATTTTTCTCAGATTTTTAACAGTGAGCAGGGCAAACATGAAGGTCCCATTGAAAACAACTGCAAGAATTAATTTTACATCTCAGTGAATTCAAGGCAGTGTTGTCAAATTATAAGCAACAATGCTATGTGACTAATTTCCCTTGGTCCAGAGACTGTAAGTAATCACTTTTCATCTGTAATAATAAATTGCATATAATTAGTAAGGTGTCTTCTCCATGTTTGCTTTCTGTGGGCAAACAGAGGCCACCAAAAGAGCCGGTCCACATATTCTAGTTTATAATCTCACAGCCTAATGAAGAGACAGCTTTGAGCACACTGTAAACTGCTGGTCTCATACTGTTTTTGACCAGCCCAGCCAGTGTGGATACTAACTGGGTTAAGCTGGATGGAGTCCATGTGACACATGAGGCCAGAGCTGGGGAACATTAAGAAGTGTCTGCTCATACACTAATGCAGGTGGCAGCTGTTAGTCTGCCAAAAACTGCAACAGCAGCAGCAAGGATATCCTGAAATACTATTGAAAACCGCTAAACCTCCTCCTCGCTGATGTAAAGCTATACAGCGTCTTGGCGCCAGCACAATCACTGATCAATCTGGGAAAGTTAAAAATGGAGCCAAGTTTGGGGAGTAAAATGTGCTCATTTTCAGCTTGGAAGGTCAGAGCGGTGATCTCAAGAGAAAGACAAGGAATATCAGCCCCAACAACTGCAACATATATGGCGCTGTCCTTTTGTGTGAGTCTGCAGCAAATGCACTTCTGTTCCTGCATATGTAGATTTTTATGGCAGGACCAGAGCACAGAGGTTGCCTCTGCCTGCTGCCCTCGGGGGGCAACAGGGAAGCTAAGGGAGATGTGACAGCCATGTCTGGTCCCTGTATGCGTTTGTTTGCCCCTGAAAATGAGACACCAATCTAACTCGAACCCCCTGGGCATGTTTAGCTCTGCCTCCACTACAAAGCATCCATTTGATACAAAGTGGAAGTCCATCTCATGGTAATATATATTTCCGCTGATGGGGGGGGGGGGTTACTTGATTATTCCATTTACTTTTCAGTTTCAGATGTACACTAAAGACTGAGGCGACCAAAGTCTACAACCATTAGTTGTTGAGCCAAACATATCACCCACTGTCACAATGAATAGCCCAACATGGCATGGAAGTTGGTATGTATTGTTACAAAAACATGATGCAGCACCTTTATCTGTGAAATAAAAGTGAGCAATTAATTTTCTTTGCTCTTGTGTTTTGTCCTTAGACCTAAGTGTCACCAAGTGTACTTTACAAGGAATATTCATTTCGTTAGGATGGCCTCGTCAGCCTTGTGACCCAATCCATATCCATTCTGTCCTGTGTGCCCTCCCCGGTCCCTGCCTCTTTTCTGTAAGTGGCAGATATTTCACCTGCCTATCAGTTTCCCTTTAAACATGCTGCTATATGCAGGAAAGGTGCACATAGAGGGTCACTGATCGTCCTCTACAGGGCCCACTTTGAAGCAACTATCAGGCTCCCTCTACTTCCTCTCTTATCACTCAAATTACAATGAGTGGAGGTCACAGGTAGAAAATGGCTTAACAGAGCTAATTAACTTTGATATAGTTTTACATGTTATTGTGACAGAAAAAAGTACAACCTTCAGAGGAGCGCAACTTAAAAAGCAGGTTCAGGCCTGATCTTATTCTAAACAGGGAAGGCTTTTTTCCTTTTTATCCACTGACTGAGACATAGCCTGGAAAATGTTCAGCAACGAAGCAAACGTCAGTGGAGAGAGCAAAGCGTTTTTGTAAGAGTGCACTTGTGTACGCAGCCCACAGTGAAATTTGGTTTACTACCAAATGATGGGAATCAGATCATTTCCATGCCGAAATGTGCAGCGGGAAGGAAAACAGCTGCTTCGATGGTGAGGAAGGTAGGAGGAGGTTAAAAAGAGTCAATGGAGGCTAAAGAGACAGCAGGTCTACCGATGACAGAAAGAGTGGCCAGGGACTGCAGTTCAGGACTTCTGGAAACCACATCAAACAAGCTATGGGAGCGGTGCCAAGAGGAACACACACCAACTGTTTCAACAAAAAAAAAAAAAGAAGGAAGATGGAAGAAAGGGAGTGGGAGGAAAAAGAGGGGAAAAGAGAATGTTTAGTGACAAAATAGAGATCTGGTTTTGAAAAAAGAAACATGTTGAAATTAATGACATTGAAGAACATACTGGCATCAGGACAGAGAATGAGAAAAAGGAAAAAATGAGAATCAGATGTTGTACATGTGCTTGCATAATAAATTCCAGGCACTGATAATTTAAGATACAGTAACATCAATAGTTTCTTAAGTTCCACAGTCAGTCCACTGTCTTTCAATTTTGTTAACTTGAATCAGCAATATTTGTCATTATGTTGTTGTTTTTATTTCTGCTTATCTTGATCATTTTAGAAGATATAAGCTATCTGAACTTGCTGTGTAAGTCAAGGACTTTATGAACTTACAGTTAGTTTTACAATGTAATACTGTGCAAAAAGGGTTTTAGATAATCAAGTGTAATGTAAATTAAGATAAAGACTCACTTCAGCAGTCTTTAATTCCAAAAAAACTAATGTATGTTCGTCAAAATGCTGACATTTTTACCTTAAAAAATTATTGGCTTTTTATTAGCTTGAATGATTCCATTTTTTATTTTTTTTTATTTTTTTACATTCAGTTAACCTAAAAGATGTTTCACCTGAAGAACGGATGAATATGTTAATTTGGCCCACACACATCAGCACCCAGAGCAGATGACATTAGCTGCCCTGTCTCCTCTGACTCTGCAAAAATGACTGCTACGCTGTGCGATTTTCCATTAATTCAGCTATACATGTTTAAAACTCTTTTTCTCAAAAAGTAGAAGATCTAGTAACTCAAGGTCACATGCAAAAGAAAGAATCAGAGTGTCTGACGGGCTTACTATCAATTTTGAAATACACTACAAGCTTTCTGAATAATAACAGCTGTCGGCCTGATAATATGACAGGATGTACACATGACGTTAATGTTAAGGCTGCCTCTCCGAGACTAGTTGGGGACTGTCTTGCTCTTCCTTCAACTTTACTGCAGCCCAAGCCATAATGCGTACCCCGACAAATTTTATATCAAAACGACCGGCTCAGCACCGTGATGTGTACTATTACTTTTGCTGTCATTTTGAGTTACCACGGCGACATCATTTGCAAACAAAATGCCATTTTTCTCATTGAAAAACAAACAAAACTCTGGGCCGCATGACCTAGAGGGCATAGGTCTCTGAACAAAACTTAAATAACAAACTTTTCCTACAACCACATCTTTTAAGATACTCTTAAATATTATATATCAAAATATAGGCATTTTTGTCATCTTTCCACCAGTATGTGCAGTTCTGCTGTAGGAGTTACGTTTTTTTTTCATGAGGTGCTTCAGAAGGCAGAGTGTGACAATTTCATCTCATTTCCCCATTATCATTTGGCTAACTTTTTTGTTCAGGCTGAATTGTGAGGAGTGTTTTGAACTTGTCATATCTCCGACATATAGTGCTGTAAAAATGTGAAAATTCAAATGAGTGTGAACCAGTCTCTTATCTCACTCACGGTTCAAAAATGTGTTCCATAGACCTAACAGCTTTTACACAGCAGCTATTTGTTTGAACCAAGATTTTGCCCCATTAGCCACTTTTCCTCATGCATCTGCGTTGCATCTGTGTTGCATCTGTGTTACTGTATCCTGCTTATAGCACCCCCTCCCCCCATGC
This sequence comes from Nematolebias whitei, assembly GCF_014905685.2. Taxonomy (NCBI): domain Eukaryota; kingdom Metazoa; phylum Chordata; class Actinopteri; order Cyprinodontiformes; family Rivulidae; genus Nematolebias; species Nematolebias whitei. The sequence goes on along the minus strand of NC_056508.1, from coordinate 34,085,303 downwards.
ACCCCCCACACCCATATGACCTGACTTCAGAAACACACATTTAGAAATACAATGCAAACTTAGATGGTCTGTCTGTTGGAAACATATCTCATGAACAGCTTGTTGGATTTTTTTGAAACTCACAGAAAGTAATCATCAGATGTATCTCTAGAACTGATTAACTATTGGAGCCTTTTTTGGTTAAAGAAGGCTGCCACAGCTCCCTCAGAAGACACAAAATTGCTTATAACTCAAGCTTTCTTTGAGATATTGAGCTGTAATTTGGTATAGTCGTAGCTGAGATCAAGTCGTTATACATTTCTAATGCAAATCAAATATCCAAGATGGGCGCTTTATCCTTGGCCTTTCTTTAAGGTTCTGGTGGGCTGTTTTGGTTGACACACCTTTGCAACATCGCGTGGACATCGGGGGCTGTGCCACTGGATTGGCAAACTGGGGTGGTGGTTCCCCTCTTCAAAAATGGAGACCGGAGGGTGTGCTCCGATTATAGGGGCATCACTTTCCTTAGCCTCAATTGTAAGGTCTATTCAGGGGTACTGGAGAAGTAGGTCAGATTGTTTGTCAAACCTCTGATCCAGGAGCAACAATACGGGTTCCATCCTGGCTGTGGAACACTGGATCAGCTCTTTACCCTCACTAGAGTCCTTGCGGGGTCATGGAAGTTTGCCCATCCAGTCTACATGTGTTTTTTGGACATGGAGAAGGCATTTGACCGTGTTCCTCGGGGTACACTGTGGAGGGTGATGCATGAGTATTGGGGGCCCATTGTTACGGGCTGTTCAGTCCCTATACTAGCAGTGCAAGTGTTTGGTTTGCATTGCCTGTAGTAAGTCTGTCCCCTTCAGGGTGGGAGTTGGACTCTGCCAGGACTGCCTGTTGCCACCGATTCTGTTCATAACTTTTATGGACAGAATTTTTCGGTGCGGCCAGGGGGCGGAGGGATTCCAGTTTGGTGGCCTCAGGATTCCATCTCTGCTCTTTGCAGATGATGTGTTCCTGTTGGCGTCATCATGCTGTGATCTTCAGCTCCCACTGGAGCAGTTTGCAGCTGATTGTGAAGCAGCTGGGATGAGAATCCGCACCTCCAAACCAGAATGGGTGATGCTGCCTGAGCTGCCTGGTGGTTACCAGAATCACTTTCAGGCCAACTCAGTTTGGTATAAAAATTTATTTTTCCTAGGCATCCATAAAATTTCTGTTTTGCTTTTCAGGACTTTTGAAAAGAAATGATAATGAGCATCACTCTTTACGGACTTTCAGTTTTATATATATATATATATATATATATATATATATATATATATATATA
>NC_056508.1:34078566-34083894 GCF_014905685.2 Nematolebias whitei | reverse complement strand
GTGTGTGTGTGTGTGTGTGTGTGTGTTACGGTTTATTGTATTTCTGACAAATTTTATGTAGAAACAAATAAACAAACTAAAAAACTAAAGGTTAAGGTCATAAAGTCGAGGTACTTTTACTTGACACAAAGGTCAAGATGTCACTGCAACATTGCGAAGCTAAAAACATTCTTCTTTTAGAGGATTTAAGTGGTGTATGGAAAATAAAGTAAAAACTGTTTCATTACTACCATCTGCTCTATCCAGTATTTTCACAGCGTCGCCAGTAAACTGTTCTCCCAGCCTGTGGTCGGGCCCCATTCTCAGGGCTATCAGGAACCAGCCACTTGTTTGACACCTGACTAATACCCTCTATAATGTCACATCTATATTTGTATCCTGCTAATCTCCTCTCATGCTCCACTCTTTTCCACTTTCTTGCAAATTTATCACTAGACTGAAAGAGCGCTGCCAGATCCTAAGTGCCTCACCCTTTTAAATTAAATAGTGGCATTTGTGATAAAGCCACTAAATTCCTTATCTAACTGGCCCGAAGAGTCTTTCAAGGCAAAGTGTCACTTTTCCTAAACTGGAGCACTTGTGACGCCATACGCCCCACCCTATCCATCTGCCACACAAACACACACAAACTGATAGTTTGCTTGTCCTTTTCAAGGACAGATTCAGGTCAAAAATAGAACAAAATACAAGCCAGGCATGTTGTGGAAAGGATAAACACTTTTATAAAGTGAATTCAAAAATAGACCATTTGTAACCATTTTCATTCACAATTACTCATTTCAGCAGCACGTCATCCTTTGACCTGGCACTTTACTGTAATAACAGCGCTGTAGTTGGAGTGTCCTATTACTGCGACTCATTTTAAACATGATATTCTCATATATTTGTGAGTTACCAAGAAAAAAAAAGTAATTTCTCTTATACGTTTAAAGCACGAACTTCTTCCCCCTAAGAAATAAAACATTCAGGATTTCTGTTTGTCTTGAAAACTTCATTTTGAACAACAGATTTTTTTTAAATCCAAAGTAAAACATCCAAAACTTCACTCAAGTTGTGCAAAAACATTATAAATTGTTGTCAAAGAAAAAGCCAAGGACATCAGCTCCAACTTAGGTTATCTTGTCCTCTGCCTGGACTCAAAGGAACACTTGCTTGTCAATAAATTTTTGTTCGCTTCCTTCCCATTGTAGATATGTGACCTAATAAGGCGCTGTCGAAATTCTGTGGTTATTTTGAGTTTGTGTGATAATGCTCAGTCTAACTTTGTCTCTCTTTAGAGATACAAACAAGAGGCCAGACAGGCGTTTTAGAAAAAGGAAATTTGAATGATTAAAAAGAAGACAGGGCTGGAAACACAACTAATAAAACCTTATTACTCCAACTTTCAACAACATGATAGTACAATAATGTCAACAAATGTGCTTCTACCTTTTGACATATTAAATGCATGTCGTGTGGAAAGCAGAACCAGTATTAAAACGTGATCTAAAGAACACAAACGTTCTTTAGTTTTCATTTCATCGAGGACCTTTGTTCTATTTTAGCCTCTTCTTCAGTTTCTAATCTGTTTCTGATAAGCCGAGATGTGACTTCCTATCTGTGCCTTTTCCATTGTTTTCCTTCATTTTAAGAGAAATGAAGCTGAAACAAGCTATTCCCATGTAGAAGGTCAAACATTGTTATGAAACTATGAACATAAGATGAAAGGTAACAACTTAGGACCAACAGTACTTGTTTTTGTTTTTCCCTGAAAGAATGACGTATAAATCACAGCTGATCTCAGCTTAGGAGGAAAAAAACTCCACTTTGGCACCGTGGGCTCTGCAGTGAGACTTCCTCTCAGTCTCGTTCTCGTGTTTATTTATCAGTTTTGAAAACTGTATGCTGAAGGACTTCTTGATTATTTAGACAAGACTCAGGAGTATTTCCGGGGCCAGAGAGTGAAATCTCTGATGAAGGGATCCAAGCAGGCAGCTTGCTTAATACTTGACCCATGACCTCTCCTGGGTAATAATGCTTCCATATCTATACTTGCACACGTACCGGCACAGAACAATCACATATTCAGATGCCTGGAGAAGTTTCACAAGGCTGCGAGAGAAAACTCTTTAATAAACAAGCTCCTTTTTCTAGTAACGCTCTGTTAAAATTTATTTTCCAGCCATTCAACAAAAACAACACAAAAACTAATATTGTGATTTTGAAAAGCAGGAAGTTAGAAGAGCATGCACTGACTGTCATATGTTTTATTTTAATGTTAATTGTTCCTACAGTAGAAGCTACACAAAAATAAAGACATAGCTTACCTTGAAGGAATGCTTAAAGCTTTATGTCACTGTGTTAGACTAAGAATATTTTGTGTTGAAAAATGACAAAAAATGTAGCCATTTTGGTCAAATTTTAAAAAGAACATATTGCACAATCTCACTCTCAAAGTATGTGTTGTGGATCTCAACTATCACAACAAATAGTTGCTCAAGTTCTGTAATACTGACTGACTTGTAGTCATTTTTGGTGTTAACTAATGTTAATTGGCTGTAGTGTCCGTCTTCATTGGATTTACTTATAAAATAATCAGTTATAGATCACTATCTAATGATTACATTCTAAAGGTTTCATTAAAATCCAGTGATTCATAAAAACTTTGCTAACAGACAAACAGGGTTGACTCCAACAGTTTGTGCAAAGTTTTTAAGCAAATATCCCACACAATGAGAAGCACTTGAAGCACGTATTGTGAATGACTCTCAGCTACAACTTCATCAAACTTTAGGACAAAATCTGTAAAACTGACTGAATTTTAGCCATTTATTGTAATGTATAATTTCAGTTGGTAATGGCAATCATCTTGAATTGGGTTGGCTCAAAAAGTGGATCAGTTGTAGAAATATATCCAGTGATTATTTCTTAATTGTTTCAATAAAATCTGTTTAGTGGTTCAATGCTTTTATTATTTTGCTAACAGACAAAGTTGAATCCAAATACCGTACTTGTCGACGTACACGTCACACCGCCGTGTAAGTCGCATCCGTCCAAAAAGGTCTAATAAAGTGGAAAAAAACATATATAAGTCGCATCTATTATGCGTCACCACTGACCACCCGGAAACGTGGGCCGGTGTTGTGCCAAAATTTGATTGGCTGCCAAATGGCAGCCGCAGGAGCGTGCACGGGAGGACTTTAACAAGAATTTAACAAGATTACCTTAAAAACAATTATTTATTTTCTCAACATTATAGCAAAGGTGTGTCTCAGTTCCTTTTCCTGAGTAGATACACTTTAATGGTCAAATCAGCTGCATTTCGCCTGGACAATTAGACATTTGCTCCAGGGGTTCCAGAGAGAGCCTAACGTGGCCTCTATGGCAAGCAAAGTGTCTCAATAATAGCCACTTGCCTATTAACGAGACACTTAGCTTGCCATATTACTTGAGGACCCTCTAGTGGCTGAAAATGGTAGTGTTCAATATTTTCCATGTCAGAATGAATGAAATTGTCAGAGCTCAGCCAAAAGTTGAGTTATAAATATGGGAAAAAACATATATTAGTTGTTTCGGTAAGTCACAGGACTTACAAATTTATGCAAAAAGGTGCGACTTATACAGTGAAAAATATGGTAATAGTTAAAGGCTATAAAAATACTAAAAGTTCTCACAAACTGTGAGTGCTCAGAATACAAACGTGTTGGAGATTAGTCAGCCACTGCCACACCAAACGTCTGCTCAATATCTGTTCAATTCAGTTACAGCCATTTTTGTGTTTTTAAGGTCAGGTGGCTAATGCAGCCATCTTGAATTGGGTTGACTCCAAAAGTGGATCAGTTGTAGAGGTACATCTAATCATTATTTCTTGTACATTTTAATAAAACTCAGAGTGGTTCATGAAACATTTAGCCACACAAAGAAGAAACATGAAACATTATCAGCCACCTCTGCCTTTTGTCTGTGAGAGATAATCAACATTTAACACGTTCAGCCACACGTCTACAGATCTAGAATGATCTCTTGTGAACATTTTTGGCATTTTCCAGTTTCTTTGCAATGTCTATGACCCCTTTCACCCTCTCAGCTGTCCCGTCCTCAGCCATACTCACTTCACACATTGCAGATAATTTGCCATGAAGCTGAGCAACTGCAAGCTGAGAACAACTTGCAAAAATAAAGGCCTCTCAGAATAGATAAATAAAATCTCTGTTATCCAGCTGCCCTCCCTAAATCACTCCCAACCCCTTCAACAAGTGGTCACAAGCCAGGGCAAGACAGACTCTTTCAATAGCACAAAACAACCACAAAAGAGGATTCTTTCAGATTCCAAAACTGATTGCTCAAGTTTTACAAGTAAAAACTGGGCTGAATCTGTATCTTTGAACATAATTACAGCATGGCCTTGTATCATCCTTCCTGTTGGTGATGCTTTCTGCCTTGCATACATTCCTGGAATTGAAAAAAAACACTGAAAGAAGGGAAGTGGGAGGTTTGTCATGCTTATTTTCAGTCAATATTTCAGGACTTGGGCTTCTCTAAGAGAAAGGAAACAGACAGAGAGCACACAATAAGCACCAAGGCAGACATTATCCATATTTCACACATCTATCCCATTATTATGGACCAACGTGTCTGTAAAACAAGAGGTCAAGCATTGTCTGTTTTATTTACCATGAGGTTTTTTTTATATATAGTGAGAAAAAAACCCCACAAGTATTCAGACTGTCAAAGCACCAAAGTTTATTCTGTACCGGCACTACAGCCCTGGGATTCTGCAGGGCCCCAAACACTAATTCATCTTTGAAGGCCTGAGTTATGTAGGATGTGCTGCTTTTAGTTGGAAAAATTCTTCAGACACACACTAAAATTTACTTTCCATATTATTTACATAAAATTATATAGTTATTGCTAGTGTAAACTGCATTACCTGGAGCAGAAGGACTCGTACGTCCGTATGCTCTTTGTGGACTTCACATCTGCCTTAAACACCATGATTCCCCAGACCCTGATGGACAAACTACTCACACTAGGACTAAGCCCCTCTCTATGCAACTGGGTCCAAGACTTCTTAACAAACGGACCACAGTCTGTGAGGATCCACGACTTCTCCTCCTCCACCATAACCCTCAGCACTGGCTCCCCCCAGGGCTGGGTGTCGAGGCCCCTCCTGTTCACTCTGCTAATGTATGATTGTGCACCTACCCATCCAGACTGTCATATTATAAAGTTTGCAGGCGATACAGCGGTAGTTGGATGCCTCAAAAACATCAATGAGTCCAGCTACAGGCAGGAGATGGAACATCTGGAGAGCTGGTGCAGGAAGAACAACCTTTATATCACACAGCT
>NC_056508.1:34060421-34078466 GCF_014905685.2 Nematolebias whitei | reverse complement strand
AAAAAAAAAAAAATAGGAGGATCTGCAGTGGAAGTGGTCTCCAGCAACAAGTGCTTGGGTGTGCACCTGAATGACAACCTAAGCTGGGGAAACAACACTACCAGCCTGATCAAGAAGATCATCAGAGACTCTACTTCCTCACGTGACTGAGGTGAACTGGACTGGGAAGCTCAGTCCTCACCTCCTTCTACAGGTGTGCAGTGGAGAGAATCATATGCTCCAGCATCAACGTGTGGCATGGAGGCTGCACAGCTGCAGAAAGAAAAGATTTGCAGAGAGTGGTGAAGGCTGCACAGAAGTCTGTTGGAGTCAGCCTCCCCACCATCACAGACATCTACACCTCCAGATGCATGAAGAGGGCCACCTGCATCATGAAGGATCCCACTCACCCAGCACACACATTTTTTGCCCTGCTCCACTCAGGCAGAAGGTTGAGGAGCATTAAGTGCAGAAACACTAGGCTGAAGAACAGCATTTGTTGGATGTAACTGGGACCCTGTGTACATAGTTTCACCCCACCACATGTATCACATGTGGCGTGAATGACAATAAAGACACCTTGACCTTGACCTTGATCTTGATTGGTAGCTAACTGTAGCACTTTTGGTGCAATTTGGGACAGTTCTAGTACAAATGCGTACTAAAATAACCAAATGATATATATAATTGTTAACAGTGTAAAGGTTTATCAAAGAGCATTCATATGAATTGCTATGAAAAACTCATCAATCCAATCAGAATTAAACTCCATTTGTCACGCTGATGTCATTTAGAGAGCTGTCTCAAACAGGTAAGATGTGAAGTGGCATAAGGTTTTCACAGAAACTCAATTCAAAAGAACCAAATTATCCCTTTAAGTTAAATATTAACCAATTTGAATACAACAACCATACTGAGGCTTCTTCTAAAGCTTCATAAGTCAAAGTTTAGAACAATATAATGTTGAAATAATGATAAGGCTTGAAGATTTTTGACTCATATAACTGTTTTTTCAATGGAAACTGTCACATTTAGCTTGATAATTATTTGTTGTTAAAGTGTTTGTGAACAGATATAAACATAGGCAATTAAAAAAGAAACAGTGTCCCCTTTGCTTTCAGAGCTAACAGTGTGATGGACAAACTCACCAAGACAATAAATCCACAGCCAGCCCAGGGATGGTCTCTGAAATCCCTACAATCAGGCTGCAGATAAATGCTATTTTGTGCTGACTGCATTGTCTCCTGGCTCTGCTCTGGTAATCTAATGTGTGCTACATGTTCTTGGTCACCTTGACTTTGGTTGCCATAGCACTCAACACAAACATATCCCCACCCAGAAATACACCAAATAAGGCTTGGGGGAAAATCTCATAATCAGACTGCACAGAGGGAGAGGCAGAAATAACCTTAAATAAATTGTAAACAAGTCAAAGTTCCTGTGTGTGCATATAGTGCTTGCAAGAGGTTGCTGGTGTGACACACACACACAGAAAGGAAGAGAGAGGGAGGGAGAGAGAAACCGGTTAATTAGTATACAACAATAATTGTCCTAAGCTCAGCTATTGTTGACTCAAAGAAAATGATAATTGCATGGGCATCAACAAAAAATAATTTGAAGTTCCTTAGAAGAAGGAGGTCTTTGAGGACAAATCTATTTGTACCAAAAATGACCTTTAAACACCTTCCTCTAACACAGAGGAATCAGGATACAAGAAGGCAGACGTTCTGTCTAGCTGTCGACCCCGGCAGATGTGAGTTCTGAAGAGTTCAAAAGAATGCTGCATGGGGGCACTGCCATTTACATAATCCTCCAGATATATTCCCCTGCAACCTAATCAAATTATTCACAAGTCTAGCCCTTAACTATTTAAACTACGCAAAACACCGCCCGTCCGTTACCAGCCTCTGTGTCTTAATCGTATCGAAACAACCAATGTCACTTGTCCCTTCAGAATGGCCGACAGACACAGCAAACAAAGAGCAGCAGCGTCTGACACATAAAGATTTCAAACAAATAATATCATCCCCCACTTGTCCACTCTGTCTGGCGTTTCCTATTGCCCTGGGATTTCACCAACTTTTGAAGAAGAGAGGGCATGGAGAAAAAGAAAATGTTATCGCCGCAAGAACACAATCTGATGACAATAGAACAAAATGTTCAAATAAAGCTTTCAAGGGAAGTTGCTCGTTGTAGTAATTAGTAGAGCACAGTTGCAGCTATTGAGAATAACTTTGAAAGACAACTGCAGATGACACAAGGGATTTTGATAATCACAGGGTTGGGCCCCTCATGGCCTAATCCGAAAAGAAGATAAAAACAGAACTGCTGATTCACACACAAGTGGGGTTTATGCCGTAACTTGGCTTCCAAGCTTCGAAATATGACATTTTTTCAACTTTGTGGTAGTAATTTGTGGTACAGTCCAGAGTTAGGTGCTAAGAGGTTTCGCAAGTTGTTTAACATCGCTGACTGCCTGGGTAGTGTTATTTCTGTTTTTTCTGGTGTCATCTAAAAAATAAACACAAAATAAATCAATTACTCGTTTTATGTTTTATATGAGTTTTGTGTTTTTATATTTGAACAAAGTACAACGTCTGCATCATTTCCAAAAGTGACAGGACAAACAAAACAAGTCTAAATTAAATTGCAATTACCAGAAATTTATAAATCTGTAGATATTCCCTGTAGCAGGGATGTCAAACTTACTTACAAATGGGGGCCAAAATTAAAACCTTTTTCAAACTAAGGGCCGGTTTCAGAATCTACATTAACTCATGTCAGATACCCCAACATCTTTTCTTGGTTGCAGGTTCCTCAACAAGAGTTTGATTGGTCTCATTTGATGTTCTCTGTTGCGCTTTTGACATCATGATCAAAGATCACAGAAAAAAATTCAAGTGATAAAAGTATTTTACATTTAAAATAACATCTTGGGGGCCAGATAAGATGTCAACGAGGGCCACATTTGGCCCCCGAGCCGTGAGTTTGACACATATGCCCTACATTATTATTATTATTTTTTTTAGTAATTCACTGTGATATACTTAAAAAAAAGTCCTCCTATTAGCCGTTTCACTAGCTAGACTGGTACTGTTGTCATCTGAAGCTGGGGGGCATTCATGCTAACTGGTTTAAATTTGGCAAAGCTGGTGCAAACTTTGAATTGTCAACACCAATATGCACAGATTTTTGTACAATTTTCTAAAATTGAAAAAAGATATAGTCCAATGAATGATAAAGTTTAGTTATGTCTTCATTTTATAAGGTTAATAAGTAGAAGTTAGTTGATTTCACATCAGCAGCTGGCTTCACTGAGATTAAATGTGCTTCATAAAGGTTCTCGAGAAAGTTGAAAGGTTTAAATGGTCAAACTTTTGAATGAGCTAAAAGTAAAAAGAAGAAGAAGAAGAAGAAGAAGCTCCTATCACGTTTGCATTATCCCTAAAAAAAAATTTCATATTTCTGGTACATAATCAGATTCTACCTTGAACACAGGGCTTAACACTCTTATTGACTGAGGAGTCATCCCTTGAGTTATGTTGTTGTAAGCCTACTGCGGACTGAAGCATGGAGCTCCTTCATTCACCCCTTTCTTTTTATTCTGAATGTATTTCAGTGAGTCTTTGTCAACTTGCTGTCTTGTTGATGGTTCAGAACGTATTCATGGCCAACTGTATGATTCTCTTTCTGGTTCCTCTTTACCACGAGCTGGACAAGGGACTGCCCAAACTGAGTCTGGATCTAATGGAAGTTTTTAGGGAGTTTTCTTGCCAACTGTTGCCTGTGTACTGCACATGCTCAGGACAAAGGAATGAATCGAAGTTGCCAGGGAATCTCGGTTTCCTTTTTTAGTTAGTTTTAGTTGGGACTCAGTTTTTTTCATGGCTCTTCAGATTGAAGAAGTCTTATGGATGAGGGACGAAACGTCTCAGCAAAAAGAAAAAAAGAAAAATAAGAAATATTATTAAAATATATTAAAATTATATTTTTAACCATAACATCTGTCTTCCTGCAGGCCCCGGCTATTTTCCAATACATTGCTTGTATAAAGGTTACAATTCTGCAGAAACAGTTATTTGGAGCTAAATGGCTGCTACAGCTAAAAGCAAAAATGTTGATTTTGTTTTTTTCTAAATAATTATTTATTTTGCACTTATGCCACTGTAGTCCCTGGAAAAAATAAGTTGCCACTTAAAAAAGCCTCCTATCAGTGACAAAAGCCTACAGTTAATTTTACTGTTTCCATGTTGAAGCTTGAAAAGACCTATCTGTTCCAACAATAATGTTTTTGTTCAAGTAACTTACAGAAACATCCACATTTGAAATGTAGCATCTTTGTGAATTGTCACAAATATCACAAATTTTTAAATTATAAGAAGAACATTTGCTCCTTTGTTGCATCTACATTTGTACCGTGTGAGCCTGAGAAACATCCTCCCATTGTTAATCAGCCTGTTGTTCCTTTGTGCTCACAGAGCTGCCAGGGGGGTAAAGGGTTAATGGATCAGCCAAAGTTAACATCCCATATGCGGTCAATTTTCAATGACTTCTGTTCCCACATTGAAAAAAATATTTTATGTCTACAAATATGCAGATCATTTTGCTTAATGAAAGATGCTTGACGTCTCAGATCCAATTAATATGCAAATGTAAGTGAGGATTTATTTGTGACATTCTGTATGGGTGAGAGAAAACAAAAAGGCTTCTTAACAGTAACACTAATTGCTGTGACTGATTGTCACATATCATCATTCACTCTGAATCTCCTAAATACCAAAATTCAAATAAAAAATTCTCACATCCGCGTGGGCAGATTTATTTATATTTCTTTGTTTGTTAGTTTGCTGTTCTCGTGGAGTGCGCAGTGTCCTGTTTAGAAGAGTGCAAGCTTCAGTTTTTATGCAGTTTTTCCAAAAGAATATTTAAATAAAAAATGACAATATTTGAATTGAAGTGCGCATTTTCAGCACTTTACTTTTTATTCAGCGCATTAGATAACTAAATAAAATGTGTAAAAACGCAGGCTACACATAGTTCCTTTTTCTGATTACTCATTACCGCTTTGTAAAACAGCACCGTGCAAAGGCTGCCCTCGCACACTTGTCACATATACACATTTTATGGCTTTTCGCGCATTTAGTTTCTATTCCAGCTGTTAAAAAAAAATTAAAAAGCCTGGCAAATGCAATTCATCTTTGATGTAGAAAAACCTTCAATCAGTGATGTATTTATCACTTTAAAATAAAATCAATAATGTAACTCAACTATTAAAATGCTTTAATGGATGGAGCAATATACTTAGACGTTTGCATCATCCTCGTGCTTTAATACCTTGGGCAGTGAACAGAACGGGGGGTTGGATTTACATTTTAAAAATCATAAAGCACGACTGACACCTATTGTGACATAATGCTTCAGCATATAGTTTAAATTAAAATGACAAATGCATCCTACACAAGGGTTCAGAGTAGTGCCAACGATCCATTCATTTGTACTTTAAAAGAAAAGAAGTTGCTAAAAAAACAATGTTTTTAAAACTATTAAGCGATTAAACTAAATGCTACTTTTAAGGATAGTTTCAGTGCATAGTTTAGTAAGAAACCGACAGATTTGTGTGTTTTGGTTCTAAAAGGAAGTCTATGTTCCCCACAGAGGAACCTCTAGCATGGAGATCACGTTGAGCAGAGAAATGATTTAGTGCACCCTAATCGAGAAACACTTCCGAGGCTGTAAAAACAATGAGCAGCCACTTTGGATTAAAAGGCCACATGTCCTTTAACAACAACCCAAACAAACAACAACAAAAAAACTTGCTGACAAGCTGACTGGCACTACGGGTAGACAAAATAAAAGGATCCACTGAAACTGCCTCTAATGCTTTTAATCTTCTGCTGATATCTTTATAGCCACTTACTTTGCTTTGTAAGGCAAACATAAGTCCCTGTGAGGTTCAGCAGAGTTCAAAGGACAGAATGTGGAACTTGAAGGGAGAACACCTGACAAGTTAAGTCTCCGGCAGGTGTACTTACAGCAGACCTGATGCATGAAAAGACTCAGCAACATTCATTTTATTGTGAAATTTTGCTCTTTAAAGGTGAACTAAATTAAAAAAAAGGTGCATCATCGTCTTCCTTTTATACTTTAACATATAAATCTTACAGAGGAAATGGAGGTTAACGTTTTTTGCTGGAATTGGTCAAATTATAGACCTACTAGTGATGAAACCACAACCATCTGTTGATTCAGGCATCCCTACAACTATGAGCAGGGATGACTTTATGAGATTCTTCATGAGTAAAATTGATTAATTTAGGGAGAAAATTCAAACCATCCTTCCTACTATCGCCTCTGGTTTCCTGCCAGATGAGTCAATTTTAAAAATCTCACTAGAACCTGATTTATGTTTGGACTGTTTTTGTCCTGTTGATCTCTCTGAATTGTCAAAAATAATAGCTTCATCCAAACCATCAACATGTCTGCTAGATCCCATCCCAACCAGAATATTTAAAGAGGTATTTCCCTGAATTAATATTCATATTTTGGATCTTCTTAATTTGTCTCTAATGAATGGTTATGTACCAGAGTGCTTTAAGATTGCTGTAATTAAACATTTACTTAAGAAACATAACCTTAACTCAGAAAGCCTGGCCTCTCAAACCCAGTCGGTCAAAGCAGATGGCCGCTTGTCCTGAGCCTGGTTCTGCAGGAGGTTTCTTCCTCACGAGGGAGTTTTTCCTTTCTACTGTTGCCTTCATGTTTGCTCAGAATGAGAGTCTGTGACTAAGTTAGACTCAAAGCAGTCTGCTCCTCAGATAAATAATGTTATTAACTTCCTTTTTATGTATATGAATGTTTCTGTACAGCACCCTGAGAAGACACCCGTTGGGACTTGGTGCTATATAAATAAACTGAACTGAACTGAAAACAAAACTGGTCAAGCAGTCATCAACAATGTGTTATTCAGTTTAGTTTAATTGGTCACAGATCTGTGAGACCAAGATTTTACTAATACAAGTTACACATTCACACACTATGAACCAAAAATATGAACATAGATCATTTTCTTAAAAAATTAGTTGACATAGCAAGGGTATTTTTCCTTAGATTTTATGGACATTATTATTTTCGTTCATCTCCCCAAGTAATGAGTGTGAAAACACGTGGAAAGGTGAACACTCGAAGGTAACGAAGATCTCACTGCAAGAAACATTTACAGTAAATCCCAAAATGAGACGTTTTGTTCTGAACTGCCTGACACATTTAACACAGAATCGTTAACAACTATTAAAATCACACTATTAGAATATGAAATGTCAACTCTAATTGATGGAGCCTTCTTTTAATTTGCTTTTTCTTTCTGCTATTTAAAAATACTTTTTTTCTTTCTTTCTGGCTTCTGATTCCCGTTTCTAATGCTGCTTCTCTCAATTTGACAAAGTAAAATGAGACACTCTGCATACCAGCAAAATAACTGTACTGCAAAGTGCACATGCAACACTAGCTAGGCCAATCAAATTCAGCTCCAGGGCTTAACAATATTCTGCAAAGTCTTGAGCAAACGTATTGCTTGTGTCTGAATCTGTCAGTGTTTGTGTGTGTACTTGATGTCTGTTTGCTTGCCGACCTAGCCTCAGATTGCTGTTTGAGGATGTAATTGCTCTGCTCTTCTCCTCCTCGGAGTGGCCCAGGATGGATCTGCGCGGGCTGTTTAGCAGTCAATGGCCGGTGCAGATTGTAAACAGATCTCCCATGAATTGCGGGTTTAGCGGTTTTGTAAGTCTCTAAACAAGGTTCTAGCGATAACGCCATTCGCTCCCTGACAAAATCAGCCACTTTGCTGCAAGGGTGTGATTTGAGAGGTGCCAGTCAGCGTGATTGACATTATTAATCCCCCACAGGAGCGAAGAGGAGGAGAAAACAAACCGTGCCCTTATAGAAAGCATGTCCTTGTTTAAATCCTACTTTAGGTAAATATTTCACCTATCTACCTGCTGTGCGGTAACATGTTTTCATCAAGTTAGAAAGAAATTAGCCCATCTAATTGACAAAATAAATGTTTTGAAAGGAAGCTCACACACATTTGCTGCCTTGACAAATATACCAGCACAATATAAGAACAAGAAAGACAAACATTTTCGAGTTGTGCGCTAGAGAAGAACATAGTGTTTATACCTTCTACCTACATGCACATGAGGATCAGTGTTTTTCTTTGCTTTCTGACACTTGTCTTATTTGCGTGCTGTCATCCCGATTAAGACTTGAAAAAGTTGCAAAGGTCTGACATACAAAGCACACAGTGGCTTTTAAATTATAAGTCGGGCTTTTGCTGGACAGTAAGATAGGCTGTAGGCACACATTTTTATATCCCGGAGATAATGGGATCATCTCGGAGACAGTAAGACTAACTTACCCAAAGCTGTCAGGAAAGTTAAGGTGACTATCAATATTGGGTCAATATAGTTAACTAATAAACACTCCAATATTGTGGATAAAAAAAATAAAGAAAACTGTTTGAAGATAGATTTTAAACAAGATATCCAAGATCTGAGCGTGAAAACCTTTGGCACAACAGGCATGGTAGAAAAACAAAAATATGGTCGCTGTATATTCATCCAAATGGGACACTGGGGTAGCTGTGATAAGGCAAATGACCCAAGCAAGACAAACAGTGCAGATTGTGGTAAGTCTTTGCCACAGTTTGTAATAATGTCTGTATCCCGAGCCCATTTGACCAGAAGAAAGAACAGGAAAACAACCTCAATACAGAAAATTGGAATTACACACCAATATCTTGCTCATTTGATAACAAACCATTGAATGGGATCTGGATCGCTTCCAATTTTATGATTATTTCAGCATATAAAACAAGAAACGTTGTTAAAGGTAGCGTGACTTCTCCAAGCAATGAAATTAGAACTTCTAGAAGTATTACATGTCACAGCCAAAGTTTTAAACAAATTTCTTTCATGAGCTAGAAGAGCTTGGATTGTGTGCTGGAGAATAATCTCAGAAACTACCACACCAAATCTTAGTTCACTATCTGCAAAATTAACTGATTAAAAACTATTTTTTATGTTTGCTCAGGTCATCTAGTATTGGCAGCCATCTTGAAATGAATTAACTCTAAAAGAGAATCTGTTGTAGATGTATATCCAACGTTTTCTGAGCATTCCATTTAAATCCATTCAGTGGTTCATGAGAAATTTTGCCAACGGACAAGCAGGACTGACTATAATAATCAATGCCAAAAATTTAAATAAAGACCTCGAGCCATCTGTTAGAGCTCAGACTGTGTATTGGGATCACCTGATTTAATTAATTTATTTTAAAATATGAAGAGACAACATCAAACAGAGATGTAACATTTACGCATTACTAAAATATGTATATTACTAATTTATCTATTCCTACCAAAAAAAAAAATGCTGAAATTGACAACGGAAACAATTTAGGACAAATTCCAGAGCGACAGACTGTAAAAAAAGAAACCCCTAGAGAAATTATGTTCCCTATGTGTGAATGCATATTGCTGAAGAATTTGCTGAAAAACAACTTAAATAAGCTAAAACATGGTGAAATGTGGCTGAAATGCAAGAAAAGGCCCAAGTTAGCAGAATAAAGCAGAAAGAACACATATTTGCTGAATTAGGTTTAAATAGGCAGAAATTAGTACAACAATTAGGAAATTAGCTACAATAGCTAAAATTAACACCAAAAAAAGCTGAAAACAGCTGAAAAGGCAGAAAGAAGGTGAAACTACCAGAATGAAGTCAAACTGAGCTGAAATGAGCTAAAAATGTGGAACTGGCTGAAAAAGCTAAATTTGGTTAAAAATAAAAAATAAATAAACTGCCAAATAGTAGCTGAAATAGCAGAAAAGCTGAAACTATCAGAAATAAGCTGAAAGGAGCACGCTGAAATTAGCAGAAATAAGTTAATTAGGTTCAAAGTAACATAAATTACCATGAAAAACTTGAATTTATCTGAAAGCAGCTAAAATTTGCTAAAAATGCTAAAAAGTAGCTGAAAGAGTAGAACAAGATTAAATTAGCAGAACAAAACAGACATGTTTGTCCAATTAGGCTGAAAGAAGCAGAAATTAGCACAAAACAGAGGAAATTATCTGGGGAAAAAGAGCTGAATTTGGCAAACAAAAAACAGGTGAAAAGTAGCTAAAAGACCAAAGAAGCTTAAATTACCAGAAGGAAGTGGAGAGAGCACATTTTTGCTGATGTAGTGAACTTGACCTGATGTCAAATCAATGACCTTAGGATCATATGGTCAGAAACTGTCATTTCATTGATCTGCATCCAGAAATACAGTTTGACCCATCCTGAGACTTTCTTTCTTGAATTAATCAAGTAGAAAAGACAATTCTCTATGATCATTACTATTTTACAAATGTTTTGATAATCAAATTGTGTTAGTTCAAACAATGTTTACAGGTTGAAGTGAACTACTCATTTTTATTTATTTAAACAGTAGTAATGATTTTTATTCCTCATTCAAAGAAGAAATCAGGGTAATATGCATTTCTTGATTTTTCTGTCTTCAATGAGCAAGTTTGTAAGTGTGTTAAAGTTCGAGCTTCGGTCAACTAAAAAGTTTACTGAAAAGAAATGTCATGTTTAACTTTTACAGCAAGATACTGAGTAGAGACGCCACTAAGACTGGTTTTCTCCAACAATCTTTCTGTCTGTTCTTAAACAATCTTAATCTCTATCCTTGACTTTCCATAACACCTTACATCACAAACCACACCTCTGTTCTGGTCCATCCACCAATCAAAAAGCTCTCAAATGAACCGGAAGTATAGCCCGTTTAAATGTGGCAACTTCCCAGTTCAACTCAAGAGTTGAAGAGTTGAGTTTTGAGAGTTTTGAGAGTTTTGAGAGTTTTGAGAGTTTTGAGAGTTTGAGAGTTTTGAGAGTTTTGAGAGTTCCAGAAGAGTTCAGAGTTCTTGGAATCCAGAATGCAGAGCGTTTGGGAGTTCATGAATGCAAAACGCAGGCATTCAGGGATGCTGCTAAACCAAACAAGCTGAACCAGAGACGATTTTGGGAATTATAACTTCTGTTTGGATAACCTCGCACGACTCTCGAGGTATTTTAGCTGTTCTCAACGGAGACGCTGAAAGTGGCTGGAAGTAGGACTTCACGCCGACCTGATCTATCTTCAGAAAGGTAAAAGTCGACCTTCACCCAAAAGTGTACTGTTTGGGACAAGCTGATTTCCAAAGAGCGTGCTGTTCTGGTTAAAACAGATAAATTCCCTCACACATCTCTCTCTCAGATAAACTTCATCTTTCCATCTTTAACTCTCCTATCTGCTAGAAAATTAATCCAGATGTTTTCATTAATGTCTGTGGTGTAACAACGGAAAACCATGGCCGTATGGTTTCCTGGTTGTAAAAGCTGATTAATTATGTTGTCGTTTTCATATTCTGCCAAATTAATGTAAATGTTTGATGTTAAACTTTGATTCTGTAAAATAAATGACCGCATTCATTTTGATGGGTCAAAGAAAAATAACGTCTCACGTTACATTTCATTAAATTCAATGCACGTTTTATCCAGTCCAGAAAGATGAGTGAACCCGTTTAATGTATGAATATATCTCGGCATCTGTTCATCTACACTGAATTAGACTGAAAAAAGTTGAAACAAGCGCAAACATTAGCATAAAAACAGCTAAATAGTAGCTGAAATAGCCAAAAAAGCTGAAACTTGCAGAAATAAGCTGAAATTAGCAAAAAAAAGGTTAGAAGAAGCACAAAAATGTAGTTAGCAGAAAGAATCAAAAAGGAGCACAAAACAGCTGAAATAGCTGGAAAAAAAGTTTAAATTCGGACAAGGAAGCAGAAAGAAGCTGAACCAGAACAAAATGTGAAAGGAGCAATAAAAGGTTGTAAACAGATCTAAAGATATGAAGGATCTAAAATGAGCTCAATTCATTTTCTATGAGAAAAAATATGTCAGAAAAGGCTAAATATTTCAAAAAGCTAAAGTTGCACCAATACCAACAGTTACAACAGGATTTTCCTGAAACAGCTGAACGTTTTAATATATGATTTGTTGAAATATCTTGAAAACTGCTGGATGAGAATCGTGCCTAAAAATGTACAGAAGAAAAATGGATCACAATAGTGTGAATGTTTTACAAGCGTTCACAAAATAACATTTAGTTGACAAAACTTGTAGACACTCAAATGCAGTGATGGCACGCTGCATAAATCAAAAATGCTTTAGTAAGAGTGGGATCGTTCAGATACAAAAGAAAAAAAAACTATGCAGACTTTAGGTAATGATGAAAGATTTATTTTGTTTCAAACAGTCTCAAACTCTCTCAGTTACCAGCAAAAAACATGGATAAAGCGTAAGCAAGATTTTATTTCCCAACAAAAGATGTAAAAATGACCCATTATGGTGAGGAACAAAGAGGATTGGCCCCATGTTGGAGCAAAGCCTGCACTGATGCCCCTGTGACTCGGCCAGCCATTCTCCCAAGGCCTACTCCTTGATTAAATGCATAATCCACTACTCCCCATCCCCAATGATTTAGTGTGCCTTTAAATCAGCTTGCGCACACATAAAAACCTCAAATAAAAATCACCAAGAAAAACCATTGCACTCTAACTGTTCTATTAAAATGATACCCAGCCCTGCCTTTCTTCTTCGCAACAGCGTTTATTTCACATGAATGCGTATCTTCATTTTTTTTCATAGGTATGCATATAAAATATTTAAAGTTTAAAATGTCACAGCTGAAACATCAAATGCAGGAGTCTCTCATTAATCAGCAAGGTTTGAGGTTCTCTTTTAAGGTTATAACCCTTTGAAAGAGCAAAAATTACATTTTTGACCTTGAAGATGAGACAAACTCATAAACGTAAAATAATTTGCAGTTTAAAGGGGAAAGAGATATGGGTTGCCTCAGCCAGCAGTGCTCTGGGTTGTCGGGGGGGGGGGGGGGGGGAGAGAGAGACCAAACAAGTCTAATTTTTATATTTACATCCAAGCTGTTGAGATTAATTTAAAATTACTTCAAGAAAAAAAACGAAACAAAACTTTGAGACAACATCAAAAGGGGCAAATGTCGAAGTTTCAAATCCACGGGGACCTAGCAATATCTACAAGGGGTAAGCACAGACTTTTTTCATGCAGTTTTAATAAATGGTGCATGACATTTTCATTACTCAAGGAAATTAAATTTACTAATTTCTTACAAGCCCTATATGTCTGCTATTTTAGGGAGGCGCGCAGAAATGAGCAATTGTTTCAACTCCTACGCAAAACAAATGCAAACCTGGATGTGATCTCAGAAGAAAAGTGATTTTAAAGTACATTTTCTTTTAAATATGGAAATGTAAAGCTAATTATGGGTTTGATATTATTCAGAAAGGCTTAATAAGGTCTATTTAATGAAAAAAGGCAACAATATGAACACAATAATATGTGATTTAATAAAACTATTAATATTTCAGTTGAAATCAAAATGTAGAGATTCATTCAACCTTTATTTATACACCAAAGTACATGCTCAATAATCCAAGTAAAAATCCAACAATGTTCAGTCAGGTCATCTGGACGTTTTCTTTTCTTGCTGAGATGTTTCGTCCTTCCCACAAACAGCATACTCCATAGTGGAAAAAAACACTGTTGGTGATAAGATGACCTACGGGGCCCACCCTCTCCCCCATCAACTCCTCTGAGACAGTCATGCCAAAGTGGTTCAAAACACCAAAGTTCATGCTCCATAATCAATAATCAATAATCCAGGTACAAGATCCAACAATGTTCAGTCAGGTCATCTGGACGGTGTCTTTTTTTTTCTGAGACGTTTCATCCTTCACCCAAAGGACTGCTTTATTTAGGTTAGTCTCATTCAACGTCGAGAACTCATTTACAAGAGAGACTTGTTTTAAGCAAATAACACAGATGAGGAACAGACAACAGTAGACAATCATATAAATGCATACAAAATGAAAAGTAAATAGAATAAAAGATATCAAAATTAAACAAAACAACTGCATTATAAAGCAATGACTGCTGATGACTACTGCTATAGACTACTGCTGCTAATGCTAATTTTATTAATGGTAATGTGAATGATGCTAATGCTAGTTTAATTTCTGTTAATGCTAATACAGCTAAAACTGTTGTTTTGCACTATGGAGTATGTCGATTGTGGGACTCAGTTTGTTGGTGGCTCCTCAGATTGAAGAAGCCCTTTGGATGAAAAATGAAAGATCTCAGCAAAGAAAGAAACCGTCCAGATGACCTGAGTGAACATTGTTGGATTTTTACCTGGATTATTCAGAATGAACTTTGGTGATTGTTAATGCTAGTTCTATTACTGTTAATGCTAATACTGCTAATGCTAGTTTTATTACTGTTAATGCTAATATTGCCAATGCTAGTTTTATTACTGTTAATACAATGGTACATCATACATCAACAATTCAATTGGAGCCAATTAGATACAGCGGCCAATGTCCACTAAGCTTAGAAAACACAAAAACTACTAATTTTTTTTTTACAAATTACAGGTATTGAGCTGAACTTTGATGTGGTAGTAGCTGTGAGTCATCCCTAACATGGACAGTGAGGGCTAACTGATCACCTGGGATCTCTAAAAGATACATAAACCTTGTGCATATGGTTATAAGTTTGTACTGTGTAACAAAAAGTAAATTGTGTTGCTGTAACTAAGCATAAACAACATTTAATTCTTGTCATTTTGGGTACATTGTTCTTATTTTTTTTATAGGCACTGACATTAAGGATTCAAGGATTCAAGGTTCTTTATTGTCATTCACATGTGGTACATGAGGTGGAACAAAACTATGTACACAGGGTCCCAGTAATATCCAACAAAAATACAAATTGTAAAGAAAAGCAGTAGTAAGATCCAAGACATGAATTAAGAAATATGTTAAACAAAGAATAAACTAAGCATTTAACTAAAGCAAGTTCTATGAAATGGTTCCTCCTAAATGTAAAATATTCAATCCAGAAGAGCGACGCTTCGCTCCGACTCTAACCGCTGAAGAAAATATGGAGTCAGTCAGGACCTCGACATTGCCCTTCCTCTGGAGATGAAAAGGCTGATTACCTTCACCTCTCAGGGGTGTAAGCCACATGGTTGACAACATCATTGGAAAATAGACTACTGAGCTCCTTTGGGCCCTATAACAGCTCACATTTAGAGTGGGGGGAAAATTCACACTGAGAAGTTGACTCTCGTATCACTGAATGCATCATTCAGGAAGCAAAATAAGAAATGTTCTTACTGGTGAAAAACAATTGCATAAAAGCTCCAACAAATAATTTTTTTTGCCGTTCTGAGCACACAGTTCAGTCATGATATGAATGGGCATAAATAAGTTGAAGCTGGAACAGCAGTTTAAACCAACATAATAATTATTATTTATGTGCTCCACATAGTTTAATTTGCGAGTTTTGGGTGCCGTTGGAAAAAGATGGCAACTTCTCCCACCAACCCTTTGATGAATAAGCTGGAAGCCTCTGTGTGACCTCTGTGTTCGTCAGCAAAAACCACAATTTAGTGGCAGCCTGAACTCTTTTCAGAGGTTATGGAATTAACTTAAAATTACTTACAATGCTAATAAAATGCTGAGCTCTTTTGTTGTGGCTGTAAATTAATTTCAAACCTCAGCAATTTGGAATATTCTGATACACAGAGTCAGGGAGAAAAAAAAATCAAAAGAATGACAGAAGTGGGGTTTTCTCAATGCTTTTGGCTTGGCAAATGCTTGCCTTGAATGATGAGAAAAAGAAATCAGGCTTAACAAGAAACATATGGTATTTCACTGGAGAGGAAGCCTCCATGAGAGGATCATGGCTGTGTAATAAAAGGAGACAGGAAGAGGGCACGTGTGGCGGTTTGGGTAGATGTGGAGTTTTTCTAAGGCGAGACCGAGCCAAAAGTCTTTTTTTTTTTTTTTAAAGCTGGAGCAGTGACTCACTTAAACGTTCTTGGTCAGGGCTCTGAAGTTTCAGCAGAAAAGAACTATATAAATATTATACACATAAAAAATTAAAATGAAAAATGAAAAATGCAAAAGTCTTTTCATAATCCCACTTTTTGCAACAAGTACTGGAACATTTTCATGTTCTAATTTTTTGGAAAAAGAATGTATGCATATTTGTAGACAAGAAACATTATGTTTTCTTCTTAGGCCATATATAGGCTTTTGACAAGACTTAAAGAGGTTTAATTTCTGATTGCAGAGGGGAAAAAGCAATAAAAAATACTTATATTTGTACCTAATTGAAATTATATTTATGAAAATGTGTTTAAAATCCCAGAAACCATTGTTTTTTTTTGCACATTTATTAATTTATATCTTAACAAAATGAGCAAATTCAAAGTCATTTAATAAATATATGAAAATATATTGTTCAGATAGGTTTGTTAATGACACTAATCTGAGTTATTATAGTCCTCTGTGTGAACAGACACAGAAAACCTTCAGAGGTAGATCATTCACTTGGGTCTCTATTAGGCTTTTAGCTTGCTGGGGTCTACTTTGTATGTAGTCTGCACCAGGGCAAATGTCTGTGCTTTAATCACAACAACAATCTTTTACAGATTGCCCATAATTAGAAAAGCTCCTCTCCAAACCAGCTCCATGTTAAGAGCATGATTGCAGCCAAATTGAGCAGTAATTTGTATGATGTGGATGTGGATGGTGAATGAGGAAAGAAATCTGATGGTTTAATGCCACTTTTATCAGGCCTGGTTATCCTGTCTCACTGAAATTAAGCACACAAACCTTTAGATCAGCCTGAATATATAGCCTCTGCACTGTGTTGTGCTGAAATAAAAACATAAACATCATCAATAAAAACAATGAAACATCAATTCTGATATATGTTTTATTTTACAAAACTTCAGCATCACCTGGCTGTCTTTATGTGAAGAACAGATACACAGATAACCAAACACAGATTAAAATAGAGAGAACTGAGATTAGACATTTACACAGAAAACTGTGCTCCAACAAGAATACAACCCAGTTAAGCTCAGACTAGTTTACACAGTTAACCAAACTCAAGACAGAGAACTAAACTTAGGCTAGCATATACTACAGCAAAATGTGCTCAAACTAGAATACAACCAAACGAAGCCCTGAATAGCATAGGCTACACAGCGAAGCATACGCAAACTAAAATACTGTAATTTCCCAACTATAAGCCGCTTTTTTTTCCACACGCTTTGAACACCGCAGCTTATACAATGCTGCTGCTAATTTATGTATTTTTATTTTTGAAGAGCTAACGAGCTTCATGCCACCAAAACATTTAGCCTCATCACACCCGGGTGCTCACAAGCTCTGCCCAATACACATTAGAGCTGTCATTTCTAACCCGAACCAGGAGCCCGGCCCCGCCCGACTCGGACTCGGACTCGGACCGGACCGGGCCGGGCCGACATGTCAGAGCAGAGTCCAACGCAGGCAGAAGCAGGGGAAGCATTTAATGCACTTTGACGGCTCCTCAGCTCCAATCTTCTGCCCCCTTAGCTGCGCATGTCCGCCAACCGTTAATAATAGTCGGTAGTATAAGCAGTCAAAGCTTAATTAAAAATGTCGAGGGGGTTTCGGGTTCGGACTTGTAATTACTGTTAATTCGTCGGATCGGGTGGGTTTTGGAGATGATTGCTGCGGGCTGGGGCCGGGTCGGTTCGGATTGTTCGGGCCCGAGTGCAACTCTAATACATGTCGCTCTTTTTTGGGGGGGGAGGGGTGTCCACATGTCTGAATGAGACTACCTGTATAAATAAAGGTTAAAAATATAATAATAATCTGATGAATTAAATTACCAAACAGGTCATAGTAGACCAATGAAACAGGGAGGGGAGGTCAATCATTTTCCCTCCCTTCAGTATTTGCAGCCGCTTGAAATAAGT
Source organism: Nematolebias whitei (assembly GCF_014905685.2). Lineage (NCBI taxonomy): Eukaryota > Metazoa > Chordata > Actinopteri > Cyprinodontiformes > Rivulidae > Nematolebias > Nematolebias whitei. Next base: position 34,060,550 of record NC_056508.1, on the reverse strand, counting down.
GTGATTCCTGCATTTAAATTGGCACTTGGTGGGAGGCTTGGATGACTGGTGGCGAGAAATCATTTACCAAAACAGGCTGCAAGTCTGCCAGTGGATCCTGACAGCGGAGCTGTGTAAAAAAAAATCCTC
>NC_056508.1:34050887-34060021 GCF_014905685.2 Nematolebias whitei | reverse complement strand
TTATATATTATATATAATTAATATAAGTATGTAAGTGTGGCCTATATATGCACAACTATTTTTATTTATTTTTTATTTAGTGAGTGGGGCTTATATTTGGGTGTGTTCAATAGTCCGGAAATTACGGTAATCTGAAAACTGAGCTCAGTTCAGCATACGCAGCACACCAATGTTTGACTTTTTTTTTTATAATTACCTTTCACCTATTTTTTTATTCAAACAATGATGAAAAGACTGACAAAGCACTACCTCGTTTTTATTAGGTTACAAAATCTATAAACGTATCGTTAAATGCTTAAGCAAACCAACAACTAAAAACATTTTGGTGTCACACATTTTGAGTACAGCGGATGTAGTTTGATTTGTAGCTAAAGATGAGTGTAGAGAAACATGAATAACTCTACTATGAGCAGCAAATCTAAAAATTTTACTGAACTACATATTGAACAAACCCAAGAACTGATAAAGATGTTACTAATTTAATTAGTAGTGACTTTAGACTCCTAGAAATATTTTAGCAAATTAGAACATAGGTTGTGTTTTTATAGAGTGTCCTTTTAAGGAGCATTTTATAACACATTGTGGCAATGTTTCTAATGTTTATTTTTTAGTCAAATAAAATATTGGTCAGTGTTTTGATTTTTTATTTTTTTTTTGCAAACTTTCTGAATATTGTTACATACAGCTCTAAATTTTTGAGTGACGAGTGCAGGGTGGGAATGCACAAAAAGGAGTGTATCGGAGAATTATTTTAAATGTTTTTGGGGTGTTTAAATGGCAGAAAGCTTTAAGTGAAACACCAGCCTGTAAAACAAGTAAAGCATTAAACACACGGGAGAAATTGGACAGCTGGATCAACAAGAGTGTGAGAGAATGTCTCTTTCAGCCACATAATTACTGGTGCCAGTCTAGGATGATTTTATAATTCCAAAATCCTGACACTTCACAAAGACCTTATAATTGCATCAGGCTGCCCTTTCACACTTCAAATATCTATTAATTTTTTTTTCTTGAGGGCCTGTGGTGAAACATATCCTTTTTTTTTTTTTTTTCTGAAAGCCACCTAATGAGAAGATGTGGAATTTTACATGAAAACTTGAAAAATATCCACTTGAGATCATCACTTACACTCATCTCCTTTTGGCCCCTAGTAATAATGTAGAGCTGCACACTAAGTCCAAAGAGAAACATAATTACTATTTAAATAGTAGTAATTTAAAGGAGTTAAAGCATTTTTGCTATACTTCAAAGATAACAGATTTAACAAGAACCAGAATAGGTGCATTTCATTTAAAGATCATTTTCAGTATTGATTTGCTCTTTTTAATCTATCAGTAAAAGGCTGGCCGTTCTACTCTTACAAAATATTTGCTGAAGTGTTTTTCCCCTTTCCAGGAAAATGTGGTAGATTAAACAGTTATTGTAAGGTTGTAAATATATATACTACACTATATATATAGTACTGTAGAGAGTACAAAAATCATATTAAACCATACATCCATTGTAGTCCATTCAAACACTATTTTCCAAACTTTTGCCTCTGTCAATTTTGCATGGCAGTTTTGACATGTTATTCCAACAGTCAAGTTTTATGATATAGTGTTTGTATGAACCACTATGAAAGGTTTTTAGGTTGTTTTTACTTGAAGATGGCAGCAATCCACTTTGGTCTTCTTGATTTCACTCAAATTAGTCATTAGCTCATCAGTCCAGTCAAAACAAACTTTATTTATTCTGAGGGAGTTCAAAGTTCTATGTACAACAGATAATAATTGTTCACACCCTTTCTCAGAACTGCACTTGAAATAATCTGAACTGATGCCCTTGGGTCAAAATAAGCCCTAAGGCCAAACAGGTCTCATTTTGACCCGCAGGCAGCAAGAGGTTAAGAACTTTCAGGGACATCTTATTTTTTGTTTTGTTGGATTTTTTAAAGATCTTAATATAACTTTAATATGAATCTTGTAAAAATATATGAATTCCATTTTTTTTCTATAAAATCTCTTTTGTTTTATACAATCAGGTTCAACGGGTGCAACACCTTAACCCTAATTTATCACTGAAGATGCAAGCACTCAACCATAAAAATGCTGTCTTTTGCTAAGCAAAGCTTTAATTTTTATCTCTCCAGTTAATCTGTCTGTTTGCCTCTTCAAAGTAAAGAATATCTTGTCATGACCGGACAAGTTTAGCTTCTGTGGTAATAATACTGTACAAACACAAATGTCACATAAAAGCTGGTGGTTACATAAAGTCCTAACTGTTTTAACTTTGATTTTTACAAACTGGGGGGTTTTCAAAAAGCAGTGGGATCATAATTACCTATAAAATCTTTATTTTCCTCTATAAATTTTACCCTTCAGGTGTTAATGAACAAACACGGCACATTCTAAATATATTTTTCGAGTTTATTGTTTTCTCTCCAAGAGACAGCTTCAGATCTGCTCACTTAAGAAAATTGATGCCATCCATTGCCAAAATGGCGCCCTTGACAGACATTGAAATGATGGCAAGCGTTAAGTTTTATGTGATGTAGTTGACTTCAACATAACCACACTACAAGCTCTGATCTACTTGTAAACCCAAGTGGCAACAGAAGACAATGCTGATGTGTAGCTTTTCTCTCGCAGGCGTAAAAGACACTTTTTCACGCTGCTTCTGTTCGTTTAGGAACATGTGCCAAAAGTTGGTTGTTTGTAGAAGAAAGAAAATCCCTAATACAGATGCAAAAGGGATTCTAATTGAGAAATCTTGGGTTCATATGATTCCCCTCTTTTGCAGGCTGATTGTTTTAGATGAACAACTGGCACTCATTTGAGATGGCAGTGGAGGAGGAGGGAGTGGCAAAATAGTACTCAGGCAGACAAACATTAAATATTTCTGGAAGATGCTACAATCCCTGCAGAGAACCAAAAGCATTGGGGCTTAAAGATTTACTGCAGCCCTCTTATCTTTCATTACTGAAGAGTGTGAAAGAGAGGCTGACAGATTCTACTTTCTGGATTTTGGTTCTGATCCCATTCCAACTCTGTGAAACATTTTTGTGTTTCAGAGGATGCTTCAACTTCATTCTCATTGAATATGAAAAGAAAGAAAAGGGGGGAAACGGTCTCAGAAATTAAGTTCTTTAAGACCATCTTTCTTCTCTTCTGTTCTTAATAAAAGATTTGTTTCTTTTTTGTTGTTGTGTTTTTTGTTTTTTTTCCCCCCCCAAAGCTGTGCAACGTATGAAAGCCCCGGAATGAAAGCCAGCACAATAGCTTTAAGAAACAAAGGCAGGAAGGAGATTGAGGGGAAAACAGGGGGAAAATGGCATCATCTCTAAACTTAATGAAACAGCATCCTTTCATTTTTTCTAGTAATTATAATAAAGATGGAAAAACATAATAAACGTCTCCCTGCCCCCACCTGCTAACAGTAATTATAATAGACTCAATAAATGGTAAAGCAGCACAGAGCTGCATCTTGGGAATTCTCAGGGGTCTGTGGATTAGCTTGAAAAGCCTGAATGATTAAAATACACTAATTAAAATTTTGTGTTCCTTGGTAACTCGTCTTCCAGGGCCCCTTGTGCAGGCAAAATGGGAATAAATGCGACAAAAGCAAATACTCTTTTGGACTTTTGGAATAAATAAACAAGTCTAATCAACTTTGTGTTTTTACAGAGTGAGTTACATAAAGAACTTCTCGATGACCTTTCCTCACACTCTGCGTCCGCCAGGACAATAGCAAGAATATTTTGAGTAATCAAGCATGACTTCCTAAACATACGAGGCAGGTTAAATGTCCTACTGAGATCCTTTGTCCTAACAAAGTTTGACATTCAGTCTAAAAGTCATGTCCAAACCATCAATCTGCTGCTGTGTCCTCTTACACAATGCTTAATGTTGCACATGAGACAATAGCAGCTGAAGAACTCACCAAGGTGTGCACGTGACTGTTGCGAAGGTGAAGAAATGCAATACAGATTTAAGAGTTTCTACATAACATCTTGTATTTGCCATAGGTGTGATGAGTACAGCGAGTGCAAACTTGTTTTAAATTCTGAGGTGGGGTAAAATATCAGACAGGGAGGGGATCAAAGCACGCACGTTTTCATTTACAACCAAATAGCTGCCATGTAATATAAACATGAGCCGATATGTATTGTTTTTTTTTTTATTTTAATTTTTTTTGCTATTTGCTTTTTGGCTTGGGGCTGTGCTCTGAAACTGGTAAAAAGAGATCAGATTTTCTCCTCATGTCAAAACAGATTTAACTTTATCAAAAACACCCTTGACTCTGTCTCCCACAAAAAAGAGCATTAGCAACATATTCTGACTGTCACGCTAAAATAAGTCGATAAAACTTTAAATTTTATCTGCCCTTGCATGTAAAGGTTTTAAATAAAATATGTTGTGATGTTAGTGCTCGGGGTATATTTTTGGGGTGACCATCAGGTAACACACCAGATTTTAGCTCAATACCATTGGCTCCCTGTCAAATTCAGAATAGAATTCAAAATCTTACTTCTAACCTACAAAGCCTCCAACAACCTAGCTCCATCTTATATTTGAGATCTTATTGTTCCAGATTTCTCTAACAGAGCACTTCACTGTCAGACTGCAGGTTTACTTGTGGTTCCTAGAGTTTCTAAGAGCAGAATGGGAGAAGTCAGTTATCAGGCTCCTCTCTTGTGGAACCAACTTCCAGTTTCTGTCCGTGAGGCTGACACATTGTCCAGTTTTAAAACTGGGCTTAATACTTTCCTTTTTGACAAATCCTATAGTTAGAGTTGGCTTGTTGTGCTGCTATAGACAAATAGACCACATTTCTTAAAAAGACTTGTTACAATTGAATAGTTTTCATTTGATATTTATATCTTAACATGTGATTCTTGACCTGCCATTGTGTATCTATTCCTCTTTCCTGTCCTCTCAAACCCAGCTGGTCGAAGCAGATGACCGCTTGTCCTGAGCCTGGTTCTGCTGGAGGTTTCTTCCACATGAAGGAGTTTTTCCTTTCCACTGCGACAGTGTTCATGCTTGCTCAGGACGAGAGTCTGCGATGAAGTTAAACTCGAAGCAGTCTGCTCCTCAGATAAAGTTATTAACTTATTTTTTATGTATATGAATGGTCAGTGCTTGGGCAGCACGGTGGCACAACTGGTAGAGCTGCTGCCTCTCAGCGAGCAGATCCTTGGTTCAAACCCCGGTCCAGGGGCCTTTCTGGGTGGAGTTTGCATGTTCTCTCCGTGCATGCGTGGGTTTTCTCCGGGTGCTCCGGTTTCCTCCCACAGTCCAAAAACATGCATGTTAGGCTGATTGGTAACTCTAAATTGTCCCTAGGTGTGAGTGAGAGAGTGAATGGTTGTTTGTCTCGTTTGTCTCTATGTGTCCCTGTGATGGACTTGCGACCCGTCCAGGGTGTACCCCGCCCCTCGCACAGTGATTGCTGGACATGGGCACCAGCGACCCCCGTGACCCAAAATGGAATAAGTGGGTAAAGAAAATGGATGAATGTTCAGTGCTGTTCAGTGCCCTGAGATTACTTCTGTTGTGATTGAAATAAACTGAACTGAATTGAATTGAAAATCTGTAAAACTGACTGAGTTATAGCCATTTTTGTATTTACAAAAGTCAAATAGCTGTGGCGGCCATATTAAATCAAATGTGCATTTAATAATTGCTTATTAAGAGTTTATTTAAAATTAATTCAGTGTGTCAGGAGATATTTTGCTAACAGACAATCAAACAAACCCTGGCAGTCACATGCTCACCTGCCTTTCATGGCAGCGGGCAATTATAATGCTGAGTTCAGTTCATATGACTAATTTAAAAATAACATTCATGAAGATAAACCGTGCAGTGAAGCTCTTTGTAATGAACATTCCTTCCTGTATATTTCCACAGTAAAGATTTACGTCATTCAACTCCAGCGATTACAACCGTGGCTGAACTACTTCTGGTCGCTGGGACTCTGCCTCCTTCTGCCAGGAAATCAAAACACAGCCTTGCTCTAAACTCGCTGTAATACCTGCTGGTATTACCGAAGAGGCTAAAAAGATTCAAAAAGCCTGCCTACAAATTTAATTACCTTTGCAGTTAACCACAGCTTAGCAGCCAATGACCTGATATTTCCACTGAAGACCAGCTAAGAGGGGATGGATTGGAGACGGACACTCTGAGTGGGCCGCCGAGACCGCCATGCGTGGCAATCCAGGGTGGCTCCGAGCCATCCTGTGGGCTTACTCACTGCCAGCCGAGGCAACAACAGCACACACGTGGCCCTATCTTCTGCTGGAGTGCAAATTAGATACAGTTGATTAAAATATTGAGTCGTTTCACAGTCACTGTTGGGGGAATAAAAGGACTGGAAATGTGCCGTGGAGTGTGGGTGAGGACATGTTTGCAAAATAAAAAAAAGAGACGCAATGGACGAGGGTGCGCTCTTAAATTTTAACGATAAAGGCATAAACTCAGATAAACTTGGTATTTCTCAAAGGATGGCTTAAAGTTACATCGTCTTGCAGCAGCCGATGATTCTCAGTAATCACTCAGTCCACTTCAGCAACATCACAAGTGTTGTGGAGAGCAGCGTGCAGGGCTGTGTATTCGTGCACTTGAGCAACATGTTCCACAGGCTACATTTAACACTGCTCCACCCCAACCCACCTCCCAGAAAAAAAAAAAGAAAAAGAAAAAAGTGAATATGACTCGTCTTATAAAAACTTCTGCCTCGCTGCAATATAACAAAAGAAAATTAACACTTTGGGGTTGCCCTGGTAACCTAATTGCATCACAACACTGCACACAGGAGCCAAAGTAACTGAATTTTGATGAAAAGGCGGTGATAATTTTCAGCATTGAGAAATTAGTTGCCGTGGCGACGCGTTAATTACATCTCAAATTAACAATGCAAGTGTAGTGAAATTAAATATAAATCATATTTTCTGCATAAATTACAGGGGTTGATTAGAGCGGGCGCCAGGAGAGAGAGGTTGAGATTCCAAGGGCCTGTCACTTTCCCCCCTCCTTCTCCTCCTTCCCTCCCTCTCTCCATCTTTCTCTTTCTCTCCTCCTTGTCCTCCTCTGTGCCACCCCCCATCCTCCTGACTGGTTCCCTTAAAGACAGGGACTGGATTTGTGTAGCTGGCTCACCACCACATTGGATTTGCATGTTAGTGTCATCTTTTAGCTAAAGCATTTGCTTTTTGTTGGCGTTTCCGTGGATGTACATCTGGTACATTACGATGTGTTCAAGTGTGATGATTTTAACTTCTTATCCCACCAAAATGTCTGGAGAACAGTTTGTGCACGAGTTCACTCCACATTCTTCAGATCCTCTTTAAAGTTGACTCAAATGTGGATTTAAATAGTCCGACGTTGCAGATGGTGTTTGTTTTAATTGTGTTTTCTTGTTTCTCTGATTTTTATGTTAATCATCAAAATACTTGTTCCTAATGTTTTTTTGTCCATCTGGAGCTGTATTTTGAAAGATGAGGAGAAAGATGAACATGGGGGGGGGGGGGGGGGGGAATCAAGTAAAGCTGCATTTTATGTGTTTTGAAAGTGAAACAGTGAAAATCAAAATCCAAGTCATTTTCTACTCAATACACTTGATGCAAATGAAAACAACTAGAGAACATTGATCAAGTTTTAATTAATAAGCTGGTGCCTTTCAACAGCTGTCTTTGGGCAAACAGAAGGATACAACATGGCTAATCTGCCCATCCATCACAGGATCATGTATGTTTTTGAGCTGTGGGTTGAAACCTACACGTGCACAGGCAGAACATATAAACTGCATGCAGAAAGGCCCCAACCAGGGGTCATATCTTGCTGCAGGGCAACATTGATCGACTCGACTCCGACTCGTGGAAAATAAATAAATAAATAAACGAGAGCTGCAAAAAAAAAAAGAAGTCTCGTACAACTTTATTCTCATAATATTAAGACTTTATTTGACTTTATTCACGTAATTTTTGTGGGGTGTTTTTCTTAACATGGCCCTAAAGCTCCGTCGTAGCTTCTCAATGCAGGAGCTGTGGTTAAATTCTGTACTAATAAGTGAAAAGGCCCAGTTGTGAAATTTGTTGCACACATGTAATGTTTGATTTAAAAAGCCAAGTTATAATGGTCAAAATGCAAAAATAAAATCTTCAAAATTCAAGGATTCAATGTTCTTTATTGCCATTCGTATCATATGTGGTACATGAGGTGGAAAGAAATTGCATACTCGAGGTCCCAGTTGCATCCAACTATAGCAAAACTATATTGTGTAAAAAGAAACAGTAAATAAGGATCTAAGATATTAACTAAGAGACATGCTAAACAAATGCAAACGGTATGTTAAAAGATGGCAGCACGGTGGCGCAACTGGTAGAGCTGCTGCCTCTCAGCGAGAAGGTCCCTGGTTCAAACCCCGGTCCAGGGGCCTTTCTGGGTGGAGTTTGCATGTTCTCTCCGTGCATGCGTGGGTTTTCTCCGGGTACTCCGGTTTCCTCCCACAGACCAAAAACATGCATGTTAGGCTGATTGGTAACTCTAAATTGTCCCTAGGTGTGAGTGAGAGAGTGAATGGTTGTTTGTCTCGTTTGTCTCTATGTGGCCCTGTGATGGACTTGCGACCCGTCCAGGGTGTACCCCGCCCCTCGCACAGTGATTGCTGGACATGGGCACCAGCAACCCCCGTGACCCAAAATGGAATAAGCGGGTAAAGAAAATGGATGGATGGATGGATGGATGGATGTTAAAAGATCTAAGATATATGCTATAGTCACTAATAGTGCAAAACAATACACTGAACAGCAGCAGCACGATTCTCATAGGTTCTGTTCGGCTATAATTTATATGCTTAGTGCGAGCGGAGTCCGGCTCGGAGTCCCCAAACCATGATTTATTCAAAGCATGCAACAAAAACATAGAAATAATGTGCCAAAAGTGAAAAATAAATAAATCTACAGCAGTATGGTCCTATTGGCAGAGTGTTTCTGATGATAGTGTGGTTAGAAACATGGTCCAGTTAGCAGCATGGTCCAGTTAGCAGCATGGTACCGTTAGCAGCATGGTACCATTAGCAGCATGGTACCATTAGCAGCATGGTACCGTTAGCAGCATGGTACCGTTAGCGGTGTGGTTCGGTTAGCGGCGTGG
>NC_056508.1:34016902-34050877 GCF_014905685.2 Nematolebias whitei | reverse complement strand
TTAGCAGCATGGTACCGTTAGCGGTGTGGTTCGGTTAGCGGCGTGGTACCGCTAGCGGTGTGGTTCGGTTAGTGGCGTGGTCTTGTTAGCAGGTCCAAATTGAGAATCCACCAACCATTTGGTGATATCACTGAGGTTATGTCAATCATTTTTAAATAAGTCGCATAATAAAATTACTACATTGTTTAAGCCAGTTAAAGTTACAGAGACACCCTAAAACTTCACAGTTACAAACAGCTTTTCAATATCAAAACAAACCAGTTTTTTTAACAAACGGCTCAAATAAAACAATCATTCTGTAACTGTGTTATTGTTTATTATTGTTGTTTTTGTTTTTTTTTCCAGTTCAGGGACGACTAATCTTGGGGTAAATTTGACAGAAACACCATCAACTTTTTAATGAATGGTTGATGTGGAGCTGTCAATCTAAAAACATTATTTATTTTTTTTAAACACAATTAAAAAAATCTTTATGAAAAGCAATGAAAAATAGTGTTGGATTTGATACATAACTTTTTTGTTGCAAAAAGTAAATAAAACAAGTGTTTCTAGCAATCTGTAATGTATTTTAATAATACACTTTCAACACTGTGTACAGTAAATTGTTAGTTTCTAACAATTACCAGTGAAATTCTTGTTTTGGTCGCACCAAGTTCTATTATCAAATGCTTTGTGCATAAAGTCATGCAAATGTGCATAAACCATCCATCCATCCATTGTTTTTACATGCTTTCTCCATCCAGGGTTGTGGGGGAACTTGTGCGTATTGCCGGAGTCTGCAGATCCTGGACAGGTCACGAGTGTATCAATATGACAACATTAATAATTTCACTTCACTGCACTACATTGAAATCAGTCAAATATTTACCAGAGTTTGTGTGTCAGCGGGTGTTAAACTGTTCATCAGACGTTTGTGTGGGTCTGGGAAAGAAATACGATGGAGAGAGAAAGCAGCGAGGGAAAGTGAGTCTCTCCTCCCCACAATTTCTCATGTAGCTCAACTTCCCTTTAAGCATCACAAACAAGCCTCAGGAGTGATGTCAAGGAGGGAGGGGTGATGGCAGGGGTGCTGCGCTGAGAGGGAAAGCTGAGCACAAACACAACAGCAACAGGAACCAACTTGAGCCATCTAAATTATTTATGCACCAGATGGATACGTTTCCACAGGATTTCACACTAAAACGCAGCCGTTCAGCTGCCCCGTGCGTTGCGTTGTCGATTCACCGGACGGGCCCGGGAATCAAGATAACTGTCAGTTTATCTAAACCGTTTCATGTCTGATTCATATCAGCTCTGAAGAGTGGAAGCCCCTCGACAGCGTGATCTTACGTTTGTTCTATTCCACAGACAGAATGAAAGGGGGAACATGTTCGCTTTCCTCAATCTTCAAAGATGTAGGCGCTGTTATGACCTTGTCAGAAGGATATTATATGAATGAGAGGGTCCTTGGAGAAGCATGTCATGCGTAACATTGATTACACCTAAACTGGCTTGATGTGCGCTTGTACGGCCCAAAGATTCCCCGACTGAAACAAAAAATATATACAGTAAGTCTAAAAGGGTCGTTTAATACAAGTACTTTTTTTTTTAGGTTCCATTCTATTTGATGTCAATAACTTCTTAAGTGTATTTAAAGTGCGACTCTACACCCACATTTTCAGTATGACAACAATCTGGCTGTGCAGCCATGGCACTAACCATAATTGCTGGGTGTTGATAGTTTAAACCCAAAGTCTGTCAATGGAAAAATCATTTTTTGGAACACTCCCATAAGAAAAACGTCTAACTTCTTTCACAATGCATGCTTTTAATTCAAAGACATTGTATTTTTAACTGTTTGATAAAACCAACAGCTCCGACACAAAAACTAAATGATCATAAAAAATGAGAAAATTAAGGGTTGGTTTTTGGCTTTTAACACCATCATTCAAAAACTTGATATGTTTACGTTGCGTCTCCTTCCACTGTTGTCAGTGGGCAGCAAACTAATCAAAAACCCCTTCCAACTAATCCGCCCCACGCTATAATTACATGTCACATTTGCACAACCCCCGTCTGGTATCAACAAATCCATTTCTTGACTTTTTTTTTAACTGACTATAACATTCTGTGCTGGGACAGGAAAGTGGGAAAGACCTACTTCCCTGGGGTGCTCCTCTGCTCAAGTTCTCCATTGGTGAATGAAGATGACGACTTTTAAAAGGACAAGGCATCATTAAGAGAATAAGACGGCTTTCCAGCAGTCTTTTATTTTTTGCAACCCCCTACACTTTTGGAGTAATTACAATGACTTTACACAGAAGTGAAAGTGCTGGAGTGAGAGGGGGAGCAGCTTAATGGTTCAGTAATGTCTCAGTCAAAGTACAGCAGATCCTTTAGGATTGTACAAAAATAAAACACCGCCAAACTAGCCAGTTTGGTGATTTAAAGGTAACTCAAAAAGAGGAATTTAAAATACCTACACTGAGTAAAAATGCTATACCAGCACGAACGGATGGATTCGATCAAAATACCACATGTCTGCGTGTGACACTGAAACAAGAGATGGTCAAATGACATTTATTTAAATGGCATATCGTCAGCAGTAGATGGATGTAGGAAAGAAAAGGTCAATAAAAACAAGCTGGAGACTGCAGTATCAAGCTGTAAAAAATGCCTTTCCCATCCGCTCACATTTGTCTTCCTTCCTTCCTTTCCCTCCTCTCACCTTTCAGATTAGTGTCACTCAAAAAAAAAAATCTTAAAGTCTGACTATCGTAGCAGGGTTGCTTTGCATCTTTGTGTTCATCATTATGGCAACAATCGCAGGTGTGGCACGTTCAACGAGCTATTAAAAATATGTCATCGAGGATCTTTGGCAATTAAAGAATTTGGATGAAAATGCTGATGAAAATCTCTTTCATATGTGTTGACGTTTTCCTAAATGTCAAATAACCTAGTGTATGAAGAAAAAAAAGACAAGACCTTCCCAACAAGTTTAAATAAACCCTGCAGGATAATACTGGCTCTCCTGGGGGAACCAAAAGCTGATGGCTTTGAAACAGGAGGGAGGGTATTTTCAGCGGGGCAGCCCAGCATGGGAGATCCTGCATGTCTCACAGCTGAGCTTGTTTTATTGAAAGGTTGTTTGAAAGGCCCCTGAACCCAAGACATCAGCGGTCATGTTTGTTTGGCTTAAAGAGAAGCAGCAGTCAAAAGCTTCACTGGGAAGAGTGGTGCAGGTAGTCAGAGTACGTCAGAAAATGGGACAGGTTAGTAACTTAAAAATATGTGTTGAAATTAATGAAAAGTGCTCTTGATACAGCTTCAATTACAACCTGCTGCAAACGTGCAGAGCGCATGTGGAGCTTAACTGCGCTGTGCAAATAAGTGCCAAAACCAGTGCTGCTATCAGGTAATGGAGTGAGTGGAAGAGAGAGGGCCTTTGTGAACTTGACACTCCCATTAAGCCCCTACTGGAAAGTGCAGTATTTGATCAGGAGATGGGAATTGAGCAAAAATGAACTGAAACCAGATCCCGCATGACTTATTTTCCTGTCGGCTCGCCGCTTTAGGTGTCACTCAGACTTAATAAAGCTTTCAGATTTTCATTTTATCACAGAAAATAGACTGGGCAAAAATAAAATCACTTGGTTTTGCCTTAATGGAGCAAAGTAATGGGGAGGTGAAACTGACACAACACATTTTGTCCATAGTAATACCATCAAAATGAAAGCATATTCACTTCTGGAGTTTTCCGGGAATCGATTCAAACTGAATATTGGCCTTTTTCACTGACATTATTTCATAATGGTTCCAACAAATACAGCACTTTGGCAATAGACTGTCACCCTGGGTGATACCAACACAGCTATTTCACCCTATAGTGTTACAGTAGTCTCCAAACCACACTGGACCTCCTTTGCAAGCCTATAACTCTTATTTTATTTCCGCACTTTATACATTAGAGGTGCATTACACCCATTCCATCAGATAGGATAAGTCCACTTTTACACCCAGGTGTTACATTCCAAGGTTAGGTCATTTGGATGGCTGTGACCTTTGATGGCTCCATCTTCAGTGAAAATTATCCAGTGATCTCCACATTGACATGCACACAGATGCCCTTGCACTGCACATTCACACTATGGTGATAAGATAATTCACTGGGGGGACATCATGGAAATATTCATTTGGGACTTATGTATTATAATTAGAATGTGCGGCCACATTTCATCGCCTTGAGTTTGTAAGGTTTTCATCACAGGAATAGGAGCAAAGAGCATTCTCACAAACGCCAGATCCTTCCAGTTTAGTTTAGAGAATACTTTGATTACAAAGCTGTAATTGGACCATGTAAAATGAAAGGAAAAAAATACTAATCTGACTCCCATGTGTTCTGTTACACAATTAATAATTCTGAGGAAGACAGATGCTAAATTGTGCATGCCCATCAGCACGACTTTCTGAAGATTTATCAATAATGTAAATCATGAATAAAATATTTCCTTGTTGTGAGAAAATGCTACATCTGTTTGTTGTATAATAATCTTCCGGCTGCAGGAAATTACACACGCAGATGTGACCTAAGAAACGGACAAGGGAGAACCTATAAAATTTAAAATTAAGTGACCTCTTCATTTCCCGCTGGACAGAACTGAATATCAAAACACTAAAATCCTCCTTTAAGTATAAAACTAAATGAGCATGCATATGAGGTGCATGTGTTTCCCCATAATGTTTGAATGGGAACGCGAGAATAAATATTTGAGCGAGTGTCAGAAGCATCACGATGGCGGTGGAGGTTGAGCCAAAAGCCACCAGGACTGTAGCGTCTCCAGTCGCCCCTGGCGACCATCACGTTGCCATGCTCCGGAACAGACAGGCCTGCTCGCACAACAGATGGAACTAATGATGCGAAACAAAAGAGATCATTTCAATGTGGTCCTCCAGGAAGCCACAAAGCAAGGCTTGGAAGTTTGAATGACAGGATCAGGGGACTTGCACGGGGTTATGTACGGATAGTTTTTTCCTTTTCCAAGAGGTGCTTTGAAGAATAGAAAAAAGACTAATAAATAGTGTCTCATTTAAAGGGCAAGAATAAAAATTCATTGGAAAAGAAAAATCAATCAAAAGGTTTTAGGAGAAACTGAAATAGACTTGGGTTTTTTAATGATTTTACAGACGATTGGCTTTGTTATCAATCACAAAACCATTGATGGAAAATTGTCAAAGTACGCAAGACAGGTGTGGAACTGCAGGGTTTTTTTTTTATATTCCTGTTTATGCTGAAAATAAATTACTACTGTAACTTTTTCTGTATTTCTTTAACAAATAAAATTTCATAAACAATCAAAACAGGAAAAAATATTGTACATGTACAAAGACTTTTTGTTTATTCATAAGAACATCTGTTCTCTGAAAATGTTTACTTTATGAAGCTAATTAATTAGCTGACAAAATTTATTTGTTGGCAATTATTTTGGTAACTTTACCCAACGATATATCTCAGCAGTGTTCTGCTGCTGTTTCTACACTATAACAGCTGAATAAAAGTTGTTAGAAATCACCGTGTCCCGAAAAGACATAAACAAATCAAAGTGAGCTGAGGACATTAGCATATCCTGAGGGACAGGATTAGATTTAGAGGTCATCTCCGATGAGCCAGACACCAATAAACGTTTCACTGTCAAGTACTTTCCAGTGAAGCTTATATGAGCCCAGTTTGTTTTCCAAGTCAGAGAGTTCAAGAGAGCACTACTTTCTAAATGCAATATGTAAAATAAAAGTTCAAACACCTTGGGATGGGATTTAACCAGGATGGAGTGGAGTAGAGCCCAATGCACACCCATCTACACAAGGAGGGGATCACTGGGAGAAGTTCAGCACCAATACTGACACAAACAGCGGAGCAAGGCCTGTATTAAAGTCAGGTTAGCAAAGATAACGCTATCAGTCTGATCCCCATGGGTACCAAATGCCGGGCCTTACTGGCAAATAAAGCTACAGTGTCTTGACTCCTTGGCACATTAGCTCTGATTACAATGACCTTCATTATATCAGCCACCCTTATTACAACACATGGAAGACGTCTGTCCCCCGGGCAAAGCACAGTGGGGGGAAGAGTACCGGAAAGCGGTGAGACTCACTTGTAAGGACTAAACTATTAAAAACAACGCTAAGAACTATTCACAATGTCCACTTATCACCTGAGAGAACACTCCCAGTCACTTTACTTGAGACGAGCTGGAGGTGTACTATCATATCCCATTTCAAGGACCATTACTGTATTTAGGCAAAGAATACATTTGTCTTATTTATTAATTTATTTTAATCATCTTGGGCGCCATCACACAGAAAATGTTAAAGTTGTGTGTTTGCAAAATAGTGACTTCAAACACATATAGATATAACCAATAAAAGGCTATTCATCTTAAAAATAAATCATGTTTATAGTTATTTTCTGAAACACAGCAGCTCATCCTTATGGTACAATCTATACTTGTATGTCAATTTACTGTTTTTGGTGTGAGGGCTCAGAGTTTGTTATGGCATGCAGCAAAACTTTTTTATTTATTATTATTTTTATTATTTTTGTTAAGACAGAAACTGTAGAAGGAAAACATATGTTTATGGGATAACACATCATCAGCTTCAACAAATCAAATCAACACTGTGGAACCAGTTGGTTTAGTCCATCTCTTGCCAGTCAGGAGATGAGTGACTTTTTTCATTAATTTATCTTTAATAAATAATGGGGGAGTGGTGGCGCAGAGGTTAGAAGATGGGCTCGTGATTGGAAAGTCGCAGGTTCACCTCCCGGTACCATCAACATCAAAATGTGGGTGGGAAAGGTGAAACACCCACACCTCCCTCCACCCTCATTCGCCCCACTCTGGGCCCATGAGCAAGGCCCTTAACCCCCACCATCTGCTCCCCAAACAGGTCTCTCTTGAAAATTAGTTCTCGTGGCTCAATGAGACTACCTGGATAAATAAAAAGGTAAAAATAAATAAATACATATCCTCCTTCTCTGACTAAACTAAAGATATCAAAACTTTTGCACAAACCTCTTCAAAAGAACTGTTGCTGATTTTGTGAGGCAGCTAACACAAAGAAAAAATTAGTCTGGAAAAGCTGCGTCTTAGAAAACTGGCATAAATCTGTTATCTTAGACTGTTCACATACAAAAACATGAGTTAAATTTAGAGTTGTAATAAATAAAATGTATCCTCAAAGTGATATTATAGATATTTTAAAGAGGGGTTATGTGGAACAGTTATGAGCAGTTGACATCTTACCTGTTATGGCTAGCCCTAGCTAATAGGTACTTTGAGTAGGGCAATGACGATAATGGACTGCCACTGTTAATTAAAAAAGATTGTGGTTCATCAAAAACCTACTTAAAACATTTGTTCTAGTCAGTTTTGCATTACAGTGTTATTTGCATAGATTAATAATACAAAGACATGTAATGGCAACACTAGCAGTTACCTGTAGCACCTCTGGCTGAAACATTACATTTGCAACTTTGACAGCAACATGAAGATGATTCAAATAGCACTAACTTGAACCACTATAAAATTTTCTATATTAGTCACTTTGGTCTTTAGCCTGATAAGACTAGCCATTAGCTCATCAATCCTGTCAGAATATTTTTTCCTCCAAACTACAGCCTTTCAAAAAGCTATCTATAACAGGTAAAATATTATTTGTCTGTAATCTTTCTACAGAACCCCACTTTAAAAGAGCTGAAATATCACTTCAAAGTTCAAAACACTACAGCAAATAAATAAATAAAATTGAATTATATCTACCTCAATATATGCAGGTTTTGATCGTTTTAATTCCTGTATGGGGGCGGCACGGTGGCACAGTTGATAGAGCTGCTGCCTCTCAGCGAGAAGGTTGCCGGATCGAATTCTGGCCGGGGACCATTCTAGGTGGCGTTTGAATGTTCTCTCTGTGCATGCATATGTTTCCTCCGGGTACTTTGGTTTCCTCCCACAGACCAAAAACATGCATGTTAGGCTGATTGGTAACTCTTAATTGTCTCTAGGTGTGAGTGAGAGAGTGAATGGTTGTTTGTCTCGTTTGTCTCCGTGTGTCCCTGTGATGGACTGGATACCTGTCCAGGGTGTACCCCGCCTCTCGCACAGTGATTGCTGGATATGGGCACCAGTGACCCCTGTGACCCGAAAAGGAAGAAACGGGTAAAGATGATGGATGGATGGCTGGATGGATGGATGGCTGGATGGCTGGATGGATGGATGGATAATTCCTGTATAGGACACCACTCTCCAAGTATTTGCTATTACACATCCTAAGTATGAAGCCAGCTCCTGTTTAATATGCAACATTGTTGTTAACCTCAATTTCCTGCCTTGTCTGCCCCTCCACACGCCGCATTGTTAGCTTGAGCAAGCTCTTGGCAAACATTAGTGCCGTGTTGGTGTCTCTCATTCAGTCTCACCGCCCTGCAGACACGGGGGTTTCTCTCCCACATCCCCGCTCATCCCTCCTTCAGGCCCCTGCAGCGCCTCTCACCCTTCCCCTTTTGCCGGCAGGTGACTCAGAATAACAGATGTTGGCCTGAGAGACGCCTCATTGCATTCACTTAGTGCTGCCAGCACACCTAACGCGAGGCGAGCCGAACTGTGGGGGCTCTGAGGACCATCCCGTTAGTCAGCAGGAGGAACGGATATTTTTATTCCTGCTGAAGGAAAGGGGAAATTCAATCCTTTAAATCAGCTTGTTTTGGATTAAGAACAAATTGAGATGTGCCTCAACGCTAGGTTGAAAATATAAACTCCTGTAGGCTGAGGCAGAGTGAGACAACCCATATCAGTTTCAGCCGTTCAATCACACATTTGTCAAAGTATGATTCCTGAAGAGTGAAGGACACAAAAGAGACATAGCCAAGAGTGCACTTAACAGAATCAGAGTTTGAGTCATGTTGATCCCCTATGACAGCATGTAAAAAAAAAGCAAATAAAATTGTAACTTAATTATAGATTTATAATGAGCCACAGCACCACTGCCAAAAACAAGTCCCATACCAAGCCAAACAGGCACCTGCTGAATGCTCTCTGCTCCTGGGTTTTCATAGCTTAATTAATCTATGCCTTGGGGTATCATGACTCGTACGTGCTGCTTGCGTGTATGTTTTGAGACAATTAAGTTGCTCCGAGAACCAGAGGTGCAACTTCAACGCGGAGCAGACACCGACACCACACCATCATATGACACATTTTCTTTGAAAGTAATCTCAATTACCAAATAATTTCTTCAACCTCGAAGAAAACAGAGAAATGTTGGCAAACGTGTGAAATGCTCTTTTACATAGCTGAGTCGCAAATTGCCCCAGATGATCAGACGGAAAGGAAATCCAGTTTCAATTTCAATTTTTTTTTTTTTTGTGCTTATTTTTCTACTTTAATGCGTTTGTTTTTTCCAGTTATAGACACACAGATACAAGATTAAGACTTACCTTCCTGCTGAGCGATCTGCACTGAAGCTCGATCCGGCCGAAGCTCACTCTGCTGCCATCTGATTTCTGTAGATAAACATAAAACATCTGTTTACTGTCACACCAAGTTTCTTTGAAATGAGAGATTTAAAGAATTTCACCAGATTGCACCAAACATCAGTTTGGCTGTCAAAGTGCTGATCTTCAAAGCACAAAGTCAAATTCACCCAACACCAAATGTTAGCTTTATGCCAAATATTATAACGCAGCTAAACTGTTTTGATTGTAGCAAAAGAAATTCAACTCTTAATCATGCAAGAACAGTTTTGAACATGCTATTTTGTCTGAGGGTGCACATCAAGAGTCATTGAACCATTTATCAAAGTGGACATCTTAGGACGAAAGAAATAAAGGATGAACTGCATGAACTTATTTGTCATTGTAGAGCGGTGTTCATCCTTTACGTCTTAAGACTTGAAGACTTAAGACTTCAGTTGATCCAAAATGCTGCTGGCAGAGTCTTACTGGGAGTTAAGAGGAGAGACAATATTTCACCAGTTTTAGCTTCTTTCCACTGTCAAATTCAGAACTGAATTCAGAATCTTACTTCTAACCTACAAAGTCCTCAACTACCTAGCTCCATCTTATATTACATATCTTATTCTCCCATATTTTCCTAACAGAGCACTTAGTTCTCAGGTTGTAGGCTTACTTGCAGTTCCTAGTTTCCAAGAGCAGAATGAGAGGAAGATCCTTCAGTTATCAGGCTCCTCTCGTGTGGAACCAAATTCCAGTTTCTGTCCGTAAGGCTGACACATTGTCCAGTTTTAAGACTGGGCTTAAGACTTTCCTTTTTGATAAATCCTATAGTTGGGGTTGGACCGTTATGCTGCCATTGACCGACTACTGGAGGACAAATTGACCTCAGTACTTAAAATGAATTGTTACAATCAAATAGTTTTCATTTGATACTATTTCTATCTTAACAGGTGATTCTCGACCTGCCATTGTGTATCCGTTCCTCTTTCCTGTTCTCTCAAACCCAGCCGGTCGAAGCAGATAACCACTT
This sequence comes from Nematolebias whitei, assembly GCF_014905685.2. Taxonomy (NCBI): domain Eukaryota; kingdom Metazoa; phylum Chordata; class Actinopteri; order Cyprinodontiformes; family Rivulidae; genus Nematolebias; species Nematolebias whitei. Next base: position 34,040,360 of record NC_056508.1, on the reverse strand, counting down.
GTCCTGAGCCTGGTTCTGCTGAAGGTTTCTCGAGTTTTTCCGTTCCACTGTCGCCTTCATGCTTGCTCATGATGAGAGTTCTGTGATGGAGTTAAACTCAAAGCAGTCTGCTCCTCAGATAATTAATGTCAAATTATCATTTTTATATATGAATGTTTCTGTGCAGTGCCCTGAGATGACTTCTGTTGTGACTTGACACTATATAAATAAACTGGATTGAATTGAACTTGTTTTGGCTTAATGGCACTGCTGTGCAATTAGTAACATTTTATGGTACTCTTAATGAAACCTACTTTTCCAGCATGTGTCATCAGGCTTGTTGTGATCAAAAAAACTAGAGAAAAACTGAAACCCAGCAGCAAGAATTAAAAACTGGGAACCACTTTCCCGCTCTAAAAGGTGACTGAGCATTGTGTTTTCTTGTTTACTGAAAAATCTTGACGAGTTTAGTTTTGATGTATTGATGCAATATATAGCTGCAATAACTAGTGACCAAAATGAATTAGGACAAAAGTATAGAGATCTCTTAAACTCTAATTAGCAGCTTGAATGAGCCTGCTAACAAAAAAGAAAAGGTTTTAATGCAATAATTATTACTATTGCTAATTACGTTTCCAATTATGTGACTAATGAGAACAGCTTCATTAACAGCACACGCGATAAATAGGAGTTTTGCTTCCGACCAGTTGTGTTGTGGTTATGATATGAAGGGCACGTCTTATGACCGCAAACACAACAGAAAACGTCAACTTTAACACCAGCGTATTGTTTCTGTTATTTCATGAGAAATTCATAATTTACAATAATGTAAATATATGTTTTGTATTGTGCTAAGCTTCATATATTATCAACTAAAATGATCAAATGTAGTTGTACTAAGAGCCTCAGAGAGCCTTTTTAACGATACGTTGTGGATGCAACTTTCCAGCCAATAGCAAGCTGCCCGAAGATGCTTTATCAATTAGCTTAACAAAATTAAAGTACCAAACTCAATATCAGGATTATAAAGGTAATGTTCTCCTGTAACAGAAATAACAACATTGTCAGAGAGATAAAAGGAACTCAGAAAAGTTTTTAAACTGTTAATTTACTTGGTTTATGTTGGTGAATTTACACAAATTGTCAAAATAACACACCTTACCCTAAATTAGTGGTCATCAATAAAATTCCTCTGGGTCACAATTTCATCAGTCAAAGAGTGCAGGGGCCAGTAGTTTATAATCCATCCATCCATTTTCTTTAACTACTTCTTCCTTTTTGTGTCACGGGAGTCACTGCATCCAGATGTCAATGGGCGAGAGGTGGGGGACACCCTGGACAGGTCTCCAGTCCATCACAGGGACACATAGAGACAAAACGAGACAAACAACCATTCACTCTCTCACTCACACCTAGGGACAATTTAGAGTTACCAATCAGCCTAACATGCATGTTTTTGGTCTGTGGGAGGAAACTGGAGTACCCGGAGAAAACCCACACATGCACGGAGAGAACATGCAAACTCCACCCAGAAGAGGCAGCACCTCTCCCAACTGTGCCACCGTGCTGCCCAATCATTGCCATAAATAATTAAGACAAGTCTTGACTGTGTTTAAAGTGAAAGGCTAAGACATTCTGGAAAACCTAAAAAAAAGGCATATTTTATGACCTAAAATGATTCTACTTTGTCTTGGTTTATTTAATTTTTTTATTGATATTCTGGATTTTTCATCATCCCAGTTAATTACAGAAATGTTTTTTTTTTGTTTTTTTTTTGGAATATTATCATTGCACCTGTAATGTTACCCTGGGGGTGGGAAAAAGGGGGGGGGGGGGGGGGGGGACAGGTTTTATGTTATTTATTTTATTTTATTTTTAATGTTTGCTATTTGTGTTATGTTTAGTAAAAATCAATTAAAATAACTTTAATTACAAAAAAAGAAAAAAATAAGAAAAAAGGCATATTTTAAGTCAGTTGCTCCAAAGAAATAAACGTCTTCTCACACCCAGAAGTCTCAAAATGCTGCTGAAATTTCTTACATTCCTTCAGGGCGTACCTCAAACTTCTGGGAGAGCGGAAGTGTTGCAGGGAACCGAGTGTGAGTGCCAAGTAAAGGAACAATGGATTAGTGTCATATCTTCCACATGGCTGCCTCCTAATCCTTCCATCTGAGGTAAATATAGGACCAGGTGAGGCAACAGTCTGAGACACCTCTGGAACGCCGAGGGATCTCCTCCTCAACGCCCAGAGGACTGCTGTCTCTGACTGGAGAGGAACTTCTCTGTGGGTTTTAGTAACAGTGGAGCATATCTGACGAATGTAACAGATTTAAAGAACACAATACTAAAACTAAAACTCCATTTCTTTCCAAGTTGGATTATTGGAAAGACGATTACAGGAAGAATTGGTGCTAAATGTGGCAGATGCTTGCCAGATGCAGTAGAATCTAGAGAAATTGCATTTTAGTTCAAAAATGCAATGTGAATGCTTATTGCTGAAGAACTTGCTGAGAAAGAACTGAAATTAGCTAAATAAAAAACATGCTGAAATGTAGCTGAAAAGAAAACAAAAATGAGCCTTAATTGGCAAAAGAAAGCAGAAAAAGCACATATAATTTAGCAGAAATGAGCACAAAAAGTAGGAAATTTGCTTCAAAAGCTGAAATTGGAAAAAAAAAAAAAAAAAAGCTGAAAAGTAGCTGAAAAGGCAAAAAGAAGCTTAAATACCAAAGGGAAGCAGAAATAACTGAAATGAGCTAAAAAAAATAGTAGAATTAGTTGAAAAGGCTGAAATTAGCATAAAACAGCTAAATAGTAGCTGAAATAGCCCAAAAAAAAGCTGAAAGGAGCATAACAAGCTGACATTACCATAAGTGAAAGTAGAAAAAAATACCATGAATTTTTTTAATTTATCTGAAAACAGCTGAAATTAGCTAAAAAATGCTAAAAATCTAGCTGATGAAGTAGAACAAGCTTAAAGTAGCAGAAGAAAGCAGAAAGAACACGTTTGCCCAATTAGGCTGATTGAAGCAGAAATGAGCACAAAAAAGTAAAAATTACCGAAAAAGGCCGAAATTAGCAAGAAAAAAACAGCTGAAAAGTAGCTGTAAAGGCAGAAAGAAGCTTAAATTATCAGAATGAAGTGGAGAGAGCACATTGTTACTGAATTAGGTTGAAAACAAAGTTTAAATGAGTGCAAAACATGTGGAATTAGCTGAAAAACCTAAAATTTGCATAAAAACTGCTAAATAGTAGCTGAAATAGTAGAAAAAGCTGAAACTTGCAGAAAGGAGCTGAAAGGAGCATAACAAGCTGAAATTAGCAGAAAGAAGTTAAAAACACAAAAATGTTGTAGTTAGCAGAAAGAATCTGAAAGGAGCACAAAACAACTGAAAGCAGCTGAAATTAGTGGAAAGTAGCTGAAAAAAGTTTAAATTTGCACTAGAAAGCTAAAAGAAGCTGAACTGGAACAAAATGTGAAAGGAGCAATAAAAGCTTGTAAACAGATCTAAAGATGTGAAGGATGTAAAATGAGCTCAGTTCATTTCATATGAGGAAAAAATGACAGAAAAGGCTAAATATTTCAAAAAGCTAAAGTTGCACCAATACCAAAAATCATAACACCCTAAAAAAAAATCCATGTTTTTTTTTTTATTATTATTTAAAGTTTACATGTTTATGCTTGCGTAACTTAAGATTTATTTTATGTTCAGAACTTAAACATCTGTTTCAGCCCCGTTTTTTTATGTGTTTCTGAACGAAAGCAAAAGGTGATACGTGTGTGTGTGTGTGTGTGTGTGCGTGTGCATGCATGCGTGTGCGCATGTGTGTGTCACTGCCAAGGAATGTTGCCAACTTTAGTTTCAAAGTCTCTGGCTCTCACCTCAGACTCAACACAAGAGGAGGAGTGAAAACAAACAAAACCAAAGAGAAACATTCATTGTGCTGCTTTTTTATTATCCAGGCCATTATGTAAAAACTGGTTTTGATAAGTTATGGCACGACTGTTTTTCGGTACATTTTTTACACATGACATTATAATTTGAAGGGGAAAAAAATGAAATGCACACACCCTTACAGCAGCCACGTTTCTCGAAACGACAAACAAAAAGCTGGCATTTTACCAGCCAATGGAACATGCGCATACAAACATGTATTTTCTCTAGCAGTTGTAAACATTTCTGTGATGACGAAGAACTGTCAGGTATCGATGCTCATCGTTAAATATGTTGCGGGAATAAACGGCATAACGTTTCGGAGAAAAATCTGTTTGGTTCTCATCGTCTAAAGTCTAAAAACATTTCACAATATGTATAAATGTTTCATAACTGTGTTTATACTGAACGTTTTCTACATCGTCCCTAAATAAGTGTTCTTAAAAACACAGTAACACCATGAAAACAGCCTTTAAGCCAAGCCACTAGTGGGAACCGTGTCAGAACATGTAATTGAGGGAAGGTTCTGAAAAGGTGCATATTTTGATTTTAGTGATAAAACAGCGATCACAGAAGCTGAAATGTGTTAACTGTTCATTGACTTGTAGGCACCTGAGAAGCTGCTTGGTCCAATTAGGTTCCATGACGGAGGGGAAACACTTTCAGTAAGAGATAATTCTCTCATAGATGTAGATTACTGTTCAACAGGGGGTTGTTTTGGCGGTTTGTTTATGAAAAAGAGCATCTGCTATAAATATTAATGCACCTACTTATCACCGTTCATTACGTCAAGAATGGTCAATAATCAGAAAGAGGACACTGAAGTTGTGAGTTAATGTATTAAACCTTGAAAAGGGGCCGTTCAAAAAGAACACAAAGTTCTGAAGACTTTGCAAAATTACACTTATTCGTGACAAAAAGGAAAGAAAATTAACCAGAAAAGTGAGATTTTCTGAGGTTAGGTTACCACCAGTTGCCCAGGGGCACGAGAATGAGATAAATTTACTTGAGAAAAACATGCAGACCTATTTGTCACGCAATGTGACAAATAGAGCAAAAAGGGCAATTGGGTTCATTATTACACTCCCTATAAACATAGCAGACACACCCTGCTTATTATTTACTGTAGTTTAGTGTGCAGTTTTCATTAAAGTCTTGACTTAAAACAAGTTTTACTAAGAATTTCTACCCACATAACTTATAGTGTTGCACGGGGACATGTGTTTCTATCATTATTAAATCATAAAAAGGTCCATTTTTTTAACACTGCTCATGTTTAGCTCAAGATTTGGTTTCATTCCTGCTTTTTGTTATCAGTTTCAAGTGTTGCTTAATTCCCTGAAAAATAATCGAGCTCGTATATGATAGTCAAGATGAAAGAGGGAAATCTGGACAAGACCTCAAAGAAATTCAAGTAAATTGCATGTCTATTAAATGAACGTCGTTGCTCAAGTTTCCTGTGATCGCACTGACTGCTGTGGCCTCAAACTGTGTCAGAATGTTCTTAATGGTGAAACTTCACCACTTTAAATGCGGTTTAAATCGAGAAAATAAAGAAATCAGAGGTCCAGTGCCATTTTTTTTTTAGCACTGGAGCCCTAATAATAAGCAAATAAAATGAAATAATAAGAAGCATTGTACTTTAAAATGATAATTATATGACAAATATTTCAACAGCACTTCCACAGCTGTGTGAACAGATCAGATTCCACACATCTGTGATACAGTGAGAGTTTTCCAGACATCTCTCTGATTGATTCAGCTTAAATTTACAACTTGTCGCATAAACAAAAATAATCTATGACTTAGATTAATACATTTCTGAACTGAAAATACAAGAATGGCTCCCTTAATTGCATTCTTATTCGTTTTGCTGCTCTGAGAAATTAAACATATCCAAGGTTGAAGCGTCAAATCAGGTGAGTTAACACATTTTAAAAAGGTGAAGTCCTGAATTATTTTTTTTTACTTTCTGCGAAACTGTTCATGATCTGCAGGCTTCTAACACAGCTGCTTTCAAAATAGGAATAAAAGAAATAAAACTTTTAGTCACACGGAGACAGATCTCTTAATGTGCCAAAGATTACATTTGGATAAAGTATCACTTGATCCACTTTAAGGGTGCACCCAGTTTTGAAATTATATTTTTCTGTGTTTTACTTTGAAACAGACCTTCAGATGAATCAGATATGAGTATTGTGTATCAGTGAACTGCCAGCAGAAGATAAAACTTATCTCACAAACGAACAAAGTACAGGATAAAACATCCTACTCATCATTTCAAGCAACATTGTATCTGTTTTGTGCGACTCAGAGATTGAGCTCTCAGATCCTTTTTACTGAAATAACTCGAGCGTCTTTTCACTTTGGACATTAGAAAAGGCTGGCAAATCGCACAGCCTTATAAATATTTACACTTTTCAAACATTGTCTGAATAATGAAGCAAATGATTCGTAAATTAATTTAAGTGATGCCGAAAAAAGCAGGTGAAAAACAAAAGAAGAAAGCAAAGTGGTTACAGGAAGCAACTTCCCAGCTTGTAGTAGATTAAGGAAACACAGACAACATGACCTTTGGCAGTCTGTAAAACCAATAAACATCTTGCAAGATTACCAGAAAAGTGCATCAGAACTCTGGATTAACTGTAAAGGGATTTTGGGGAAGAATCTGCAGCAGTGGCGCATTATTCTAGTCCATAATTATGAGCTGATTTAGAGGGCCTAATAAAAGGAAAAACAACTTAGTTCTGTTCTCCTTATTTATCTAAGAAACAAGTCCAGGGGGGCTGAAGTTAATTTGTTTTTGCCCGTGACCAGCACGTGTGTGTGTGCAAATTAAATTGTTGTGAATTTAATGAAAACAAAACTTAAGTAAGTGTTAGGAACTCTGTCAGCCATGGTTTTGGTCTGAGTTGCAGCTTAAAGAATGAGTTTACCAGCAAAGACAATATTTTTTTTATTTAAAATTAATAATAATAATAATAATAATAATAATAATAAAACTTTGGAGAGGTAACCCAACAAAGTTGTCAGGTCATCTGAAGGGTTTCTTTTTTTGTTGAGACGCTTTGTCCTTCATCCAAAGGACTTCATCACATGAACTGACATTCATCCATTCATTATTTTTTACCTGTTTCTTCCATTTTTGGGTCACGGGGGTTGCCGGTGCCCATGTCCAGCAGTCACTGTGCGAGAGGCGGGGGGACAAGTCTCCAGTCCATCACAGGGACACATAGAGACAAATAAGACAAACAACCATTCACTGTCTCACTCACACCTAGAGACAATTTAGTTACCAATCAGCCTAACATGCATGTTTTTGGTCTGTGGGAGGAAACCGGAGTATCTGGAGAAAACCCACGCATGCACAGAGAGAAAATGCAAACTCCACCCAGAAAGGCCCCGGGACCGGGATTTGAACCAACAACCTTCTCGCTGAAAGGCAGCAGCTCTACCAGTTGCACCACCGTGCTGCCTTGAACTGACTTAACTGTTGGAGGGTTTTTTTTAAACCTGGACTACTGAGCATGAACTGATGTTTTGAACCACTTTGGCCATGGCCGCCTCAGAGGAGTCGACGGAGGAGAGGACAGGTCCCAGTAAGCATCTTATCACCATCAAACTGGTTGGTCCATTGTGTGGGTGTGCTGCTTGTGGGACTCGGTTTGTTGTGGCTCCTCGGACTGATGAAGTCCTTTGGATGAAGGACAAAATGTCTCAACAAAAATAAACCATCCAGATGACCTGACTGAACTTTGTTGGACTTTTTGACCTGGATTATTGAGCATGAACTTTGATGTTTGGAGAGGTAACCAAGTTTCATCATAATTAGCTAAACAGTTAAGTTTTGTTGACATGAATTAGTTTCTTTATTATTATTATTATTTCAGAATTGATCATACAACAAAACTCATAGTCATACTTGTTTTTATGTGGTATGTTATATGGGGTCTACAGCAGACCATCAGTGTGTGATTTGTACTGATAACTTATAGAAACAGTTACATTTTTTTATGAAACATTGCACAGCCAATCAGCTGATGGAGCTGGAGTTGGCTGTTGCCTCCGGGCAGTTTAAAGAAATTGTGTATGTCTTGCATGTGTACCAAGAACGAACGTGTTGATTATGTATGCCAGGAGTGGTACAGACTTTTATTGGAAAATTTACACCCATGCAGTGATTTATATAAATCAGTCATTGCCACAAAGCAGTAAAACTCTAATTGTTTCTTCCATTTTCAAAGTCTAGCGTCCATTAAGGATGCGGTGAGTCATAAAAGGGACTTTTAATCAATCCTCTCTTGTTGATGAGCTGATGTGTGAATGGCTTATTCCACCTGACAGTGCCACCATATGTTGATTTCTCTTGCTTTTTTCCGAGAGTCAACAAAGACGGAAGCAGCTTATGTCATTTTTAGTGTAGGTTAATGTCTTTGCATCATAATTCAGCTGAAGAAAAATGAGTTTCCTTTGTTTGCTGTTTTGTAGGAAATCATTGAAAAGTACTCCAGGATGGTGATGCTCATTTTAACACTAATCCCAGTAATTATGGCAAATAAGTCCTCATGCCTTCCATACAAGAAACTCACATTATTTAGTGGATTTTCTTAAGATGAGTGCAGAGGGCCTCTACATCTCAGTGACCCTTTCTCAGTCAGATTAGGCCGGCCGACCCCTTCTCGACCGGCTGGCATGGCCACAGTAAATTCTTGTGACTGCTCATGCTAGGGACCTTGGGTAATTAATAAAACCCCCATTACATGCCTTGTGCCCGTTGTTTGCTATTTCAACACCCCATTTGTGCCACGATTACAGTCATTATCAGTCACCGCCATTAATTCTCTACCCAAAGCCAGAACTGCATACTAATAAATTCAGCTCTTTTTTTTTTTTTTTACCTTCCAAGGAGTTGGCATTGGAAACAGGCCAGGAAGTGCCACTCCAGATTAGGAGTCATCTGCTGACAAAAAAGGAGCCCTTTGAATGGGAGGCTGCTGCATCTTTGGAGATAGTTCAAATTTCCCCTTTGATTATTTTCCTTTCCCCTCCAAAATGAATCTTTATTAAGTCTAAATCCTGAATAAAATGAAATTAGCAGACTGCAAAATATTGCTTTCTTTTCTGACTCTATTCCCTGGTGCCTGCATGCAAATTATAATGCTTATTTATGCAAATGAGGTGTCGTCTTTAATTAGTTTTGCTTGAGGGCATTAAAATACATGTATTCTTTCCCCAAAAATGATTTGTTTTGTGGCTCTGTTCAGTTTAAGTTCAAAATGAATGATTATGCCAACTAAAAAGCTTTATTAATTCTTCAGGTCTTTTTTTGTTCTTCCTCTTTTGGAAGAATTATCTTCTCCACCCACTTCCTGGGAAGAGTGTACTCTTGGTGAAATCGAAAAGCCTCTTCAGGCAGCACTACTCCGACAAGCACTTATAAAAGGTCCCAGGTTGAAACCGCACGGTAAAAATGCACTTCCACTTTCAAATCTGAAAGCTGCTCCTCAGCATTTCTCACTATGTATATATGTGTGTGTTTTGCTACATTACTTTTTGTATAATGATACATTATTGAACAGGAGATTTGCTTAACTGTTGCACTTAACATTCATATAATGGACGTATTGTAACATGCTATTAAACCACTGGGGGGAAGAAAAACAAAAAACACTGTAATCTAATCCAATTTGCTTTGTGTTTTCTTTGCATCATGGACATTTAACTAGAAAACTCCCTGTTTTGAGCGCAACACTTGCATCGTGTTATGATTTTTTTGGCCGACATCAAACTGGAAGCGACGATGAGGTGTTGAAGGATGTTCTGGCCGATTTGGGCCCTATTTTAATATTTGTCGAAAAGGATCTGTGGTGTCGCAATAAATCTTCCCCTATGCACTGTTTTTATGCATTTAATCTTGATTTACAGCTCCTTGTTGAGTGCCTATCGAACAGAAAACGGCTTTATGTCATAGTCGGAGGTGTTGGGTCAACTTCAGTTAGAAGCAGCCACAGACTGTATCAAGCCATATTTCAAACCACTTCAGACGGAAAGTGACCAACTGCTGCTCTGGTTATTGTTCAATATCCTATCAGTATTCTGAATCCCTTCAGCTGCTCAGATGAGCTGAAATGGCAAGTTAAGATCCCCCCCCCCCCCCTTCCATGCATGTATGATTTATGGAAAGGAAGCTAAAACCATTACAGCATTTTTATTATTATTGTTCTTTCAAGGCTAATGCAACAATAGATTTTTGCATGATTGATGTGTTATACTAAACATTAGAAGATTACATTAACTTTGCATAGAACAGCTAAATAACATGAGATTACTTATTGTTATTTTTCCTGCACACGATCATACTGTAAGCATCATGCACGCAGTATTTCTTGGCATGCATTGATTGTTCTGTATATACATACTGGATAAACAACGTTCCGTGATGCTTTTGTTGTCTTCTGACTCTGCTTTGCAGCAAAAGCAGAAAGTCCTTGATTTAGAAAACTTCCTAAATGACAGCATTTCAATGATTAAACTAAATGATGAGCTCTGATCTGCCCCCTTCGTTCTGCAAATTATTAAAACTCGAGCCCTGTGGGTGGGAATGTGGCAACAATATGCTGATACTTCCATCATCTGGGAGGAAATTCCACATGTAATAAGGAGGAACTGCATACATGCAGTTTACAGTGCAGTCATGGCTTTGCTTTCACAGCATCTGTGATAGAAAAACGCTGCAGACCACATCAAACCTGTCATCGCTCATCGAGCACCCTCATAAGCTGACGGTGCATTTTCAGGATGCCATCATTTTACTCGTTATACTACGTTTCGTGAAATTGTGAGGTGGTATAGCGGTGTAGTGGTTACAGCTGTCACCTTTCATGGAGAAGGTCACAGGTTCATCTGGGTGGAGTTCACGTGTCCTTCCTGTGGCGGGAGGACCCAGGTACACCAGTTTCCTTCCACAGACCCAAAATATGCACGATAGGCTGATTGGAGAGAGCGAATGGTTGTTTTTCATGTCTTTATGTTTATCTGTGCTGGATTTACAACTAGTCCAGGGGGTGCCCCGCCTCCTGCACAGTGATTGCTGGATATGGGCACAACCACTGACTTTATCCCATTGTCTTTGTTTGTTGAAAATGTTTTGTTCTTCTTCATCATCGCCTGTTGTTACACCGAAGCTTTCAGAATTCACACATCAACAAAGCAGAGTTGTGTTCGGGCCTAAAAAATCCGACCCAGCTCGGACCAAACCCATATAATTTTTTTCCGAGCCTGACCTGAAACCAACCAATTCACTGTGATTACAGACCCAAACCTGAAAAAAACAAACAAAAAAAACTTTTTAAAAATTATTAAGCTTTTACTGCTTTTGTTAGAAAATCAGTTTGACATTATTTAAAAACATATTTCAAAGAAAGGAATATATAAGATTTCTTGTTTATTAACCAGAATCAGCGGATTATTATAGTTATTATAATGTTATAATCATTATAGTTATTAACGGTCGTCGGCCGCGCGCGTCCGCTGACGCAGCAGCTGGGTCCAGTTAAGCTTCAGGTGGGTCGCTGGCAGTCATCCATCTGGACTTTCTTGTACCTCTTTTAACTGGCCGGTCAGCGCGCGGTCAAACGACCGCGAGCGGCTGGTGGTGATCCAAATTGGATCGTCAGCCGCATTCGTCCACTGACGCAATCAAAATCCCTACACCGACCCAGCCCGCCCATGCAGCACATTATTTGCAGTGGTTCCCCTAGTTTACTTGCCTTGGCAGAGCGCTCATCTCTTCCATGATTTTTGTCGGGGGGCGGGGGATGTCTGTGTTGCGCGCTGTTTGTATCGACAGTTTTCAAACGGGGCGGGGGCTCAGCGTGAGTGAGACGGAGTGCTAACTCTAGCTTTTTAGCTAGCACGTTCAGTTCAATTGACAGGGTGGGGCGCCCTGCTTGCATAATGGTAGAGGAAAGAGTGGAATGCATATTGTTCATTGCCTTTCAACAGACTTTTAACTAAAATCCGTGTATGATGAGAAGAGATCTTTGTAAAAAAGAGCATGATGGATTAGTGGTCATCACTGTTGCCACACAGCAATAAGGCCTTGGGTTCAATCCCCGGTTGGACCTGGGGTTTTTCTGTGTGGAGTTTACATGTTCTCTTCATGTTTGTGTGGGTTTTCTCCTACAGTCCAAAAATGTGTTACGCTGCCTTCAGGCCAGGCCGCCCTTGAAAAAGAAATCTGTGATGTCAGTGGGACTTGCTTGGTTAAATAAAGGTTAATAAATACAAAATACTATGTTCAGTCTCTTGCATTATTGAGATCTCTCTCCAGATATGTTAACATTAAGAGAATTTATTTAAGAGGATTCTCAGCTACTACACCCCAAATTCAGCTCAGTAGCTGTAAAACTGAGATAGCCATTTCTAGTTTGGCTCATCTTAGGTAGATATGGTGATCATCTTGAATTGGGTTGACTCTGAATGTTAATGGGTTTTATATGTAAAGCCAATTATAACTTTATGAGAGTTTCACTGAACTCTATCTGGATGTTCAACAGATATTTTGCTAATAGAGAAACAGTGTTAGATCTCCAAAAAAGTCAAATCTGGTCCTCTGGACATTCAAAAAAAACCAAAACAAAGCGTTAGACAGTGTTAGATCTAACTGTAAATGTCAAAGTTTTACCAAAACATAGCACACAGTGTCAAGCTTAGTGTATGTGTTGGGGATAATCCTTAGCTAGGAGCACATCAGTTTTTAGCTCAAAATCTGTAAAATTGCCTAAGTTAAATCTGTTTTTGTGTTTGCTAAAGTTGCTTATTTGTGGTGTGTCTTGAATGGAGTTGGCCTCAAAAGTTACTCATCTGTAGATGTTTACCCAGTAAATACTTTGTGAGAGTTTCAATAAAATATGCCCACTACTTTACAAGATATTTTGCTAAAGCTGACTGATGCGGAAAAACATAATATTGCTAAATCTTTGCCTTTTGGTGGCAGGCTATAATTCAGAATTGCCTTGATTTTGAAGCTAAACTCTACAGGACTCTGGTTGGCTTTTAAAGGTGTTTTTGCGTGTGTGTTCATCTGATCCAGGCAGTGATGGGCGTCCAGCCAACGATTCTTTACCCAAAGTGCAAATTGTGCCACTCTCAGGTGCAAAAGACTATAATTACCTGAAAACGTAAACTGGAAGTTATTCCTGACAAAGACAGGAAACTGTAATAAAACTGAGCTTTCGGTGCTTGGTCCAGACAAGCCTTATAAGACGTATTAATAGCACGTTTTAAGGATGTAGCACTTTTCCATTTGTCTTGTGGAAACATTTGGGGCAAAACACCTGGCACTAACTAAATGCATGCAGTCAGGAAACTCATCAATAAAGCTCTGACTTTTCCATTGGCTTAGCAATAGATTTTCACCAAATGCTTTCAAGTTCATCATTTAATTTGTAATAATTATATGTCTATATTTGTTTTAATTGTCATATTTTAGTTAACCTGGTTTTGATGTAAATTGAGATTTATGGCCAATAAAATTATGTATTTCTTTTAGATTTCTAAGTTAAAGTAACTATAATATTTGATTATATTTAAAGTGGGGAATTTTTTTTTATATACATTATATAGTGTAACATATTCGTCAAACTTCTAAATACTTTCTGACTCACGCACAGAGCAAAAATGCACTCATGTCTCTGTTTTGTGGGTTTTATTTTTGCCACCTGAGGAACGAGTTTGTGCTCAAAGGAACACCGTGTTATTCCCTTCACGTGTTTTAAAAAACCACATCTGCCAAAGAATGCAACAATATAAAAGTAAAGACAAGAATACGTGCGTAAGCTCTCATACAACACGTAAGGTAAAAACCTTTAGGTGCGGCTGCATTTCTCTGAAAATAGTACAAGATTTTTTCTCAGTCACGCATAAGGCTGAGGACATAATCTTTTGTAAATCTGTGCTTTCTGAAACTGAGTAAATAGAATGAATGGAATGTACAATTTTAGGCATACCTTAAAAAACTGATTTCTCCTTCAATGTTTGGTGAAATTTCAACTAAAAATGTTGTAAAGGTGAACCTATTGGCTAAATTACATTCAAGAAGTTCCAATTTTACAGCACTACACCCACTTTTTTACATTTTTTTCTGTTTTTAATTCCTATATGAGTTGACATTTGAATCAAACATTGTGTTAACATTACACAAATTAATCAAAATAAAATAAAAAAAACTTGAGCATATTGGCATTTGATGCGGTAGCCTTGATGAGTCACAACATGTGACTTAACTGAAAAATTCCAGTTAAGAAAACTGGCCTTGCAACCTGACTTCTGGTTAAGAAAAGAGACAATTTATTTGCAGAAAGATAAAACATGTTTAAGGGCACCAAAACCAGGCAGACAGGTTGGGCTGTAATTTACTGAAGATAGATGTAATTAGTCTAATAGGAGTTAAGCCCAAACAACAGTACAGTACATACCAGCGACGTGTGAAAGGTCAACACCAACAACTGTAAACTGAGAGTGGCTGCGAAAGTTTGGGGAGCTTTAGAAAAATTGTGTTTTGTTTTCACGACAACTGAGTTTGACCCAGCGCTTCATTGTATGTAATTTAGTTCCTCCAGTGACCCTTTGATTTCCTCACAGGAAGCATCTGGTGACAGCTAACACAACAGAGCCTCTCCACCCACATGCTGCACATATGGCAGGGAGAAGACGCGCAGAGAGAAGGTGATGTGGAGCGAGCGTTTCCAGGGTCAGCATGTTTGATTTCATTCATTCTGGCCACCAGAGGCAGAGCTCCTGCACAGGCTCTACCTGCGGAGGGAGGCACAAGGTGGTGCAGTGTGATAAAATAAAGAGCTGAGAAAGATAAAAATATTTTTTTTAAGCATTAAATTCAAGTAAAATTCATGTTAAAAACAAGACTTGAAGATATTCCTTCTATTTGCTATGATTGTATCCAGAAAGAGATACTAACTTTTATTTATATATTTAGGTGGCACAGTTGGTAGAGCTACCGCCTCTCAGCGAGAAGGTTGCTGGATCAAATCCCAGGCCAGGGGTTTTTCTGGGTGGAGTTTGCATGTTCTCTTCGTGCATGCGTGGGTTTTCACCGGGTACTCTGTTTTTTTCCCCACAGACCAAAAACATGCATGTTAGTCTGATTGGTATCTAAATTGTCTCTAGGTGTGAGTGAGAGGGTGATGGTTGTTTGTCTCGTTTGTCTCCATGTGTTCTTGTGATGGACTGGAGACCTGGCCAGGGTGTCCCCCACCTCTCGAACAGTGACTGCTGGATATGGGCACCAGTGACCCCCACGACCCAAAATGGAAGAAGCGCGTAAAGATGAGTGATGTATGGATGTTTTTATTTATTTTTATTTATTTTCTTATTATGGCCCTTTTGCAGGAAATAATGTTGTGTCGATCTCTAACTGTGGACATGTGTGTGTTTGGTGTGTTCATATTGTTTTGAACAATATTTCATGAATTGGTAATCCTTGAATGTGCATCTACATCTGATTACCTTTAGGAGTCAACCCAATTCGAGATGGTCAACACAACTAACAGATAAGCATCACAAAAGCAGTATATCTTAGTCAGACTGACAGATACAGTATTAAGTGAAAAATTGAATAATATGTAATATGTATACGTAATATGCAGAGCTTAATTTGTAAACAGATCAATGCTGGAATGCAAACAGTGGGTGGGCCGGGGATTAGGGGGTCTGGGGATCCTCCCCCAAAAAATTTTGAATGAAGTAGATGCAATTTCCTGCATTTTGGAGGACTTTCACAGGTTGTTGGACATCCTACGTTTACCTATATTTGTAAACACTACATTTCTGTCAAGCATCCTTCCTCCTCCTACTTTTTTTTTTTTTTTTTTTTCATTTAGCCTTTATTTATCCAGGTTAGTCTCATTGAGCCACGAGAACTCATTTTCAAGAGAGACCTGTTACTTGATGGAACCATCAAGTAAGTCGGGCTCAGAAACAAGCCTAACACTGTCCCTGCTCGTTGTTGTCCGACTCCACATGTGAACCTCCAGGCGCCTGCGGCTGTGAGCTCCTGCCCGCATATGACTGCCTGGTTAGCTCAGCACTCACTCCCACCACTTTTTTAGGAGTGGAGATTGTTTTGAACGGTAGATGCGGAAATGCTACTTTAAGAGGCAGCTCGTATTCTTCTAGCTGTTGTGTTTAAAACTAGTGTTTATGTAATTATGTTCAGTTTACATATTCAATATAAGTTTTATTCATTCAAGGCAGTCATATTTGTTCAGAACTTTATTAATAGTAAACCTGAGAGTGACTGGATCCAAGCTGGATATTAGCAAGCAGTTACTGGAACGCACCTTGTCAAAATAAGAGATTCCCCGGATCCTGTTCCTGCAGGATCTGGCTCAAATTAAGCACTGGTAATGTGCAACAAAATTAATTGAAATAAATACTTGAGACAAACATTTTTGATTCAGTGTTTCCTTTAAGCCATGTGATTGTAAACTGTTTAGTGGTCACCATGTTTCACTAAGATAGTTATTGCCATCAGACACAACATGCCCATGCCTAAAAAAACAACAAAGGCCAACGGCTTGGGACTAAATCAAACAGAAGAACAAAGTTATGTACTTTTGTGTTTCCAGCATAAAGGGCTCACATTATCTCAGGAATTATAAGAAGGATGCCATGTATTCAAACTGATTTAGTGTCAACAGAATTATTTCCAGACGAGCAAGAAAACAAGTTTTTGACTGTTTTAAAAACAGACAAGATGTCGCACTAAGACGAGTCAAACACAGAGGTTAACGTCATCCTTCCACTCAGCTCTCAGTAGCTGTCAGAGACTTCAACACCTTGAAACAACAAAACCATAATCCCGTAACAAAATGTCACAAACATCCTGACGTATCATTTCAGAATTGTGCAACATTCAGGTAACTGTCAGCTTTTTACTGTAAAAACAAACGTTTGAAAAGGGGTTTCTAATTATAAACAATTAAACTGGCCTCATCCAAAGACATGTATGTTTTAAATAAAAATCTTGCTGTTATCCCTCAAATTACATAATTACAATAATTCTCAGTTTGTACTCCTCCAGATTTTAGGTCATAATCTGTAAAAATGACCAAGTTATGGCCATATTTGTTTTTCTAACTAAAGGTTGCTGTGACGTCCATCTTGAGTCAAGTTGACTCCGAAAGTTAATCAATTATAGATGGACTTCAAATTATTACTTTCTGAGTGTTTTACAACATTTTGTTAACAAACGGACAAATGAGCACATGCACACACAGACAATTACATGATCACCTGCCTTTTATGTAAGAATGTATGAAGCTCTGACGGCAGAAAGGAAAGGTGCAGATTTTACTGTAGGTGCAAGTTGGTGACAACAAGTGACAGCACGTTTATGTTGATTATTTGTCATATGCAGGTTAACACAAGGTCAACAATGCAATGAAATGTTCTGGATGTGAAGAACCGATTTGACTCACTTAAAACAAACAAACAAGAAATACTAAAGTATGCAATAAATGTACAAAATAAAGTACCAAAAAGTGAAAGGTCCAAAAGAAAAAAACAGTAAACAACAACATTGTAGAATATAATGGTGCAAATAGGATGAATTTGTATGAATACGTATTTCAAGGTAGTAATATAAGCTTAAATGCACATGATATATATTGCACATAACTAACATAAACTACACAGGTTGTGTAACAGGTTATTGCACAGGTGGTGAGTAACACTGAGATGAATTATGATGGTAAGGTAGTGACATACATGATATAGCCACATAGTGCAGCAGCAATAAACATACTAGGTGTCACAGATGTGGCTCGGTGCAATGTTATTATCAAGAGTTCAGTAATTCGACAGCTTGTGGGTAACAACTGACTTTGAGTCTTTTCGTGCACGATGACAGACTCCTGCATCATCTGCCTGAGGGTAGTAAATGGAAGAGTCCTTGTGCTGGGTGGGTGTGGTCCTTAATGATGCTACGTGCTTTACGCAGACTTGGCTGTATAGATGTCCTGGATGGTGTGGAGACTGCTACCAGTGATGCCCTCTGCTGTTCTCACAACCCTCTGTAGAACTTTCTGACGGGTGCAGTTCCCATACCACCTCGTGATGCAGCCTGGCAGGCTCTCAATGGTGCACCTATAAAAGTTGGAGAGGATGATGGTGTTCGTCCCAAACTTCTTTAGTCTTCTTAGGAAGTAGAGTCTTTGTTGGGTTTTCTTGACCACAGTGTCTGTATGTAAAGTCCAGGACATGGCCTCAGTAATGTGAACGCCGAGGAACTTGAAGCTGCTGACCTGCTCCACCTCAGCGTTGTTTATGTAGATGGTGGAGTGTTGACCTCCACGCTGTTCCTGAAGTCCACTATCATCTCCTTCATTTTGTTGACATTTAGAGAGAGGTTATTTCCCTGACACCAGCTAGTCAGTGATTTCACCTCGATGGTGGTGCCATCAGTGAACTTGAGGATGAAGTTAGAGCTCATGTGTGAATAGAGAGTTCAAAAGTGGACTGAGGATGTACTGTATATTTGAATATTATGTAATCAATTGATTATTTGATTGATTACTTAAATGATTGTAGTGCTACAGTTGAGGTAGTCCAGTTCACAGAGAGCCAGCAACAGACAGAATGCATGTGCTGTTTCCATAAAACATTTTCAAGAAAGAATTTCAAGAAAATGCAACAACATTAATTGATGCAACATAATGAGAAGAAAGTCTGACAATGACGGCTGTAACTTTAACTAAAGTTCCCGTTCTTCAAAATCAGTCCTTTCTGCAATCTGTTTCGATCAGCCATTCAGCAGATATTTAGAACTACAAAAATAATCAGGGATGAATAACTTTTTTTTTAACTATCTCACAAAAGCCACAAGAATTTGAGAGAAAACAAGATGCCTGTCAGGGCGAGCATGCAAGAGGCAAAAAGGAGACTCTGGCATGGCCTAAGCAAAGTCGTAAAAATATTTTCCCTTTTATTTAATGTCGTCCGTAATTCATTGCCAGGAAAAGCTAATCAATAGCACCTTAATGAAAACTTGAGCCATATTTTATTTTGCCACAGAGAAGTCCCGGATCAGCATTTGTTGTCTCGTTATGTGCTGGTTTTCACCCTTGGGCTGTTTGACAGATGTGCATCACATTTGCAGATACCTTAAATATTTGCTCTCTTCAACCGCATGTGTTTTTTTAATAAAAAAAAAGAAAACACCACAGAGTGGGAGGGAAATTTCTGATGAGGACAGCAAATTATATTCAAAAGATTAAGAGCGATGCAAAATGTTGAATATTTTCTCTCCGACGAGTAACTTCAAAATGACAACAAAATAACAAAGATGGAAATATCCCTGCATAAAAAATAACTTTTTTTCCTTTGAGTTCTACAATTTAGAAGTTAAAAAGATGAGATCTGTTCATTGAGCATTTAATTTCTTTGCAACTCCAGTCATTATCTGAGCCAAGATCATAAAACACCTCCATAGTTACTACAAACAATATCAGTATTTGTTCTTAACGGCACAAAATTGCATTATTATTTGGCAGAGTCAGAGTCTCTGACTCTGACTCTGAGAAAACGCAAAAACAAGCCAATCTCATATTTGGCTCCATAAATTGAAGACAAATCAAACCCTAAAACAAAAAAATTACCATTAACCCTAAGCAACACGTTACTGTGTTTTTGCTACCACTTTACAATAAGTCTACCCTTATAGATGGCTAATAAATAGTTTATAGATACATTATTAATTCCTCTATAAACACTTTAGAAATCATTAATAACGGCTTATTATGCATTAATTGAGTAACAGAGAGATAAAACTGACCAGTTTCTTGCCAAATATTGAGCCAAATCTGTTCACCTGCATATTTCATCTATTGTTATATTAAACATTTCTGACTAAGTTACTACCTTGTAAGTGCAATAACCATTTTTAAACCTAAATTTTTAACATATAATATTGTACTTTATCACTGCATTATAAGTATCTACAACTAATATTATATCCTAAAAAATGGGTTTACAAATGCTTATTGTGCTCACAAGGTCGTAACTTAGTCTGACATGTTTAATATAACAACTCTGGGTGAAATATATAGGTGAACAGATTTGGCTCACTATTTGGCAAGAAACTGGTCAGTTTTATCTCTCTGTCACTCTTAATTAATACATATTATGCCATTATTAATGATTTATAATGTGTTTATAGAGGATTTAATAATGTATCCATAAACTATTTATTAGCATCTATAAGGGGAGTCTTATTGTAAAGTGATACCTTGTTTTTTAACGTGAGTAAATGAACTGGTTTACTGTATCTTACCTCAGACAGTGCATTCACAGCCAACAGCTGGAACCATCTATAAGACATATTAATGTAATAAAGTGCAAAGCAAGAAGTACTGCTTGGTGGTCATTTTCCTTGACAATTCAAATAATGCATATTATCTTCTGTCAAACCAAATCAAGTCAGACTGGCATTAAACCACAAATGTGTAAATAATATGAAAACAGAGCTCGTCTCAACTAAACCAGTGAGATGTGATGCTAATTGTTTCCAGTGATCCTTGTCAACGTACAGTATGCTCCGGTTCCAGTTAACTATCGTCGAATGCAAACTACCATTGCAAAGGAAAAGGTCATTTTTCATGCTCCGGAAGACTTTCTAATGAACTGGTTGCCATCTATTTAACACCGCTCTCCAATCCACTAAAACAGGCTCTCCATTTTCACAAAAAGTCAGGCTCACTTGGGGGGGGGGGGGGGGGGGGTGTCAGAAAAAAAATACTTATGGATACTTGTTTAATAACTGCTTTGAGAGTAAACAGTTATTCATCAAAAAATAATAATGTCTCAAAAGGTCAAGTCATAAAAAACAATATCTGGGGGCTGAGATAAAGAAAGAAAAATCATGCACATACTGGTAAGAAGTGGGGAGACTGCTTTATGGCTGAAACAAACAGTAGACAATCTCTGTAAAAGAGCTCATCATCCTAATGATCAGCTCATACCAGACTTAACTTGTCTTTCATGTGGAATTACACAAGCATATATAGAGTTGTCCAGCAGCTACACATACTTTGCCTGTATTTGCATTGTCAGCTGGAGGTAAGAGGGTGGAGACCTGCCAAGAGTGAGGCTCCGGGCCAGTGCCGTGACAGCTGACAGCTCCGGCAGGTCCTGTGTGCAGCGTTGCACTTCTAAGAGCCAAGATCCCAGATCAAGTAAATCCCAATCACAGCCTTAATATGCCTCTAATGTGAAATTTCATATTTCTACTCCGCAGTGTTTCATGTTCAAAAGGGAGCGCATGTCATTTGGCACGCCTTCATAAAACACTAAGGCTTCCATCAGTCACTGATTATTGCCATAAAGAAGTAAAAATCCCTTAACGCAGAGCAGCCAGCACCGCACCGCATCGGCTGTCAGCTTTAACTAGTAGAAGTGACCTCAAGTTTAGAGATTCACAAGGAGGAGGAATCGCATTGCATTAGAGAGACAGAAATATTAAATCGGACATGTGCTTTATTGTTGACTAATAAAGATACAGCTGAGCGTGTTCTGTTGCTTCCAGTCCAAACCATGTCCTTACATTCTGTGTGATCATTTTCAGTCAAGTTTTTGAACTCACTGAGCCTCGACCACAGCGGCGATGTGTTCGGACACTGCCAAGCTGTCTAGTTAGTGTCTAGTTTGGCAGTGAAGGCTTGCTGAGGGAGTCTGCGCTGAACAGTTAGTGTTCTCGCCCCCCGCCCGTTATGGCACGCCGTGTTTACACTGATCCCTCAGGCCATTTGTTTGCAGCACTTCCTTGCCCCACAGCACCATGCATAATGCAGGAATGAAAATGTTAACAGTGGCAAATAAAATCGGCAAGGTGCCCCCACAAATCAGAGCGGTTTAGGAGCACATTTAATCATCCGTGCGTTTGGGACAACGCATAGCAATTAATTGTGGCATTTCAAAAAAAGATCAGGACTTCATTTTTTTTTTTGTGGTCAGGGCCTCTTTCGGCTCACGCTCAGCTGCTCCATCAGCTGCAGACCAGTGGCAGCGCTCCTACCTTTGAATCATCACCACGTTTTGGCCCAATTATTATCATTTTGCTCTCAAGTTGATCAGAACTCTTGTGGCACGTTGCAGAGAATTGCATCAACAAAGCAAAAATAAATAACAAAAAGCAGACATTGTTTGAAGACGGTCTCCCATGTATGCACACAAGAAGCAACTCTGACTCAGACTTGCGCTTCTCCTGCACGCTCCAAGACAAACAAGTTCCAGCACCATATGGCGATGTCAGGAAAATAAATAATTTAGAGAAATTCATGTGCGGTGCGCTGATGAGCAACCGCAGAAATACCAACACAGGCTTTCTCATACTTAACTCTTCCAATAAGAGCCCTCAGCAGGGGGGCCATAAAGAGACAACCACAATATCTAGCCTTAACTGGATTGAAAACTACTTTGGAGATTCAAAGTCCATGACTGGCAAATGTCTCTGGACGTAAGGATGGCATTTTGTGCAGATACAATCTGCAGTGCCTTTCAGCACTTCCTGAACACGAGACAGCCTAATCTAATGAACCGGAGGGGTGTGGGGGCAAAATCTGCTCAGGCTTTTAGCTCGGTGCCAGCATGCTCACATCTTACAGCGGTCAAAAACCCACTTGTTATTTTTATTCCTGCTGAATTTTCCCTGAGGTGTGCTCTGCACGGCTCAAGTCATCAATGTTCAAGTCTTTAGAGTTGTAAAAAAAAAAAAAATAGAAGAAAAACAACGACATATTCATACAAGCTGGTGGCAAGGTTATGGCCACTCAGACATGGGGGCACTCGTTTTCTGCCCACCCCAGGGAAAACCCACAGCGGGCTCCAGAGAGTGAGAACAGAGATGTTGCTGACATGGCAGCCGTCACGTCATGCTCACCGGTAAGAGTGATGTGCACAGACAGAAGTGAGATACGAAGAAGACTGCAGTGAC
Source organism: Nematolebias whitei (assembly GCF_014905685.2). Lineage (NCBI taxonomy): Eukaryota > Metazoa > Chordata > Actinopteri > Cyprinodontiformes > Rivulidae > Nematolebias > Nematolebias whitei. The sequence goes on along the minus strand of NC_056508.1, from coordinate 34,017,437 downwards.
TCCCAACGGAAACTGTAAGTGGATTTATTTTGACAACTTGCTGTCTGAACATCTAAAAAGGAGAATAAAAATGATGACGACACAAAACTGGTGAAACTTCAAGCTAACACACTGGAGTGAGGCATTGTTCATCTAAGTTGATATCTTGTTTTTTAGATTGTAGTGATTGTTAGACGAGTTGAGCCCTATATATTGGGAATTAAACAATATTGTAAATAACTTTCAAACCTGGGGCAGCACGGTGGCGCAACTGGTAGAGCTGCTGCCTCTCAGCAAGCAGGTCTCTGGTTCAAACCCCGGTCCAGGGGCCTTTCTGGGTGGAGTTTGCATGTTCTCTCCGTGCATGCGTGAGTTTTCTCCGGGTACTCCGGTTTCCTCCCACAGACCAAACACATGCACGTTAGGCTGATTGGTAACTCTAAATTGTCCCTAGGTGTGAAAGAGAAAGTGAATGGTTGTTTGTCTCTATGTGGCCCAGTGATGGACTTGCGACCCGTCCAGGGTGTACCCCGCCCCTCGCACAGTGATTGCTGAC
>NC_056508.1:34015226-34016502 GCF_014905685.2 Nematolebias whitei | reverse complement strand
ACTGGGAGCTACGGCTCAGTAATATGATGAACTGATGTCATTAGTTGCGACCGCCTGCTCGTGAGATTAAACTACAAGAAATTATTTTTGATAATGACACACAAAATCTTTGTACAGTAGTCCATCGTTTATTGCGGGGGATCCGTACCCTGAAGCTCCGGGATAAGTGAAAAACTGTGAAGTAAGGATAGTAGTACAAGTGGTAAGTAGTTTTTTATTTTAGTATATATATATATATATACATAAAGGCATTTTAAACCCTTCCCACACTCTTGCAATGTTCTAAACAATGTTTCTAAACTCTAAACCCTTGCTGCACTCAACCACCTGCAAGCAATCTTGGCCACGCCCACTTCTCTGCTCTGCTCGGAGAACAGCTGATCATCTGCAGCAGGAAGCTTATCCTGCATTGTGGGCTGCACAGAGGTGCAGTAGGTGCTAAATAATTTAAAATAATTTATTTTAAGTAAAAAGTTCCATGCCGATCGTGCGGCGCATCCGTCATGTCCAGTCTTACTTTGAAAAACCGCAATAGAGCGAGTCCGCGAAAAACAAACTGCGAAGTAGCGAGGGACTACTGTAGTTTGTTTATAAAATAGTTAACCGCAAACAGACCTACTTAAGTGTGTTAGTGATTCGAGGGAGACGCTCATCACACATTTAATCCATCACGTTCTGCTTCAGCCCAGCAGAGTTCTGCTCCACGCTGCTTTGGTACCGCTCGGCCCACTTCGTTTCTGAAAGCTCACATCCGTGTGAGACGTGGCTAGAGGAAGCTTAAAGACGAACAGGTCTGTGTGGCCATTTTGTGGAACTGTCTTCTGAATATGCCTACAGGAAACAATCCAAACACCGTAGTGACTATGCCAGGCCTGCATGGGGCGCTGTGACGCCGTCAGTAAAATACAACAAAAACAGGAAACAAGACGTGGAGCAGCTGCTCCAAACTGTCAGCACAAGAGAAAAAGACATGGATGGCAAATACAAAAGACAAAAACGCAACACTTTTTGTTGACCGATGAAGTGAAACATCATGCTACGTTAAAGTACTATTGACTGGGAGTCATGGTAATGATTTCAGGCAGACTATCCACCAAGGAAGAGAGAGAGAGAGAGGGACGGACGGCCTGACGGCCTAACAGACAGACAGACAGACAGACAGACAGACAGACAGACAGACAGACAGACAGACAGACAGACAGACAGACAGAAAGACAGACAGACAGACAGACAGACAGACAGACAGACAGACAGACAGACAGACAGACAGACAGAC
>NC_056508.1:34012461-34015126 GCF_014905685.2 Nematolebias whitei | reverse complement strand
GATAGATAGATAGATAGATAGATAGATAGATAGATAGATAGATAGATAGATAGATAGATAGATAGATAGATAGATAGATAGATCCTGCTAATGAACTTTAGTTCACCATTAAATCTCTGATGAAGCAGATTCTACAAAAACATCTATATTTAATATTTTCATATGTTTTCTTCATTATTTGATGTATTTACTCTCGTGTCTACTTGTATTGTTCAACTTAGATATTTGGTTTTGTTTCTTGTTTACATACATTTTTTTGATTATTTTTAGCTTTGCTTTAAAGTTTAATTCATGTTTTGTGATTTGTACATCTGTGGGTTCGAATAAAGTTCAACTAAAGGCCATAGTTCTTCTTTAAACATGTTTGAGGGAAATATTCCTGAGAGATCCAATAATTTTGTATTTTTATGATTTTTCAGCTGAGTTGACTTTAACAGATTATTTAAATCATTAAAGTGACAAGATTTTATAATAAAGCCAGCACCGTTTATTTAATTTTTAAAATCTTCACTGATTAAAAAAATACATTACAGAAAATGTTTTTAAAAATCGTTTCCACCCTCGGTGCGCCAGACTTGTCTGCCAGGATCGGGGTTCGGCCTTCATGAGCACGCAAGGCCGTGGTCAGGGCAACTGCCTTTTGCAAGTCATCAGCTCGTATGATCCTCCACGGTGACCAGCGGAGCTCGGAGCCCGCAGAGCATGTAAGGCTGGGATCCCGAGCCCCGAGTCAGCATTAGGCCACGGTGTTGTCATTATTGTTTTTAAAATCTTTAAAATAGGTCCAGCCGCTGCTCCGAGTTCCGAGTAATTGCAAATGGTGGATTGGTGTTTTGAAAAGTTTCTGAAAGATCCAGTGACTCCGCCCCCTGACCAATCAGTGACTGACAGTGTTCTGACGTCACGTTTTGGGACCTGCTCCGCCCAGTTGGAACCACAAAGCAAGGGTTCTGAAAAAAGGGACCGGTTCTACGTACCGTTACTAATGGAAAAGGGGAATAAGTGAAACAAAACAGTCAGATAAGTCAAACTTTATTCAACTCATTCACAATAACCACATAAAATCGATTTGAGGTCAGTAAGCACAACCAGAGTTAATACATAAGGCACACCGGATTATAAGGCTCACTGTCAATTTTTGAGAAAATTTAAAGATTTGAAGTGCGCCTTGTACTCCGAAAAATACGGTAAAGCAAATATTGAGCAAAAATCTTCCCTCTGAAGGACTAACTGAAGCACATGCATATCATACAATGTATAAAAGTCTGTTTAAAAAACTTTCTCCTTTCTAATAACAATAAAATCACTGAACGTGTATTTCTACTTGTCACTATTTGAAGAGGACAGTGGCAGGAAGGAGGAGCAATAATGTTCTTGCCCCTTCCGAGACTTGTGTGCTTTTGTTTGTGTCAACAGTAAATTATCTCATGAATCACTGAACGGGTTTTAATTAAAGTTTCAAAACGTTAATACTGGAAGTAACTCTACAACTGATTAACTTTTAGATTCAATCTAATTCAAGATGAGTGCCACAGTGAAGCAACGTTGGCAAACACAAAAATAGCTATACCTCGGAGAATTTTACAGACATTGAGCTTTAGTTTGATGTGGTAGTAGCTGAGAGTCATCCCCCGACACGTTCTTAGAGCTCTTTCACGCCTCACAATATTGCATGAGATTGTGCATATTATTTACAAGGTTAGACCAGGATAATTACAAAAAGTTTAAAGCTCTACAACGGACGATGTGCACTCGCTAAGGGTTTCATTTATCATGGATGCTGAGCATAAAAGTTCAACCTTATGAGTTAATGATGTAACATTATGAAAGCACAAGTGGAAGAAAACTAAAATAAATATTTCATGCCAACAAAATTAATAAAATTGGCAAATTAAGATGTTATTATATAGATATTTTTAAAAGTTTTAAATAATTTGAGAATACAGTGTAACAACAATCTTTAGATCTGTTTACCTTTTAACCTTGATTTGTAACGTTAAATTTTCTAACATGAAAAATTATGTTGCAACTATAATGATAAATATTATTACTTGTAAGAGGTACGTTTCATCCAAATTACCTGAGTTTTGTCACCAGATGAGTATTACACTGTGACAGACAACATTTCTTAGTAGAAAGTAGAAATAAGGAATATTTGTTATACTCATTTTTTCAGCTTAATTAAGCTAGTTTCAGCTATTTCTGCTATTTCAGCTACTATTTAGCCGTTTTATGCTAATTTTAGCTTTTTCAGATGAAAAGTGCAGTTCAGAGAGTTGAGCTGGACTGCACAGCTAACACAAAAGCCCTCTACAAGAAAGGGCAAAGCAAACTTTTACTTCTGAGGAGATTCAGGTCCTTCAACATTTGCAGGAATATGCTGCAGATGTTTTACCTCTCAGTGGTCTCCAGCGTCTTCTACACTGTGGTGTGCTGGGGCAACAGGGTGAAGAAAGCTAATGTCAACGGATGTGATAAGCTCATGAAGAGAGCTGGCTCAGGTCTGGGAGTGGACCTGCAGTCTCTGACAGAGGTGTCTGAGCAGAGGATGCTGAGGAAACTGCTCCAGATCCTGAACAACACGTCACACCCCCTGCATGACACCCTGGACTCTTACAGCAGCACCTTCAATCGTAGACTGAGACCATCGAGGTGCTCCACAGAA
>NC_056508.1:33988453-34012451 GCF_014905685.2 Nematolebias whitei | reverse complement strand
CACCCTGGACTCTTACTGCAGCACCTTCAATCGTAGACTGAGACCACCGAGGTGCTCCACAGAACAACACAGGAAGTTCTTCTTCCCTGTGACTATCAAACTTTTCAACTCCTCCCACTTTCTGCACATAGGACAATAAAATGAATCCTGCACCACAACAAACACTTTAATGTTTCTGTCTGCACCTGACCTGTTTTAGACCTTAATTGTTGGTATTTTTATATTCTCTGTTATTTTTTTATATATTGTATGATTCCTTGTGTATGTTCCTTTGTACTGAAACTCTGGCACAACAATTTCCTGCGGGATTAATAAAGTTCTATCTTATATTGTCTTATCTTATCTTATAATTGCTGAAATAGGTTAAAATAAGGATAAATTAGCACAAAAATTTGGTAATTAGCTTTAAAAATGCTGAAATTAGCAACAAAAAAAAAAAGAAAAATAGCTGAAAAAGCAGAAAGAAGCTAAAACTTTTAGAAGGAAGCAGAAATAAATTAAATGAGCTTAAAAATCATGGAATTAGCAGAAAAAGCTAAAACTAGCCTAATTAAGCTGAAAGGAGTGCTGAAATTATCAGGAAGAAGTTAATTAGGCTGAAAGTAGCATGAATTACCAAACAAAAAATTTGAATTCATCTGAAAACTGACAAAATTCGCTAGAAAATACTAAAAACATAGCTGAACAGGTAAAACAAGCTTAAATTTGTAAAATAAAGCACAAGGAACATATTTGTCCAGTTTGGCTGAAAAAAATCAGAAATGAGCACAAAAAAGTGGAAATTATCTGAAGAAAAAAAAGCTGAAATTAGCAACAACAACAAAAAAACAGCTGAAAAGTAGCTAAAAATCAGGAAGAAGTTTAAATTGCCAAAAGGAAGTGGAGAGAGCAGATTTTTGCAGAATTAGGCTGAAAAAAATTGAAATTAGTGCAAAAAATGTGAAATTATCTGAAAAAGCTAAAAATTTGCATAAAAAGCTGAAATAGCAGAGAAAAACTTAAACGTACATAAATAAGCTGAAAGGAGCATAACAAGCTGAACTTAGCAGAAAGAAGTTAGAAGAAGCACAAAACTGTTATAGTTAGCAGAAAGAATCTAAAAGGATCACAGAACAGCTGAAATTAGCTAAAAGTATCTGAAAAAATGTCTAAATTAGCACAAGGAAGCTGAAAGAAGCTGAACCAGAACAAAATGTGAAAGGAGCAGTAAAAGGTTGTAAACAGATATAAAGATCTGAAGGATGTAAAATGAGCTCAATTCATTTCCTATGAGGAAAAAAGTGGCAGAAAAGGCTAAATATTTCAAAAAGCTAAAGTTGCACCAATACAAGTCATATCAGGATCGTCCTAAAAGAGCTGAACGTTTTGATACATGATTTGTTGAAATAGAACAAAAATTGTGGAGTGAGAAATATGCAGAAAATCTTATGGAAAAAAAGGATCACAATAGTGTGAATGCTTTATAAACATTCATACAGTTATAGTTAAAGTTCTGATCAGCATCAAATCCTCTGGATTTCTTGATAAGCATGTCGTTTAAGAACCGATGATATCACAAACTGTAAAAGCTTTAAAACTTTAAAATGCTGTTGTCGTATATCATCATCATGTCTTTCAAGGACTGCAGGTACACAAGTATCTTCTGCTATCATTTTCACGACTTGAAACAACAGGCTTTTAATATAATGTTTCTCCCTTTAATGTGCACATCAGACAAAACTGAATAAGCAAAAAAAAAAAAAAAAAGATAGGCTGAGTTGTTCCACATCCACAATAAATCACTGCCACTTTTATAGCCTCTAATAAGTTGATGCAAACCCATTTTTCTTTCTGCCCATCGTTCAAACATTTAGGGCATATTTACAAGTAACTTGTTAAAATATTTAATAATATTTAGTGGCAATTTTGGAGCAGGCTGTCAGCAAGAAATTTATCGCCGTTAAGTGTTTAAACAGGCAACGACATGAATAACAAAGTGTCAAAATTTCCTAATTTGCATGAACAGGCTATAACTCCTGATACCTTACATTAAAAAAAGAGGATTTTAACAAAACGACTCATAAAAGAAGCATTCAAAGTGAGTAATGGCAAAGACTCTTCTACAAAGTCGCACCACAGAGACACCCCCCACACACTACAGATGCCTCTGAGATCAAGTAAGCCAATAAAAGGACATATATCCTGCTGCTCTGACTTATTTATCCTGTGTGGATGAGCTCAAGATGGAATATCTCCTATAGGCAGGCTTAATTAATTGTGATAAAAGGCCTAATTTAGAGTCTGCACAAGAAAAGTGAGCCAAACAATAATATTCACCACAAATCATCACCGCCTGTCAAATATTTCCTCCATAACTTTCCATTTCAAAGTCCTTCGGACGTGAGGCTTTTGTTAAGGAGGCTCACAGAGCCAAAAAAACTCCCACGCATCTCTTCTATTCTGTCCACAGCGCTGACGGAAGTCATCACATGAACTCACAGCTGCTTCGTGTTAAAACTCTCTTGTCCTTTGAAGGACTTGAGCAGGATGACGGCCATGTTTCAGGGCGCTTCTTATACCATATTCAGCCGTTTCAACAGTGAGACTCGGTGACCTGGGCCTGCCCTGTCTGTCCCAGTCAGAAAAGACCCCCGTTGACACTGATTGCAAGGCTATGAGTAGTCTCTCCCCTGTGCCCTCTCAGTGCAATTCTAATTAATAGCCAATTCATCTTCTCTGATCTGAGCCAGCACATGGAGTAATATATCGTTAGTTTGGCAAGCGAGCTATTAAAGTGTAATAACCAAGTACCAGCACTCGATTTGGAAGAGTAGCACATACTTAACCATGAAGTGGAAACAATTAATTTATTGGAGGATCTCCTGTAACCAATCATTTACTAGCACTCACAGTGTGATGCAAAAGCCATCTCCTGTTGTGTGTGGCACAAGTCAATGACACATTTTGGGCTCGGTGCCTCAGACCTGCTGCACTATGACCAGTAACGTAAGCCTCATTTAAACACCAATGTCACACTTGGCGCTTACATGAAACCCCTTTAAATAACAATGGAGGAGGGGGAAAGTTCATTAAAACATGTGCCCTGCTCAAAAATGACAATATCATTTATTTTTAATCTTTAATTTAATTGCTTTGAGATGGTTTCTTTTGTTTTTTGTCTTTTTTTTTGTATGTTTTTGTTGTTGTTATTATTGTAGTATTACCAGCCACCAAAAGCCAAAAAATGTTTTTTTTGTTTGACTGCATGTGTTTGTGTTCCTGTCGGTTACCAAACCAACCACTTAAAAAAATGTTAATGAAACTTGCACAAAGTAATCATTAGAAGTGCATCTCCAGCTGATTAACTTTAGGGGTATTGAAATGATGTCTTGTAATATTGTGGACGCAGGTTTGAGCCCAGGTGGCAACAGAAAGGACATCTGGTGTACAGTAATCGCCTAATCTTTCATGCAAATTGCCCGAAGTGGCAATCCCTGCAGATGGGAGTAGCCGGAAGAACAACAACAACCCCCAATAGATAAATGAAGACAAGTCAACAGTAGCACAATCCACTTTAAATCTACCAAACTTCACCTTCTGATGTTCATCATAACTTTATTTTGTTGGGACATAGAAAAAAAGAAACTCCTTAAACTCTGGCAAATGTCAGTTCATTCATGTAACAGCCAAAGGATAACTCAATCCCAAATAAAGGCCTAAGATGTTTTAACAGAGAAAACTCAAAACTGCATGAAAAATAACTTATCAGGTCAAACGATGTAAAGAATGAAAGAATACAAGAAGTATTCATAGTAATGCACATTAGAACAAGAAATCCCTCTTTTAAATTCTGATAATTGGAGGAAATAAATGACAACACAAAAGGCTCACTGTGCTTTTGGACCTCCTCTGAAGCAAAACATTTAAGACCCATTATTCTTTTTTTGCAAGAACTAATGACATTTTTTGTCTCTTCAGCTTACCGCACTAATTGTCGCTCTTTTTTTAAGGACAGACCAGATGGAAAAATAAGTACCCCCTTAAAGACCCAACTCCCTTGCTCATTCTGTTAGCTTTAAGTCTCTTATTAATTAAACTTTCACCAAGTCAGGAGTTTTTATTAAAAAGATAAAGTCTGCTGTAGCGTTAAAAAAGAAAAACTCTCCTATTGTCTCTAAAGCTAAAATTTGATTTCTTTAAATAAAAGGGACTTTTTAATGATGAGGACTGAAGAATCCACACGTTAAAGTAATTAGAAAGATTTTCATCCCAACTCCTCTAAAATTGGTCAGCTTTAACCAGTATCATTTGTTCCAACTGAATAAATATGCTAAGGCTATTTATTTTAGCATCATGGGATATTATTCACTGTACAGCAAACAGTGGCAGCATCATCAAACTCTAGGAGAGGTAAAGTGTAAATATGTGGTTTGCCATCACCTTCTGTCTAACCGTACGGTTCAAACGTCCGGGCAGACTGTTGTTGAGAGAGGAAATAAAGCTGCAGCCAAATATTGACTGCAGTTTTATGATCAGTCACCCACTTGATCAATCAAATCCCTCTGTGCCGTTAACTTTGCAACAATATTTGTCGATCAGCGGCAAAAGACTCTGAGTGGCTTCAGAGAGCAAAAGATTTTTGTGCCAAAGAAAGACAGAAAGAGAAGCATGAAGGAAATCCAACATGCAGTTGAGATGCAGCTGTCATCAAATCCCAGCTGTTTAAATTTCATCAGACTTGGCCTGAAAACAGCTGATGGAAAGAAGATAATAAACATTTTCAACCCTAATTTAAGAACAAACATCGTCAAAAAAAGCAAAAAATAAATATCTAAAGCAAGTGTACAAACCATCCATTATCTTTTCCCGCTTCTTCCTTTTTGGGTCATGAGGGTCACTGGTGCTCATATCCAGCAGTCCCTGTGCGAGAGGCGAGGGACACCCTGGACAGGTCTCCAGTCCATCAAAGGGACACATTGAGACAAACGAGACTCACACCTAGGGACAGTTACCGATTAGCCTAACATGCATGTTTTTGGTCTGTGGGAGGAAACTAGAGTACGCGGAGAAAACCCACTTATGCACGGAGAGAACATGCAAACTCCACCCAGAAAGGTCCCCGGCTGAGATTTGATCCGGCGACCTTCTCACTGAGAGACAACAGCTCTACCAACTGTGCCATCATTCTGCCGTTCAAACAATTTTGCAAATTAGTGGAAGCATTTTTTATTTCCTTTAAGCTTTTCGATCAGTTTGTTCTTAATGCAAACTAAAAACATTTAGGAAATGAAACTATCATTGCTTGAAGAAATGCATATATCTCCTGTTTCATTGCATGTCAAGGTTAAAAAGACAAGAGGTCGCGATATGTTAGTGCTCAGAGTATGTGATGGGGATGACTCTCAACTACCAACAGTAAATTTTGCTCGACATCCATAAAAATGATTGATTTAGCCATGGATGTAAACCTAGTGATTACTTTCTGGGTGTTATATTCAAATCCATCCATTAGTAAGTAAAATATTTTACACAGTGAAGATCCGGGAGAGAGTTGTGGAAGCTAGACTTAGACGAGAGGTGACTGACTATTTGTGAGCAGCAGTATGGTTTCAGACAATGGTGAGATGTGCTGTAGGAGTGACAGATAGCTTCAAGGTGGAGATGGGATTCATCAAGGATCTGCTCTGAGCCCCTTCTTGTTTGCTCTGGTGATGGACCGACTAACAGGTGAGGTCAGGCAAGAATCCCCGTGGACTATGATGTTTGCAGATGACGTGATCTGTGGTGAGAACAAGGAACAGATGGAAGAGAACTTGGAGAGGTGGCGATATGCACTTGAAAGAAGAGAAATGAAAGTCAGCCGTAGTAAGACAGAGTACATGTGTGTGAATGAGAGGGAGGCTGGTGGAACAGTGAGGTTACAAGGAGCAGAGGTCACAAAGGTGCAGGACTTTAAGGACTTGGGGTCCACTGTCCAGGAAAATGGGCAGTGTGGTAAGAGTCTAGGCAGGATGGAGTGGATGAAGAAAAGTTTCAGGAGTGATTTATGACAAAAGGGTGTCAGCAAAGGTCAAAGGAAAAGTTTACAGGACAGTGGTGAGACCAGCTATGTTGTATGGTCTGAAGACAGTGGTATTGACAAAAAGACAGGAGAAAGAACTGGAAGTGACAGAAAGAGGCCAGACTGAGACGGTCTGGACATGTTACCATACCATACCATACCATACCATACCATACCATTTTATTTATAGAGCACTTAAAACAGCGACAAGGCCAACCAAAGTGCTGTACAGACAGAACAACAGGTAACACACAAAGCAAAGTACAAAATGAAGTAAATCAGAATATAGACATAAAAACGATGCAGATAATGTTCCATAATGTTCAGAGGAGGGACAGTGGGTATATTGGTAGAAGGATGTTAGAAATGCAGCAGCCAGGAAAAAGACAAAGAGGATATATGGATGCAGTTAGAGAGAACATGAAGGTAGTTGGAGTGAGGACAGAGGATGCAGAGGACAGAGTAAGATGGAGAAGGACGACTCGCTGTGGCGACCCCTGAAGAGGGAAAAGTCGACAGAAGAAAACGTAGAAGTAAGATATTTTGCTAACAAGCACATAAGCACATACACTCATGCACACATAGACAGCCAAGTGCATGATTGCCTGCCTTTTATAGTGTCAGGTAATAATTATAACCAGTCATTCACATGATCAAACATGAGCTGTTGCAAAGAATTGCTGGGATTTTTCTTTGGATTTGAAAATCTCTCCAAGAAAGTGGAGGAAGTTTTCAATACATCTATTTAAGGTACAGATGCAGTAAGACATTAAGAATAAGGCATCAATTTGGCAAAATCCAGAGATTTATCCAGAGTTAAGTTTCATTAATATGACCACAAAAAAAAAAAATCACATATCATCATCAACCGAGTAATGCTACACTTGTTGCAGAATCACTGCTGGGCAGCCAACAAATCACAACCAATTAAGAGCTCTTTAAACATACAAGTCAAGCATCACTTGTTGTGCTGCCTATAACAGAGTTTTATGGTTATAAACTGTTGCAATGAGGAGTGTTGCTCTTGTGATAAATAGTTAACGTTACAGAAAATGTGGCCCGAGAGGGGGAAAAAAGCTGCGCCTTCATTTATTCTGGGACACAGTAAGTGAGAATGAGAGAGGCTTTTCTAAAGCTGCGTGTTTGATTCAATTCCATCATTTCATCAGAGTCACACTTTTAGCTTATTCTGAGAGATAAACACTTCAGGCCCGTTTCCCAAATTTTTGTGTCAGTTTTCTGTTTTCTGCTAACGAGATGTCACTAATACGTACTGGAATGCTGTGTGAACAGACAGTTTGATTGGCCTCGAAAAACTTAATGATGTATACCAAATGTGTGGGGACAGCTTCTAAGTGCATCTTTTTGTAGACAAACATAGTTGTTGACAAATTTTCCACCCAGTTTACCAGTTCGGTCAGGCTGGAAATCTAAAATTAAAGGCAATTGTTTTGGTTTTTTTGGTAACACAAATCGAGTCGAGTTAGTGTTCACTTGCAATTGGTCAGACTGTAACGATACATTAGTAAAATAAGGCACTTAGCAAGAGATAATAATTGAAAGAAAAACATAATTTTTTGCCTGCATGCATTTATGGAAAAAAAATTGTGTAGCTTTTTGACTCAATTAAAGAAAACATTACATGCATTTGCATAAATGCAACCACCTATTGTAAGATGAATTTTGTTGTGTTCAGAGCGCATAACAGTGTATTTAACCCTAATTTGTGCCACTGTGTCTTCCTGTGAGCAGACCCCAGTCATCTTTAAATGGCTCCATTTAAAATGCAATTTGATTATCTGCCAAATTGCTACCAAGTCTTTCCTTCAGCAGCCTGGGGATGGGGGGTAAAAAATTTTAATTAGCATTTGTGCATAAAAGAGAAGTCTTTGTTGCAATGCATTTGAACACTACATCCCAGAATGACCACCACTTTCAAAGAGTCAGCACCCAAACGATTTCAAACTAATAGATCCAAAGGGAGAAAGGCAGACCTGGCATGGATTGGCGAGGGGGGGAAGGAGGGAGGAAATCACAGAGGTCTTCAGTAGCACTGAAAAAAAAAACAAAAAAAAAAACAGGACATGGCATGTTTAAATAATCCAAAACTTTTCTTTAATCATAGTTTAGAAAATTGGCTGGGACCTTCAGCAGGAGACAGCTGCTCTGCCCCAGAGCCATTTAATGAGATTCACCGAGGGTTTCCCCTAAAATATTTACGCCATCCCATGGCACGGCAATATTGTCTTAGAACGGAGAGATAAGAGCCGAGGAGGTGTGTTGAAGTTCTCCTAATCAATTTACTAATTACTGGAGCAGCAATAGGAGAGGAGTCCCTTCTGGCAAGCTGTATTCTAATAAATGCTGAAAAATTTATTTACTCTCTTAGCCAAGAAGAATTCTGAAGTGGGATTACAGCAGAGGGCTGACTGAGACCGAGCGGTGTTGTGGTTGAGGTCGGAGTTAAAGGAGAAAGGAGAGGACTCCAAACATAAAAAGGGATCTCTCAGGACCTCCACCTTTGCATCTGCTCGGGGAACGTAGATGGCAGATCCTTACAGACTTGGCATGAAAAGGCCTGACTGTTCCGAATACATACCAACAAATATTAATGAGACTTCTGGCCCTTGCATAATAAAATAGTTTGGAGTCGTAGTAAGCAGCACCCTGGCGGTGACCCTTAAACAAAAATAAAATTGATGTATTAGATAGTAATAGGAGGCAGAGGGCTGTTTTTACTCTGAGCAGAAGGCAGGAGGCTCAGACGTTACACCAGACGTTAGGGTTGGGTGTTTGAAGTCACCTTTGGACCCTCTGGCACAGGTTGACCTCCTCCTCCTGACCTCTGGGACTGAGAGCAAACCTGAATCTGTCATAGGACAAAGCCCACATCTTCCTCAGGGTTGGGGCAAAAACTGCTCCATTATTTCAGTGCCATCTAATCTAGAAGACCCTTCCATCTCCATGGTGTTTAACCAATGGTAAGCCACCAGGATCAAGACAGGCCAAAGGGCATCATCAGCTGAAAACCCAAAGAACATCAGCTACAGTACAACACTGTAGTAAAAGCAGACCCTAGAAAATATAGACCCTTCGATATTTCACAACCATCGCATCAAGAGTAAAAGCAAGCAAAAAAATTTCGTTATATGGCTTTTATTGTTTAGCACTGAAGTAAAACACTAAATTTAAACAGAAACAAAGATTTTTCAGTGTTTACAGGTTGTTTTTTCATGTTGTTTTTTAAACTCCCACAGTCTCTCCAGCGGTCTCTCCGGGGCGACAGAGTACATGAATCTGAGCACAAGTCCTCTGAGGTTTGAGGCAAAAACAAAAACACACACAAAAAAACCTGTTGCTGTGACATTTTGTTCCCTCTCACCTCAACGCACGCCAGTCACAATGGACCGGTGTGTGGGATCTGTGTTCACATCACCATGGTGATGGCTCTATGTCTTCTGAGGCTCCCCGGAGGGCGCTGGATGGTAGGTGATGAGGTGGAGGGGGCAGTACAAGAGCAGGTTGCCAACCATGCTTTTCTTAACCAAAATAGAGTGAAATGATGATGAAGTAGACCTGTTCCTACAGGCCTCCTCAAAGTTTTTACGTGGCAGGAAAGGCACGGGTAAGCCCATGCTGTTAAAAGCATCTGAACTCAATATCCAGTTAAAAGAAGAAACTGACACCAAAGGAATCAAAAGAGTTTGGCATAAAGTGGGAAAAGCATTTCACTCCTCAACCTTTAGAAGAGAAGAAAAAAAAATTGAACAAAATGTGGTACCTTTATGAGCAAAGGTCAGAGAACATCTGTCACTTGGTAAATCATCTTTACATGACAGACAGGCACAGACATGGCATTACACTCAGTAACAAGACAAAAGGCCACACGAATTCTACACCGTCAGCTCCAGTTTCACTGCGCTTTTCTCCACCCTTTGTCTCCTTCTCTCTAAAAAAAAAGAAGCAAAAACATTCCAAAACAAATCCATAGAGTCATCGCTGACATAATTAGCGCCAGAAGGAATATTTTAGGACAAACATTTTGGGGACACTTTTTAAATGTCTGTGGATATATCCTATTATTCATCTACAAGTTGCTTTAAAAAGGCTTGTCACAAATGTTTATAACTAGCTCTGGAATTGTGATAAGTTTTTATGTATATAGCTCTATATATATATATATAGAGAAAGAGATGTTCTAGAATTGGCTGCATGTTGGAGCAGCTCTGTTACTTACATTCTGAGATTTTGCTTTTGGACACTTTAATTCCTCTTTTTCTGGATGTAAATCACTTTTTTTGGGGGGGATGATTGTTTCCTCAGGTATCAGATGCTGTGCAGCTGGAAGGATTTTTACTGATTTTTTTTGTTTTTGTTTTGGACATTTGTTATGATGCGTAACCATAACAACAAGGTGTTTTTTGTTTTTTTTTACAACCGGGAGCAGCTGATTAACAACTCCAAAGCTCAAAAAATATCTCAACTACAGCCTCAAATCTCAAATGAGTTGAAAAAGAGGTGTTGTGGATGCATTTATGTCTACCTGTCAGCTGTGCTCGAGTGCCTGACCACTGAGATCCTGGAACTGGCAGGAAACACAGCTCATGGCAGCAAAAGGACCGAGATCGTCCCCCGACACCTGCAGCTGACTGTCGAGAAGCTTGGCAGGCTACTGGGAGGAGTGGCCTTTGCTCTGGGAGGAGTTCAGCCCGGCATTCGGGCGGTCTTGCAGCCCGGGGAAATTAAAAGGCCATCCGAGTGGGTGGACGGATCGGACGGCATCTGCAGCCAGTTTCTTCAGATCCACTGTGGGACAGACCTTTACAAGAAATCCTTCCTGCCTACAGCCATCAGTATCTATAACATCTCTTAATTAAACGTGGACAGCGAGTTGCAACATTTAATTTCCCTTTGGGACTAATAAAGTATTTCTGAATTGAATTGAATATTACAGAGTATTAAAAAATATAAGAATTTTCAGAATCTACTTATGTTTTTTTATAGATTTTTTTGTCAACAGTGACTTGCACATAAAGAACTGAATATAGTCATATGTTATGTCATATGTCATACTGTTACTCCTAAGATTGGTCACATTTCTTTATAATAATTTGGATAAATACATAAAAACTGCAACACGCTACGTTGTATTACATGTGCACGTTTTTGTTTTCTGTTCTTTTGGTCACCTTTCTGAGATTTTCCACTTTTTTTTCCATTAAAAAAACATTTTGGCACATTTCATTCTTGTATGGATGGCTGGGTGCTTAACTGATTTGTGCTGTTACTACTGGCACTTTATAACATCTGTTATGTTGCCATGCCAACAAAGGAGTTGTTTACATGCCGGAGCAGCTGATTGAGTTTTCTAAAGCTCTACTAATGCTCGGAAAAACACTCCAAATCCCCAACAAGTTGAAGGGAACATGTCGCTGATGTAAGGCACAAGGAAAACAGAGAGAAGAGGAACTTTAAACATTTTTTCCCTCAGCAGTCATGGGGAATGTGAGTTACCTGGCAAAAAGGAGTGCAGATTTTAAATGCCAACACTACAGTGAGAATATTGGAAATGTGTTACAATTTTGGCTGCAGGAGCATATTCCAGACTAAAATGCCTCTCTAACATTTTTTTAAACAACAACATTAGGATGCAAATCCAGGACTTGAAGGAGGTTGGTGAATGGAAAAACAAGTGTGTAAAAGTACTTAACAGTTTAAAAAAAAAAATCTATAAGTTCAGCTGGACAGAAAATCCAAACGGAAAAAAAAAATTTTGAATAGCTATCCAGAACAAGGTTCAAACTCCAAATGAACAGAAAGTGAAAATGGTCTGCAAACTGGAAAAGTGCAAACACACACCCACACACAACTATCTGCCGTGCTCAAATGAAGACTGAACACTGAAAAGAAAATGACTAATGAAAAACAGGTAAGTGGCAACACCCAGGTGAGAAACAAACAGAATAATAATTTTAAAAAGTACATAAAGACGAGAGGTGCTGGTATTTTTAAAAACAGAACAGGAAATAAGGAAGACGCAACGTGATCGTAACACTGAAGCTCACAAAAACAAAGCCCCGAAAATGGAGAACTAGGAAAAAAAAAAAAAAAAAAACTAAAAAAAAAAAAAACCCCAAAAAAAAAAAAAAAAAAAAGACATGTATCGCCTGGAAAAGTTCACAAGTATGATTTTGATGCTCAACTCCAATAGTACCAGGACAGAAGAACAGGAGGTTGAGGAACATTAAGTGTAGAACCACTAGACTGAGGAACAGCTTCTACCCTCATGCTGCTAGACTCATAAATCCTTATCCAGGATTATCACTGTGAAAAAAAAAAAATATCACCGTAATGTCACTTTGGTGAAATGCGCTGCTGATTATCCATGCTGCTGATTATTTCATGTTGCTGTGTTCATTCGTACTCATCTGCTCACACAGACTCATGTTCGTGCTGCTGTTGGTCGGCGTATTGTTTTGCACTATTAGTGTTTAGTGTATTTCTTAGTTTATATCTTAGATCCTTAGTACTGTTTCTTTTTACAATTTGTATTTTTGCTATTGTTGGATGTAAATGGGACACTGTGTACACAATTTCGTTCCACCTCATGTGCCACATGTGATGCGAATGATAATAAACCAACTTGAACTTGAATATCTCAACAGAACGATGGAGATTAGAGGTTTTAACATCTGTCACTCTGCTACAACTTTCTGATGCTTCCCTTGCTCCTTATTTTGCAGAGGTTGCTGCAATGAGCGAGCATAAAAGAACTGGAAGTTGTTTTACGCCAGATGCCCTTCCTGACGCAACCTGGGCTCGAGCCTGCAGCCTCAGGATTACAAGTCGGAGGCACTGACCACCGAGCTACCGCAGCCCCGTTCTAAAATATTTTTTTCATTTTAAATAAAGTCACCAACTGGAGAGTTATAACAAATCAACAAATTGTTATTAAAATAAGCCATGACGAACTTTAGCTATAAAGTAATCTTTGTCTAGATGAGAAAATGACTGCGAACAAAGAAACCATAAAGGCCGAATGACAAAGAATTTCCATTCAGTAAACTTATAGTTAGCTGGCATAAAGTTTAGGAGAAATCAGTATCTGATAGTGGCAGTTAGTTGCTTTTCACTGGCTGCTGCTGCTGCTGCTTGTATTTATCGTTGTTTTGATCTGACTGGTGGAAATTCACTTATGTTCAAGTGTCAGTGCTTGCTAAAATTGTTTTAGGACAGGACTTTCCAGATGGTCTAGTGTAGCAAACCAACACATCTCACCAGCTCTCTTTTTATTGTGCTTTGTCATCAATGATTTCTCTAATGATTTTCATACTGGGGTTTGGCAAAATGCCTTTTTTTTTCAAACCATTAATGGCCAGGGAGCACTTTCTGTCATCATATATCGAACTGTCCCGCTCAATGCATAGAGGAAAAAAAAAACACTAAAGTTAACCCTTGAAGAAACACAAATCACCTACAGTCTTGGATGCCAAAGTTTTAAATAAAAACCTTGCACAATCTATTTATTCTGAATTTGTGTTGGGTATGGCTTTAAACTACTACTAGAAAATGTTTAAGCTCAACATCTGAAAAAAAAGCGATACATTCATCCTCTAAAAAACATTACAGCATTATGTTTGCTAATGTTAATTAGCTGCGGCAGTCATTTGAATGAGAATTTGAATTATATCTGTCCACAAATAAATTTGATAATTTGCTAGAAACAAACATAAACAAGTACACAAACAGAGGCAATTCAATGATTGTCCACTTTTTATAGTGGCAGGCGGTATTAAGAACAGTCGTTCACTTGACCAAACCTGGCAGAGGTTCGTGAGTTATTTTGCTAACAAAAAACAGACAGAGACTACGCCAGAGTTTTAGGCAAGAATAATGGGCTCAGAATACGGGTTGGTGAAGAATCTCAGCTACTACACAAAAGTTAATTTAGATGCCTGTATAACTGTTTGAGTTGAAGCCACTTTAGAGTTTTTCAACACTGAATTAGACCGAGTTCAAATGTTAATCAGTTGTAGATGTAAAGTACATCCAATGATTACTATTTGAGGGTTTTAATAAAATCCACCCAGTGGTCTGTTAGACAGACAGACAAATGAATACCCGCACACTAGAGTTGCATTTGGGCCTAATAAATCTGGCCTGGACTGGACCGAGCACATTGTTTGTTTTTCCCGAGCCAGGGTAGGGCTCGGGAAAAACAAACAAACTACGAGCTCGGCCCAGTCAGACTTTTTTTTATATTATTAAGCTTTTATTGCTTTTGTAAGCAAATCAGTTTGACATGATAGTTTTAAAAATGTAAGGAAAGGAAGCTATAAGAGTTATGTTTAATAACAAGTCACCAAATGGATATTAACATACAAAATGAATAGCCTAAAAAAATCAACTGTAACGATAGTCTATTATACAGATGAACAAAAATATTTTAGAGCAAAATTATTTGGAACAATATAGAACAAGGCTATTTTAATTGAACGCGCTGCCCGCTTCAGCTTTTGTAGATGCTGCTACTTTCTTCACCGCAGATGACAGCAGGTGCAGAGACGCGCGCGGCCGGTGATCAGCTGATCCATCTATCCATCCATCCATTATCTTTACCTGCTTCTTCTTTTTTGGGTAGCAGGGGCCACTGATGCCCATGTCCAGCACTTACTGTGCGAAAGGTGAGGTACACCCTGGACAAGTCACAAGTCCACTTCAACCGGCGAGTCAGTGGACGTGCATGGCCGGTGAGAGGTTGTCCATCTGAGCTTAACGCAACTTTTTTAAACCTCTTTAAACCAGCTGGTCAGACCTGCCTCCTCCTCAAAAAGTAGATTAACACAATTTTATATTGTGCATTCTTATTTAGTTTCCTTTGTGCTGTATGATTCGCAAAACCACATAAGTCTGAGCCCACACGCGCAATTATTGCACAATGCGCCAGCGATCTCTTCCACAGTCTAACTGCTGCACTGTTCTTTCCTTCTTCATCCTCTCATTTTATTTGTGCTGTATGATTCGTAAATCCACATCAAAGACCGAGACCGGCCCGGTCTGCACATTAATCACATTATAACGGCCCAGACCAGCCCTAATCCGGGTCGGTCCAGGTCGGGTTTCATGTTTGAAATGACAGCTCTTCCGCACACACACAAACAGGCAATTACATTATCACCCAACTTTAAATGTGCTATACAAATAAATTTGACGACTTTCACGGCAGCGGGCAATTTAAAAAAAAAAAACTGAAACTACCTCAGAAATCGTCCACCATTAAACAGGGCCAGAGGTCTCTGTGTCCAACTGTCCTCGTCTTACAATGCTATTATTGTTAGTTTCATTCAGCCCTCTGTGAATAGCAAGCAGCCATCAGAGCACTAATGATGGCTCGTTAGGCTGATGGTCCTCCTTGATCATGTGAACAGCTAGTTCTGGCTGTCACCAGCAAACTGGTTGATCCACTATGAGAAGGTGCTACTTATAAGACTGAGTTTAGTTCAGCTCCTCAGACTGAAGAAGTCTTTTGGATAAAAGACGAAACGTTTCATTTTTTTTTTTTTATCCGTCCAGAGGACCTGACTTAACTTTGTTAGATAAAACTGCCTCCATAGCTGAAAGAGCGTTTCCAATATATACTGTGACACCATTAATTAAATATTACAGCAACTGTAATTTCACTGTGTACTTTTTGCAACTTGTCTGAAAATCAGGGAATTTGTTGGTGCAGTGGTGCAACTACTTTCTGACGTAGTTCACTGGAGTCAAAGATTGATACAACAGACACTCACACATTGGATTTGATTAACAAATGGAAATGCTGTACATTAATAATATTAGCACTGTATAATGAATGATGTGACACAACAGTGGATTGTAAATTCTGTACAGTATATAAATACTGCATTGGATTTCCATTAAAGCAACATGGCTGAACAACCACTACAAGTAACTGGCAATTTGTTAAATGACTTAATTGGACACTCGTTCACTGAATTCATTTAGCAGGCGTGCTTCTGGACTGCACCCTAAGTGCACTGATTTAGGCTGAACCCAGTGAATTCAAACCCATCTGAGTTCGATTGTTTATCAAACCATGTATTTCAGTATTTTCTTTGAGTTATTACTATATTATGTATCATATTTTTGTCCAGTGGAATGCAGATCTGTTTACTCATCATGTGCCAGGTGGCACTGGAAAGCTACAAGCTATAGGAAATGACTTCTAACCTTTACACACTGTCTGAACGTCCTCCTGTTCTCATTGAACATCTATCCTTAACTGTGCTCCCTGTCCCAAAGTGGCCAGCTGGAAACGGTGTGCTGACGTCCCTGCTAACCTTGGCCGGCGTAAGGATTACCGTGCATTTACACTCAACGCTCCTTTCTTCCTTAAGACTCATTAAGAATGATAATGAGCTCGGAGGGGGGCAGCTTGTTTCTTCTTAAGTCTGCAAAAGCTTCTCTTCCAGTCTTCCTTTTCACTTGTCGTTTTCTTCTGATTATTCTTGTTTTCCACCGTGTCCGCAGCGCCTCTCCTACCCAGCCCGTGCCTTCGTCGCTCTCCTTCATCGTATTGAGAGGACTCAGGACAAATCACCAAAAAGGCCATTTTCATCTATGAACTGCTGGGTTTAATCGATACTTATTTCATGCCTTCAAAATCAACCCTATATTACTGTTGTCTGTGTGATTTGTTTATTTTGCTTGGAATATTCCTACAGTGGAATGGGTTGTGTGTGTGTGTGTGGGGGGGGGGGTGCAACGGGATGCAATTCACCTTGAACCTCCATTATATTGGATTTCTCTACTGGCTGATCAAGCATGCAAAAAAGACATTTCCTCAGCACTAAAATAAAAACAATAATGATGATTAAAAAAACATGTGTGCTATTTGTACTGGTATAACTGTACGTGTTGAAGGCTGTGTGTTTTATTGGGGGGGGGGGGGCTATGGTTGTGGCTGTGTGCGTTTGTGTACAAAATGATTACACGGGTAAAGATTATGTGCTGGGGAAACCAAAGTAATGGCTCCTGAAGCTTGTCAAATGTGGCCAGACATTATTTGACATCATGGACCTGAGGTTCACAGCCAAGGTCGAACAGAAAAAAAAAAAAAAAAAATGAATACACATGGGTTTACACGCCCCTTGACAAATGCAGATGGGTGCTTATGAGACGTGAGGCATTTAAGTGACTGATAGAGCTGCGAGCACTGAGAACGCTGGACGCATCAGACACTGATTAACCAGTTTCAGGAACAAAAGGTGAAGTATTACAAGCAAATCTACGACAAACATCAACTGAAATCTGCTGTAAACAAAAGAGCAAAACTGGCCACTAGGGATTTTTAAAGCGTCTTGAAGTTCACTTGCACGTACAGTGATGATGAGACAATGTGAAAGAGGGAAGGCTAAGGAACAACAGATATGTAGAGGAGTAGTGTGTTTGACAGATAGATACTACGGTGTCTCATTAAAGCTGAGGGGAGACGAGAACCTGTACCACCAATCTGACAGTGAAGGCTGGCTGGTGTCCAGCCAGAGATGGACCTTCAGACAGCAGACGCATGCCGTCACACTCCTGCGATACACTCAGGGAGCACACAGGACGAGGAGCTGGAAACTCCTTCAACTGACCGCTTTACAGCTTGGTTTGAGCATAAAGGCTCCGGGACAATACCTGCAGTACACCGAGGTGAACTGTTGTCCTCCTGTGAGGACACCTGCTGTTGCTTATTATTTTTGGTGACCTCATAAAATAAAAGACGACGCCAGAGCAAACTTACCTTTAAGCTGGCTAATGGTTTCCATTCAAAACACACAAAATGCGAGCCGATTTCATGTTTAAACATGTGTTTTATAGGCTTGCCTGTGTATGTGCCAACTGTGTGCTCGCTTTGCATGCATGAATACATCTGCAACAGTAAGGCTGAACAGCTGCTGCATCATGAGGGCACAATGGGAAGAAAAAAATACTTCAAAAGCGCTCTGTGTGCATAATGCATCTTTTTTGCATGACAAAATTATCTCTTTTCAGCTGATTTGTGAGACAAAACCAAAATAAAAACATAAAAGGGGCATCAAAACTGGAAAAAAAGATGCAAAATAAACTTTTGTGTTTACCTTGTGTTGTACTAGCAGTGGCATTTTTTTAATATAGAAGATGGCTTTCCATCTTCCTTCCTTGATCTGTTTAACCAAAGACAAGAGGGAAAGGGAAAAAAGAAAAAGAGGGTAATTAATTACTTTTGTGAGCTATGGCACAGGAGAGACAATAAACCTGCCTGGTCGCCATGGATATGACATATTTGCTCTGAAAACAACACAATAATTAGCAAAGGAGAAAGATCCGGCGAGAATATGAGAAATCCGGGCTTAAAGTGCCAGTGATCTATTCCTGTCCTCATCTCCATCCCTGAGAAGAATAACACACTGGAAAGCATACAGACATTTATAGATGCACAGAAGAACAAACGGTGACCCTTTTACAGAAGCGTGTTAAATTAAATCTCACATCATTGTGGTGTTTTGTAGAGATCACAACTAACCAAACATGCACGGTTCATTTTAACAGATTGTTTGCTCTACTTTAGGTAGAAGTAATAAAACCTGGAGTCTACAACAAATATAAAGTGCAAATAAGTCTTTATTATAATAAGAATTAACAGATGCATTTCATCAAGTCTTGCACATTTTGTGCAAAGCATAGAAAAGTGTACATTTGAACAAAAAGTCAGTTGGGAAACTATATTTATGAGCTGAACTTCCGCAATTCAAGCTTTGAAAATTGATAGTTTTTTTTTGTTTTTTTTTTTAGTTCCTCTATTTACAATAAATGAGCCTGTACCAAAGCAACTACCTGTTTGAGAGTTTCACTAAGTTTGTCGCCTCTAAAAACAGACACTGGGAAAAAATTAATAATAATAAAAGTCACTCTTTTGTCGGAGTGTGAACT
Source organism: Nematolebias whitei (assembly GCF_014905685.2). Taxonomy (NCBI): domain Eukaryota; kingdom Metazoa; phylum Chordata; class Actinopteri; order Cyprinodontiformes; family Rivulidae; genus Nematolebias; species Nematolebias whitei. Next base: position 33,993,454 of record NC_056508.1, on the reverse strand, counting down.
GGAAAGAGCAGCTTGGATCTCAAGGTCCACATAACTGCAGGATATTAATAATTATAATAGGTAATAATAATGCATAATCGGTGGTTTTATTTACTTTATTTTCCTAAATGAAAGCGGTTTTCAGTTCGGGGGAAGGAAAGTGCGATCATGAAAAAATTGAAAGTCTTTTTAAAGTGAAATGTCTGTTTCCTGTGTTTAAAGAAGGTTGGATTAAATGTGAATTATGAAAGTTAGTTTCCACAGGGACGGAGAGGCTTCAGTCAGGATGAGCTGCCGCTGTTTTCCACGCGCACAGACACTCGCACAGTGTTTCACTCCTAAACCCCTTCAAAAAGTCACATTAGTCCCAGTTTAAACCCTGCTCAATAATTCAAAGTGTCGCTGTTCCAGCTGGGCAGAGAGACACCTTGACGTGCTTGATCTGCAGACACGTACTGAAACGAGCAGAAGGAAAAGTCTTACCTGCTTTACTTCGCTGACTTCCAGCTGGAAGGGACGTGTCTTATTACGGTGAGAGGCTTCAAAGCGTTCATTATTAAACTTTTTTCTTTTGTTTTAGGTTTTTCTTTTTGTTTATGTCTTTTTTTTTTATTGTAGCATTTTGTAATTTCTTAAACGGGGCAAGTCGCCCGGAAGATCTGCCCTGGAGACCGGCTCCAAGTGGGAAGAGGAGTCCTTAATTGAATTTGTCAGACGGCAGGTGTTGCTCACAAAACCTGAACTGGACTCAGGAGGCGCGCTTCAACTTAAAGGGACAGTCCGCTCCTTTTTTTTTTAAAGGGATGCTCGTCCATCATCCTAACATACATATATGCATACATACATACATACATACATACATACATACATACATACATACATACATACATACATACATACATACATACATACATACATACATACATACATACATACATACATACATGCATACATGCATGCATGCTGTATGTTATATATATATATATATATATATATATATATATATATAAGTTGTATATATGTTTTACATATTTATAAATACATGCATGTATGCATACATACATACATATATGCATGTATTTAGCATGGTGCTAAAATAACCTCATTGCCAACAGAACCACTCTGCTAGGACCATGCTGCTATAGATGTATTTCTTTTTCACTGTTGGCACCTTGTTTTTGTATTTTTGTTGCATGCTTTGGGGTTTCTGGGGTGGTGGTGGGGTGGATGGGGGTTCTGTTAGTGGTGTGGTCTTGTTAGAAGGTCCCGTTAGCAGCTTGATGATAATAACAACCATACATAAGAGTCACAGCAGCTTATGCTCATGTCCATCAGTCACTGTTTGAGAGGTGGGGAAAATCCCTGGACAAGTCACAAGTTCATCGTAGGGACACATAGAGGCAAACAAGACAACCACTCGGGGGTGGGCGGCATTTAAGAGAAGATCATTTACTGTCCAACAAGAGGTGAGACACACCCTCAATTTATCACAGCACATAACACAATTTACCATTTAACTTTTATTTCTTTATTCATACTGGAGAAACAGAGTCCTTGAATAAACCCCCCCACTCTGGACCAGGATGAAGAGTTTTCATGCAGAATGCCCCCAGCAGGTGTTCTAACCAGGAACAGTGACACTGTGAGTAGAAAAAAATCTAAATTTAAACAATCAGGAAAATAATAACTAAAAAAAAATCTGAAATGTATTGATGCCACACATGCAAAAGTAAAATCGAATCATATCACATTTTAGCATAAAAGTTGTTTGAACACTGTTTTCATGTTATCTTGTCTAATGGTTTATGTACTTGTGCAATATATTTTTTTCCATTTTTCATGTTCTAACAATGGGCAGCACGGTGGTGCAACTGGTAGAGCTGCTGCCTCTCAGCGAGCAGGTCCTTGGATCAAACCCCGGTCCAGGGGCCTTTCTGGGTGGAGTTTGCATGTTCTCTCCGTGCATGCGTGGGTTTTTTCCGGGTGCTCCGGTTTCCTCCCACAGACCAAAAACATGCATGTTAGGCTGATTGATAACTCTAAATTGTCCCTAGGTGTGAGTGAGAGAGTGAATGGTTGTTTGTCTCGTTTGTCTCTATGTGTCCCTGTGATGGGCTTGCGACCCGTCCAGAGTGTCCCCCGCCCCTCGCACAGTGATTGCTTGACATGGGCACCGGCGACCCCCGTGACCCAAAATGGAATAAACGGGTAAAGATAATGGATGAATGGATGCAATACCATGAAAATATTTTATTAGACTGTGAAAAATGTATTGTAAAAAACAAAAAATAAACATAAACTTTTCACAAGATGGGCATTTCCTTTTTTTTTATTTTTATCAAGCGTGGCAGCAATATGCTTTTATAGAAAAGTACATTTAAGTGGAGGATTTTTTTTTCCTTCATCGCAAGTCGAAAACTGTTTATTTTGCACAATATATAGTCATTTGTTTCACCATAAACAATTTACATGTTGATTTTAGGTCTTTGTTGAGTTCCTAAAGTTCATATTTCTGTTGGTACAAAACGTATACCACCTTCTTTTTGTTTTCCTTCCTTCTCACCTTTTCTATCACCCAACACACATCAATAATTTACTGTAAAATATTCAGAGCATGAGATTCCTTGAAGCTATATTGCAGGAGCAAACCCCACAGGAATAGTGGGGCTGTGATAATGTATTTTAAACTTGAACTTTCCTTATCTAAATTCTGCAGTCTTGTGAACTATTGACGAACAGATTATTGCCAATTAGCAGTTTTGTGATGTGCCCTCCTGTACATAATAAAGAATCAAGAGGATCAATAGCAAAGTCAACTAACAGGGTGCTTTAATCTCTACCTTTAGGGTTTAAGACTCAAGGACTGTGACCTGTTGTTTGGTTCATATGTAGGCTATACTTCAGGGTTTACTTGTCATGCTTAAATCCTAAAAATCATACTTCATTATACGGTGAACTGACAAAACTTGAACATTTTAGGAAAATTCAAACCGTAATATTCTCTTTGTTTTTCTGTAGCTTCCACCAAAAAGCATTCACAACTGTTAGTCCATAATAAAACACGCACTCTATGAGACATGTATATGTTTTTCAATTAATTAAATTTGTGCTTACAGTCCTGGAATATGTGACCAACTCATGGTCACTGCAGAGGCCCGAGCATCCCATCCATCAGTGGATTCCTCCTGATGTTGCAATACTGTGATACGGAATAATAAAGAAGTAAGAAAGACCAGAAAATCAATAGATTATTCTGCAGATCACTTGATTCAATAATGATCTAGTCCAGTTATCACCAGCCGTTTATTCATAAGGCGCCTCTCAAGGGTGTAGTCACCCAACCTCTGCCCCTGCTGACTCTTTTGTCATTGCTGCTGCTAATTTTACTGTAAAACATTAAAAACTAATCACTCCAAGGTTGGACAAAGCGTACAAGCAACTTCAAGAAAAGGGCAGTAAACAAGTTTTTTGCACACGTTGCACCTCAACACTAACTTTTTTGAGTATGAACAGTTTTTGTCATCTGGAAAACTAACACCGAAAATGATTTATGTGTTGTCAGTCTGAGTCCAACACGCCTCCTTTATAATAATATGATTCTTTGTAGGGAAAGTTTCTAAAGTTTTAGCACAGAAAGTGTTGTGCCCATTGCTGGTCCTCGAGAGTCACTATCCTGCATGTTTTAGTTGTTTCCCTGCTGTTCAGCATGTTCTTAAATTCTGCAGAAGCCTTTCAGTCATTCATTCAAGTCAGATGCATGAAGGCAGAGAAACATCAGGATGTGAGACATAATGATTGGTGGCCTTCAAGGACCAGGATTGGGCACCGCTCTGCTAAAATACATCTACAATAAAATTTAAAATATGTATGAAGTTTTTATCTGCTTTTCAAAGCAGTAACTTTTCTAATAATACAATAATTTTGGACGTATATAACATAAAATGCTTTCAGACATGCAGTTTCCAATATGCAGGGCTACTACTCTGAGACTTTACAAACTTTTTACAAACCAATACAAAGGAGCTTTACTTTCAGTTTCAAATGCAATTACAAATAATGTTTCTTAAACGCTGATTTCTAAAACATAAAAATTAATTAACAAAAAGCTGTTTATGACACAGCAGGTTGTCAAAATAAAATTCTGCATGTTCTAGGGTTTCAGTGATCTGTGAGCCACAAATCAAAATCAGAAAGAAAAATAAATAAGTACAACCGGTGGAGAAATATGCATTTACCAGATTTAATGTCATAAACGAGGTGGAAAGAAACAAAAGTTGTTGCAAATGCCTTAAACAAATAAAAATGTAAACAGAACTGGACATGAACACAAGCAAATGCACTGATATTAATCAACTTAGGGCAGTAATTGCTAAATGGAGGACAGGCGTGCTGATTACTAATGAAGGCCAGGTGAGACCGAGGAAACTGAACAAAAAATAAACAGGAAGTATGGTTTATAGTTCAGAATTATTGGATTCAAAAAGGAATTTAATAAAATCTTTAATCCAAAGACAGCACATTTAAGAACAAAAGCTACAGACTTTGACATTTTTCTGATCATCATGTTTTATTGTGTGAACGTTTATGAAGCATTCACACTGTTGTGATCCATTTTTCTTCCGTATGTTTTTCAACATCTTTCTTGTTCCACAGTTTTTGTGCTATTTCAACAAATCATAAATCAAAATGTTCAGCTCTTTCAGGACAAATATTGCTATGACTGTTGGAATTGGTGCAACTTTATCTTTTTGAAATATTTGGCCTTTTCTGCCATTTTTTTCCTCAATGGAAATAAATTGTGCTCATTTTACATCCTTCAAATCTTTAGATCTGTTTACAACCTTTTACTGCTCCTTTCACATTTTGTTCTGGTTCAGCTTCTTTCAGCTTCCTTGAGCAAAAAAAAATAATAATAAAAAAAAAATCAGCTACTTTCAGCTGTTTTTTCAGCTGCTTTGTGCTCTTTTCAGCTTTATTCTGCTAATTACAACATTTTTGTGCTTCTTCTAACTTCTTTCTGCT